>NC_133586.1:402903-1002903 GCF_964106895.1 Numenius arquata
GTGGGGGGGAGGGGGTGTGTGACCTCGGAGGAGGGGGGACGCACACACACAAAGGAGGGTGTGTGTGTGTGTGTGAGGGGGGGGAACCCCCCCTTCCTGCCCTTGGGGACGGGGAGGGGGGCGGCTGCTCCGCCCCGAGTGGGGTTTGCACCGGTCCCGGTTGGCGGGTAATTTTTTGGCGGGGGTTTGCGACTGGATCCGTGCCCCCCCCATCCCAGCTTCCACACCGGGGCCCGGAGGGGGGGGCGGAATTTGCTCCCGGTCCCGGTTCCACGCGGGGTTTTTGCTCCCGGGTCTGGTCCCGGCGGGGTTTGTTCCCGGTCTAAATCTCTTTATCTCTTCCTCTCCTCTCTTTTTGGGGGGAGGGGGGGGAGAGGGGAAGGGCCATCTGTCAGTCTGGTTTTGGTAAATTTGGCCGAAACCGCGCCAGGGTCCCACGCGGGGTTTTGCTGCCCCCTCCGCAGCCACGTCTGGCCCCCAGAGGGGGTTTGTTCCTGGTCCCGGTCCCGTGTAGCCATATTTGGCCCCCAGAGGAGTTTATTCCTGGTCCACGCGGGGTTTGGCACCCAGGTTGCCCCCCCGAGAGGGTTTTCCACTCGATCCCGGTCCCACGTGGAGTTTTGCAGCCCGGCCTGGCCCCCAGCAGGGTTTGCTCCTGGTCCCGGTCCCATATGGCGTTTTGCAGCCCGGCTGCACCCCGGTCCCGCCCCGGGGGGGTTGTGTTTGCCTCTGGTCCCCGTCCCAGTCCCACATGGGGTTTTGTAGCCAGACTGGGCACCCAGAGGGGTTTGTGCCTGGCCCAGCTCCCACGCAGGGGTTTGCCCCCTGACTTGCACCCGTGTCCACCCCAAGAGGGGTTTGCTCCCATCCCGCGCGGGGTTTTGAACTCCAGCCCGTACCGGGGTCTGGCCCCGCGGGGGTTTGCACCCGGTGCTGGTCCTGGTCTCACGTGGGGCTGGCGCCCGGGTCCCGCCCCACCGGGGCTCTGCGCCCGCTCCCAGTCCCACACCCACAGCAGGGTTTGCACCCTGACCCGCGCCTGGGCTGGCCCTGATGCCACAAACCAGCCCGGACTCCCCCGGGGTTTGTGCCCCGACCTGCGCTTGAGTGGGGTTGCACCCCGACCCGCGCCCGGCCCCGGGCAGGGGAGGCACCCGAGCCCCGACGGGTGGCACCTCGGGTCCCCATGGGACATCTCCCAGTCCCTCAGAGCCGTGGGGCCGGTGCCAGGGGGGCCGGGCTCGCACCCCTCACACCCCACACTGCTCCCCAGATGCCGACAAGCGGATCAAGGTGGCCAACCCGGTGGTGGAGATGGACGGCGACGAGATGACGCGGATCATCTGGGCCTTCATCAAGGAGAAGGTAACGGGGTCCCGCCGGGGGCGCGGGGGGTGTCGCACACGCAGAGCTGGCGGGTGCTGTGCGGGGAACGGGTGGCTGTTGTGCAGGGGACAGTCCCTGCACACTGCCCGTCCTCTTTGTCTGTCCTCTGTCTGTCCGTCCGTCTGTCCGCAGGAAGCAGGTGGTGGGATCAGTGCAGCTTCCGGCAGGACCTGGAAGCAAGAAGGTCCCGGGGGGGGTGACCATCCTGGGCAGCCGGGGCCGGTGCTGGCTGTGCCAGGGTGTACGGTGCTGCTCCTGGGGCACCTCGCACCGTCCCCCCCACTCTGACGCTCTCTCGCCCCCCCCAGCTCATCCTGCCCAATGTGGACGTCCAGCTGAAGTATTTTGACCTCGGGCTGCCCCACCGGGACAAGACGGATGACCAGGTCACCATCGACTCGGCGTTGGCCACCCAGAAGTACAGCGTGGCCGTGAAGTGTGCCACCATCACGCCGGACGAAGCCAGGGTGGAAGGTGGGCAGGGGGCGAGGGCGCTGGTGCCGGCAGCCCCCTGGGGTGTTGAGCCCCCCGTGTGTCCCCTCTGGGCCCCCCCTGCTGGCCTGGGTTTGTGGTGGGTTGGGGGTGCACTGCTGCCTGGGCTGGGGGCCCCGTGCTCAGTGCTGTGCCCCCCCTGGCTCTGGGGTGTTTGGGGGTGCTGGGGGGACCCCGCGGGCGTGGGGTTGGGGACAGACCGCCCTCTGGCCAGTGCTAGTCACGAGCCCGTGCCGGCTGTCCCTCTCCTTGGCTGGCTCTGCAGCGGGGCTCTGGCAGCAGCCCACGGCACGGAGGAGCTGGGGGGGGGAGGCGGGTGATGGGCTGAGGTGACTGCTGGGGTTGTGCCAAGCCAGGGGGGGCGTCACTCGGGGGCCTCACCTCTGCCTGCCCCAGAGTTCAAGCTGAAGAAGATGTGGAAGAGCCCCAATGGCACCATCCGGAACATCCTGGGGGGGACGGTGTTCCGGGAGCCCATCATATGTAAGAACATCCCCCGCCTGGTGCCCGGCTGGACCAAGCCCATCACCATCGGCAGACATGCCCACGGCGACCAGGTGAGCCCTGCGCAGCGGCTCCCTGTGGCGTGGGGGGAGTCTGGCACCTCCTGCCTGACTCTGCCCGACCCTCTGCCCTGTCCCTTGCAGTACAAAGCCACCGACTTCGTGGTGGGCAAGTCTGGGACCTTCAAGATGGTCTTCACACCGAAGGATGGCAGTGGGGCGAAGGAGTGGGAGGTCTACAACTTCCCCGGCGGCGGCGTGGGCATGGGCATGTACAACACAGATGAGGTATCGGGGTGGGCTGGGGACAGCAGGAGGGGTCCATCTGTGGTGGACTTGGTGAGACGGGGGTCCCATGGGGGTCCACGCACTTCTCTTGCAGTCCATCTCAGGCTTCGCTCACAGCTGCTTCCAGTACGCCATCCAGAAGAAGTGGCCTCTCTACATGAGCACCAAGAACACCATCCTCAAGGCCTACGACGGGCGCTTCAAAGACATCTTCCAGGAGATCTTCGATAAGTACGGACTTGGAGGAGCTGGGGCTGCTGGGGGAGAGATCTGCCCCAGGGTGGGGGACTGGCTGCTCCTCCTCGGGGGGGCCATTGCCCTGGGGTGGCACAGCGGGGCACGGCTGACACCTGCCCTGGGCTCCCAGGCACTACAAGACAGAGTTCGACAAGCTGAAGATCTGGTACGAGCACCGGCTCATCGACGACATGGTCGCCCAGGTGCTCAAGTCCTCCGGCGGCTTTGTCTGGGCCTGCAAGAACTACGACGGGGACGTCCAGTCGGACATCCTGGCCCAAGGTGGGGTGGCATGGGGCGGGTTGTGGGCGGTCACCCTCCCTGGGCCACCCTGACCCCCATCCCGCTGCAGGTTTTGGCTCCCTGGGGCTGATGACCTCCGTGCTGGTGTGTCCGGACGGGAAGACCATCGAGGCAGAGGCAGCCCATGGCACCGTCACCCGCCACTACCGGGAGCACCAGAAGGTGGGTGGGCGCTGCCCGCGGGGCGCTGGCCGCACCGGGTGGCCCGTGGCCAGCAGCTGAGCACTCCCTCCGTGCAGGGGCGACCCACCAGCACCAACCCCATTGCCAGCATCTTCGCCTGGACACGTGGCCTGGAGCACCGGGGCAAGCTGGACAGTAACCCGGACCTCATCAAGTGAGCGGGGTGGGGTAGGAGTGTCACTGTGGTCCCCGCTGCGGTGGGGTCCGTGGCACGGGGGTGCCAGCTTTGCTGGAGCCACGCGTGGTGCCACCGTCCCCCAGGTTCTCTCAGACGCTGGAGAAGGTCTGCGTGGAAACGGTGGAGAGCGGGACGATGACGAAGGACCTGGCTGGCTGCATCCATGGCCTGGCCAAGTACGTGTGGCTCGTGGGGCGGAGGGGTGTGGGGCAGCCCCTGGCCACGAAGGCAGCCCGGCTCTGTGGGGTGGCCACGGGCGGCCACATGGTCCCTGGGGACTCGGGGTGGCTATTTATGGCTCGCAGTGGCCACCTCCCATGCCCAGGCAGGGGCCACCTCCCGTGCCCAGTGCTGCCCTGTTGGCCCGGGCTCTGCCTGTGGGGGGGAATCAGGCAGGGACCCCCCTGGCCTGTGGGACCCCCCCCAGCCCCTCTCTCTACCCTCCGCAGCGTGAAGCTGAACGAGCACTTTGTGAACACCACCGACTTCCTGGACGCCATCAAGAACAACCTGGACAAAGCCCTAGGCAAAAAGTAGGGGGTGCAGGAACTGGGGGGGCCACCCAGCCCCGCTGTCACCCCGATGGATGGGGACCCAGCGCCGCCCCCAGCTCGGCTCAGGAACAGTTGAATAATTTTTATAAGCAGTTTTCTTACGAGTGTTTTCAAAGCCTTTCTAACAGGGATGTGTAGGACTTTGGGGGAGGATTGGGGGGGTCCTGTCCCACGCTGACCCATGTACCCCCCCACCCTGTGGTGCCAGCAGCCATTAAACACCTCACCGGCCCACGGCGTGTGGTGGTGGCACGGCTCTCGCGGCGGGGGCAGGGGCCAGCAGCTAAAGAACAGGCGTTTATTAGAATTATTGCTGAACAACTCCGCAATCCCAGGAGATAAAAAAATAACCAAAACACAGTAGGGCTTTGCACAAGGTGGGGGGGGGGGGGGGGCGGGGGCTAAATGCTCTGCGTGAGCAAGGAGCAGGAACACCAGGGAGCCATGCAGCTGGCACGAGCCCCCCCACCTCGTCCTGTGGGGCAGAGCCTGGTGCTGCAGCTGCCCCCCCACGGCAGCAGTGAAGACCCCCATGGCCTGGCACAGCACAGGGTGGGGGGACACACACATCACAGCTTTTTGGTGAGGGGGCTGAGGTAGCCTATGGGGGGGGGGGGGGGGGGGGGGGGGGGCTGCACTGGCTGGCAGCAGACGGGGGGCTGTGGGGAGGGGGTCCTGGCTGGCCACCACTGGCCATCTTGGTCCTGCCCCAAGACTGGAGGAAGTTACTGCCACGGGGTGGGGGGGAGGAGGTGATGACAAGGACGGGGGGCCTAGAGGTCCGAGTGGTGCCACCCCCACCCATTGCCAGCCTGGGGCTTCTGGGGACAGGGGGGGACAGTGCCCTGCCCTGGGGAGCACGGTGGGACACTCAGGTGCTCGCTCAGCCATCTGCAGTGTGTGGGGCAGGGCAATTTGGGGGTCCCAGACCCCCTGCCAGCACCATAGCTCATCCCCAGCTCCTACTGCAGCCCCCCAGGACACACTGGTGCCCGGGGCAGGGCACATGTAGGGGGCAGTGCTCTCTGTGGAAGGAAGGGGGAAAGCCAGGAGGGTGCTCCCAGGCCCTCTTCCCCCCCCTCGCCCCCCCCAGCCCCTGAGAGCGCAGGAGGCAAACCCATATCCCCAGGGCTGTGCTGCCCCACGGAAAGCCTCTTCCCCAGCCCCACAGCAGCTGAGAGGGGTGAGGAGGGGGGTGCCAGCAGCACATTCGGCTGCCCCACAGGGGACAGGACCCCCCCCCTCTGGTCCTCAGTACCCCCCCCGAGCACAATGGCAGCCCCCACCGCTCCCCGCGCACAGACCACACACGTTACACGGGTTTACAAAGCACATTGGTTGAAGGAAACTGAACTCAGTGAAAAGATAAACCCAACCACGCGGCACGTCTGAAAAAAATAAATTACTCTCAAAATACCATCATTTGCTCAAGTTGAACAGGGCTTGCCTTCCTTTAAATACGCCGCAGCCGCTCCGCACCCGCTGCTTCCTCCGAGCTTTGCCATGAGTTTGTAAGAAAATATTCTGATTTGTATGTGCCCCGTGGCCTCGCGCAGGTTGCCACAGCCTTGCCCGTGCCAGCCCGCAGCCGGTGCCAGGGCAGGAGGGACCGCTCTCGCCCGCTGGGGAGATGGGGAAGAGCAAGAAACACAAGCCCTCCCCCCTCCCGCAGGCAGAGGGGTTTCTGCCCCACGGGGCGCTTGTGGGGGGGGGAGCAGGGGGCCGGCCGGGCTGCAGCCCCAGCACAGCCACGGGGGAGGACCCAGGAGGTAGAATAATTAGTAATGCTCGTCATCTTCTGGGACGTGCCTTCCCCCACCCGCAGCTTCAAGTATGGTGGGCGCCAGCGTGCAGGCGGTGGGGGCGGCAGAGGCAGGGTCCCAGCTGGCCCCTGTGCAGTGGGGCAGCAGGAGCAGAGCTGGGGGGGGGGGTCAGTGTGGGGCAGGGGAGCCGCAGGGCTGTCGGTGCCCAGCCCGGCCCCCAGTGATGGCCAGGGTCCGGCAGTAGCCCCCGCTGGACCAGCTCGTTGTGCCCGTGGCCAGCAGTGACCGCTGCCCTGGGCCACCTCCAGCCTCCGCTCCCGCCTTGGCCCCGGCAAAGGTTTTTGGACATCCCTGTTTTCTCCCAAGCCAAGCTCAGCTGGAGCCCCCCCTGGCAGGGGCGGTGGGGCAGGGCTGGCCGGGCACCGCAGCAGCTCCTCTTACCACCCCAAGTCCACGGGGGCCCCCGGCGGCCTCCTCCAGCCTGGGCTACAACATGTTGTAGTACGCCATCTCCTTCATGGCCTGCTCGCTCAGGGCGTGCTCGTCCGGGGGGTTGCCCACCCCCCCGTAACCATAAGAGTTCTCCTCCTCGAAGTCGTCCATCTCCTGCTGCCCGTCCAGCTCGGCGTGGTCAGCCCCGGCCAGGTCCATCATGGGATCTAGGGACACAAGGACAGCCCATAAGTGACCTGCAGGGCCAACAGCACCCTCCTCCCCACGCAGCTCAGGTTTGGACCCCCAGAGCCCCCCAAGGAGCTACAGCTTTGCTTGAGCCACCACTCGTGGGGGCTCTGGGCTCAGAGCATCCCCAGCCGGGATGGGTGGCCAGCAGAGCGCTGCCGGAGTGGGGCCAGCTCCTGTGTGCTCCCCCCATCTGGCGCCTGTGCCCCACACAGGGGTCTGCAGCCCCCGTCCCACCACGGGGGCCGGGGAGGTGAGGAGAAGACAATGGCACGGGGGACAGGCATCGTCCCAGCCCCACGCTTCCACCCCCCGGGCAGCAGCTGCAGCTCGGCTGGGGCAGGAGCGAGTTGTCCGGGGTGGGAAATGAGAAAAGGGCAGGAAGGGGGGATCCTGCTGGGTTCCCCCCAGGATGGGGGGGGTGGGCACGGAGCTGCTGGGGAAATGGAGGGGACGAAGCAGCCAGAGCTTGTCTCCAGCTCCTTTTGTAGGGAGCAGGGTGGTCCCGCTACAAGGCTGCCGGTGGAGTGTCTGTGCTGATGCTGCGCAGGGACCTCCGGGGCAGGAGCACCCCCCGGCCCCCCCAGGGACAAGAACAGCTGCAGTCACCCCTCCCACCCCGCAAAACCCTCCGAGTGAAGCCACAACCACCGCGTCACCAGAGGGCACCATCCTGGCCAGGGATGTGCCAAAGCCTCAACAGCTCCCTGAGGAGCTATTTATTTTAACTTATGCTTTTATGGAGTTCATTTATCTGTATTTGTACCGAGTTTATGAAGCTTAGACCAGCTCTTGCTCGGCACCTTTCCGTGGCCCCTGCAGGGGACAGCTGCTCGAGGATGGAGGGGGGCAGCAGTGTCACCTCTGGGTGCCATGGGGACAAGCATGCCACGGCAGAGCCCGGCTCCCAAAGCCATCACTGAGAACCAGGGGGCCCTGGGGGGGGCCGCAGCCGGGGCAGACACAGTGATGGGCAGCGTCAGGGACCACCCACCAGCCTGCACCCACCTTGGCTGTCCAGGCTGATGTCCATCACCCCGTGCTTGACCTTCATGTGCCGGCTGAGGTTGCCCTTCAGGTTGAACTTGCTGGAGCAGTAGGGACACTTGAAGGGCTTGCTGCCCGCGTGGAGGTGCATGTGGCCCAGCAGGTTGTACATGCGGTTGAAGGACTTCCCGCAGACCTGCGGGCAGTGGGCTGGGGGTCAGCGAGGGTTCTGTCCCCCCCCACCCAGCAGCAGGTGCTGCCACAGGGACAGGGGCTTTTCAGAGCAGACCCCCCCCTCTCCTGAGGCCCCCCATCGCTCCCACCAACTTCCAAGAGTTGAGGGGCTGCTTCCCTCCTCCCGCTCTGCAGTGGGAGGTCTCGGGAATGCCGTGCTGGAACTGCTGGGCACTCCAGCACATCTAGCGCTGGGTCAGAGAGAGGCACTAATTGTCCTCCTTCGTTAGCGGTGCCCTGCTCTGGCTGTGTCAGGATGAGCTGTTTGCCCAAGCGAACAGAGGGAGGCATCACAAAACTGCTTTCCTGTGACTGAGGACTCAGCCCAGCCCCACCGGGTTTCTCTGGGAGCACAGCGCACCAGGGACCGAGCTAACCACCCCCCCAGATCTGCTAAGCCCCCCCGGACCCCTGAACGTACCTTGCATTTGAATGGCTTCACCGGTGAGTGCACAATCATGTGGGTCTTGAGCGTCTGCTTCTGCACGAAGGTCTTGAAGCAGATGTGGCACTGGTAGGGCCGGACGCTGGTGTGGATCAGCATGTGCCGCTTCATGTTGGCCTGCAGCGTGAACTCCCGCCCGCACACCTCGCACTTGAACTCCTTCACGCCCTGCGAAGGGGGGGCAGAGCCGTGGGTGGGGGCCAGAGGGAGCCCAGCGCTGCTGGGGGTCTCCAAACAGACCCCGCGGGAGCTGGGGGCCACCATGCAGAGCAAGGACCTGTGCTCCCCAAGGGTGGTGGGATGGGGTCCTCCTGCTGAGCTGGACCTCGGGGACCGTCAGTGGGCTGGACTCCATCAGCCCCTTCCCTGGAGCACCTCCTGCTCCCCCAGCCCTGCCCCTTCTGCAAGTGCAGAGTGGGCACTACCAAGAGCCTGGGGCCATCCAGGGGCTACCCTGGGGGGCAATTCCCCCCGCCCGGTGCTGCAGCGGGCAGGATCCTGCTCACCTCCAGACACCATCATCTCACCCACCCTGGAAACGCATTGGCAGCACTTGGAAAACCGCTGGAGCGAGAGCAGCTCCACAAAGCGGCGCCCAGGGAAGGAGCTGGCTGGGGAGTGCGGCCAATGTAGGGCAGCCAACCTGGTGTGGGGCACGTTGGAACTCCCCCAGCAGCGTGCAGGAGGTGGGCTGCGGGGAGCAGGGCTGGGCAGGCTCCATAAGCCCAGCTGAGACCCAGCTCCACTCTCCAGCTCCGGCCAATTGCTCCCCCTTGAAAGAACCCCTGGAAAAGGGCAACCCCCTCACTCACGGCCCTCCAGGAGGGGCTGCGGCAGCACCTGGCCAGCGTCCCCCAAATCACCCCGCTGCAGCACCCACAGTAGGTCTGAACCCCTCTCCCTGAGGACGGAAAGCCCCGGGAAGAAGGGAGGCTGGGACGATGCCCTTTCACTGCTCATCAATAACCCTGAGCAAATGCCTACCACGGGTGCCTCTGCCCACCCTCACCCCCCTCCTGCCAGGGCTGGCCGGGGCACCGGAACACCCCTCTCTTCCCCAGCACCGGCACATCTCCTCCGGGCACCCCTACCTTGTGCGTGAGGGAGTGCTGCTTGAGGTGGTGGATCTGGCTGAACTCCATCCCGCACTCGGTGCAGACGAAGGGCCGGACGTTCTGGTGCTTGAGCATGTGGTTCTGCAGCTGGCTGCGGTAGTGGAAGGACTTGCTGCACTCCAGGCACTGGTAGAGCGTGGGGCCCTGGTGCGTGGAGAGGTGCCGCTTCAGCTGGGTGAGGGTGGAGAAGTCCAGCCCGCACTCCACGCAGACGTGGCAGCGGCCGCTCTCGTGCTTCACCTCGTGGGCCTTCAGCTCGCTGGGGTAGGCGAAGCCCCGGCCGCAGAAGCGGCAGCTGTAGGGCTTGATGTCGGTGTGCAGCAGCATGTGCCGCTTGAGGTGGCTGGTCTGGGTGAAGGCTTTGCTGCAGACCTCGCACTTGTGGGGCCGGGTGCCCTGGTGGGTCAGCAGGTGGGTCTGCAGGTGGCTGGGCTGCTTGAAGAGCTTGTTGCAGTGGGGGCAGGAATGGGGCTTGATGCCGTTGTGGCCCAGGATGTGGGTCACCAGGTTGTACTTGGAGGTGTAGGACTTCTCGCACATGCGGCACTGCCAGCGCTTCTGCCGGTCGCCCGCCTCCACCAGGTAGGAGTCGTCGATCTGCACGTTGATGTCCAGCCGGTCCAGCTGCGCCTTCTTGTTGCGCTCGCTGGTGGCCCCCGCCGCCTCCCCCTCCACCTCCCCCACCTCCTGCCAGCCGAAGCCCCCCTCGCTCTTCACGGGCTCGGGGGAGGCCGGTGCGGGGGCCTCCACCTCCCCGGGGGACGGGGCGCCCGTCTCCAAGGGGCACTGGGTGCGCGGGGCCCCGGCGGTGCCACCCTCCGGGTGGGCGTCCCCACGGCGGCGCTGGGCACCCTCGGGCTGCTGGCGTGGGTGCCGGCGCAGGTGCCGCAGCCGCCGGGGCTTCCTGCCGAAGGCACCCAGGTCGATCATCGTCATGGCGCTGCTCTGCACCGTCGGCTCCGGGCTGGGCTCCTGCGGGGGGGGGCTCGGGTGGCCACGCTGCTGCTCGCCCTCCTCATCCCCGGGGACGGGCATTTCGTACGGCGCCTCGTCTTCCGCCTCCGCCTTCTCGCACTTGACCTTGGGCACCAGCCTCACCGGAGGCCGCTTCCTCCTCCGGGCGTGCTTCTCCAGGGAGGACTCGGCCTCCAAGGCATCCTCCTCCTGCCCGTCCCCCGGCGCCTGCCCCTCGCCCTCCAGCTCCCCAGGCTCCGCTGCGGCGGCGTCCGGCAGGTCCCCTCCCAGCCCCGGGAAGAAGCCGGCGGGGCTGACGGTGGCCCCCAGCAGCTCATTCTCGGACACCAAGCCCAGAACCGCCGCCTGCGCCAGGGACAGCACCACCACCGCCTCCGTCTGCGTCCCGCACTCGGTGAAGCGATCCATCTCTCGCCGCTTGCCTACGCTGTCATGGCTGGGGAGGGAAAGAGATGGCCGTTAGCCCTGCCGGAGCCCCCGCCACCACACAGACACTGGGGACGCCGCTCCAGGAGGGGCTCGTTCCAGCCATCACCCCTTGCCTTATCACCGTCCCCAGAGTGGGTCTCTGGCACCACGTGCCCCAGGATGTGGGTCCCCAGGGATCTCAGCTGCAGGGGGGACCAGGGAGCCAGGCTGTGGAGGGGAAGCTCGGCTCTCTGTCTGCTGTCAGCCTTTCTGGACGGGCTACTGAACCCCAAGGCCGAGGTCTGGCTCCCCACAAGCCCGAGAGCTCCCCGGCAGCGACTCACAGGGACAGGAGCCCGTGCAGTTCGGGGACCAGCCAAGATAAGCCGAACGTGCCACTGTGCTCCTTGGGGGAGCAAGAAGTGGCGGTGAAGGGCATGGGGAGGATCCAGAGCCCAAACCCTCCTCGTTGGGAACATCTAGAAAGTGGCCAGACCGCCTGGCTCACAAGCCCAAGTGAAGGGCACGGCAGAGGCTCCCCTTGGCTCAGTGCCGGTGCCTTTGGCACGCTCAGCCGTGGAAGCCCGAGCTTCCCTGGGGCACAGGAGGCAGCTCAGGGTCCGGCTGCGCTGGTGGCCCACGAGCCCCTCGCTGCTCCCACCGCCCCTGCCCTGTGACAGCCGGGCCCTAGCGTCACCTCCCCTGCCTGCCCCGTCCTCTCCCCGCCACGGCCACCGCCTCCTCTCCCCTTTGCTTTCAGTAGCGCCTTTCGGCAGCCGCTCTGCCCCAGCCATGAGCGCGGCAGGTTCCCGCAGCATTTCCTCAGGGGTCACCGGTGGGTACAGGTGGGACCACAGCAAACTCATGGGGGCCGCAGCTCCAGCAGCAAAAGTCAAAAGACAAATGAGCAGAAACCCCCACATTCCCACCAAAGCAGTGTGACCAGCGTGGGAACGGCCGCAGGGAGGGACGAGGCCCTTCTGAAGAGCCAACGTTCCTCACCAGGCAGATGGAGCCTGCGCTGGCTCTACCAGCCCTTTCTGGAGAGCAGCTGGCCAGCAATCCGAGGAATTGCGGCCATAAACAGCCCGGGAATGTGGGACAGCAAAGCACCGAGGAGCTACTGCACCGAGGAAAGCGGGGCAGGCACCACCACACCTCAGGGACACCGCTCCACCATCCAGCCCTTGGGGACTGAGGCTGGGAAACAGGGAAGGGAGAGCATCAGACACACAAACCGGGGCGAAACGCGCAGCGGGAGAGACGGGAAGGGTGGGCAGGTCGGCCAGGAGGGCAGATTATGTGCTTTGTTTTGTTTTGTGAGGATTAAACCAACACCTTGAGAACATGCTCACGCTTGGCTCACCCATGCCCAGAGGCCCGACAGCCCTGTGCCCACCCCACAGCGGACGGGGCAGCGTCCTGGGGGGATGCAGAGCCCAGAGCAGCGGTGCCTGACTCCCCCGGGCCCAGCCAGCCCGGGACCCCCATGGACGGGTGCAGCACAGGGACCCCCACAGCCTCCCCCCAGCAGCCCTGGGGTGGCCGGCAATGCTGGGCTTGGAGAGCCACCACCAGAGGAAAGCCAGGAGGCCACCGCTTCCCCCCGCAGTGAAGAACGTTCTTCCAAATACAATTATTTCTGCAGCTACAACAAAGAGAAATCCTGCGGGGGAGGTAAAGCCGGAATAAACTCTAAACCAGGTTACGGCGCAGTCCCGGGAGGACCCGCATGGCGCGGGGGGGGGGGGGAACCCTGGGCTAAACCCCCCACTGCCAGGTCATCGTCCCCACGGCTCTCCCCGCGGACCCCACACAGCCCCCCGCAGGGTCCCGCCGGTCCCGGGGCAGGGACGGGAGCCCCGTTCCGGAGCACATGGCCGGGAACGGCGGGGAGGGGGGACGAGGGGGCGCCAGCCCCCGGCGCGGAACCGGGGAGAAACCCCGCGGCAGCAGGCAGGGGGAAGATGGAGAGGAGGAAGATGCGGGGGGAGGAGGAGGAAGAGGAAGATGAGGGGGAGAAGGGGGAGGGGGAGTGCGGAGGCAGCGAAACAAAGCGAGGAGCGGGGGAGGGCGGCGGCGGGAGGAGGAGGAGGGGTAGGAGGAAGGATGGGGAGGAAGAGGAGGGAGCAGCCGGCGCGCAACGCCCGGCCCCAGGGCAGCCCCTCGCCGGCCGGGACCCCCCTTTCCCGGGGGGGAGAACCCAGGCTGACCGACCCCTCGGCCCATCGCCCGGGCAGCTGCGGTGTTCATCCTCCTCTTCCTCCCGGGGGGACCTGCCGGAGGGCGCCCCCTACCCCCGGGCCGGGCTCGGTGCTCCCTGAGGGAGCATCCCTGAGGAGCGGCGCTGCCAGGGAAAACACGGCGCACCCCCGCACGGACACCCCTGCGTTTGCCAGGGCTGGAGCCATTCCCGCTTCCCCGCTCTTGTCCCTCGAACCGGCAACGTGCCTGTCCCTCGCCACCGAGCACCCACCCTGCCCCACATCCAGGGACCCTGCCCCGCATCCAGAGCCTAGTCCCAAGCGGACACCGGCCAGGGGCTTCAATGACAGGCAGAGCCAAGGCAGAGGTGAGCAGCAGTTTCCCGGAAGGAGCCTGCGAGCAACACGTCCTTTGGGCATCTGCTAACGTAATTCCTGCTGGAACTGAGGAAGCTGAAGTCAAGATCCCGCTCCCTGGGGTCTCAGCCTGGCCAGGGACACGGGGGGTCCCTGTGCCCTACCCTGGCAAGGGGAGCTGGAGGGGCCGGGAGGCAGGGAAAGCCACCTGATTCCATTTTCCTCCTTGGTTTGGGGCACGGTTTCTATTTCCACATACACTGGATGTCTCCTCCAGTCCAGTTAAGGTCTTGCTTTTCCCGAGGATTTCTCCACAGACAGGACATCAAACACCCACACACCTCCTCCTGTGGTGGCGTGGTGTCACTCCAGCTCCCGGCAGGGACAGGAGGGCACCGCTGGATCCTGCTCCCCATGGCACGTCCCCCACAAGGACAGCACAGGAGCTGGAGGGCCCCACAGCCAGCCAGGGGTGGATGAGGGGACACGGGACGGGACCCAACCGTTCTGTTCCCACCACGGAGGGGTCAGCTGGAGGCCCCCCCCTGCACAGCTCGAGGTCTTTGCCCCCCAGCACAAGCACCACAAGGTGAGGAAGCTGAACGACACGCTCATATGCACTCTGGAGAGCAGCACCAACATGCTTTAAAAACAACTACCCTAAACCAGAGGCTTTTAGAAGAAAGTAAACAGGGGATTCTGCTCCAGGGCACTCCTAGAGAGGGAATGAGCTCCGCTCCTCTGGGCCCTCGGTAGGAAAATAAAAGCCTCGTGTTACACAAATCACTCTCCGCACTTGTCTCCATCGAGCGCACGAGCCCTGGTGTGGGAGAAACGGAGCCTCGCTGTTCGGGAGGAGCTCTGCTGTTCAGGACAGAGAGGCTGGGGGGGGCCGGGGGGGCCGCGGCCGCAGCTGCACAAACACCCAGGGAGAAGCGGGGAACGGGACAGATGATTCTCTTTCACTTCTCACTCTCACTTCCCCCTTCAGCCTCCTCGGGTCTCGCAGGCCGGGCTGGAAACGCTGTTTCCCAACACACCGGCGAGTGAGGCCGGGTCACGTCTTCCATCTCCCCCAGGAAACACCCCGACAGCCCTCGGGGGGCAGAGCATCACCCGGACCTCTGCTCTCCGCTTCCAGCCTCACTCAAGAAGCCACTGATTTCTTCAAATCTCTTCTCGGAGCGATCTCTCCGCGCCCTGCCGTCACCCAGCAGCGACAGAGCAGCTCCGGGAAGGCTCTTGCCTCCCCGTGCTCCTCCGCTCACCCCGTCCTGCCCTCGGGCTGTCCCCTCTCTGGGGACAAAGCCCGTTTCTGTTCCGGTGGGTGCGACGCTGAGAACCGTTTCTGAGGAAGAGCTGTGAGAGCTGCCGTGAAGAGGCACCCGCACCGCAGCGCCACGGGCCGGGGTCCCGGCTCGGCCGCAGGTACTGAGTTTTTAAACACTCGTGGCATTGCGGAATCACCCCGTTTTTGCAGCGTCCCACCCCCCAGCCCGAGGGGACGGGCCCTTCTGGGGGGTGCTGTGTCACACGCTGCTGGGGAGGGGTCTGCTCCCCTTCAGCCCCCTGCTCCATCCCTCACCGTGACACGTCTCCGCGCTGACAATGGTCCTAAGCCCCTTTTCCAACTACTTTTTTTTGTAGGTTCGGCTCATCCCTCCATCCCACCTCTCAGGCCATGAAAGCAGAACGTCAGTCAAATGTGTCTCAGTACCCATCTCAGCAGCAACACACGAGCAGCTCCTCTTCCCCCCCCGAGCCCGAGTCTCCAGACCCTTCCCACGGCAGGTTTCCACTCACCAAACTCGTCCGTCCCCGCATGTTCCGTAGCCGGGGACTGAGCCCTCCTCCGGCCTTAAACCAAAACCTTTGGCTCAGGTGCTCTCCGGCTCGTTTGCCGATGGAGACACTTGCCTGCCCATGGAGTTACATGGACACACTTGTTGGCATCCCCTCCAAGCACTCCCGGTCCCCTCCCACGTGTCCCCCCTGGCCCCCATCCCTTCTCCCACGCCGCGGGAAGGACCCACCGGGGCCAGCGTCTCCCATCCCTGCTCCTCCGGGGGTTGTGAAATTGAGTTCTCTTTCAGCATTTCTCCTCCCACTCCTGGGAGGTTTTTGTCTCCGTGCAATCTCTCTTCTCCTCCCGTCTTTCCCGACGCCGCTGGGGAGAGTCAGGCTCTGCCCCGGCACATCCCTGTGGCTCCTGCCCGCCTCGGCCACCCCCCCGGACCCTCCTCACTCACCTCCTTAAAATAGTTCTTTTTTTTAACATAGCTTTCACTTCCTTATGTGATTTTACTTCTCTTTACCTCTCTTGCTTCACCTTTAACCACCCAAACCCCTCTCACCTGGGACCTCTCCCCCCAGAGGGGTCCCCTCCTGCAGCAGCGTTTGGCCCAACCGCATCCCCCCCCCAGCTTCCTGCCGGATCCCAGATCTCCCCAGACCAAAAGCCATCCATCTCTGGACACTTTTCCCTTCCCTTTGCTCTCTTAATTCCCTGGGTCTCACCCAGCTGCTCCCAACCAGCTCCACCACCTTGCACCACCATCCCCCCCAGGCCTCCCAGCCCCTCAGACATCACCCACCCGCTCGGAACACAAGACTCCAGGTAATCCTGAACGGAGCAGCCAAAAAAAGCTCCATCTGATTCATAAAAGCCTGTCGGGTGCACACAAACAAGGTTTGGCTACAACATCCCAGATCTGAGGGGGGACACCAGAGATAAAGGACCACCCGTTCGCTGGATGGAGCCCCTGAAGATGCCCTGCAAGGGACCACAGCCCCCCCGCACCTCACCGAGCACCTCTCCCCCCTGCCGAGGTGCCAATTATCACAGAGACCCTCATTTCCTCTGGGGCTCCAGTTCCCCATTGAATTGGAGCCCTTCTCTCCGCTGCTCCCTCCACCAGCCCCAGGTTCCACCACCAAACTTCCCCCAGCCCTTCCCGCAGGAGAGGGAGTCACAGGCAGCCCAAATCCCAAGGGTCTGTACAATTTACCTCTCACAGCCTTCCCGAGGAGCAGGGACCACCCCCTGCCAGGGCCACAGAAGCCCCCCCCATCTTATCTCTGCCCCGTCAGAGGGCAAGTGCCGGCACATGAGCAGGTGCCGGGTCCCAGCTGGTACCAGCAGCAGCAGCTTATCTCGCCCCACAAACCCCACCGCAAGCAGGGGGGGGACCTTCGGGATCGTTTCCAGCTGAAAGAAAATCAGTGGTGCCACCTGAGCAGGGCCACAGGTGTCCCGGGGGAGGGGGGCAGAGAGCCCCCCTCTGAGAGCTCCTCGCCTTTCACCCTGCGAGTCCCGGGGCTGCGGGACCCCAACCCCATCCCAGGGGAGCACCCCCCACACCTGAGCTCTGGGGGGCTCCCACCCCACGGAATGCGCCGTCAGGGCTGGGGGGCTGCCGGACCCCCCATTGCAGGTGCCCTTTGTGGGACCCCCATTGCGGGAGCCCCTTTGTGTTTATATTACAGAATAAATACATTATTATATTATATTATAATATTATATATAACATTATATAAGAATAGTTAATATAATAGATAATATAATAAAATTATACTATATTATGTGTATATTATATTTATAGCCACCAAGTTACTGGCAAGGGAAAAAGCAATCTTTTCCAAATACCTGGAAATCGCTGTTTTTGCAGAATAAAGGTCTTTGGACCACAAAGCTGCCCGGTGCCCCCCCATCGCCAGCCCAGGGATGCGGGAGCAGCCGGTGCCTTCAGGACCTTCCCAGGACCCTTCAGAGGGTCCCCACGGCAGGACCCCCTCTGAAGAGCCCCCCCACCCGCTGAAGGTGCCCCCGGGGGGGGTCGCAGGTGCCCCACAGCTCTTGGGGCATGGGGGGCAGACACGGCGGCACAGGGACCCTACAGAGCTGCCCGAGGAAAAATGGGGGCTGGAGACCCAGCCTGGGTGACGCTGGGGGGTGATCTTGTAGGGGGAGGAGGCTTTAAAACTTTTCAACAACTTTTAACAGAAAATGGCCTACCAACAGACCTGTAATATTTGTGAGAATACCTTTGATTTTGTTTCTCTTCCTTTCTTAAAAGAACTTTTCATTTAAATTTAATAAAGGAAAAATCAGTCTTTCATCTTTTTTTTTTTTGTGGTTTTCACATAAAGCTCCTCAAAGCACCCACAAAACTTCTAAACAGGAAAATTGTTTTCCCTGAAAATCACAACAAACAACTAAAATTGTTCATAAAACCCGGTCCGGAGCATTTGCCCCGCACCAGGGTGGAAGATTTACCAGTTCATCGCGGTTTCACTGAACGCAGGGATGGGGCTGAGGGCGGGAGGGATGGGGGGGGTCTCCCATGGGAGCCACCACCGCGTCCCCACGCCACAGGGTCTGTCCGGGGGGAGGGACATGCTGTGTCCGGGCTCGGACCCCGGGCATACCTGGGCCCCAGCTCAGCCCTGGGTATGGCTTCAGCCTCCCCCCCCTACTTCTGCCCCCCAAAACCCTGTGTCTCGCCTCGTGGCTGCCATCGACACGGACCCACGGGAGCGGAAAAAACTCTTTCATTTTGAAAAAAATCAAAACAATTCTAAAATTACTTCAATCAGCACCTCCACGTTAGACATTAGCTCCATTTTTTAAGGAAAACTTTTCTTAATGACTTCTCTAGAAATAAGAAAAAAAAAGCTACTTATTTGAAGTTGCTCAGGAAGCAGAACTGCTGCCGTCAGCCTTGGAGGCGCCTTCTGACACGGAGAGACGTGTGTGATGCCATGAGCATCACGCGGAGTGGTTCTGGGGGGAGGAATTACCGTCTTTGGGGGCTCTGATTTTAAAAAAATCCCAACGGACACAACCTACAATTAGCAGCATGATACGGATAATGTTTTTGAGTAAGACCAGGCGGAAAAGGCAGTTGGGGAAAAGGACAACTTCAGGCCCCTGGGACAGACCACGTCTCGGGAAAGGAGCAGCACCCGCTTGGTCAGGTCACCTTAAAGCCTCCCCCAAAGGATCTGTTGATGTGTCTTTACCCCAACCATTATGTCCATCGGTGAGAAGTAAATATTTATGTTTATAGCCAACAGGTTATTGAAAAAGGAATGTTTTCCAAATAACTGAAAATCACCATTTCTGCAGAATAAATGTGCCCCGAGCATGAAGCCGCCTGGTGCCCCCCATCGCCAGCCCAGGGATGGGGGAGCAACCAGTGCCTTCGGGACCTTCCCAGGGACCAGTCGAAGCTGCTGAGCCCCAAACTCTCCCCGGGCTTTGCAGTGACACCCACAGAGTCACGGAAGGTTCCACCCTGCAGCCCATGAGCGGAGCTTCACTGCTACCCCAGGGATGGATTCCAGGCAAGTTTCTCCTTTTCCCAGCCCCGGTCCCCCCCGGCAGCCCCCCTGCTCCAGCTGTGGGAGCCGCTGGTGACCGCAGTAAATCGCCCCAGGATTTACCCCACCCCGGCACTCGATTTCTGCCGGGGACCCTTTGCTCCAGCGGACGGGAACCGGCCACTGCGAGGAGGGTGGCAGCACTGGGAAGCCCCCATCCTGCCACCGGGGGGACTGGGGGGACACCCCCCCCCAGCACCGGTGCAGGCAGACGTGGTGGCCAGGCTGGCACCGGTGCCTCAGTTCCCGTCCTCTCCTGCCTCCCCGCCACACACCACCCTTTTTTATCCCTGAAAGGCAGCAGCGTGTGAGCGGTACAGAAACAGCCGGGCCAAGCCCAGGCACGGGCTCTCCCTCCCGGTGGGACCCTTGCCCGCTCCTGCCCACCCTCCAGAAGAAGATCCACGTGTCTGAGCAGGTTCGGGGGCACCGTGGTGCCCGGCTTCTGAGGAAAACCTCCCTGCGGGACATGGGCAAGAAATGTCCCGGCTGACGGAACCCGGGGGCGAGAGGGGTCAGCCCCTGAGCAGCAGCGGGTGCCGCAGCCCTTGGCCGCCCAGGGAGGGAGCCCCCATCCCCAACGCTCTCATGGGTTCCCAGCACCCGCGCCCACCCGGGACACCCCGCTCCTGCCGAGAACCTGCTCTCCTCCTCCACCCAGAGCGAGCCTCCATCCATCCCTCCCTCCCTCGCTCCCCGCCCCCAGCATCCTCCGCTCCTCCATCCCTCCCTCGCTCCCTCATTCTTCCCGTTTCCCTGGCAACGCCCATCTCGCACAGGAGATCTGTCCCCTCTCTCCCTCTTATCTTTCTCCTTTCTCTTTCATCTATCTCCTAATCTCCCTCTCTACTCCAAACCTCTGTCCTTTGCTTCCTTTCTTTCTCTCTCCCTTTTCATCTCCTCCAATGTCTTCTCTGTCTTGGGGGTTACAATTATTTGAATCTCACTTTAAAAAAATCATCTACTTCATTAACCGCCGTGGCACCGGCTCCTCTCCCGCTCCTCCCGCAGCCCACCCGGGCAGCCCAGGACCCCTGCCCACGCCGGAGCCCCCCTGTGCCCCTCTGCCAGAGGACCGTGAAGACACCGACCATCCTCCAAAGCCCTTCAAACGAAGCAGAACTCTCCTCTCACACCACAGGACATCCATGGGGGTGATGGAAGGACGAGAGATGCCCGGGGGGAACAGGCTCCTCTGGGGTCTGGGGGCAGCAGGAAGGAGCAGCGGAGGGTCAGGTCTGACGTGGCAGCCCGGGGACTTCCAGGGGACCCCCATGTTGTGGTGCACAGCACAGCGGGGAGCCCGTGGGAGCAGGCTTGTTACCACTGGTGCTTTCACCAGGGAAGCCTCCTCAGAAAACTGCTGAGACCGACCCAGCCAAAGCCAACGCTTCTGCCAAGGGACCATGAAACCTCCTCGAGCAGCCAAATCCGCACCCAACTCCTCTGCTGATGCCCAGACCAGTGCTTGGGCTGGGAGTGCCAGGGGAGGGGGTTCTCCTCGCCCCCCACAGCCCCCTTCCTCCAGGAACTGTTGTCTCTCTGCCTCTCAGCACAACCCAACCTTCTCTTCAGGAGACCGAGCTGGTCTAAGCCTGGTCTATCAGCCCTTCTACCCAGGCAGCTCTTCTCACCGCAAGAGGACAGAGATGAAGGAGAGCTCTGATAGCAAACTGCTGCTGGTGGTGGCACCAACTGCGTCTGGGGAGCAGGGGCTCAGGGATCAGCCTCATCCTGCTGAGCAAGGACATCTCCCTTAGGTCTGGTTGGAATCGGTGAGGTCCTATGGACGTGTATGAGACTCTTCCTGCTCTTCCACCATGTAAGGGCCCAAACCCATGGAACCCCAGCATTCCATAACCCCACCAGACCTGAGTGACTCTCCATGGCCAACGGCCACCACCTCCTGTGTCCACCAGACCTGAGTGACTCTCCGTAGCCAACGGCCACCCCATGCCCCAGGGCCCCAGCACCACTCCCTGGCACAGCGCTCCAGCATGTCCCACACTCCCCCTGGGCTACTTGTGTGACGACAACGTTGCCCGTTCAAAATGAGGCAAAGGTGGCCCCTCCATCCCCATCCTCCTCCCAGCGCTGCAGCAGAGAGCTCTCGAGATCCTGCTTTCAGAGCTTGTTCTCACGTCATGCCTTAAAACACTCCCGTTGAGTCACACTGGGGCCCTAAAACAGCCATTAATTACGAGTAATTGGTGTCCAGAGGTGCGGGGCGAGCAGCGTCCAGGGGAGAGGGAGAGGGGCTGCTTCTGCCTGGACCCCCTGTCTTGTGGCATGAGCACCCAGACCCCAAAACAGCCGAAACAGCCCCGATCCGCCGACCTCCCCATGCTCTATGGGGCTCTGGGTGTTTGTCAGCAGTTGGGGACCGATGGGGTGGGTGACGTGGCCGGGAGAAATCCCAGCGCGGGCCGCCCCGCTGCCGTCCCAGCTCCCTTCAAAGGCTGCCCCCAGAGCCCGCGCTCTCCCTTGGAAAACAGGGTGGTTTTTTTTTTGCTTTTAAGTGAAATAAACAGGGAAAGAAAGACTTTCAAGTTCCTCCTTGCTGCAACGACTTCTCTCCGACGTACTCCCTTTCCTCTCCGAAAATAGAAGAGCTATTCAAAAAAGATGCGAGAAGAAAAAAAAAAAAAAAAGGGAACTGAATAGAGGAAAAGGGAAAGAAAAAATGGAGCCCCAAGGGGGTGGAGAAAAACAGAATGAAAAGACAGCAAAAGTAAAGAAAAGGGATGAAAAATAAAGGAGGGGGAAGAGAGAGACAGACAGAGAAGCTTTGAAAAGAAAGAATGCTCCCAGCCTGAATACAGTGTGCATGAAAAAAAGAGCGCTTGAAAAGAAACAGCCAGATGAAATGACCTCTCATTCACAGCCTGTGCCAATCACCACCACAATGTAAATCCTTTCTTCTTTTCTGCATTCTCTCTCTTTCCAGCGGGGGCAGAGGGAAGAGGAAGAAAAGGGGAGTTAATTCTCAGCATAGCAGAAAATAAATCTGCTCTTTGCTAACTCCCTGAAAGAGACGCCGAGCTACTTTTAAAAATACCTCTCCCGGTAATCACACATGCAGATATGTTAAAAAAAACCCCAAAAGTAAACGGAATTCTGCACAGAGTGGGTCTGGGAAGGACTGTCCTCACGCAGAAGGTCCCCTGGATGAAAAGCCACTGTGCCGTCCATAGGAGAAACCATGGAGAAAATTCCCGGAAAAACAGATCTGCAGGAACGAGCGTGGCTGGAAAAAACAAGATTTAGGTCAAACCCCAAACCTCGCAAAGAGAGAGGAGGGATGGATGGGCTGCGAGGGACACCAACCCGGGGCCTGATTCTGGGCCAAAAATCACCGGGAGGAGGGAGGCACTGGAAGGTGGGACAAAGGGAGAGCAGGAACGCCGGGAGAAGATACTGAAGATGGAGCCCACGGGGACAGAGGGGTGTCCTGCGGCGGAGGGGACCCGGGCGAGGGGCAGCGGCCGCGGGGGTTAATCATAAACCGCGGGGACCTCAAAGCAGAGCAATAAACGTGGCTGGAGGCCAGAGGGGCCGAGGCACGAGCAGGAGCCCAGGCCCCCCTGTATGTTCAACCCTGCTCCTAAAAGGGGAAAAACAACCTAAATGTTCTAATTGCGGTGAGGTGGGGGTCACCCCCAAGGGAACCGGAGCCGCCCGAGGGGATGTGAAACCGCCTCTCGGGGTGAGGGGACCCAGGGAAGACCCCCCCACAGCGGGAGGACAGTCTCACTTTCACGAGCATTTGCTGCCCTTATCCTTAGGGACAATTTTAACCTATTTTTTGTGTTTCCCGTGTGTGGAGCTTGCCCACGTGCAGGGTGGCAGCCGCTGGGCTCGGCCACCCCTGTCCCACCTGGGGAAACGGGGACCCCGGGACTCCCCGAGTCCATTCGCGGCAGCCACAAATTCCCAAGCGGAGCGCTGAAGGCCGGGAGGAAGGCAAAGACTCCGGATCACGGGTGATTCCGCTGATGGGGCCGGGGCTCACTGTGTCCCCTGTCACCTCTGCTGGGCAGGGTGACACCATAATCGCGGCCAAGGGGTTCTAATTTGAGCGTGTTAATTAATGCTCGACTGGATAATCTTTCACATGTGGAACTTGCCGGACCTCCTGAAGCCCACTGTCGGTGGCAAGCGGAGCCGGGTCCCGCTGCCGGTGTGAGGAGGGGACATTTCACTCTGTGTCTCCTCTGTGAACTTCAGTTTTTCCAATAAAAGTGTTTTTTTGGAGAAAACAGCTACCAACCACACCGTCCCCCGTGGGCAGGTCCCTGAGCACATGCCGACCACGGTTCACTCTCAGTGAAGGGAAAAGATCCCGATAATCACTTGCGAGGGAACGCACGGCCAGAGCAGCGGGGGGGTCACGATAGCCCCCAGCTCCACGTCTCAGGGAATCACCCCCAACACGAGAATCTCCCCCACAGAACTCACGGGTGACCCCAGCCCCGGGGGCAGGAATGTTAAATAAGGAACACGTGGAATGCACTTTTCTGTGGCCACGGGTGAAAGGAGGGGGGAGCACGGAGCTTTCCCGCAGCGGGCAGGGGCTGGGGCTGGGGACCTGGGACCCCCCCGAACCTCCCACTTCTCATCTCTCGGATAACGGCCTTATGGCACGTGTCGCACCCTCTCAGGAGCAAACCCGAGGGCTCAGCTGCAAACCCCACGTTGCTTTCACATCCACAGGGTGAAAAATGTTTCAGATCCTTTTCTGAGCAGACCCTTTCCTTTTCTCCCCCGGGATTTCGGGGAGGAACCGAATCCAGCCCTGTCCGCTCTGCTCCCGTGGTCCCCATGGCCAGGGCTTCCCCGCAGTGCCCTCCGGACCACCCAGCTCCTCCGCATCGCGCCGTGGGGTGCAAACCCCAGGGGGGGCCAGAGGAATGAGGGGCACCCCCAGAGTGCCCCCCCCCCCCGAGTCTCACCAGCCTCAGGACCCTCCTGGTGGCCATGGCTCCGGGCCCCCTCATGACAGAGGGTCTCCAGTGACACCCCAACCTGGAAACTCAGGGCGAGAGGGAGAGCAGGAGCCGGGAGAGGAGCCCCGGGATGTGGGCTGAGACCCCTCCCCAGCCCCGGGGGGCCCAGCTCCATCCCCACTGCCAGGAACCCCCACCGTGGGGGACAGCGAGCACACGGTGACTGCCCCACGGCCACCAGCTCGGGGAGCTTCCGTAGCCAAAACCTTGTCCTGGCAAACGGGGCCAGGGATGGTGGCGGGTCCCGAACCCCCCAGCCCCGGGCAGCGGCTGCGCGGGAACACGCCGGGTCTGTCCCAAAATACCAAACTTTAGCATGAAAGGAAAAAAGGCTGAGAGAGGTAAAACCCCAGGCAGCGAAGTCAGTGAGTGACACGGAAAGGGCCTCGTCGAGCCAGGAGGCACCGCCTCTGTCCTAACGAAGGATAACGAGCGTACAGAAGGATAACGAGCGTACGGCAGCCACGGGATGGGTGCTCCAGAAAATAAGGGCAGCGTACGTAATTTCAGACTATTTGAGAGTCTGTAAAAAAGTGACGTTTGGGGTTTCTTTTAGTTTTTTTTTAAAGTTGAGCTGCTTTTTATTCCACTTCAGACAGATCAGTGGGAACCCATCGGGGGTCCCTGCGTAAAGGACCCCGCATCTGCCCTCCCTCACGTTCCCGGTGACTTCAGGGGAGCAGAAACCGAGATTTTGAAACCTGTGTCCTGAAACGCATCAGACTGGAGCAGCAGAGGGAAGAGGGTCCCCGGTGACGTCTCTGCTCTCCCGGAGCCCCAGGAGATGCCCCAGCAGCTGGGTCCCGGGGGTGGCTGCAGTTCTCCGCACCTTCTCCCCCAGGATGGGGGGATTTGCGGCCACCGGCTGCCCCAAACCATAATGGCATTTTTTCCGCAGGGCAGATTTCCGCTAAAACTATGGCAGGAGAGGAGCAGGGCTGCTCTTCTCGCTGGGGGAGGCTCAGGCTCTGGCCGGGCTGGAGGAACGCGGCGTTAAGGGCACAATTCTGACGGGTCTACATGGCCAAGAGAAAAAGAAGCTAAAACTTCTTATTGCACTTCTGTTTTGTGGATGTTCTCACGTCCTGAGAGCCCTCCCAGCAACTCCTAACTCCCGGGGGGGGGGCTGAAATTTCACAGAATTGGAGAATTGTCTGGGTTGGAAGGGACCTTTAAGATCATCTATTCCAACCATCAACCTAACTCTGATAAAACCATCACTAAACCATGTCTCTAAGCACTATGTCGACACATCTCTCCTGAATCCCTCCAGGGATGGTGGCTCAACCACTGCCCTGGGCAGCCCATTCCAAGGTTTAATAACCCTTTCAGTGTAAAAATTTTTCCTAAAAAAAATTTGCACAAGAGGGGAATGTGTTTTCAAGTGGAGCTCAAGGGACAGATTTCACACCGCTCTCTGGAGGGTGTCCCACTGTCAGGAGCTCACCCCACGCGGTGCCCTGCGGCTGCTTCGCTCCTGAACCCGGGGCCGGTGTGGGACAAACGGTGGGTGGGAGCTCCATGGGCACTGGGGGGAAGGAGACACCCACCCGCGATGGGCTCGGAAAGAGCTTAGTGTGGAGCGGGATGGAAACCGCGGTGGGCAAACACTGGCCGGGAGTGAGGGGGTGGGGACGCGTGTGCTTTTTACTCCTCTTAATAAATATTTCACACCGCGGCTGGTTTCGCCGATAGTTTTGCTTTGGCTTTGGCGGCACCAAGGGCCGGCTCCCACCCGGGTCTGCTTGAACCCCCCCCGCCCCCGTTCTCATCACAATCTGCATAATTGCTGCATTCCGCACTCTTTCTTCTTACGGCAAGAAAGTCCTATAAATACACAGAATATTCAGCTGTTGAAATAATTTGCTTATATGTGTCCCTTGTTGATAATCATAAAACGAAACCAAACCACTCAAGCCCCCATAAATCAAGGCTCGCTCTCTGCAGACGAGTCCTGCAATTACCCCCACGGGCCGCACGGGCTCAACGGCCGGGGCGAGAAACGGGGAAGGACGAGACGGAATTCTGCGAAGAGGCTCGGCACCGCCGGCGGAAAAGGCTCTTTCGGTTCTGCCCGCAGTTCTGTCTTCCCGAAAGTCGCCTCTTTCTCTGGGGGGCACCCGTGGCTACGAACCCAGGTGTGTGGCCACGAACCCAGGTGTGTGGCCAGACACTGCTCTGCCCAGGGCAGCCCTGGGGTCTCACGAGCGGGGGCTCAAGGGTGAACCCCCCACAAGGGGAGCGTGGAAAAGCCACTGAGAATATATACCCGCATATGCCCACCAAGGGGAAAACCCAGGAGGGCACCTCGATGCATGCCCAAAAATCTCAGGAGAGATTGAAGTTCAGGTTTTATGGTGCCCCATCTCAGAGGGCTGAGGGGTGAGCGCTCGAGAGCGGAAAGTCCTCTGTGAGGAAGGGCATGCCCGCTCTTTACAAGGGCACGTAGTGATGGGACGAGGGGTGATGGCTTCACGCTGAAAGAGGGGAGATTCAGGTGCGATCTCAGGGAGAAATTCTCTGCTGTGAGGGTGGTGAGAGCCTGGCCCAGGTTGCCCTGAGAAGCTGTGGCTGCCCCATCCCTGGAGGGGTTCAAGGCCGGGTTGGACAGGGCTTGGAGCAACCTGGTCTGGTGGGAGGTTTGGAACTGGATGGTCTTTAAGGTCCTTTCCAACTCAAACCATTCCATGATTCTATGATTCTAAGGAGAGCGGGTCCCACAATCCCCGTGGATGCATGTCCTGGCTGGGAACGGGATCCAGCTCCCCGGAATATCCATCCTTACAACACCAGCTAATGCTTCCCAAGAGCAGCCACTGGCCAGGGGGGCAGTCATGGACATCTCCCCCTGACCAGCCCGGCTCAGCATCTCCCCAGCCAGGTCCAGGCTGAGCTGCCCGAGGGCCAGCACCCCCCGTCTCTGCTGGCTCCGCGCCGCTGGGCACGTTACGGCCAAAACCTCCGCTCGGAGAGTCCCCAGCACTAAAACCGGAGCTGTGTCGGTGTTGGGGGGGGGCAGCGGGAGAGCTGGGGAGGGGGTGCGATGCTGAGGGGGGGTGGTGGGAGAGAGGACCTCAGCGAGGGGAGAGAGAAAGTGCCGAAGGGGTGGCAGGTTGGAGGGTACGGGAACAGACTGGGGGTGAAGGAAGGGAAAACCAACCAGGGAGGACTTAAAGAATTAAAAATCTGAAAGAAAAAGCAGGGGAAGAAGAGAGATCTCGTCAGGAGCTGGGTAACACGGAGGAGCGATGTCAGGAGAAGAGGCGGAGAGGGGAGAAGTGACCCGGCACCACGGAGCACGGACACGAGACAAGGCTGCTGCCGAGAAACAGGAAAGATAAATTTAGAGGCAGCCAGCGAGCGCCCTTCCTCCGGCAGCTCTGCCCGTCCTTCCTCCCCCTCCTCTCCCTCCCCAGGGGGCTCATGACCAGGGGGCAAAGCCCCGCTCCCCCCAGCCCAGCAACCCAGGGATGAGCCCAGCCTGGCCACCGTGGCTCCCATGGGAGGATGTCAAAGGCTTCAGGTGGGCAGGAGCAGCAAGCCCTTGAGATTTCATTTCTGCACCGACTGTTTGCGGCCTCAGCCTGCAATCCCCTACGAAATTCCCCTTTTCGGCCACAGCAGCCCCCCCACTGCTGGGCACCCAGCGCCGAAATGCAGAAACAGGGTTTCACATCCACCAGACGTGGAAGCAGAAACAACGAACGCGTCCCACGTGCTGCTTCCCGGTTAAAACACATTCTTCCCCAAACCGACGCGCTGAGATAGAGCCTTTAAAGGACTGACTGATATTTCCTTCTTCCTCAAAACCTCCCCGTGTCTGCCCTTCCCTGCCTGCGCTGGGGATGCCCAGGGTTTCGGATGCAGGAGGGAAGCGAGGTGTTTCTCCGGGCACAGGGGCCCGCAGAACAGAGTGCAGATTTTAACCAAATTCACTCATTTCCATCGCTCTGCGTCACAGCATCCACGTAAAACCCACTGGCGCTGGGAGCTGCTTTTCCCGCTGTGGTACCCAAGTCTCCGAGCCCAGTGCCCGGCCGGATGCTGATATACCAGGCACCGTGGGCACTGTCGAGGTGCAAACACACGTGCACACGTGTGCACACACGTACACACATGGGCATGCACGGGCAGCAGCGGGAACTATTGAGCACAGCCATTTTTAGGCCATTTTCAGGCCAATTTTAGGCCATTTCAGGCCATTTTCAGA
Organism: Numenius arquata; assembly: GCF_964106895.1. Taxonomy (NCBI): domain Eukaryota; kingdom Metazoa; phylum Chordata; class Aves; order Charadriiformes; family Scolopacidae; genus Numenius; species Numenius arquata. The sequence goes on from NC_133586.1 coordinate 430,795, forward strand.
CCTGCGCTCCGAGGTGCAAACACGTGCACACGTGTGCACACACACACGCACGGGCAGCAGCGGGAACTGTCGAGCAGTGCCATTTTTAGGCCATTTTCAGGCCAGAGCTGTGCTGCGTGTTCGGCATCAATAACCCTTTCCCAGCCCTTTCCAGCCCCCTGCTCTGAGGGTGGGTTTGGGTGCTGCCCCCACCTCCCCCCAGGCCTCCCCACCCCTCCGCTGCCCCCTCCAGCCTTGGCTGGGGGTCCCCAGCCCACCAGCCTCAGGCAAGGCTCCTGTCCCCCCCCAGCCATGGCTCCCGCTCCACCTCCTGCCACTGCTGCCCCCCCAGCACCCGTAAGGATCCCCGTTATTCAATGTTCTCCACCAAAATCTCCCTGCTTCGTGTCCGTCCTCACCAGTGTTTTCCACATGTTACACCCCCAGGTGGATTTTCATTCCCGTGGCCCCCACCAGCCACCACCCCCGGGAGGGTCTGCCAGACCCCTCCCCACCGCTCGGGCTGTCACCGCCTCAGTGCCACCCCCTGCCTGAGAACCCCCTGGCATTTCCAGTGGCATCATCCCTCCTGCTTCACCCAGGGAGCAGCATCCCCTCCATCAGCGCTTCCAGGCGGAGCTGCATCCCAAAGCTCTCCGCCGGCAGGGTCCCATTCTTGGTGGATTCAGTTAATTTTTAACCTTCTAAGGTGAAGAACAATTATAAATTTCCCTCCTTTGTAGGCTACTACTCAGCTGCCCACAGGAAATGTCACCGTCACCGCGCTGCCCTCTCCCTCCTCCGAGCCGCTCCTGGAGAGCAAGTATCACTTTTGGGGGAAAAACAGAATTTCACCCATTTCCCGTGCGAGCTGTGTATTGCGGAGCTGCGCAAGGTCTGGGGCAAAACCCCGGCGCTTCTGCCCCTCACCACGCCAGCAGCCGGGTCCGGACGTACCCCGGTCCCTCCAACCCCCCACCCCGAGACCCCCCAGCTCCCGACCCCCCATCTCACTCCCACAGACTTGCACAAACCCAGCGTAACTTGTTCGCTACACCCCCCCCAGCCTTGAGCAGGACATTGTCCCTTTCAAATGAAAAATAATGTGCCTTGGGTTTTTTTTAAACCCCTTTGTACAACTTTGGTGCCCCCCGAGACTCCTGGACAGACCCCAGGCCCCAGGGATGGACCGCGGTCTAATTCACCCTCTGGTGCTCCCCATCGCCCGATTCTCTCTGTTTTGCCCCAGGAACGTCCTGCCCAGTTTCACAGGAACTTTCTACAGGTTTTTCCTTGCCCTGCACAAAAGGGCAGCCCGGACACGGCGCGTCTCCCCCCGCTCCTCTGCTCTGAAACCAGCCCTGGCCTGGGAAGGAGGGAGGGAAGAAGGGAAGGAAGGAAGGGAGGGAGGAAGGAAGGGTGGGAGATGAGGCTTTTCTTCCCACTTGAGAATGTTCACAGCGACCCAAGAGACCTGGCGTCTGAAAAACAAGAAGCCCTCCCCCATCTGAAAAACAAGAAGCCTTCCCCCTTCCCCCCCGCCCCGAGTCACTTCTCCTTTGCTGAAAAACCTGCGCTATGTTGTGGGGAACGTTGCAGAAACGCTCGGAGGAAGGGGAGGACGGCGACGGCACAAAGGCGTCGGGGAAGCTGCGTGCTCTTGTGAAGAGATGTTCACGCAGGGGGCTTACGTGTTGGTTCTATTTGTTTTCAGACGGTGGGGAGCAAAGACCACCACCAGGAAAACTTAAAGTCATGTTCCCCCTGCCCCTCAATTTAAAGTTTGGGAAAGGAACTGCGTCAGGTGCTGGTTCTCCCAGTGGGAGAGAGCCCCCTCCTCCACCCAAACTGGGCAGGGGACAGCGGTGGCCTCCAAGGGGTTTCCAACACAGACTGCCCCCCCCCAGCCCACTCCAGCAAGGCACCGTTCCTGGCAGACTTCACGCATTCCAGCCCAACGCACCGTGCTTTTTTTGACAGAAATAGTTTTTTAGGGAATGCCGCACCTGGACGCAGGTGGGCTGAGCCGGGTCCCCCTCCCAGCACGAATGTCACCACGAGGTGCTGCTGTCTGCGAGAAGGACCACGGGAGGAGCAGAGCTGTGCTGGGGCTGGAGGAGGAAAATGTGGGACAGCGGGACAAAGGGAAAACACTCGTCATGGGATCTCAGTCCTCTGTCCCCAAGGTCAAGCCCTGCGGGAAGGCTCGGGGACCTCAGCGGGGACCGTGACTCATCCCGAGGGCTCCCTGCCCGGCACAAAGGACGGGGTCGCGGTGCTCCCGGCACGTCTCGGCCACCCAGCGACATTCTGCCACCGAACCCTTGCCCTCTCCACGGCCAGCACGGCCCCGGCAGGCACCGGGGCACCTCACGTGCCGAGGACGGGAGCTGTGTCCCCGCCGGCCAGCGCTCGCCCGTCCGTGGGAGGAGATGTCCCGGGTCGAGGGGAGCACAGACCCGCGGTGGGCAGCGACCGGCGGGGAGCAACGGCAACAAAACGGGCAGGACCCCCCTGCTCCCGCCCCGCTGGGGACAGCACTCGGCTGTCCCCTCGCCTCGGGTCTGGCAGGACACCGAGGACATGACCCACTCGGCTGACGCGAAGGTGACTGAGCTCGAGCAGATGCCGAATCGGAGCCTAATTCTCCACAAAGAATAAAGGTGAAATAGAGGTAAGGAGCGTAGGCGACGCTCTCGCCCACAGGACTTTCTGCCGGCAGGTTCTTTGCGGCACAGACCCACCGTTCTGCCCGTTCCCTCCCAGCCGTAGAGCGGAGCAGGAGGACGGTTGCGCTCCTCCCTCCCCACGCTGCATCTCCCCAACTAGTTTATAAATGAAAAACCTCCTTTGCATTGTGGTGCCACAAAACCGACTAAAAACACTTTCCCGGAGGTTAAACCAAACCCCGGCAGCCTCGAAAGGAACAGGCGGAGACGCGCCGCTTGGGCACCGCAGGAGATGCTCCCGCTCCCCCCGCCGCAGGTACCCCCGTCTGACCCTCCCCGTCCCCCCCAGGTTTAGGGAAGGTTGGGAAGGTTTCTCCGTGGTAGCAGAGCTCGAGTTGTTGTGATCTAATTTACCATTTTAGCGGGATTTAACGTCATCGCTGTTCAATTTAATGGAAGGCTACGGGCAGAGAGGAGCCCGGCCCAGCCGGCTGGTGGCCCGGTGGTGGCTGTGCCCGAGGATGTGCCAGGCTCCCCTGGGGGGATGCGGTCACGCCGGGGTGACCGGTCACAGGCCCACATCCTGCCACCGAAACCGTGTTTGCTGCCAAAGCTGCTGCCCCCCAACCGCCCGTCAGGAGCCGGTGACCCCCAGGGGCTCCAACGGGATGCTGAGACAAGAGCCTCTGTTGCGACCTCTCAGGGGTCTCCCTGGGAAAGCCGTGGGTCGGGGGGCTCCCTCCAGCCGAGGACACGCTCGTACAAAGGCCGATGCTGGCCCAGGCCACCTGCACAAACCCAGCTGAGCTGTGTTGGCCGGACGGTGGGATACACGGCGTCAGGAGGCTGGTGTGGGCCAGCAGGGCCACCGAGCCGGGGCCGGGAGTGCGGCGTGTACCGGGAACCCCCCGGCACAGCCCGGTGCAGCCCGTGGCGCTGCCGGGTCCGGACCCAGTGGGAGGCTGGGGTCCGGGATGCCGCCTTCCACTCCCATCACTCCCTCTCCTCTGCCCACACAGGCTGCTTACAAAGAAACTACTAATGATTGACTAATTAATTAATTATAACTAATTTAACCACCGCATCCTGTTGATTAACAGGGAGCTACCGAAGGGCTGTACAAACAGGGAGCCCGGGACGAGCCGCCGGCCCTGGCAGGGCAGCAGGAGACAAAGCAGCCCCCGGCCCGGCAGCAGCGGTGCCCCCCACCCCGGGACCCTCCTGTGGGGCCATCGGGGGGTCCCGACAGCGGGGAGCCTCGGGGCACCTCCGTGCCCGGCATGGGACGGGGCAGCGTGGGCCCCCCCGGCATCACCCACCCATTTCATTCCACACCCACCCCCCCCGTGGCACTTCCCCTCCGTTGCTGTCGATACGGGGGAGCACGCCGGGAACAGCCACCCCCGGGACGGTCCCCACCAAACTGTCCCCAAACTTCGGCCGCGGCCCCTCCTGGGGACCCCACGGCTTTTGCCCCCTTCCCAAGCCTCACCCCGGTCGCCGCCCTGGTGAACCCACCGGTCCGGCCGCCTCCCCCCCCCCCCGGGTCGTGGCACCCCGGGGTGCTGCTGGGCCACCGTCCCGACACCCACCCGCCCTCTCCCCCTGCGGGCACCCCCACCCACACGCGGGGTGTCCCGTTTCCCCCCCCGCCCCCCCACCGCAGCCCCCTCCCCAGCCGCTCTCGGTGCCGCGGAGCCCGGTGCCGCCGCGCCCCCTCCCCTCCCCTCCCTCAACAGGTACCGGCCCCGCGGCCGGGCCGGGCCGCCCTCCCCGGAACTTCACCGGCCCCGCCACCGCCGGGAAAGTTTGCGAGCGGCGACGGGGAAAAACTTGTCGGCGGGGAGCAAGGGGGGGGGGGGGGGGTGAGGGGGGGCGGCGGACCCACGTGCGGAGCCGGTATGTGTGTATATGTGTGTGTCCCGGCCCCCCCCCCTCCGGTCCCTCCCGCCGCCATCGCTCCCGTCCCCGTCGCGGGGGGAAGCGAAGGAGAAGGCGGCGGCGGCGGCGACTCGGATGGAGGGAGGGGATGGGATGGGATGGAGCGGGGGGGACGGACGGCGGGGAAAAAGGTGGTGGGGGGGGTGTGTGTGTGGGACACACACACACACACACGGGACACAGACTCACCGTGCGCTCCCGCGGCGGCTCCGCGGGGTGCGGGGCGGCGGCGGCTGCGGGCCCGGCGCTGGGTGCGCAGGAAGGAAGAAGGAGGGAATGAGGCAGGGCTGACGTGAAGGGATGCAAAACAGCTCCTCCTAACTCGGCCGCCGGCGGCCGCCCTTTATCTCCCCCCCCTACACACACACACACCGTGGCCCCCCGCCTTTCCCCCCCCCTCCCCCCCGACATCCCCTACATCGCCCCCCCCCCCCCCCCCGACATCCCGCTTCCCGTCCTTTCCCCGCAGACGGGTCCGCCCTCGGTACCGGGTTTGCGGGGAACAAAGCTGCGGGGCGCGGCTCCTCTGATGGGGATGGGGGGGGACACCCCCCCACCCCCCTCAGGCCGTGCGGGGTCGGTGCGGGCGCGGGGTCGGGCTGGCCAGCCCGACCCCGCGCCCGCACCGGCCCCGCACGGCATCTCCATGGTGGCCGCCCAGGACCCCCAACCCCAGGGGGATGAGCATCCCCTTGGGTTTTGGGGGGGGCTATCGCCCCATAGAAGGATGCTCGGGGGAGGGGGGGCGGGGGGTGTTACGCGCTGCCCGGAGGAGCCGTGGCCATCGGGATGGGTGGTGGGACCCCAATTTCTCGGTGGGCATCGCTCTCCTCTGTGGTGATGGTGGACGGGAAAGGTCATCTGTGGGGGTTCTATCATAGCAGCTGGTGGTGAGCCCTCCTCCCCCCCAAAAAAAAAGAAAGAGATGAGCAGAATTTGGGATGTTCCAGAAATCTGAGGGTCTTGTGGTAGGGGGGGGATGCTCTGTACCCCCCCCCCCTAGGAGGTCACAGGCAGTGGTGGAGGGAGAGGCCAAGGTCCACCATGGTGGGGAGGCAGGATGGGGCTATGGTGGCAGGAGGTGGCCCCTCCCAAAGTGGGGGGCCGTGAGACGGAGCAGGGGGGGCAAGGGCCAAGTGTCTCACGGCTGCGGACAGGGGGCAGGAGCGCTTGCCCCCACGGCGAGGAGGATGAGGTTCTCCTCCTCAGGGGAGAAGGTGCGTGCGAAGGCGGCCGGGATGCGGCTGGTGCCTCGGGAGACGGAGATTCGCATCTCCATGGAAGCAGGTGGAGCCGGCCGGACTGATGGCAGCAAAGAGTTTGTCTAAAAACGCAGCCCTTTGTCTGGCAGGCACACTTCTGATTTCTGGGTTGGGTATTTTTTTTTTTTTTGGTGTTCTTGGCTGAAAATTGACCTCGCCGGCCCCTTCAAGCTGCCAGCGTCTGCGCTTACTGCCAGTGTCTGCGCGTGGGAGAGGTGGCCACGCTGTCACGGCGTGGCTGCTGTCGGGCCGGCCCAGGCGGGAGCGCTCCTAGAGACCGGCCCCGGTGCTGGGGACACCCCCCGGACCCCCCGTTCCTCCCTCCCCGTGTCTGTGATCCCGCCTCGCCCCGGGGACTGCGCTGAGGACGGGTTCGTCCCCGCCGGTCTCTGAAAATAGTAACGGCTCAGAAATGCGGCCGAAGGAGATTCCCTCCCTCGAATTCCCAAGGACGCTGCGGCCGTTGTGGGACACGGAGCGGGACATGGAGCAGGGCACGGAGCGGGACACGGAGTGGGACACGGAGCGGGACATGGAGAGGGACACGGAGCAGGACACGGAGCAGGATGTGGAGCGGGACATGGAATGGGACATGGGGCAGGCGCATGGTGAGCACCCGGTGTCACCAGGGCGTGGGGCGGCCCCAGCACCCACGGTGGGACCGGGGTCAGTGGGTGCCGTGGCCACCACGGGGGTGGCAGAGTGGGGAGCGGCCCCCGGCCCCCACCTGCCGGGGAGCAGCCACCGCAGCCAACCAGGACCCGGGGACACGCGGCTGCAGCAGCAGCAGCCAATCGGGATGAGGAGACATGAGGCTGCAGCAGGCTCAGCCAATCGGGATGGGGAGAGATGAGGCTGCTGCTGCCTCGGCCAATCAGGATGTGGAGACACGGGGCTGCAGCAGGCTCAGCCAATCAGCACGCCGGGCCAGGAGCACCCACAGCCTCTTGCAGCAGAGGAACACCTGGTGCCTGCAGAGGCCTCGGCCAATCAGAGGTGGAGGAGGTGAAGCCCAGCCAATCAGAGTCCCCGTGTGGAGGCGCAGCCAATCGCTGTCCCTCAGCAGAGGCCGGTGCCTCCTGTGTCCCGGAGGCCATGGTGGTGGGAGGTCCCCATGGGGTGCTGGACCCCACTCGGGGACGGTGCCACCCAGAGACCTGTCCAGGACGGGGTGGGGTGTCCATCCCTGCAGGCACCTCCAGCCCCGTGGCCACCAGGTCTGGTGACACCGCTGGAGCCAGCCCTGGGGCGGGGGACACCCGTGCTCCCCTTGACCTCCTGCAGCCTCCAGCCTCCAGCCAGAGGGGCTCTGCCACCAGGAGGTGGGATCGGTGGCCAGAACAGCTGAAAACACGAGATTTCCATGCTGCCACCGAAGCCGATTCCGTGATTTCTCGGCCCGTAACACCCACACACAGCAGCAGAGCGCGGCCACCTCTTGTGGACACCTGAAGTCCTTCCCCTCTCTCCTTTCCGTACGGGACAACTTCTTGGGCGTCTTATCATTCTTCTCGCTCCCTCCTGGATGCCCCCTAATTGCCCCCGTCCCCGATGACGCGCAGGGTCCCACCCTGGGCACCGGCGGGTCCCCCCAACACTCAGCAGACCAGGGACAGCCACGCTTGGTGGAGACCTGCCCTTCGCACCCCCGCGTCCTCCCGTGGAGCCGCTCCCGCACGTCTCTATGGAATCTCAGCAGCTTTGGACAATGTCTTTAACCTGTCAGCATGGGCTAGAGCCCGGGGCTCGTCCTGCCCCACACCTCAGGCCCCTCCCGGCTCCATGTCACCCACCGTGTTGGTGACCCCACGCTCTGCTCCAGGTTCTCGGGGAGACACCAGTGGCCCGTTGGCACATTCTCCAGCCCCGGTGGAGCCCGTTGGCATGTCCTGTCACCCACCGCCTCTGGGGTGCCGCTGAGCCCCCACCCGTGTTCCCGTGTGGGGCAGGTTCGTTAGTCTGCTGATGAGGTCCTCACCTGGGGGGGGATCCCCCTCCATCTGCTAAGAACGGCTGCTGAGGGTCCCCCTTCCCCAGCCCCGCTGCCCCCCGGTGTCCTTCCCCCGGCTCTCCTCCTCCCGCTGTTCCTGCCGGTTCATCCCTGCTCCCAAACAACCCTTTCTGTGAGGGATGGAGCAAAGGGGGTGTCTCTGCGTCCTGGATTATTTGACTCCCTTTCCCCATCAAGTCATGGATCTTTATTTTCCCCTCTCTCCCCCTTCCTTCCCCTGCTCCCGCACAGCTCACGGAACCCTTCCCGTCTCCCGGCTCACTCACCCCGCGGGCTTTGGGTCCTTCCCCACCTGCTTGTGCCGCTCCTTTACAGGGACCTGGGACCAGGCGCCCTGCGCTCCTACTGCAGGCAGTGGGGCAGGGGGGCAGAGGCAGCGGGGAAGGGGGGCAGGAGGCAGCAGGGCAGCAGGGAGCAGGCAGGAGGGCAGTGGGGCAGAGGCAGTGGGGCAGGAGGCAGCAGGGAGCAGGCAGGAGGGCAGTGGGGCAGGAGGCAGCAGGGAGCAGGCAGGGGGGCAGTGGGGCAGGAGGCAGCAGGGAGCAGGCAGAGGGGCAGTGGGGCAGAGGCAGTGGGGCAGGAGGCAGCAGGGAGCAGGCAGAGGGGCAGTGGGGCAGGAGGCAGTGGGGCAGAGGCAGTGGGGCAGGAGGCAGTGGGGCAGAGGCAGTGTGGCGGCAGTGGGGCAGTGCCGCTGGCAGAGGCCGGTAGAACCCGCGGGCCGGTCCCGCCGCTGACCTCTGACCCCGCCGGTAACCTCTGACCCCCCCGCTGCCCTCTGACCCCGCCCACGAACCTCCCCGCGCAGGCCGGGACGCTGGCCCTTTAAGAGAGGGCGTGGTCTGCCGCCGCGGCCTAGCAGCGCGCGGCCGCCGTCGCTCCGGGGCTGGTGCGCCCCCTGGCGGCGCGGGCGGCGGGGCCGGTGGCGGTACCGGTACCGGAGCGGGCCCCGGCAGCGCCTTCCCGGGGCAGCGGCAGGGTCCGGGTCGGGGTCAGCCCGGCTCCAGACCCGCCCGTGCCCTGCCCCTTCGCAGCCCGCGAGGAACGGCTGCCCCCCCCTCCCCCGCTCCCGGTGGCTGCCGCTGTCCCGGAGCGGGGGCCGGAGCAGCCCCCCAGTAGCCCGGTCCCGGTGAGCCCCCGGCCTTGGCAGCGGAAGAGCGGCTGCGCCCCCGCCTGGTTCCCGCCGGAGAGGGGGCTCTGAGCGCCCCCCCTAAGCCCGGTCCCCGAGCCCCGGGCCGGTCGCTAAGGCCGGTCACCGGCCGCTCCGGGGGCGCAGGGTCCCCGCGGGGCCGCCCGGGCTCAGCCCACCGGGGCCCGGGCCGGAGCGCCGCCCCCCCGCTGCCGCCGCTGCCGCTTCCGGGGCGGGCGAGGGGTTTCCTGCGGGGAGGCTACGGCCGCGGCGGCCCCGGTGCTGCTCCCGGTCCGGCCCGGCCCGGCCCCTCCAGCCGCCGGGATGATCAACGCCATCTTGGTGTTCAACAACCACGGGAAGCCGCGGCTCGTCCGCTTCTACCAGCACCTGGTGCGGGGACGGGGGGACCGGGACCGGGATGGGGACGGGGACAGGGATGGGGATGGGAACCGGGACCGGGGTGGGGACAGGGATGGGAACCGGGACCGGGGTGGGGATGGGGGTGAGGACAGGGACCGGGATGGGGACGAGAACAGGGACCAAGCTGCCAGTGGGGCCGGTGGCAGCGGGTCCCTGAGCATGGTGTGGGGTCAGGGGTGTCGGGGGTCCCTGTGTTCAGGGGGTGTCGGTCCCTCGGGATGCCCCCATGGCTGTGTCCGCGGTGCCAGGGCCGGCGAGGAGCTGGGAGCTGCCGTCACCCGGAGCTGCCGGTTCACGGCATCCTGGGGGTAGCGGGGGCCACGGGTCCTGCTGGCCTGGCACCCATGGGTGCTGGCCCCGCCCCCCCCGCAGGCAGAGGAGGTCCAGCAGCAGATCATCCGGGAGACCTTCCACCTGGTGCTGAAGCGGGACGACCACATCTGCAATTTCCTGGAGTGCGGCAGGTAACCCGCTGCCCCTCCGGAGACCGGGGGGCCATGCGGGGTGTCCCCTGCAGCCAGGGCACCCCCGGGGCAGCCTGTGGGGTGTGTGTGTGTGTGTCCCCACAAGCCCTTCACCGCCTCCCCGTGTCTCTGCAGCCTGTTCGGCGGCTCAGACTACAAGCTGATCTACCGGCACTACGCCACGCTGTACTTCGTCTTCTGCGTGGACTCCTCGGAGAGCGAGCTGGGCATCCTGGACCTCATCCAGGTCGGTCTCTCTGTGGCCAGGATCGCTGGCCCAGGGGTGGCCGGCGGGTGCCTCCCCCCGAGACACACTCCCCACGCCATCCCGGTGCCCTTCGCGTGTGTGGCACCCACTGTGCCCACCCTTCTGGGGGTGGTGGGAGCTGCTGGGGGGCTGCCGTGGCATCAGGCATACAGGGCTCCTCCTCCGGGGAGTGCCGGGGGAGGTCAATCTGAATGAATTTCTTTAAAAGAAATAGAAACACAGAATTGTTTAGGCTGGAACAGACCTTTAAGATCATGGAGTCCAACCATCAACCCACCACTGCCAAACCCACCACTGACCCGTGTCCCTCAGCACCACGTCTGCCCGGCTTTTAAACCCCTCCAGGGATGGTGACTCCACCACTGCCCTGGGCAGCCTCTGCCAAGGCTTCACAACCCTATTGGTGTAGGAATTTTTCCCAATCTCCATCCTAAACCTCCCCTGGTGCAACTTGAGGCCATTTCCTCTTGTCCCAAGGCCTGTTCCTTGGGAGAAGAGACCGATCCCCCCTGGCTACCCCCTCCTTTCAGGGAGTTGGAGAGAGCGAGAAGGTCTCCCCTCAGCCTCCTTTTCTCCAGGCTGAACACCCCCAGCTCCCTCAGCCGCTCCTCACAAGACTTGTGCTCCAGACCCCTCACCAGCTCCGTTGCCCTTCTCTGGACCCGCTCCAGCCCCTCAAGGTCTTTCCTGTCGTGAGGGGCCCAAAACTACAAGTGCATTTTTAAAACTGCTGTTCAAAGGCCGTGGACTTGCCAAGGGACCTTTGCCAGCTGTGGCTCACGGCAGCCAGGAGTGTCGGCACAGGGGCCACCCCTCCTCCTCAGGTCACCCACCTTCATCACTTGCGCCCTCTCAGGCTGTTGGGGGGCTCCAGCCCTGCCCAGACACGGTGACAGCCAGCAGTGTGGTGGACCAGGGCATCGACACCTGGGATTCACCCCAGAACGGCCGAGTCCCCCATTTCAGTGACCTTGACCCTGTGCCGAGTCCCTTGAGCTTTGCTGGGCTGGGAACGGGCTCTCTCCTGCCATGGAGGGGAGACGGGGCTGTTCAGAGGGGTCTGTCCCCACGCCGGTGCCAGCCTGGGACGCAGCGGCGGCTCTCGGGGTTTGTGGCCGGGGCTGTGGGGCTGCCCGTGGGTAGCATCCTGCTGCCCCCTCTGTGCTGACCTGCCCTTCCTGCCTCCCCAGGTGTTCGTGGAGACGCTGGACAAGTGCTTTGAGAATGTCTGTGAGCTGGACCTCATCTTCCACATGGACAAGGTGGGTTGTAGGCTCTGTGTGCTCCCGTGGGCCACCGCTGTCCTTCCTCCCGGAGCCCTGCTCTCCTTGGGGACAGGAGCCGCCTGGCCTCGAGCTCTGGAGCTTTCCAGGAGAGGCCGGTGGTGCCTAAGGGGTCACTTTTTGGGGAGAGATTGGAATCCTGGCTGGGGGAGTCCTCAGTGTGGGGGCTTCTTGAGCCTCTCACGTTGTGTCCTCCCAAGAGATCCAAGTCGCTGGGCTATTCCTGAGCCCTCGGCTGCGCTGGCTCTCAGCTCCCAGCGCTCGCCCCGTTGCATCGCTGGGGGGCTGCTGTCTCTGCTCACCCTGGGGGGGCTGTCCTGGTGACTGTCACCGACGCCAGGTACCCATGGGCTCTGGTGACAAGGATCTGTGCCGGCTCTGCTCTTGGTCGTCTGGTGGAGCCGGGCAGGGTCTGGCCCCGTGCGGGGGCGTTTCGCCTCTTCCCCCTTGTGCCGTGGGACCCAGGGACCCCCATTAACATTTTTCTGGAGCTGCAGAGGGGAAAAAAAGAAACAAAAAAACAAAGGGAAGGAAGAATGGGAGTGTTGGGAATACAAAGTGTTTGGTAAACTTTTGTTTGAGGCAGAGCCTTTAATGCTTCCTCCCTAGCTGGAGAGAGTTTCTGGGCGGAAACCTGTCCCCTTTGATCATCTCAGAGATGGGGCTGGAGATAGGGAGAGAGACTTCGCTGACGTGTGCTGGACTTGTGTTGCTGTTGATAAGGGTTTACTTGCTTTGTTGAAGACAAAACATGCCAACAAAATGAGAAGGGGGGCAAGGGGGGGGGAAATGAACAGGGCTGTAAAACGTTCCCTTTCTGTTGGCGATTCCAGCTCCTGACCTCTGGCAGGGGAAGGTGGGGAGGACATCTCAGAAGGCGATGGGGATCAGCTGAGCGTGCTGGCAGCTTGCATTTCATAACTTGCCCGAATGTAAACTTTTGGAAATGTTACGGGGTTGATTATCCTGTCAGCAAAAGCCTTCTTATCGAAGCAGCACAAGGGGAGGAAGGAGGAAGCGTGCGGGGGGAGCGTACCTGCGGCTGGCAGCCGCCCAGCTCACCTCTGGCCACATCTGGCGGAGGATGCGCTCTCGGTTACTGATCTCCTGGAGTCACCATGACTCGGGCAGGAGAGATTACCCCGCTGATGCCTGTTTTGCCAGCAGCAGCACGGATTTCCCTTCCTCCCATCTCTCCTGCTAAGCAGGGGGTTGGAAGGAGATGGGAGGGTTCCTGATTGGGGGGGGGCCAGGCTCGGTCACCCCAGGGCTTGTTTACTTCCCATCCTCTGCTCCCGCTGCTTCCCAGCTGTGACTTCAGTCCTTGGCCACTATTATTTTCTCCTCTTATCTCTCTTTCTATATTTGGCATTTATTTATTTCTGGCACGTGTTGGTGCTTCCAGGAGCTTGGTGACAGCTGGGAGGTGTAAGGGGTGCTGGGAGCACGCAGGAGTGTCCTGCCAGCCCCCAGGCAGGGGCTTCTGCAGCTGCAATGCTCCCACAGAGCCCACCCTGCTTCGGGGACATCGGTTTGTCACAAGTGGCACGGGGCTCGGTGCTTTCCCCACTTGCAGGTGGATCGCAGAGCTCCCAAATCCCCCCCGGGAGCAGGAGAAATGAGGCTGGTGTCGGTGGGGAAGCGCCGATTTGTGCAGCAGAGACATTGGCTGGGAACATCCCCCCACCCCGCGGGGTCTGGCTGGGATCTGGCACAGCCTGGTCTGCGTCCTGTGGTTTGCTGTTGTTGCTTTGAGGTCACCCTTACACCCCTCTCTGCGGCACGGGGTCCCCAAAACCAGAGCTGCTGGGGGTTCCGGGTCCCTGCTCTGGCGGCTGGAGGGGGCGGTTGGGTCGCTGGTTCTCGGGCACCAGTGCTTTCCGGCTGTCGCTTTGGAAGCAGCAGCCTCGGAGCTGCAGGGACCCCTCTTTCCCGAGGGGAGGCTGCAGCCGCGGCGCCATGGGGGGGCTCGGAGCAGGCCCAGCCCCTGCTTCTGCCTCGTACCTTGGAGGAGAACGTGATTTTGGCCCCGCAGCTGCGAGGTCCTGCAGAGGACAGGCTTTTGTTCGGGAAGTGCTGTGTTTCGGGCTGGAAAACAAAAGCCTGGGATTTCTGCCCTGTTGGGTTCCGTCCAGCTTGGGCCGAGGCCAGGTCTGGAAGGAGCAGCGTTTCCTGCAGCCCGAGATGCTCTGGGGTTGTGGGGGGCTGTAGCACCCCCCGGCGTGGGGTTTGCCAGGGCTGGGCTTAGCTGGGGGGACCCTGGGCTGAACTGGGGGGATTCTGGGGGCTTGCTGTGCGTCCAGGGGGGGTGCTGTGTCACCCGTGGCTCCCCCCGTGCGCTGCTGGTCCCCCCACACCGTGCAGCTCCCGGTGCTGTGGGAGCAGGACGGGCCCCGCAGGGCATCACTCTGGCACCTTTGGGCTGAGCTGAGTTTCCACCTTCCAGCAGCTTCTCTGACATGCGTCGCCCCGGCCCTACTTGCCACACGGGGCAACCTGCCCTCCTGAAACCATAAACCGAGATAATCCCTTCACCAACTTCCAGTAATAGCCCTTTTCGCGGAAGTAACCAGGGACCCATAAATTCATTATCTGTGCCGAGGAGGTGCTGGCTCAGCAGGGCGCGCGGGGCGAGGAGCCCAAGGTGGGTGGCAGTGACCCCGCTGGCCCTGTCCCCTGCGGTGGCTGCGGGGAAGAGCCGGTCCTGCCCGGCCCTGGCAGGAGCAGCAGCTCCTTGAGGCCGCTCCGCTTCATCCCGGGCGGACCCCGGGCAGGGGAACAGACTCTCCCAGCGGTTTTGTGCTTCTTCTGTGTCACAGTCCCCACTTTTCCTAAGGGATAGCAAAGAACCTGGGCTCTGGCCTGGATTCCTGGGTGGAAGAAAGTGGTTTTGGGAAGAAGTCCTGCCCGGTGGCTGCGGGAGGCCCTGGTGTCCCTGCTGCCCTTGAAGGACAGCAGCTTTCTAGGCAGGGTTCCTGCCTGTCCCCGGCCCAGGGTGGTCAAACCTCAGTGGAGGTGTTGGAGATGGGGTAGGCAGGGTGTGCCAGCAGGACCTGGCCTGGCTGGGGGCTGCCCTGTGCCTGGTGGCCCCGTGGGTGACGTTTGCTCCGGCCCCCATGGTAGGTGTCCTCCAGAGCAGAGGCACCACAGTGCATGGGGCTTCCCAACTGCTCTGTGCCGAGGACCATGCCCGGCTGCCGGGGTCGTGGGACTGGATTTGGGGCTGGATTTGCATCTCTGGGTGGAAATGCCAGCCCCCAGGGGGCTTCCACACCAGCCTGCAGGCACTGTGGCCGCTGCCGGTCCCTGTGCTGGGTTCAGAGCCTTCCCTCCCTTCCCTGGCAGGTCCACCACATCTTGCAGGAGGTGGTGATCGGCGGCATGGTGCTGGAGACCAACATGAACGAGATCGTGGCACAGGTGGAGGCCCAGAGCAAGCTGGAGAAGGCAGAGGTGGGTGGTGACACCGCGGCTCTGCCCCATGGGGGTCTGGAGCTGCCGCGTGTGGGTTGTCCCCAGCATCCCCAGTGTCCTGGGGGAGAGGGCTGGGGGTGTCCCTCCCCAGCGCTGCTTCCCCCTCTTTGGGAGCGCGGGGAGCAGCCCGAGCGTGGGAACAGCTGTGCCTGTCCAGGTTAATGCTCCGAGGCAGTGAAAAGTTTATTGCCCCTGTTTTCCCCGTCGCTGTGAAGCCGCAGCGTTGTTCCGGTTGCAGGGAAGCACCGTGCTGCCGCTCCCCATCCCACGCTGCTCACAGGGCTGGGGCCGTGGCAGGGAAGGGGGTGGTTGTGGGGGGCTGCTCTTGCCTTGGGGGTGGACATGGCCAGGCCCAGGGGCTCGGGGGAGGCAGGGCGGCACAGAGCAGGGCTCAGTTCGGGGATGTTCCTGCTGCAAAGCGCAGGGCTGAGCCGGAAACAGCCCGGACCCCCTCGCAGGGGGGCTACAGGGGCCAGGGGCTGGTGGTCACTGGTCCCTCCCGTCGACAGGGAGGCCTTTCGGCCGCTCCTTCCCGCGCCGTCTCGGCCGTGAAGAACATCAACCTGCCGGAGATCCCTCGCAACATCAACATCGGAGACATCAACATCAAAGTGCCCAACCTCTCGCAGTTCATGTGAGCGTCCCGTGGCTGGGGGGGCTGCCCGGGGGTGCGGGCTGGGGCCTGGGCTGGATGGGGAGCAGAGCTGGGCTCCCCCTGTCCCTCCTGGGGCTCTGCCCCTTGGGGGTCTCTGCCCCTGTGGCACCCGGAGTGCTCGGTGCGGTGCCAGGGTTCAGGGCTGGCAGAGGCTGGGGAGCAGTGAGGGGCTCAGTGGGAGCTGATGGGGTGCCCCCCGTCTGTTTGTCACCTTGGACCTGGGCTCGGCTCTGCTCTCTGGGCTTCCAACAACACGGGTGGCCTTTTTTCCCCTCCCTCCTCCCTCCCCGTGGACGCGCAGCCTCTCTCCTGGCTGGGGAAGAGCCAGTTCCTGCCTCTCCCAGAGCTTCTCGTGATTCCCCGTTGTAAAAACGCACTTGTAGCTGATGGCTCGCGCAGGAGCCACAGGTTGTCACCTCCTCCCCAGGATGGACTGTCCCCTGCCCCGCATCCCTGTGCCCGCCCTGCTCCCCATCGCTGGGTCTGGCCCCCTGGGATGGGCCTGGGACCAGCCTGGTCGGGGTTGAGCGTAGGAGGGTCTGCCAGGTCTGGAGCTGGGGCTGGCGTGGGGGCAACCTGCTGGGCCGGGGGGTGCCGGTGGTGAGGGGGGGGCCACCTCCTGCCCTGCCTGGGCTGTGGGGCAGGGGAGCAGCAGGGCTGGGACCTCCTGGAGCATGTCCCTGTGTCCCAATAAACCACCCTGTGAACCTGCCGTGTCTGTGTCTGCCGTGGGGGCTGCTGGCCCGGCCCCGGGGGTGCTCCGGGAGGGGGCTGTGGGGGCCAGGGACCTCTATGCAGCACCTGTGGGGCGGCTGCAGCCCTGGGGGGCTCTCGACTGTTGGGCAGGCAGGTGCTCAGGGGGAAAGATGGTGCCCTGGACACCCCTGGGGGAGGGCTGGGGTTGCTGCAGGGTGGGCTGTGGGGCAGGGTCCCTGGCTGTGCCCTGGGAGGCATCCTGGGGTAGACCATCCCTGGTCCACTCTTGGGGCAACTATGAGCCCCGTAGGGCTCAGTGGGACATGTGGGGGCTGTGGGGCTGGGGCTAGTGTCCCCCCCCTGAGGCATGGGGGAGTGGGGCTGGTCCTGGGGGTCCATGGACTGAGTGTGGCTGCAGGGGACAGGCCACACAGGGGGGTCCCTGAGCAGAGGGGGCTCCTCAGGGCTCCATCTGGCCACCAGCCGGGGGGCTGGCTCGGGGGCCCCTTCCTCTGCTTCCCCTCCGGAGGCCGGTCCAGCTGTGCTCCCGCGGGCTCTGCCTCCACTTCCCCTGGCAGGGGAACCGTGACTCTGCCTGGAAGGAATTTTCCTGCCGTCTCCCCTCCCTGTGGCTTAACCCTTCCCCAGCTGGCCATGAGCCACCACCAACGGCCGTGGAGGTCAAGGAGCTGGGCAACCTCCTTCTTCCTCTTCTCCGCCAGCCCCCCTCCTCTCCTCCTCCTCCTCCTCCTGCTGTCAGCTGCCGGAGCAGCGTGGTGGAGGGACCAGGTGAGCGGTGCTGTGTCCCGGGGCTGGCACATGGGGTCCGACAGGCACGGGGGCAGTCGGAGGGAAAACCCTGGGGCACAGAGCCCTCGTCCCGCTGCAGGGGTGCTGGAGGCGTCGGGCTGGGGCAGGTGGCCCTGGCTGTGACAGGCCGTGCCCGTGCCCGTGCCCAGCCCTGTGGCACGGGGGTCTCCGGTGCGGGATGTGCCCGGCCACACGTGCTTCCTCTGCGGAGAGAAGATGTTTGTGCTCGGCCGCCACCGGTAACGGCTCTGGCCTCGCTTTCCCCTTCCTGCGTCCCCCCAGAGCCGAGGACCCAGGACCAGGCTGGGGCAGGGTGAGTCCCGCTGCTCCCAGCCCCTCGCTTCCCCGCAGCCCAGGGCAGAGGCCATGGGGTGGTTCAACCCTGGACCCCCATTTCCCCACCCAGGGGGGCTGCAGCCCTCACCCCTGTGGCCATGGGGAGCAGCCCCACGCTGGCCTGGGCAGTGGTGGCCCTGCAAGCCCTGCCTCCTCGGCTGCCCGGTGACCCCGGGGTCCTGCCCAGGGACGGGAGCCCCAAGTGGGGAGGAGGGAGGAAGGTGAGCCCTGGCTGCTGCTGGGCAGCGCATTCCTGCCCAGGGCAGGGCTATGAGCCACCCCGCACTGGCAATGACCCTGTGCGCCCCAAGGGGCAGTGGCCAGGCCATCAGACCCCTCCTGCACCCTGAGGTGAGCTGCGGGGGTGCAGGATGTGCAGGAACGGGGGGGCTCAGTGCTCTCATGTTCGAGCTGCTGGCATGGTCTGGAGGTGGAAGATGTGGCTGGGGCTTGGGGCTGGCTCCCAGCTCCTGATTCCTGGCTACCAGCTCCCATCCCTGGCCAGGCTCTGCTGTGGCACTGAGGGGTGCTGGACTGTGCTGAGGTCAGCCAGGGGTGCTTGCCGGAGCGTGTCCCCCGGCTCCAGGCCCCCCTCCCCGGCAGCCGGACGGGGGGGAGCAGGCGATGGAGCCTGGCATGGCCCCAGCCCCTCCAGGTACCTGCGGTACCATAGACAAATGTTTACCCTCGCCCTGCCAAGCTCTGGGTGAGCCCGGTCCTGGCCCCGCGCCCAGACCCTGCTGGGTCACTCCCTGAGCAGGGGGGACCCTGGAGCCCGGCCGTCTCAAGGTGCTGCACCCCAAAACCCGTCTGTGCTCCGGCCACGGCCCCGCAGGTTGTGACAAGGACCAGGATATCTCCAAACCCGCTGCTGCCCGGGCAGGGGGTGCCAGGTGGGGCTGGGGCACAGGGGGCTGGGCCGGAGGGGCTGGGCGAGGGGCACCCCCTGAGCAGGGACACTATTCCCAGCATTTCTGGGTGCTGTGGGAGGTGGCACAGCCTGGCTTGGATGCTGCTGGGCGATGGTTTGTCCCCTCTCCTGCCACCCCCCAGGCTGAGCATGCTGGCCGAGGCTGGTGTGAGGGAGAGGACCCCCAGCAGGACCCCGGGGAGGGCTCTGGGGTGTAGGGGCCGAGCGGGGGGGGGGGGCGGGGGGGCGGTTTGTCCTCAGCAGCGGGGCACTGCGGTCCCCAGGCTGTGTGCGGGGTGCAGGCAGCCTCCAGCGCACATCCCCGACCAACGCCTCCCAGCCGGGGCAGTAGGGGGTCCCACAGCCTCGGGGGGGGGTGTGTCCCACAGCCCCGGGGGGGTCCCACAGCTCCAGGGGGGTCCTGCTCTGCCCAGGGCTGGAGGTGCCTTCTCCCAGCAGGGACTCCTCGCCCTGCTCCTGTGCCGGGTGCGCGGGAGCCCGGGCTGGGCTCTGCCCCCTCCGTTGCTCCGGCTCCCCCCCCCCCCCCGGCCCGGGCCGTGCCCCCCGGCCCGGCCAGCAGCCCAGGAGTTAAGGGGGCGAGGAGGTTCGGGTTACTTCCCTCGGAGCTTTAGGAGGAAAGTTCCCTCCCGCCGGCGCTGAGCTGGCGGAGCGGAGAGCCCCGCACCGGGCGCAGGGAGCGCGCAGGGAGGGCGCAGTCCTGGGTGCCTCGATGGGACGGGGCGGGCGGGACCCCCCTCGGGACCCCCCCCCCCCCCCGTGGCCCCTCGCTCCCCGCGGCTGAGCGCGGGAAGGTGAGTTGGGGGCAATGCCGCTGGCCGGAGGGGTGTGGGGGGGGACAGACCCCTAACCGGGGGTCCCCACCCTGGGAGCTTGGGCCAAGTGGGGGAAGGGGCCGTGTGCGTGCACGAAGGGGCCGGCACGGAGCCGTGATGTTCGTGTGCAGGGGGGGTTATAGAGAACATACATGTTGGGGAGGTTCTTGGGGGGGTCGGTCCATGGGGTGCAGAGGTTATGGGGCTGTGGGATGTGTGTGCATGTGAGGTTATGGGGCGCGTGGGGCCAGAGCCTCCAGGAAGCTGTGTCCCACGCCCAACATGCGTGCCCTGTGTGCATGGGACACACGTGTGTGCCGCCTGCCAGGGCTCCACGGAGGAGGGGACCTGTGTGCATTGGGGCTGGGGGAGATGGGGGGGTGTGGGGTGGTGCAGGCAGCCCGGGGAGGGGGCTCGGGGGCCGCTGGTGTGAAGGGGGGAGAAGTGTGTGAGGGGGTCAGTGCTGGGGCGAGCTGGGGTGGGTGCCTGTCCACCATGGCCGAGGGGGTCGGGGGGCGGGGGGGGGCAGCACCAGGTGGGGGCACAGCGTGCCTGTCGGAGCAGGACGGAGGGCGGGCAGGGTGGCCAGCACCCTCCTGGCTGGCTGTGGCCCCCAGCCCTGGGGGGGTTTGGTCATGGCCCAGCGATGGACGTACGCTGGTCCCCAAACCCCATGCCTTTGGCTGAAGGGAGGGCAGGGAGCAGGGCAGGGGGGGTGACAGCCGGGCTCTGCAGGGCGGGGGTGTCCCAGGAATGCCGCAGCATCCCGGGGCCGTTGTGCCAGGAGCAGTGATGCCAGCGGGTGCCGCTGGGTGCTGTTGAGGATGAGGCGCGGTTCCCTGAGGACACGGCTTGGCCTTGTCCCAGCAGTGCCTCCGCCAGCAGGACGTGCCCGTGTCACCCCGCGGGAGAGACCGGCTCCTGGGAAGAGGAGTTTCTGTTCCCAGCGCGAGACCCGGCACCTCCCCGTCCCCACCCTGCCCCTCGCGGGGACTTTGCTCCTCGGTTTCTGCTGTGCCCCCGCTGACACCCCAGCCCGGGGGACCCCCAGCAGAGCTCCCGGGGGTGACCCGCAGGGTCTGGGGGGGCTCGGGCTGCTCTCCCTGCCAGGGCAGAGCTCTCGGGGGAAGCGTGTGCCCCCACCCCGCGCAACACTGCCCCGAGCCCCGGAGGGTATGCACGGCTCCCCCCACGGCCGGGGGGGTCTGCGCCGTGGGGTGCAGGCAAGGCTGTGCCTGTGGGACCCTCCGTCCCCTCGCCCCGTGCTGTGCCGGTCGGGAACCCCCAGCTGGCCCGGGCCGTGGCTGGTGGGAGGACCGAGTGTGGCCCCACGGCATGTGCAGGCTGCTGGGTGCCATGGGCCACAGGCACGTGCCTGCTGGGGCTGGGCTCGCGGGGTCTGGAGTTTGACCTCCGTGCGTGAGCCCGGCGACGCGACCCTGGACTTTGAGAGGGCTGCGGGCAGGGCAGGCTCCACCCGCGCCGCCCGGACCCCCCGGGGCTGCCCCCGGCGCCCTCCCGCTCTGCCCCCCTGCTTCGGGGGCAGCCCTGCCAGCGTGCCCACCCGCCCTGTCCCCAGCCCCGGCAGCAGCAGGTCCCTCGCAGGCGGAGGAGCAGCCGGGACCCCCTGGCAGCGGCGCAGACCCCGTGGAGGGCAAACATGGCGACGCTGAGCCAGAGGCTGGGCTTGGGTGCCGGGCCCCACGGCGAGGTGGGGACGTGGCCGCCGGCGGTGACCACCCGCTCTGTCCCTCCATTTGCAGGGCCCAGCGCTTGAGAGGGACCCCGGGAGTCCTGGCCCACGGCCCGTGCCCACTCCCGCGGCCCATCCCTGATGGTGCAATCCCCAGCTGCCTCCCGCCATAGTGGCACGGGGCGTTAGTGCTCGGCAGGGCCGGGAGGAGGGCGGGCAGAAAGCTCATCCCGGGGGCCGCCGCCCCCCCGAGCCTCATGGTTGTTTAATACTTCACCCATTAACTCGGACTAATAAATCTCGTGGGAGCGAGAGGCTAAAAGCAGTGCCAGGTGGGCAGCCCCTCCTGCGTGAGCACCGCTCCCACGGCACCGCCATGGCGGCCGGCTTCTTCATCAGCAAGAGCGTGGGCATCGTGGCCATCGTGCTGGGCGTGGGGGCCGTGGCCACCATCATTGCACTCTCGGTGGTGTATGCCCAGGAGAAGAACAAGGTGACGGACACTGGCAACACCGAGACCACCACCACGGCCACCACCACCACGGCCGTCACCACCACGGCCGTCACCGGCAACACCACCACGGCCGTCACCACCACCACGGCTGACCCCAGCCTACCCTGGAACCGGTGGAGGCTGCCAACAACGCTGATGCCAGAGCTCTACGAGGTGACCCTGAAGCCCTTCCTGAAGCCCAACGCCAACAACATGTACATCTTCGAGGGCAACAGCAGCGTGGTCTTCGTCTGCAACGAACCCACCAACCTCATCCTTATCCACAGCAACAAGCTCAACTACACCACACCAGGGTCCACCATGGCCTTGCTGGAGGCGGTGGACGGCTCCAGCGCCCCTCGCATCACCGAGACCTGGCTGGTGCCCCTCACCCAGTACCTGGTGGTGCAGCTGGATGGCCAGCTGCAGAAGAACCAGCGCTACCGGCTCTCCAGCAGCTTCACCGGGGAACTGGCTGACGACCTGGCCGGCTTCTACCGCAGTGAATACGTGGATGGGTCGGGCGAGACGTAGGTGGAGGGCAGGGGGACAAGGTGGGGGGGGGGTGGTGAGGAGCTGGGCTGGGGATGGTGGGGGACATGGGGCGGGTTTGGGGCTTCTCTCCCACTGGGGTGGGTGTGGGGAAGTCTCTGTGCCCTGCTGTGTCCCCAGGTCACCCCAGCGAGGAGGGGATGGGGGAGCGGACAGGGTGGGAGGACCCGGGGGGTGCCAGCCCCGCAGGGGCCCCCCGGCACTGACGGGGTTTGCTTGCAGGAAGGTGGTGGCCACCACGCAGATGCAGCCGGCTGACGCGCGGAAAGCCTTCCCCTGCTTCGACGAGCCAGCCATGAAAGCCAACTTCTCGGTGACGCTGATCCACCCCTCCGACCATAAAGCCATTTCCAACATGCCTGCCAAGAGTGAGTGGGGCGGGGGAGCCCCGGCGGGGGGGCCCAGGGGCCTGGCAGGGCTGCGCGGTGACCCCCTACCCCCCGCTCCCCGCAGGCACCCGGGAGGTGGTGATAGATGGTGCAAACTGGAACATCACTGAGTTCGAGACCACCCCCAAAATGTCCACCTACCTGCTGGCCTTCATCGTCAGCCAGTTCGACTACAAGCAGAACATGTCAGAGAACGTGCTGGTAGGCTGGGGGTGGGGGGTACCCCCTCCTGCCCGGGGGTGTCTGAGCCCGGGCAGCAGCTGAGCCCCACGTCTCTCCCCTCCAGATCCGCATCTGGGGCCGGCCCGAGGCCATCGCCGAGAACCAGGGCGACTATGCCCTCCAGGTGACTGGCCCCATCCTCAAGTTCTTCGAGAGGCACTACAGCACGCCGTACCCGCTGCCCAAGTCCGGTGGGTGCCGTGGGGTGGCCAGGTCTCTGGGGGGAGCTGCCTGCCATGGCGGGGGGGCGGGCACTCTGGCAGCATCGTGCCAACGGGACCCCTCCGTCCCCCAGACCAGGTCGGCCTCCCCGACTTCAACGCGGGGGCGATGGAGAACTGGGGGCTGGTGACCTACCGGGAGAACTCCCTGCTCTTCGACAACGCCTTCTCCTCCATTGGCAACAAGGAGCGGGTGGTCACCGTCATCGCCCACGAGCTGGCCCACCAGGTAGCCACCGGCCCCCCCCTCGCCCCGCCTGCCCTGCCGGCTGGTGTAGCCGGGCTGACAGGGTGCCATGCTCCCCTGGCAGTGGTTCGGGAACCTGGTGACGCTGAAGTGGTGGAACGACCTGTGGCTGAACGAGGGCTTTGCCTCCTATGTGGAATACCTGGGCGCCGACTCGGCTGAGCCCTCCTGGAACATCGTGAGTGCTGGGGCCAGCGGGCAAGGGGTGCAGGTGCCCCCTCTGCCCCGCCGGGGGCTTCTCCCACTGCCTGGAGGGTGCTGGCAGGGCTGAAGCAGGTGCTGGAACCCCCTCCGCCCCCGCAGAAAGACCTGATGGTGCTCAATGAGGTGTACACAGTGATGGCCACGGATGCCCTGGCCTCCTCCCACCCCCTTTCCTTCCGCGAGGAGGAGATCAACACCCCGGCCCAGATCAGCGAGGTCTTCGACAGCATCGCCTACAGCAAGGTGGGTGCATGGGGGGTCCTGGGGCGGTGGGATGGGCTGGGGGGTGCCCCGTGCACCTGGGGGTCTCTCACCCGCCATCTCTGCAGGGAGCGTCGGTGCTGCGGATGCTCTCCGACTTCCTCACCGAGGACATCTTCAAGGAGGGGCTGCAGGTGAGGGGGACACCGAGCCCCAGTGCGGGGTGGGCAGCCGATGGCAGGGCCATCCCTGGGTGCTCTGGGGGTGTCCTGCCCCCTGGACCTGCCCCTGCCCACCCCTCTCTCCTGGTGCTCTCCCACAGTCCTACCTCCACACCTTTTCCTACGGAAACACCGTCTACAGGGACCTTTGGGATCATTTGCAAGAGGTAGGAGGGGGGCGGCTGCTCCCGGCTGCTCCCCCCAACCCAGCCCCTTCCCCAGCTTTGGGGGGCTGCCGGTGGGACGGGGTCCCAGCCCCTCACGGCCCCGCGCCCCACGGCCCCAGTGACCCGTGGCACTGCCCTCCCCGCAGGCCGTCACCAAGAACAACGTCTTGCTGCCCAAATCCATCAGTGACATCATGGACACCTGGACGCTGCAGATGGGCTTCCCTGTGGTGACCGTCAACACCATCACCGGGGCCATCACCCAGAAACACTTCCTGGTGGACCCCAACTCCGTGGTGGACAGACCCTCCACCTTCAAGTGAGTGGGATGGGGGATGTCGGGGGTGAGGGACTGGGGGGGCCAGGGGGCCAGGGCTGGTCCCACCACCTGCCTGTCCCCCCGGCACAGCTACACCTGGATTGTCCCCATCACCTGGATGACGAATATGATGAATGCGGCCTCTGGGGACAGGTACTGGCTGACCAAAGAATCAGGTATGGTGTGTCCTGCCCGGGCTGGGAGCTGGGGTCTTGCTACCACCTCCCCTGCCCCAGTGGAGGCTGGGGACACCGATGGGGGGCCTGAGCCTGGCCTCCTTCGTGGGTGGGGGGTGGCTCTGTCAGACTCTCCTCTCCCCCTCCCAGATACCAACGATACCTTCAAGGTGGGCAGCAACAACTGGCTCCTGCTGAACCTGAACGTCAGTGGGTATTTCCGTGTCAACTACAACCAGGAGAACTGGGACCAGCTCCTCGCCCAGCTCTCCAGCAACCACCAGGTAAGTGGGGCCAGCCAGAGCTGGGGGGTGGCCTGGGGGTGGCCTGGAGGTGAGCCCACACCCCACACACCCCACGCACCCGACGCGGGGCTGCCCTGAGACGTCAATTCTGTCCTCTCTCAGAGCATCCCCGTGATCAACCGTGCCCAGATCATCGATGATGCCTTCAACCTGGCCAGGTGAGCTGTGCCAGGTACCTGCTGGGGGCCAGGGGGGCCGGCGGGGTGGGTGTCCTGGGAGCTGACACTGCCCTCACCCCTTGCAGGGCCAAGTATGTCAACGTGACCTTGGCCTTGGCCACCACGCGGTACCTGAGCCAGGAGACAGAGTATATGCCCTGGGAGGCGGCGCTCAACAACCTCCAGTACTTCCAGCTGATGTTCGACCGCAGCGAGGTCTTCGGGGTGATGACGGTGAGTGGTACCACCCCCCCCAGCCCCACAGTGGGGTATGGGGGCGAGGGGCTGGGTCTGCCCCCAGAGCTGGCGGGGGGGGGGGAGGCTGCTGCTGGTGCACTGACTGTCCTCCTGCCCCCCAGAAATACATAAAGCAGCAGGTGACCCCCCTCTTCAACTACTACAAGAACATCACCAACGGCTGGGTCAACATCCCCGAGGGCCTGATGGACCAGTGAGTGCCACAGCCCTGGGCTGGACCCCCAGGCTCTCCCCGGCCGCAGCGGGACGGTCACCCCGGCGTGTGCTGGGGGGCAGCGGCCAGTGGGTGCCTGGCTGGTCCCCAGCCCCACACGGCCCCTCTCTCCCCAGGTACAATGAGATCAACGCCATCAGCACGGCCTGCTCCTACGGCATCACCGAGTGCCAGAACCTGTCCACTGATTACTTCCAAGACTGGAAGCAAAACATCAGCAATAACAGGTGAGTCCCCAGGGTGTCCTGCTGCCACCACGGTGGGCGACCACCCCACCAGGGACTCCCAATGAGATGGCTCTTCTCTCCTGCAGGATCCCCCCAAACCTGCGCTCCGCCATCTACTGCAGCATCGTGGCCACGGGTGGGGAGGAGGCCTGGGACTTCATCTGGGACAGGTTCCAAGAGGCCACTGTCGTGTCCGAGGCTGACAAGCTCCGCACCGCCCTCTCCTGCAGCCCCCACCCCTGGATCCTCAACCGGTGGGTGGAGAGTCCCGGGGGGGGGGGGGGGGGCACTGTGGCTGTGCCCCTGCCGGCCCCTCACCCGGCGGTGTGTACCCCCCCCTCCAGGTACCTGCAGTACACCCTCGACCCCAAGAAGATCCGCAAGCAGGATGCCACCGCCACCATCAATAGCATCGCCAGCAACGTGGTGGGGCAGCCCTTGGCCTGGGACTTCATCCGCGGCAACTGGAAGACGCTCTTCGGCCAGTGAGTACCCTGGGGGGGAGGTTCGGGGGGCCTGTGGGGGGCTGGCTGAGGTGGGCAGCATCCCCCATCTGCCTGTGCCCCCTTTGGGGGGATGCTGTTTTACCCGTGCCCCCTGGCTCAGCCGTCCCTCTGCTCTCCCAGATACGGGGGTGGCTCCTTCTCCTTCTCCCGGCTGATTTTAGCGGTGACCCAGAGGTTTTCCACCGAGTTTGAGCTGCAGCAGGTGAGGCTGGACCCCCAACCGGGCACCAGGGACCCCCAGCCCCGGCAGGAGTCGGGGGACACGGCTCTGGGCTGCCGGTGCCTTGCCCTTTGCCAGCAGCTCCTGCCCAGGGGTCCGGGCAGCCATGGTGCTGCTGGGGGCTGCTGGGGTGGTGTTGGTGGGGGGATGCCGGGGGGCTGCCGGGGTGCCCCACACCCACCAGAGCCCCTCTCCTCCCCGGCAGCTGGAGCAGTTCAAGGCGGACAACCAGGACGTGGGGTTCGGGTCGGGGACGCGGGCGCTGGAGCAGGCGCTGGAGAGGACCCGTGCCAACATCAACTGGGTGAAGGAGAACCAGGGGACGGTGCTGGCCTGGTTCCAGGAGCAGACCATGGACCCCACCACCCTGGCCACCACCCACGCTCCCGACACAGCCATGGCGTCAGCTGGCACGGGACAGGCTGACAGGGGCTGAACGGGAGCTCACAGACCCCACAGCCACGAGACTGGACCTTCACCCCCTCCCCAGCTCCACCCACTCCATGCTCTCCAGCCCCCAGCCCCACACACTCCCTCCTGGTGGCCCCCCGGGCCAGCCCTGGCCAGGTCCTTTGGTGCCCATGAGGGGCAGGGGCTGATGCCTGTGGGCAGGGCCTGGCGCCTGTATGATGGGCAATGGGGCAGGGATGGGGGGCTTGGGGCTGTTGGGGGGGTCCCGCTGCCCTTGGCTGCCCGGAGCGGCGCCGGGCTCCGCAGGCTCGTGCAAGGCGGGGGGGGGGGTGGTGGTGTAAATAATAAAGGCTTGCACGGCAGCTCTCACCGGTGGCCTGGGGTGCTGGGGGGGCGCAGGGGGCACATGCCGGCCTGGGCCGAGGCAGGAAGCGCCTGGGACCCCGCGGTGGGCACGGGGACGCAGAGCCCCCCTGGGCTATTAGGAGCCTGGTGCTAAGTGGCTCTGGGGGCTTTGCCGACGCCAGCCCCTGCCCCGGCCCCTCCGTCTGACGGGTGGGTGCGAGCTCTCCTGCTGGGACCCATCCCCCCGCTCTGTGCCCAGTCCCCTTGGGTCTGGGGGGCCTCCCCGTGTTCCCCTTCGGCGTGGGCACTGTGGGATTGGGGCAAGATGGGGTGCCAGCAGCTGCCCTCCCCCCCGGGAGTGTCCCCCGTGGACTACCCAGGTCCCCTCAGGGACTAGTTTGGGCACAGGGTGGGAGCTGCCCTTCCATCAGTTGGTGGGGCTGAGGAAGCCCCCCAGATGGGGGTCCCCTCCATCACCCCAGCTCTGGGGACATCCCCGAGCTGTGGGTTGGGCTGGGAGGGGACACCGAGCCCCTGGCCCGGAGGCAGTGGGTGGCTGTGCGGGCGGGTGCCCGTGGCGCTGTGTGTGGGTGCCCGTGGGGCAGCAAGTGGGGTCCCGCACTGAGGAGTCGGGGAGTTGGGGTGCAGCAGCTTTAATGAGGAGCCCTTCCATAGCATCCGTCTGTCACGGCTCTGTGGGATGGCCACGCCACCGTCCCCCGTGTGTCCTCCGTGGCTGGAGGTGCAGGATCAGCTCCAGCCCCCCCAGTGCCATCCTGAGGTGCAGCCGGGCAGGATGGGGGCTGCGCGGGGGGCTGGGGAGACAAGCCTGTCCAGGGTTGGGGGGCTGATGAGCTGTGCAGAGAGAGATGTGCCAGGTGAGTGGCTGTGGAGCAGTACCATGCCCCCCCACCCCGCACCTTGTGTCCCCCACCCCACCCTGGGATGGCTCCCCAACTCAGCACGCACTACGCTGTGCCCCCCAGCCCTGGCAGACCCCCCCGACCATGGCATACAGGAGGATTTGCTGATGCAGCCCCTGCCCCACACCCTGCAAGACACACACCCCCCCCCCCGCAGCCCCGCTCTCCCCTGGCCCCGCTGCCCCCCAGGGTGGTGGGTGCAGGAGCAGGGGACTGGGCTGGGGAGGGGGCTGTGGGTACCTGGTGGTGCGCAGGCAGCTGGGAGCCACACGTGGGGGTCTCGGGGGACCCTGTATCCCTCAGTCCTGCCCCAGGGGTCTGCAGGGGGGCTGCAGGCTCCAAGCAGCAGGAGGAAGCCGTCCTGGTACCTGTGGTGCATCTCTGGGGGGGCTCCAGCGGGGTCACTGCTCCGAGGCTGCACGGCGGTGATGACCAGGACCCCAAGATGGAGCCAGGGGTCCTGTGCAGCTCCAGGGGGGTCCCCCCCACAGGGATGTAGGGGGGAGACCCCCAGGCCTCCATGCCCATTTCCGGAACCCCAAGCATCTCTGGGGGGGTCCCCGCAGCAGAGCCACAGGGCGGTGACCCCCAGGCCCCCCTCCCCATACCGGGAGCCCCGTGAAGCTCCGGGGGGGTCCCCACCATGGGAGGGGACCCCCAGCCCACAGTGCCGGCGGGCGAAGCATCGGCCGGTGGGTGCAGGCGGGGGTCGGGGGTCTGGCAGCACCCCAGTCCCTGGGGGCAGAGGGGGCAGTGGCGGGGGGCCGCCCCCCGCCGCCGGGCCAGCGCCTCCTGGCTGAGCCCCAGCAGGGCCGAGAGGTGGGCGATGTAGCGGATGGCGAGGCGCAGGGTCTCGATCTTGGTCAGGCTCTGCCCGGCGGGCACCAGGGCGGGCGGCAGGTAGTGCCGCAGCCGCCGCAGCGCCTGCGCCAGCCGCCGCATCCGCAGCTTCTCCCGCTCGCTGGCGCTCTGACGCGGGCCCCCCGCGACCCCACGACCCCCTCCATCGTCCCCAACGCCCTGCTGCCCCCTGCATCCCACCCGCCGGCCCCGCGGGGGACACGGGGACGCACCGGGGGGCTCTGCGGAAGGGGTTGGGGAGGTGGCATCAACGAGGCCCCCAGCCCGGTCCCGGAGCAGGGCATGGCCTGCCGGAGGCTGGAGACTTCGGAGCAGGAGCGGGGCTGGGGGTCCGGCCATGGCTGGGGTCTGCTCTGCCGCCCCTTCTCTGGGGTGCTGGGGCAGCCCCGGCTTTATGCGGAGCTGGGGTGCGAGGTGACACCTTCATGACCACCTGGAGGTGTCAAAACCTACAGAGCCTGGCTGGGGCCGGCCGGGAGCCTGGGAATGCCGGCCCCATTTGCAGAGGTGTCGGTTCTGACTCCTCCGGCCCTTAATTGGCGCTGCCCGGCGCTGGGAAGTGTGCAGGGACCAATTCACACGGCTGTGAGAGATGCTAACGCCTTCTCCAGCCCTGCCGGGGCGCACCGGCCGGCACCGCCGCTCTGCCGGGCTGGGCTGCGCTGCTGGGGACAGCGGGGACTTGACCTTCCAGCGCCGGGACCCTGAGCCTCCAGCCCTGACACCCAGCGGTGTCTCCCCACCTCCCCCACCCTCCACACAGCCCCCAGCCCCGGGGACAGGGGTTCCGGGGGTGCCCCCAGCTCCAAGTACCCACCTCGGGGGCCAGCCAGGCTGGGGCGCTGGTGGTGGCACCATGTCATCCCTTCCCAGGTGATGTCCCCTCACCTGGCCCTGCTGCCTTGGTCTTCCTGACCCTGTGGGATGCAGCCCCGGCTCTCCGAGCTCCTGGTGTGCCCTGGAGAAGCTGGGGGCACAGCCTGAGCATTTGTGGGGACCCAGTGGGTTGTACCCCTCACCACCCCCACCCCGCATGGAACTGAGGGTCCCCATGCAAATTGCAGACCCGTGTCAGGGTCCCTGAGGCAGGGGCAGCACCGTGCTGGGGTGCTGAGCCCAGTAGGATGCTCCAGAGCGGGGGACCCTGCCAGGACCTGCCACTACCGACTGCCTGAGGAGGGCTGTGGCCAGCTGTGGCCAGCTGTGGCCAGCAGCACCAACAGGAAGCCCTGCAGCCAAGCCCCATCCCTGTGCCCTCTCCACACACACCCCCCCCATGGCCCCATGCCCA
This sequence comes from Numenius arquata, assembly GCF_964106895.1. Lineage (NCBI taxonomy): Eukaryota > Metazoa > Chordata > Aves > Charadriiformes > Scolopacidae > Numenius > Numenius arquata. The sequence continues at coordinate 460,756 of NC_133586.1, forward strand.
CACTCCATCAATGGGGCTGGAGGGATGTGGGGTGACCCCATCTCCCCCGAGGAGTGGAGGGCTGTGGGCTCTGCCCTGGGGGGGCTTTGACCCCAGGGCCAGTGCTGTCACAGCCCAGCCGCGCTCCAGCACTTGTCTAAACACAGAGGGAGGTGGGAAGCGGCCGCCCAGCGGGGCCGCAGAACTCATTACCCGGGAGCTCATCAGCTAATGAGACCCAGGAGGGGGTCTGGGAATGGGGGGAGTGGGGCTGGGGGGCGTGCAGGGATGGGGCTGTGCCCCAGGCTGTGCTGTTGGGTGCAGGACACCCCACTGAGCACCCCACCACGCTCCCGGGGCCAGGCGGGACCCCCACTGCAGCCCCCAGCCCCGGAGATGGGCTCTGGGCCGGCGTCGGATGTTTGTGCACCCAGAGATTTTGTTTGAGACGTTGGTGCTGCGGGTGCGGGTGGGCACCGGCGCCCCCAGACCTTGGTCGGGGCAGCGGCACCCCACTTCCTCCAGCGAGCAGGGATTAACAGCAATTAACTCCAGCACTTTGGTGCCATGTCTGCAACATCGGGGGGAGACGATGGCCGGGTCAGATGCCGGTACCTAATGGGGTGCATGACTGGAGCGGGGCTTGGCCAGGGGCGATGGCTTGGGGTGCAGGGGGCTCTGGGCAGCACCAGGGCTGGGTGCCATGGCGTGCACGATGGCAGGACGGGACTGTGGCAAGGACCAGGTCCCCAGAGCCCCTGCGACACCCCTCAACGCGGGTCGGAAACACTGGAGATCCCCCTCCCTGCGAGGCCGGGGCACCAGGGGCTGCCCCGGGGCTGAGCGCTGTGCCCAGCTCCGGCAGCGTGGCGGGGGGACGGCCGGGGCGCTGGGCCGGCGGTGGGCGATACGCAGGGTTTATCTCACCTCCTCCCCATCACGGCATCACCCAGGAAAACTGAACCAGCTGCGTGTGACCACCCCGACACACGCGCTGGTGAGCAATGGGACCGGTGAGTAATGGGGCTGGCGAGCAGTGGGGCGCCTGCTCACCCACCCCGTCGCCTGCACTTCCTCAGGGAAGGGCTGGCCCTGCGCCCGACTGCTGGCCCTGTGCCCCACAGCAAGCTCTGTGCCCCACAGCTGGCCCTGTGACCAACTCTGCACCCCACTGCTGGCCCTATGCCCAGATCTGTGCCCCACAGCAAGCTCTGTGCCCCCCTTCTGGCCCTTTGCCCAGCTCTGTGTCCCATACCCAGCTCTGTGACTGATACCTGATTTTGGGGAAGCCTGTGCCCACACAGTATGGGGGGGGTCCCATGCCCCCCGCCGTACCCCCGGGGCTGTCACGTACCCCAAGGCACCGCGGGGCCGCGCTGCCGGGGGGGCCGTGCCGGGGCCGGGGGTGTTGCTGCGGCCCCCCCGCCCGCTCCCTGATGGATTTTCCTTCCCGCGGCGGGGCCGGGTTTCCCTGGAAACCTTCGCACCCGCCGGCACCGACACCTGTGGGGCCTGGGAACGCGGCGGGGGGGCCCCTCCCAGCCCCGCCCCGCCCGACCCGGCCCCCCCGTGGGGGTCCCCGCGCCCGGGCCGCCCCTCGGCGGCACCCGACGGCAGCGGGCAGCGGCCGCGGCTCCGCGCCGGGCACCGCGGGCGGCCGGGCTCATTAGGGACAGCGTGTGAAACGCCATTAGCGGGGGCTGCGGGGGACCTGCCCCCGGAGGGCGGGCCGTGTGTGCCCCCCCGGCACCGGGCCAGGGGGTCGGTGCCCCACAGAGCCACGCTGGGCACCGGGGCTGCCCAGCTGGGGCCACGCTGCGTGGTGGGGGACGTGGAGACCCAGACCTGGCACTGCTGCAGCTCACAGCCCACTGCAGACCCCCATATGCAGACCCCCATATGCAGACCCCACTGCAGACCCCACTGCAGATCCCTATGCAGACCCCACTGCAGACCCCCGTATGCAGACCCCACTGCAGATCCCTATGCAGACCCCACTGCAGACCCCACTGCAGACTCCTACGCAGACCCCACTTCAGACCCCACTGCAGACCCCATGGCAGACCTCCACTGCAACCCCATTGCAGCCCCCGCGCAGGGCCCAAGCCCCATCCTGAGGGCAGTGCTGGGGGCAAGGGCTGCTGGGGGATTTGGGGGGTGGGCAGCACAGAGCAGCCTCACACCGCCGGGGTAAAATTCGTCACCCGCGTGTTCAAAGCCGGCTGCCCTGGGCCCCCCCGGCCTTTGAAGTGCTGCTGGTGCCGGCCACGAAGGTGCCACTTCACACCTCCGGCCCCGCATAAAGCCAGGGCGGCCGGGGGACACCGGCACTCGGCCCCACAGCCATGGCCCACTCGGCAGCCCCCGGCCTCCCGCTCCCCACCACGGCCCTGCTGCAGGACTGGGGCTGCCACAGACCCCCGGACCCCGAGGGCTACAGCAGCAGCTCGCCCGCACCCTCGCCCGACTCCTGTGGCCTCTCGTCCCCCGCCGCCGCCCGGGGACCCTGCCGCGGCCCCCCCACCCCTCGCCTGCGGGGCGGCCCCGGGGGCAGGAAGGGGGTGCGGGGCACGGGGGGCCCGCGTCAGAGCGCCAGCGAGCGGGAGAAGCTGCGGATGCGGCGGCTGGCGCAGGCGCTGCGGCGGCTGCGGCACTACCTGCCGCCCGCCCTGGTGCCCGCCGGGCAGAGCCTGACCAAGATCGAGACCCTGCGCCTCGCCATCCGCTACATCGCCCACCTCTCGGCCCTGCTGGGGCTCAGCCAGGAGGCGCTGGCCCGGCGGCGGGGGGCGGCCCCCCACCACTGCCCCCTCTGCCCCCAGGGACTGGGGTGCTGCCAGACCCCCGACCCCCGCCTGCATCCACCAGCCGATGCTTCACCTGCCGGCACTGTGGGCTGGGGGTCCCCTCCCATGGTGGGGACCCCCCCGGAGCTTCACGGGGCTCCCGGTATGGGGAGGGGGGCCTGGGGGTCACCGCCCTGTGGCTCTGCTGCGGGGACCCCCCCAGAGATGCTTGGGGTTCCGGAAATGGGCATGGAGGCCTGGGGGTCTCCCCCCTACATCCCTGTGGGGGGGACCCCCCCGGAGCTGCATGGGGCTGTTGCCTCCAACGCGTCTTCCTGGCTGCCCCCTCCTCGCTGCGCAGGGGCAGGGGCCCCCCCAGACCTCCCCGGTGACCCCCTCCTGGATGCGGGGATGATGCTGCCGGAGTTCATGGACGCAGGGACAGTCACGCAGGTACGTGTAGGGAGTGGGGTGAGCCCCGGTGGTCCCCAGCATGGGGTGGGCATGGGGCAGTGGGGGCACTGGTTTTGGGGTAAGAACAGCCTTGTCTGGGGGAGGGAATGGGGAGGTGTCTCCCCTCCTCCCTGCAGTGGGTGCGAGTGGGTCCCTCAGCCTCCCTGGTGCCACCCTGCCTCGTGTGTGTTGGGATCCCATCAGCTGGGCCTCGGTCCTGCTCATCCGTGACGGGATCTCTCCTGGTGGGTGGGCTCTGCCAGCCCCTGTTCCCGCCCCCCCCCCCCCCGACACTCCAGCCCTGCCCTGGACCCCTGCCCTGGCCGATCACCCTCTCACCCACCCTCTGCTCCCCCCAGGACCTCTCCACGGACCTGCTCTCTCTCCTGGAGGCTCTTCTCCCGCCGCAGCCCCAGGACTGACCCGGACGAGCCCCCGGCTCCCCATGGCCCCACCACGTGCCGTCCGGATGCCTGCAGCTCGGGGGACACGTGTGTGTCCCCCGGGACAGCTGGGAGGTGGGGGGGATGAGCTGTCTTGCCCCTCGTGTGAGCCCGCAGCTCTGCTGGACGCGCCGGGGTGGCCGCCGCTGTACATAAATAAACCCTTGTGCCCCTCCGTGTGTCACCAAGTGGGGTTCCCGCGGCAGGAGCTGGGCATGGGATGGGGGGCAGTGTGCCCGGGACCCCCCTGTCAGCTCTGGGAGTGGGTCTGGGGGTGGGAGAGGGTGGCTGAGCTGGTGAAAGGCCCGCTCTGCAGCCGGGGAGGCCATGGGCACCCCCCCAGGTGTGGGCAGGGGGTCTGGCATGGGTCTGGTGCCCCTGTGCTGGGCTGGAGGCGCTGGGGACCCTGACACACAGCTGGGTCCCGGGGGTCTGGGCCTCTGGGAGAGTAATTGCAGGGAGGCGCTGGGAGAGACACCCCCTGCCCCGGGGCCTGTCCCCTGGCCAGGGGGGGGTCACCCGCACCCTCCGGATCCGGCCCTGGGGCTCGGTGTGAGCTGAGCATCACTGCCCCCCCCGTGCCGCTGCCCCACAGCGCAGGGGTAAATGTGGGTATTTGGGGTCCAGCAGTAGGGAGAAGTGTGGGGCTGGGGTGACCCCATGGGGCTGGAGACCCCGCAGGAGGAGGGGAGTGCGGGGGGTGCTGTAGACAGGCCCCTCTGCCCCCCAGCCCCCTCGGCGGCTCCCTGTGGGGCACGGGGGCTGTGGCTGGCCGGGGTCTGGGGAGTCCATTAGAGGGGCCGTGGTGGGGCCTGACGGCCGGGTGCGAATGCGCTGGGGGGGGGGCCCTTCTCCACCCACCCCGGGGGCCCTGGGGCAGGGGGTCTGCAGGGCTAATGAGCCCCACTTATCTGTGAAATGGCTTGCTAATAATGTTAATTCCCTTTGCCGGGGAGGGGGGGGGTGGGGGGGCAAGCTTTGAGATGCAAAATAGGTCTCCTGCCCACCCCTGGGCTGCAGATCCCCTCCTCCAACCTTCCAGCCAGGGCTCAAGGGACTCGGGGACACACCGTGGCCGTGGGGACGTGCTGCAGCTGTGGGGACAGCCACCGCCTGGGGGAGCAGCTGGGAGAAGGGACCTGTGGGTCTCTGGGCCCCCCCAAATGAGGCACCCCAAAGCGAGGAGCCTTGTGCACCCCGATCCCTGGCTCTAGGGAGGGCAGGGGCACCCACCCGGGCTGGGGGGTCCCTCCCATGGCTGCTGGGCATCTCCCTCTGCCCACTCCCTTGGCCCCGCTGCCGTGGGCACTTACCACCCTGCCCGGGCTGGGGGCTCATCCAGGTGGGTTTCCTGGGGCAGGCAGCCCCCCACAAGGTGCCGAGCAGGGCCCATGCCAGCCCCATGCCACCGGGATGGGATTTGGGATGCGGGCAGGGGGGGCATGGAGCTGCCTGGGGGGGTGGGGTCGCAGAGGGGCTCATCCCTCGGGGCAGAGCCATGTGTGCATTGACAGGAGCGTGCACTGGCGTGCCCGTGTGTCTGTGCACACTCACGTGTTTGTGGGTGGGGGGGTGGTGTGGGGTGAAGGACCGAGCCGTTCCCAGCGGGCTGGCTACGTCAAGGACCAACCCGAGCCACCAAGGGCATCCCAGGGGCCACCATCTGCGTGTGGCCCAGCAGCAGGAGCGGAGGGGGCCGCCGGCGACAGCAGTACCTGCCCTGCGCCCCCCGCTTCCCACGGCCCCCGCTGGCTCGTGGCCGCCGGGCACAGCGTGGGTGCGGGAGCCCTTGGCACAGAGAGCCAGCAGCGTGTGAGCAGTGGCCCCGACGTGGCCCAGGTGGGTGGCCCTGGGCAGGACACCATGGCTGGAGGTGAGGTGGGAGGGGGAACGGGGTGCCTGATCCCTGGAGGGGCGTCCGGCATTGGGCTGGGAGGGTCTCCGGCCCCGTGCAGGACCAGGAGGGATGCCCCGGGGTGGAAGATGGATGGGTGGCAGGGGTGGCCTGGGGGAGGCGGCGGGTTGGGGTCAGCTGAGACTGTCTCCTGCTTGGTGCCAAGGACCCCCATAGCTCTATGGGGCGTGGGGGGGCTCTGGGGGCTCCGGAGGAGCAGTGCGGATGCAGGGAGCAGCTGAAGGTGGGAACACAGTGGGATGGGGTGGGGGTTGTGGTGGAGGGCTCCAGGGAACAGGACCCTCTACACTGAGGGTGACCTGTCCCCCTGAGCACCGCCCCCCCAGAGCCCCCGGGTCACGCTGCCGCTGCCCATCTGCCTGTTGCGGCAGGAAGGGGCCGTCTGGACCCAGACCCTGCAGTGGGGAACGCCAGCACAGACTCCCCCAGCAGCCTGTCCTCCCCCGAGCGGGGCTGTGCCTGGACCCCCCAGGCCGAGGGGGGTGAGGAGCCCCTGCAGCTGCCCACCTTCTCCCCCGCCGCCCAGGCCCGCGTGGCCATCACCTTCCTCCTCTTCGCCCTCTCGGCCGGCGGCAACCTGGCAGTGCTGTGGGCGGCGGGGGGCCGGCGGGGGGGCCAGCGGGGGGGCCGGCGCTCCCACATCCGCCTGCTGCTGCTGCACCTGGCGGCCGCCGACCTGCTGGTGACGGTGGCCGTGATGCCACTGGATGCCATCTGGAACATCACGCTGCAGTGGCGGGGGGGCGACCTGGCCTGCCGCCTCCTCATGTACCTGCGGCTGCTGGCCATGTACGCCTCCGCCTTCGTCACCGTCGTCATCAGCCTGGACCGGCAAGCAGCCATCCTGCGCCCGCTGGCCATCGCCCGTGCCCGCAGGAGGAACCGCATCATGCTCTACATTGCCTGGCTCCTCAGCGCTGGGCTCTCAGTGCCACAGGTACCATCCCTGGGGCTCCCCTCCAGCCCCGTGACCCACGGCTGATGCTTGCCCGGCCTGTGTGCCAGCTCCTAGTTTGCCCCCCAGGTTGCCCCCAGGACTAGTGCTGCCACAAGCCCTGTGGGATGGGGATGGAGAAGGCTTGGAGGGAGGCAGCCGAGCCAGGCAGCAAAAGAGGGGCTGTGGCATCGTGCCCCCTCCACCCAGCTCAGGCCCCTCCCCGCTGCGTGCCCCGGCCCCACAGGAGTGGGGAGCGGAGCCAGCGCAGGGGTGACTGCGGGTCCCCCTCCCGCGGGCAGGGTCTGCCCTGTGGCTCCAGTGGTCCCTGGCTCCAGACCCCAGTGCCCTGCCTTGGGGAGGCACAGGGTGCCCCTGGGGAGGGGGCTGCTGTCCCACCTCTGCTCTGCCCCCAGCTCTTCCTCTTCCACACGGTCACCCTCCGGCCCCCGCACAACTTCACCCAGTGCACCACGCGCGGCAGCTTCCCCCAGCCCTGGCACGAGACCTTCTACAACATGGTGGGCTTCGCCTGCCTCTTCCTCCTGCCGCTGCTCATCATGGTCTGCTGCTACACACGCATCCTCCTGGAGATCTCCCGGCGCATGGGCTCCAGCCTCTGTGAGTGCCCGGCCACCCCGCTGCCATGTCCCCCCACCCTGGGGGCTTTGGGGATGGAGGGAGCTGAGGGGAGCCCCGGCTGAGGCTGTGCGGGGACCCCCCTAGCCCTCCCTCAGGGCATGGGGTCCCTGTCCCACTGTCCCAGCCAGGCTGCTAAGTGTCCCCCACTCACGGGCTGTTGTCCCCCCGCAAGTCTCCTCCCGGGACGCGTCGCTGCGGTGCTCCAGGAACAACATCCCGCGGGCACGGCTGCGCATGCTGAAGATGAGCCTGGTCATCGTCTCCTCCTTCATCCTCTGCTGGACCCCCTACTACCTGCTGGGGCTCTGGCACTGGTTCTGCCCGCGGGCTGTGGAGAAGAGGGTCTCACCAGCCCTCGCCCACATCCTCTTCATCTTCGGCCTCTTCAATGCCTGCCTGGACCCCATCACCTACGGGCTCTTCACCATCCCCTTCCGGAGGGGCTGGGGCTGCCCCTGCGGGCACGGCCATGAGCCACAGCCGCCCTCCCCGGCCACTGGCTCCTTCCGCTGCTCGGCCTCCTCCCTGCCGCCCAAGCAGGGGGTCCCGGGGGTGCGGGGTCCTGCTGGGGCCGCTTCCTGCCAGAGCAGCTCCCTGTGAGCACCCCCGGGGTGTTCGGCAGGCACCGGGGCTGCGGGCGGGAGGGGACCGGTGGCAGGACAGCGAGGGCAGGATGGGCTTGGAGGGGGGACAGGGTCACTGCTGCTCTTTTCCCACACCCCAAAATGCCTCTGTGGGCTGTGGGGCTGGTGCGGCCCCCCTCCCCCAGTCCCCTCTCCCCTCTCTGTGCCTGCCCTGAGGCTGGGGCAGAGCCTGGCACAGCAATAAACTGTCCCGCAGCCCCCTCCTGTCCTGCCTGTGTCCCCAGCCGTGAGCTGGGTGGGGGTCCCCAGGGCCAGCGCTGCTGGGGACAGGCTGGGTGGGAGCCCCAACCTGCTGGCCTCAGGGGTGGCTGGTTCCAAGCTGGTCCTGGCTACTCCCATCTCTGCCATGGGGGGGTGTCCCAGGGCCCCCAGGGAGGGGGGTAATTCTGAAGGCATCCCACACATCGGCCAGGGCTGGGTGGCTGCTGGGGCTGGTTGCCCCCGTGGGGCTCCTGGCCCTGGCGGGGCGTGGGGCTGGTCCCCGCTGGCAGTGGCCCCAGGGCTCTGCGCCAAACGGGAGCTCTTGGCTCCCGATGAAGGTCGTTGCGAGGCACCGGGGCACGGCTGCTCCCGGCTGCATGGAAACTGCCCCAAGGCCAGCACTGCCACCGGAGCTGGCACGGCCCCTGGGAGCGGGAGAGATGGGGAGGGGGCTGCAGCAGTGCCTGGGCCCCTCGGTCTCCCCCTGCTCCTCGGAGCAGCCGGTCTGAGCCCTCCCCGTGGCACCGGGGGAAATCGCCCTGGCGCCCCCCTGTCCCCCAGGAGGGGGTTATGGGCAGAGCTGGGGTGTGATGGAGCCAGGACTGAGCCAAGAGGCATCTGCCCGGTGCTCCCCACTTTGCTGCCGTGGATCGCTGGGCTCCATCACCCCCCTCAGCCCCTGCGGCCAGCTAGGACCTGGGGGGTTGCCCGTAGCCCCACAGTGTGGCCTCGTGCTCGAGCTGGCTGTGTCCTGGGGGGACCGGGAGAGCTGCTCCTGCCACCGGGCTCTCCCTGGCTCTGGCATTTGCTCCGGTGCCGGATCACGCTCTGCCAGTGCCTGGCAGGGCTGCGGGCGGGGGGGTGTGGGTGGAGGGCAGTGGCAGCTGCCTGTACCACATCTCCTCCTGACAGGGGTCTGCCAAGGGGTGGTGGGGGGGGAGATGGACATCACCCCGGTGGGTGCCGAGCCTGTTGGCAGAGTGCTGGGGGGGTCCAGTGCCTGATCAGGCAGGAACAGGCAGGGCCTGTTGCAGGCAGGGACAGCCAGCTCGGCAGCGGCCGTGGCCACATCTGGGTGTCCCCAGGTGTCCCCAGGCCACCCCTGGAGTGGTGCCCAATAACGGCAGCGCAAGCCACAGTCGCAGGGGTTTATTACGCAGTGGCAAAGTCAAATGGCAGCGGAGCTGTTCCGGCTCCAGAGGGGGGCGGCCAGTGCTCTGCTCTCCCCAGGGCTCTCACACAGGGGGGGTCTCTTGTTTTGGGGGGCTCCAGGCTGCAGTCCCAGGGGCACGGGGGGTCCTTGCTTGCTGCTGGGGCGGGGATGGGGCTTCCTCAGCATGGGATGAGTCTGCTGGGCACAGGGGGACACACTGGGGATGGGACTCCCCAGCAGGTAGGATGAAACTGCCACCTTGTACAGGGCATGATGCCAGCTCCCCGGGGCCTGGGAAACGCTTCGCCGGGGGGCTGGGGGCTGGCAAAGCAAAGGAAATCACCCAGCAAAAAGCTCCCGCTGAAGCCTCGCCTCCGTATTTGAGCCAACGGCTCCCGGGATGCCGCTGCTGGCTTTGTCCCCTGCCCTGCCCACCCCGGGGAGAAAAGAGGAGCTGTGCTCACCCCCCCTCTGCCCGCGGGCACAGAGCTGGCAACTAAATCTGGGCACTTGGCTGGGTGCAGGAGTGCTCGGGAGGTGGCCGCCGGGGGGGACAGCATTGCCCCATCCACTTGCTGGCCCGGGCAGAGCTCCTGGGTGAGAGCGGGCAGCACGTGGCCTTGCTGGATGCCCGGTGGTACCTCGCAGTCACATCGGGCTCGCAAGGTGCCCCAGCCGTCGGACAAGGGCCCAGGTGGAGATGGCAAGTGGGGACAGAGTGGCCAGGAGAGGGGACAGGGCCACAAGGCAGCCAAAGGTGAAGGAGGTGACACTGGGGGTATTGGCTGGGGGATGCCCGTGCTTGGGTGACCATTTTCCACCGGGCTCAGCAGCGTCACATCATCCCCTGCTCCCCTCCGGCCGCCTCCCCGCGGCAGCACCTTGTGAAAAACAGAGGGCGAGCGTGACCCAGGTGGACGCTGCACACCCGCCTCCCCCCCGCCGTCCGGGCACCCAAGGGCTGCGGCTCTAGGTGCTGGCCCCGCCACTGCCGGGTCTCTTCTCGGTGAAGAAGCTTTTGAGCAGCATCACTTGCCCCACACTGACCACAAAGAGGATGAGGGTTTCCCCGACCGACCAGTACGAGACCCGGCCGTTGAGGTCCTCGGCTCTGCTCCGGTCCTGCGCTTCCCGCAGGCGGTAGTGAGTCTGGGAGTCGATCACCGTGTTCAGGGCCTCGTGGATGGTGACGCAGGCGGACTCCATCTGGGGGGACAAGCGTGCTCCGTCACTCCTGATGCGGCACAGCTCGGGCCCGGTGGCAGTGGCCAAGGAAGCTGGGGACTGTGCTGGGGCACCCGAGGGCAGGGCAGCAGTGCTCTGTGCTGGGGGTCTCTGCCAGCCCCCACCCCAGAGCGGTTCTGCTCAAGGGGGCAATGCTGGCGGGTGGAGGGAGCCTGCGGGGAGCCCCTGGGAGCCCAGCTGAGGGGCTGGGGGCCAAGGGCAGGGTCTGGGTCCCAGCCCAGGGCTCACACCAAGGGATGGAAAAGCTCTGCTGCTCTTCCCTTGTGCGGGATGGAAGCGGGGTGCTCAGGCTGGGGGAGGTTCAGACCCAGAGCAGCGCCCCCCCCGTCCCTCTCTGCCTGCGCCGTTGGGAGCAGGACGTGGCTGCCCACGGCGGGGGGGTTGGCTGGCGGTTGGCACTTCTGCATTTGGCGGAGGAGCCCCCAACCGCCATCCTGTGGGGCCGTTTGGCCACAAGCTGGGGCTGCAGCAGCACCGTCCCCCCCTGGCAGCGTGCGGGGACCCACCTGCGTGAGGGCAGTGACGCGGTTGCTCATGTCGGGCAGGATGGGCGGCTCGTCGCCCACCTGGAAGTCAAAGTAGACGGTTTTGTGGGAGAAGGTGGAGAATTCATTGCTGAAGCAGAAGGTGTAGACGCCCTGGAGCTCGGTGCGGTGCGGGAAGCTGTCGTACTGCTTCTTGGTCTCCTTGTAGATCGTCCTGCCATTGGGGTCCTCCACGAAGCAGTCCACGTCATAGTGTCCCCCCGTGATCACCTGCGCGAGGAGACGCAGGTGGCACCTGCTGAACTACGTGGCAAGAGCCTCCTGCCCCGCGGGGAGCAGCTCTGCCCGGCCCCATGCCTGTGTGCTCAGCCGTGCCCACAGCGAGCGGGCACCGTGCCCATGGCTGCCCGCCACGGGATGGGGGCCCCAGCTGGGCGGCCCAGGGGAAGCTGTGCCCCATGGTACCTGCAGCTCAGGTGGGGTGCGTGGACAGGGGGACAGCCCTGATGGTTGGATCAGGGGCTCCCGTGGCCACATCCCAGTACTGGCTCTGAGGCGGGCGGGGGGCTAGGGCTGGGAATGTCTCCCGGTGCAGCATGGGGGGAACTGGGGGGTGCAGGGGAGAGGTGCAGCTGCAGCCTTGCCTGGGGCGCTGTGGGGCACGGCAGGGGCACAGGCAGGGGGTATGGGTGGGGGAACACGGGCAGGGGCACTGCTGGGGGAACACAGGTAGGGGTACGGGGTTGGGGGAAACATGGGCAGGGGCAGGGGGCTGGGGGTACAGATGGGGGAACATGGGCAGGGGGTAGAGGTGGGGGAACATGTGGGGGAACACAGGCAGGGATAGAGGGCTGGGGGTACACATGGGGGAACATGGGCAGGGGGTACAGGTGGGGGAACATGGGCAGGGGTAGGGGGCTGGGAGTCCCAGTGTAGGAACATGGACAGGGGCGTGGGACTGGGGGCACAGGTCTGGCAACATGGGTAGGGATGTGGGGCTGGGGGTACAGGTGGGGGAACATGGTTGGGGGAACATGGGCGGGGGAACAGGTCGGGGAACATGGGCATGGGCAGGGGTTGGGGGCACAGCGGGGGGGAACACGGGCAGGGGCCCGGGGCACGGGCAGAGGGCGATGGGCACAAGCAGGGCCCGGGGTGCGGGCAGGGCAGTACCTGGTAGTCCAGCGTGAACTTGGTGCCGCGCTCCAGCTCCTGGTGGAAGCACTGCCGGTCGCTGTCGGGCAGCTCGAAGGTCAGCTCGGTGCCACCGGCCCCGCACAGCAGCAGGGCCAGCACCACCGCCCGCATCCCGGCCCGCATCCCGCCGCTCCCGGCCCGCATCCCCCCCCGCATCCCGCCGCTCCCGCCCCGCCCCGCCCCGCCTGACGTGGCGCCCGCCCGGCACCGGCACCGGCGGCGCTTCCGCTGGGGGAGGCCCCGGGGGCGGCACCTCCTCCCGCCCCCGGCACCGGGCACCCCCCCGGCAGCGGGAGCCGAGCGCGGCCGGGACCCCGCACTGCGGGGCTCAGTCCCACGCCGAGCCCTTCATTAACGCCGCCGTGATCTAAAATCTCTGCGCCGTTCCGTGACATCATCACCCGCACGCGCTCGGGGGCGAGGAACGGGCTGAAAGAGCCCCGCGGAGAAGCCCCTTCCCCGCCCTGACGTGCGGGACGCGGCGAGCCCCCGAGAGGTGACCCGCGTCCGGCGGGCACCCCCTCTCCCCTCTCCCGCGGCGGGATAAAGGCCTCAAACGCGGCTTGAAAAACACACGCAGAATATCGGGATGTTTAGAAGTGAATGGAAAAGGTGAACTACAGGATTTAAAATTCCACGCTCCAAAATATAAGACAAACGTCACTGTTATAGGGAAAATATGCCTGAAATTCAATCTATAAGACAATTTACCTACAGAAAGTATAAACTTTAAGGCTGTAAAAATATAAACCCACCTTTACTCTAAATAGTGTATTTGAATCTAAAATGCACTTTCAGAGAACATTCCTGGGCAGTTGCCACCGAACAGCGATGCCGCTTTGTGCGGGAACCGTGCGAAACTCTGCCACAGCCCGGAGAAAGAGGGCGAATGCCCTGGGCAAGGAGCCGGGGGGTCGCCAGCAGCTCCGGGGGGATGGACGGAAGCGTGTGTGGGGCTGACGGAGGCGAGGGCAGACCCCGACAGCGGGGGGACGCTGCTGCCGGCTCCGTGCGGTGGGGTTGGCCGAGATGGATGGCAGCTCGGGGCGCATCCAGCCCCCGGTCCCAACCGTGGGGTGAGGAGTGCTCCCCACCGGCAGCCGGTGCCCGGCTGGGGCTGGGGCCATGGGGGTGGACCTGTGGCTGCCCCCTCATCCTGCCTGCAGCCACCGGCCCCGCTCAGCTCCGCTTCGGCCCCAAAGGATGGTCGCCGCAGCGGGGTCAGCAGGAGAGGGGTGTCCTGGCTGCGGTGCTGCCCCTGTGGCTCTCCTCCGCTGGGACCAGCCCCCGACGCTCACCATGTGCCATCCTTGGCAACCTGACATCCTTGCTCCCCTACCCCTGGCACCTAGGCATCCTTACTCCCCCATCCCTGGCAGAACTTCCCACACAGACAGGAATTGCGGACAGGAATTTGGTGCTCGGAGTTGCTCAGTGGGGTGGGAAATGCAGAGACAGAGAGAAACCCCTTTCCCGACCCACTGAAGGCAGCCGGTGGCAGCAGTAACGGGTTTGTCTCAGCCTCTGGAGTTTCAAGGTGCTTGGGAATCTCTGAGGTGGAGAATTGTCTCCCTCCACAGCAGGGCGAGGGTACCCACACATTCAGTTGTTAGTGGGGGTGGTGGTGGGGTGTGTTTCTGCTCTTCCAACCCCCTGCAGCATTAAGCTCCTTTCCTTCCTGGTAGGCACTTCACAAGCACATCAGTCCCACGGCTCCCTGGCCTGGGGCTCCGCGCAGGTTTCTGTGTCAGGACCAGCGGGGGGGGAAGAAAAGCGGATTGTGAATAGTGAGGAATTAGTGACCTGCGGGCAGGAGCCCTAGTGCGAGGCGTGATGATCTCCCGCGGTCTGGGATTGATCTCTCAGGGAGTTGCTCCTGGGGAAAGGTCCAGAAACGAATGAAGAATTCGAGAGACTCCGACTGTTTGGGCTGGATGCCTGGGCTCTCCCTACGGCTCTGGCAAGTGGGAGCAGGAACCCCCCCGATTCACCCCCTGGGCACAGGTCTGACCCTCGCGGCCGCCAGTGCTTCCCCGGGGCTGAGCCACCGCTCTGCGTGGGAACCATCACGTTTCTGCAGGGACAGCGCGGGTTTGGTGACCCTCCTGGGAAGCAAACGGTGACATGGCTACTGGGCCACTACCTCCTCGAAGTCGGAGAGCTGCCGCATCTGCTCCGCTTGCATGGAGTGTCTCCGGAGAAGCTTCCTCTTGGCTCTCAAGTCACCCCGCCTGGGTGAGCTGGGAGCCACGGGTACCAGGGACTTGAGGCCAGCGGCAAGCGGAGAGGAGGCTTTGCCGTTGGAGCCGATATCGGGGATCGGGGGGTTGGGGTTGATGTTCAGGGGGGGTAGGTATCCTGGCCTGGTGTGGGAGATGTGGTCCAGCAGCAGGGTCCCGGACCCTCGCCTCTCCAGCAAGCCGGGGGGCCGGCGCCGGCCAGTGGCGGGGGACGTGCCGGCGATGCCGTCCAGGGACTCCCGGGAGCCATCCAGCAAGGCCAGGTGGGACCCGCTGAGCTTCCTCCGCTCCAACGGCACCTTCCCCACCTCGGCCGGGCCGGGGACACCGGGGGGCTGGGGGTCACCCTCGTAGTGCTCGGCTCCCAGCCTCCACCGGTGCAGCGTGTCCATGGCTGTGGCTGGGCTGGCGGCAGCGGAGCAGATGCTCTCCAGCTCCTCGGGGACCGTGCTCCGTCGGGGCAGGCGCTGGTGGGTGGCCTGGCTCTTCTCGTAGGCTGCTTTCCTGGCCAGTGGCCCAGGGGCTGGTGGCGTCCTCAGAGCCTGCTCGTCTACGGGGGGGAAGAGAGAGGGGTCCTTGCTCTTGCTGCTGCCGCTGCGGGCCAGGGGAGCCTTTTTGGAGAGCGAGAGGTCGCCGATGCCCATGATCACCTCATCGTCGGCGCAGACCCACGTATCGTCGCGGTGTGTGGAGGCGGCCAGCACCGAGGGGGCCACTAGCCCCCAGGGCTCTGACCGCAGCCGCTTCAGCTGGGGCAGGCGGGCTCTCCGGGCTGTGCCGGGGGGCTCATCGGCAGCCCTGGCAGAGGGGGTGTCCCCGGGGTGCGACGGGTGCGGGACGGAAACGCTGCTGTCCTTCTCCATGGGGGAAGGTGCCGGCACAGGAGTTTTCAGGTGGGCACTGGAGGGTGCTGTGCACCCCTCGGGGAGGGCCCTCTCCTTGAACTCCAGCGAGGGGGCGACGTTCAGGTACTGCTTGGCCGTCTTGGTGCCAGAGGCCGATTTGTCCATGGTGATGATGATCACCTCCTTCCCTTTGGCCCTGCAGGCGTTCAGGAGGTGCTGCAGCACGTCCTTGTCGTCAGCGTTGATGGCGTGGACCAGGGCGGATGCTCCCGAGTGGTCCTCCAGGCTGGGGTCTGCCCCGTTCTCCAGCAGCAGGGACACCACCTCCCCCCCGGCGCCGCGGATGCAGGCGTGCATGAGGGCCGTTTTCCCAGACTTGTCCTGGATGTTGGGGTCGGCTCTGTTGTCCAGCAGGTACTTCACCATCTTGGCCTTGTTAATGCTCTGCTGGTCGACGTGCTTGGTGATGCAGGCCACCATCAGGGCCGTCTCCCCTTTCTCGTTGCTCTCGTTGATGTAAGCCCCCCCCTCCAGCAGCAGCCGGGTCAGCCGGAGCCTGCCGAGCCACACTGCCTTCAGGAGGGAGTTCCCCCCCACCTCCAGCTCCGTCACCTCATCCATGGCACCGGCCGCTGCTCACTGGTGGGGGGCAAGGACTGGGTGGGCCGGCAGCTGTGGGAGGAACCGTGAAGGAGAGGTGAGGGTCGCTCCTCAGCCCCGGCTCCCACCTTTTCCTGCCTTCCTGGGGGGGGGGTGTTACGCTCGTGGCACCACTCTGCATCCCATCACCCCTCTGACCCCATCCACCCCACCTTGTGGCACTAGGAGCTCCCCCAAATCACCCCCTCTGCCCATGGGCAGCACCACAGCCCCCTGCACACAGGGTCCCCTGCTGCCCCGGGGGGTGCCCGGGGGGTGCCTGGGGTGCAAGGCAGGGGAGCAGCAGCCGGAGCAAAGGCCTGGTCTCCTCGGGGGTGCCCCGGGGAGAAGGGGCTGATCTCTGCCAGCTGGGAGGTGCCTCAGCCCTGCCGCCTCACCACTGTTCTATGACATTGCCCCCCCCCCCAATAATCTCATCTTTAGCATGGACTGTGTCTTTCTCGCCCAGCTGTGGAGCCTCTGGCCCCCCTCTGTTCCAGACATTCCAGAAGACGTGGCTGGCAGGGCCCCGAGAACACCAATTGCCCTTAATTACCCTGAGCAGCCTCAGCTGAGACCCCCTCACCCGCCCGCCCTCTGCCACTGGGCTGGGGGCTCTATGTAAATGCTGGCCCAGCCCCTCAGTGCTGGTTTGAGCTATGGAGGTGCCTGAGGCTCCATCCACCCCTCTTGGGCCAGACTTGTTTGTTGGACTTTCCCCCTTGGCCTGGGACCTGGCGTGCCACCTTGCCTTGGCCTGATAATGGCTGTTGATGGGACCCATCGCTGACTTGTCCCTGTCCTGCTGGTGAGGTCTCACCCCCAGCCTGGTCACCCCCTGCTCAGGGCTCATCTCCCCTTGCTGAGCAGCCCTGGCCACATGTCATGGTTCATCTTGCCTTGCTCTTTTGCAGCTCTGCTTCCCCGGTAGCCACGCTGGCATTTGCCTGGATGCAGCCGATCCCCGCGAGTGCCAGAGAAACCAGACCGGTCCTGCTGCTGAGATGGTTCCCACCCCGTCGTCTAGCTCTCCCGGGCTGTGAGGCAGAGCCCACTGGAGACGGCGTGAGCATCTCCCGGGGCTTCTTGTCTAGAACCGTGGGCTTTGCCTCCTCACTGCTGAAGGAAATGCGGAGCGGCTGCGGTCACGCTGGCTGTGACCCCCTGCTGCTCTGTGGTGGCGTGAGCCGCTCAGGTGGGAGAGGGTGGTCACAGCAGCCTCTGCAGCAGGACCTGCTGGGGAGAATCAACAGGCAGCGTCTCTGCTGGCGAGTGTTTCCGTGGCACGGGCTGGCCACGGGGAATTTAGCCAGGTAAGGCTCCCATGCATCGCTCCACGGCTGCCCTACGTGCCCCAAGTGCTTTGTGTCCCCGAGGGACACCACCCGTCCCCTGCAGCTCGCAGACCCGGTGGGCTCTGTGTGCGAGGCAGGGGTAGGAGCTCAGGGCTGTGCTGGAGGCACCAGCAGATGCCCAGCGCCATGGAAACATCTCAGAGGCACGGACACAGCCCCTCAGCTGGCGTGTCCAGTGGCCCTGCCGCCTGATTGCCCCACGCTCTCCTTGCCCTTCGCTGCCCGTCCAGCTGCGAGCTGCAGTCCCCGCTCCCGGGGCCGTGCCCAGCCCTTCCCCGGAGCGTCCCCGCCTGCGAGGGGCTCGGTTGAGCCCACCCGGGTCCCCCCGGAGCCCTGGGCAGCCTGCGCTCGTCGGGTCCCCCCGGCAGTCGCCCCCCGGGTCTGCCCGTCCCGGCCAGCTCCTGCCCTTCGTGCCCCAGCGGACGGGGATCCTGCGGCTCCGCGACCGGCTGTAAGTGCTCGCACCGGGGGCGTCGCCTCCCCAGCCCCCCTCAAAGGCGCAAGCGGTGGCAGCCCCCTTTCCGGAGCCCTCGCCGTGAGCTGCCCCGGCCCCTGCCCCTCGGGGGGCCGCGGGCTCGTGTTAGTCGCCCCCCGGACGGCTCTCACCTCCGTCTCCTCGCCGGGCGCGTCCCCCTCTCCGCGGTGCCGCCGGAGGGTCCCAGACCCGCCGCAGCCTCGTCCCTTCCCGCCGGGGGTCCGCGGGGCTGCGGAGACACCGGGGGGAGAATGGGGACCCCCGGGGCAGGTGCCACCCCCGGCCGGGGCCGTCCCGCTCCCGCTGTCTGCGGTGCTAATGGCGGGGGGAGCGTCGCCCACCGCCCCCGTGCCCGGCTCCCGGTGCTGGTGCCCGGTGGCGGTACCGGGCTACCCCTGCGGCCTCCCCGGTGCCCCCTCCCGCATCGTCCCTTATGTGCGCTCCGGGCGGCTGCGTCACCCGCTGCCCGGCCCGCACCGGGGCTGCGCGGGGAGGAGGGCGCGGGGAGGTGGGGGGGGGCGGCGCGTCCGCCCCCGGGCGGGTGCGGGGAGCGGCGGGGCGGGGGTGTCTGTGTGCGGGGGAGGCGGGGGTCTGTGTCCCTGCCCGCCGGCGGGGGGGGATGCGGGGGTGCGTGTCCGTGTGCCGGGCAGCGAGCGGGGTGTGTGTGTGCGGGAGTGAGAGGTGCGGGGGTGTCCGTGCCCACCCGTGTGCAGGGTTGTGTGTTCGTGGGGGTGCGGGTGTGTGTGCGGGGGGGATGTGTGCGCACGTCGGAGGTGTCTGTGTCCATGCCGGTGTGCGGGGGTGTGCGTGTGTGTTTATCTCCGTGGGTGTGTGTGACAGGCACAGAGCCGTGCGTGTGCCTCCGTGTGTACGCGTGGGGGTGTGCGGGGCGCCTGCCTGCGGGAGTGGGCTGTGGGGGTGTGTCCCTCTGTGGGTGGCATCCTTGGGGGTGTGTGTGTCCCCGGGTCCGTATGTCCTTGCACGTGTGTATTTGCACATGTGCCCACGTCCGGAGTCCACGGCTGCCCCTGCTTGGAGACCCCCTGAGGTGCCCCCAAAGTCAGTGTCCCTGTGGTCTGAGTCTGCCTCTGGGGGTACCCGAGTGCTCGGTGCTGTGCGGGGGGAAGCCGCCCCCCCCCGTGCTGCTCTCCGGGGCACAAAGCTCTCCTCAACGGCGGTGGGAAGTTACCGGGACCACCGCTCTGCCGCTGGCCCTGCGCAGAGCTCTCCGGCCCCCGAATCCAGGCGGAAAAATGCTTTTCTGCAGCCTCCAGCCCATTTTACGCCGTGGCCGCTGAGAAGATTGGCTCTTTAGGACCAGTCCCAGCAGAAACAGGTAATGGGGTGGAAAGTGGGGAAATGGTCATAAATGCACGATAAACACAGAGTTACACGCGGGTCTGTAATTCACCGACCTGCTGCTGTGCTGGTATTTATCATAGCACTCTCTTAGATTAGGTTAACATTAGGGGAAATTTCTCTTGTGATTACTGAAATATAATCTAAAATTGCGACCTTCTTTGGTAAAAGATGATAACAATAATAATCAGAGCTAGCAGAGAAATGAAGTAGGTTTTATTACATTAGCAAACATTTAATAACGCCTTACGGCAGCTTCTTTACCCCCAGTAACGCAGAGACTTCTCAGCACCTCATGAAATTGGACAAACACAGACATTTTCAAGGCTTCTCCGGCCAATTTCAGACGGATGCACCCACACCAGATTAGTTGTAGAAAAGCTGTACTTAAAGAATAGCCAGATTTAGAACCAGAGAAGGTGCCTCGGTGGGACGAGCGCAGGCTCTGCCCGGGAGCGGGGGCTTGCTCTCCGGCCACAGCACCCCCCGTGGGGAGCGGGTGTGCTTGTGCCCAGTCGAGGGGGGGGGGGTCCCTGGGGTCTGGGGAGCCGAGGGACGGGTGAAACACAGCCACAGCGTGGGAGGGAGCAGTGGGGGGTCCTGGGGCATCAGAGATGTCAGGAGTTGGGTGCCAGGACTGGGCAGCCCTGCGTGCAGGGCCACTCGTGCCATGCCCGGGGCTACTGCTGGGGTGGAGCTGGTGCTCCTGCCCCATGGCACTACTCGTGGCTTCTCCCCAAACACGCTTCTGTAATGTGGGATTATATAAATGCTTGGCAACTTAGACTGCTTTTTGGTATTTCATAAATTAATTCTGTCTGCTCTGCCCTGCCTTTGTCCTGGGACTGGCAGGTGGGTCATCAGGAACAGAAGCTGCAGCCCCGCTACGGGCTGAGGTGACAGGAATGACCCCAGGTAGGTGGAAACCAGCCCCTTGGTTGCGTGCTGAGGGTCCCCATCTCCCACCCGTGGGTTCTCCCTGCAGCACCATGTCCTGGAGGGCAGGAGATCTGCCACCAGCTTCATGGAAAGACTTGGTGGGGATGTTTCAAAACTGGGGGGGTGGCTTGTTCCTAGGGTGCAGCAGGAGCTGCTGCAGGGAGAGGTGGCCGAGGCTGGAAGCAGGGGGCTGCGGGGATGCCATGAGTCACACACAACCTTCTCCAGGCCCCAATTACCCCTCCCGGTGGCTCTCCTCTCAATTAGGAGAGTGTCCAACAAGTGAAGGGGGGCCGATGTCCCTCTCCCCACCTGCAAGCAGCCCTTCCTCATTTGTGTACGTTGCTGCTCCCGTTAGTTTGGTCCCTCTGTCGGAGCCCTGGTGGCAGTGGGGGGCTCTCCCGCCCCCTGCCCTGGTGGCTGTGGTGCTGCTGGGGCTGGTACTGGCTGAGAAGGCAGGAATGACCTTCCCTTGGAGATATTCGGACCCAGGAGCTTGTTTTCCTGCTCTGCCAGCCTGAACTGAAGGGTTCCACGTGTTGGTGGGGTGGGAGATGCCCCAGCTTTGCTCCCAGCAAGGGGTGGACCAGCTCGGTGGCTCCAGCTCCCCATTGCTGCGCGTCCAGAGAGGGGCTGTGGTAGCCAGGCTACCTGCGCTTGGCTCCCGGGGCAGAGCTGGACACGGGCCACCGTGTGCTGGCTGGGGAGAGCCCTGCCAGCGCTGGGCTGCTGGGACCAGGGCTTGGGGGTGGGGGGGCTGTGTAAGGGGCTGAGAGCTGGTGATACCCCCCTGCCCCCCACTTTCTACATAAATCGCTGCTGTGTTTGCCTTCTGCTTCCTCTTTTGCTGAATAATTCATAATGAGTGATTAAGGGAGATGCCCTTCCCCCCCCCCTTCCTATTCGCACATGATCACAGTTGCATTTTTTTCCAGAGCTATTAGTTATTCATAATGATTTGCTGAGTAATGTCTGCGCTGCTCCTCGGGCTGCGCTTTAACCCCTGGTGATTCACGGAGGGATCTGGGGGGGACCGTCCCTGCTCCCTGCCCTGGGTACCAGGGCTCGGGGCGCTGCGGGCCCGGTGCCAGCTCGCCAGGCTCCCGGTATGAAGTTCAGTGGCTGTGAAAATGAGAAGGGGTGTGCCTAAAACGGGAGGCTTTGGTTAAATGGGTGATGGGCTAAATAGGAGATCTGGGCTAAATATGGCTGCTCCCTGGCAGGATTACTGGGGTAGTGGACACGAAGGGGGCTTGGCTGAGCCCAGGGAGGTGTAGAGACACCTGGAAAGTGTCATCTGTGTCATCTCAGCTTTAACCCTGTGGTCTCACCTCTGCTGTGGGACCAGTGTCAGTGTGGCTCCCTCTCCGGTCTCTGCTAGCCCAGGTGTGGATCTCTGATCTCCAAAAGCTGGGGTGGGCCTGGGGGCAGCAGCCCTCTCCTCACTTGGTGTTTATAACCTGATGCAGGATGTCTGCAGGTGCCGATTCCTTCCCAGGTCCCTGTCAATCCGCAGGGAAAGGAGAAGCTGCCGAGACCAGCCCAGCACCTCCTGTGGCTACTGGTGAGGCTGGAGAGCAAAGGGCTCTCCAGGAACCGCTGCTGCCAGTTATCCTGGAGAGCTGGGACCTCCAGGGAGGGAACAGGACCAGGAGCAGCCCCTGCCTGCTGCAGGAAGGCCTCTGGATCTGCCCCATCCTGGCTATGCAGAGCCAACGTGTCCACCTACACCTTCGTCCTCCCTCATCTTCCTCATTGGGATCCGTGCCATCCCTGAGGATGCCATGGCAACAGGGCTGGCAGGGATGGCTGCAGGAGGAGAAGCTGCAGCTCCGGTGCGAGGGCTCCGAGCCCTGGGATTGATCCTCGGGGCGGGGGCGGTGGCCTGGGCAGGCTTGGGGGCTGCGGGGTGGTGGTCAGACCCAGCCGGTGTGGGGTGAGACGAGGATGGAGGTAGTTTTGCAGGTGCCTGGGGTGCCATCCCCTGTGTGATCCAGGCCCTGCTCTGCCCCAAAAGCCCTGGGGCGGCAAGAGGGGTGATACGGGTACCCAGGACCCTTATCCCAGCAGGGGGGCTCCTTCTTCCCCCCCAGTGCCTTCCCCCTGGGCAGAGGGAGGAGGGAATGACACAACTGTGACACCGAAGAGACGAGCAGAGATGCCGAGCGTTTCCTCGGGCCACTCCAGCAGCATCTCCCCACAGCCGAGCTGTTGGGCAGTTCCCATCCCCTCATTGCAGCTTTCCCAAGTTATAATTAGAGTCTGGCTCAGCCTAGAGGAGGAGGGAGCTGCTTTCAGCTGCTTACTGGGACCATAATGGGCCTGTCTGGTTTGTGTGGGGTGCAGCTGTGTTCCCCAGGGGCATTCGGACAGCGGATGGAGTGATGCCTCAGGAGGCTGAGGCCGTGGGTGCAGGATCAGGGAGGGGGTGGTTGGGGGCGAAGCAAGGGGCAATCACGGCTCTCTGTGCTTCTAAAGCCCCGGGAGATGCTGCAGCAACACAGCCCATGGTTGTCAGCGCCCGGTCCATCTCCTGGGGAAGGGGGTTATCCTCAAGACCCCCCGGGGAGCAGCGGCTGCCCCGGCAGCTGGAGGGGGTGCACAGACACAGTGGGATGCGAGCCCAGCCTCAGCTAAATAGGGACGGTCTCCCCGGGGGCCGCGCTGGGTCTATTTTGGGTGTTTTGCAGAACAGCTGGTGATCATCCCTTTCACCGCGGGGGGGGGGGGGGGGGGGGGGGGAAGAGGGGGGGCTGTGGGCAGCGATTTCTGCCAGCTCATCCAGGCACCGCTGCTTTTTATAAACATGCTTCCCTGCAGGGATGGGACCAGGTAACAAGGCGGGGGGCTGTTGGTGCTGGTATTTCAGGGGGGACCACCAGCTCTGCTGCCTTGCACCCTGGTGGGGGCACGACCCCTGTCTCCTGATCCACCACGGGGCACAGGAGGGTGTGTGGGGGGTCTGCGTGCCCCACACAGGGCAGCTGGGGGTCCCAGCCCTTCAGCATGCCCGTGACTTGCAGAAGTCTGTGCTTTGGCTGTGCAGTGGGCTTGTGCTGCTCCGGGGGGATGCTGCGGGTGTGTGGTACTAATTAGGACCAATGACAGGTTTATGAAGGTTGGGGTCAGGCCCTCAGCCCTGTCTGTGCTCCCCGGGGGGAGTCAGGAGGTCCCTGCCATGTCCAGACCCTGCCGTGCTCCTCCGGGGGGTGTCATGGGTTGGGGGGACTGGCCGTTCCCACGGCGTCCGGACGTTTTCCTGCAGACCCGAGCAGAGCCAGAGCCCAGTGCAGGTTTACATCTGTTTTAACTTTGACCCTCATTTCTCCCCCCGGAAAAATTAAGGAAGTAAGCGCCAGCCCCCAGGGCATGATGGAGATTAATGAGCTAATGTCCGCGATGGCCTCTGCTGGTGACAGCCCTGCCCCTGACACCCCCTGTGGCCACGCTGTGTTGCACCCGTGCTGTGTAGGGCTGGCTCCGTGTCCCCTCCTGTCCCTGGCTTTGGCCAGAGGGTCGAGCTGGCTGCGGTGCTGGGGGAGCCCAGCCTGGATACAGGGACATGGCCCGGGCACAGCTGCACCCCGGCTAGGCTGGGGGGGCAGCAGTTTGCCCTCAATGTGGGGGCACCGGGAGCAATGGAGCAGACGGCCATTTGCTCCCGGCATTGCCCCTCGGCAGGGCAGGGGAGGGTGTCCGGGGGGACTCGCACCCCAATCCTGCTCCAGCAGGGCTGTAACATCTCCAGAGAGCTGCTGCCCCGTCATTTCCCAGCGCTGTGGGTACGGCAGGGCTGGGCACAGCACGGCAGAGGGGATGAATCCTGTGCCTGTGCTCTCTCATCCCCGGCTCCAGGAACTCCTGGGTCCCAAACCCTTCCTGACACATCCTGTGTTGGACAACCTCAACTTGCTTTTAAACCCTTCTTGCTTTTAACAGCAGCCCCGGTTTAAGTCTCTCCCACCCCAGGGACAGAGAGCAGGGTGAGGGGCTGCAGGGACAGGCTCCTGGGGCGTCGAAATGCTGCCGTGCCCCTCCCCTCATCCCCATCTCCCTCTCTCTGCTGGACCCTGCGGTGTCCCCAGGCCCCCTGTCCTGTGGGGACGGGTTATCTCCCACTACAGTGGGGCTCTGCCCAAAATAGCGGCCTCCTGCCCCGTGCGTGGTTGGAGGCGGGATGCAGCGGGTGATGCCGCAGCACTGCCGAAAGAGGCTGCATCACGGCGAGCGGGTCCCACGTCTCTATGGCAACCGTGGGGTAAAAATAGTGCAGCGGCTTTTTTGGAGCCCGGCTCCCAGGATGCGGTGCTTGGATGGGGGGGGTTCACCCAAGGAGCAGGGCTTGCCGTGCCCCTGGGCGCTGCTGTTGGTGCTGGGGATGATCCAGGGTGGCCAGGGGGAGCAGGATGGGGGGCTCGGGATACTGAGTGTGGCAGGGCAGAGCCCCAGGGTGGCCAGGGGGAGCAGGATGGGGGGCTCGGGATGCTGAGTGTGGCAGTGCAGAGCCCTTGCCTGTCCCCTCAGCCCCGCAGCACTCAGGCTCTCCCAGCACCAAAATCCCACTGGAGGCCCTGGGGGACAGGGATTTTCAGGCCTGAGGGAGCTCAGGAGGGTTTAGGGGCTCAACTCTGACTGTCAGAGACGAGGATCACCAGCTACACCAAAGCCAGCTTGGGCTCACCCCAGGTTTGGGGCAGGTTGAAGGGGCTGTTTGTCACCCCCAGTGTTTTTCGGAGGGGGGCATAGGAGAATAGGGGCTTTGCCGCCATCCCAGTGTGCTGCTGTGGTGACAGAGGCAGGGCTGTCCCCAGGCGGAGGTGGGCTGTGCTGCTTCCCAGGACTCCCCATGCCTGGGGACCCTCCGTGGGCTGTGGCCATGCTGTCAGTGTCCCAGCTCTGCCATGCTCACTGGGACCAGGGCTGGGCAACTGGATGCAGTGTCCTCTGCAAGGGGTCGCACCGAGACTTGGGGACCTCAGGGACATTGGTGGCCTCCTCCACATGCCGTGAGGACATCCCAGCCGGGGGCCAGCAGCTCCACAGCATCACTCCCTGCTGCAGAGATGGAGACCACACACGGAAACCCACTTGCTCCCCTTCGCCAGCGCCTCCCCGGCAGGATGGGTCTGGCATTAATTCATTTTCCACTTGCAAACAAAGCCCCAAACGGCACCTGCAGAGAGAGAAGGAGCCCGGGAGCGAGCCCCCGTACAACGCCAGCTCTGCCCTGCCCGGGGCGCTTCCGTGCCTCTCTCCTGATCCATGTCTGAAGCGTGAGCAAAGTTTTAAACCCTCCTGTAAGCGGGGATTGTTTGGAGATGGGTGAGATCTGGGTCACTCTCCATCCCCTGCTCCACAGTGTGGTGCATTAATTAGACTTTGACTCTAATAAGTTGTGTTAAGGTCTGAAAATAGAAATGCCACTGCTATGTGTCACTGAACAGCGAGTGCTTCTCATTTCCTAATTGCCGGTTGACATTTTTCACAATTAACTCGATGTGCTGGCCCTCAGACAACTGCCATTTCCATCCCTTGGATCCTGACCACTCGGGAGCTGGGCTGCGGGACCAGGCGGGATGCAGGCTGATGGGCTCGGGAGATGCTGCTGTGCCCAGAGTCCTCCTCCCTCGCTCGGAGCAGGGATGGGAGCTGCCCCGGCGGGCAGAAGGGCTGGGGGCAACCTGTCCCCGTCCTCTCCTCACCCCTGGGCTTTCTGGCCCCGCTGTGGGGGGGTAAATGTATTTTGAAAGCGGCTGGAAAAGCATTTCCAAACTGGCTCCTGTCCGCACGGAGCCGTGCGCTGGGGATCTGCGTTCCCTCCGGTGAGCCACAGCCACGGTGCAGCCTCTCGCCCAGCTCCCCTGGGGCACCCCCAGCCCCGGGTGCCCCCTCTCCCCACTCCCCCCCCTCTATTCCCCACAGTTGGCGGTTGCCTTGGCAACGCATCCCTCTCCTTGCACTTTTTCATCCGCTTCCCTTTGTACCCTGTCGGTTCCCGCACCTCCCCGTGTCGGTTTGCTCCGACTCGGCCGTGCTCCGGAGGGTCTGCAGAGCAGCCCTTTGGGCTGAGAGGTGGGGAAATGCCCTTTGGGCCAGGCTGGGCACCCCCAGCCCCCGGAGGGGGAGGGAGGTGAGGGGAGGTGGCGGAGGGAGGACAGTGGTCCTGCAGCTGAGTGAGGTGGTGCTGCCCCGTCTCACCCTGATGGACGGTGTCCCGTGTCCTTCCGAAGCCATGGGCTGTCACAGCGATCCCGCCCGCTTCCCAAAGTCATACCCCCCACACAGACACCTCCCCCTGGGGTCTCCTGGGGCTGGGGCAGGTCCCTGCGGCGGGGTTTGGGAGTAGGTGGGCAAGGCCGGGGCTGGAGCTGGGAGAGGAGCCTGCGATGGAGAGCGGTTTCACACGGGAGCCTTGGAAGCCGCTGGCTCCCGAGGTACCAGCCCGGCGTGGGAGGAGCGGAGCCGCAATCTGATTTGGAGCCGTTATTTGCCAATTAAGAGGAGCGCAGGCAGTGCCTGGGATGGGAGAAAAATGCCGCCTGGTCTGAGGACGGGGGCTGGAAAGGCCGAGGTGAAGCTGGGGGTGCGAAGGGGAGCAGGGGAAGGGACGGGGCTGCTGATGCCGGCACCCCGCGTCTGCAGCGATGCCCAGGGCTGAGCCCCCCCCAGCTCCATCTTTCCCTTCTGTTCTGCCTGTGTCAGGCAGGGCCACGAGCCCACCGGACACCCCCCGAGACCCCTGCGTGGCCGGGGGGGGGGGGTGTCACGCTGGCGAGGCACATGGGTTCCCAGGGGGTCAGGGCCTCCCCAGGGGGTGAGCTGGGCAATGGGCAATAAACTCCACAGGGTTTTGTGAGTCTTTGGGGGGTTTCACGCTGTTTCTGACCCGGCGGGTCCCTGCTGGAGCGGACCCCACAGCTCTGGTCCGTGCAGGGTGTGGGCAGTCCCTGGGGCGCAGGAGGGGCCGTCGTTCCCGTGTTTTCTCACGTGTGCTCCGCGGTTTGATGGGAACAGAGAGATGCAGGCGGCAGTTCTCACCCGGCGCTCTTTTTTTAGTTTATTTAATGTTATTAAACCACATTTTATAAATGTTCATGGCAATGAGATCTTTGCAAAAATATTCCATCCTCTCAGTTTGCTGGTTCAATTTTAGAATCTCGTTTTTCTCTTGAGAAGTCGTTGCGGTGTTCTTGGGGTTGCGTTTCACCCCGTGAGGATCTTCCCGAGCGCAGGGAGCAGCAAGAGCAGGACGTCGGCGCCTTGTCCCCGGGGCCGGGCAGCGGCTGCAGACCCCCAGGTGGGATATCCCCATGCACAGGGAAGCGCTTTCTAATGAGAACCGAGGAGCCCCCCCCGACCTGAGCTGAGGGTGTGGGGGGGCTGGATGGAGACCACATCTCCCCTACCCCAGCTCTCCCCTGGGAGCACCGGTGGGACCTGAGGGGGGGGTCTGGGGGCGCTGCTCTGCCTGGCGACACCGGGGCTCTGTGCTCCTGACCCAGGAACTTCGTCCCACCAAAGGGTTAAGAAGCCAAACCAGCTTGTTTTAACTTACTGTTACAGCAACCCTGAAATACAGGAGGATTTTCTTCCCCAGACCAATTTCCTATTTCCCGGAGCGGCGGCTGCCCGGCCCTGGGACCAGGCGGGACACGCGTGTCCGATGCTCGTGCTCTCTGCTCTGTGGGGACCGAGAGCTGGCAGCCACATTTCGTCACTGTCCCTGGCCGAATTCCCATTCCAGACATTTTTTGTGCTCCAGGTGGGTTGGGTAAATACTGGCCCTGCCGTCCTGGCACTCCCGCCTTACGCGTGCTGTGCTGAGAGCCGTCACAGCAAAGAGGTTTTCATCTAAAAAACATCTCGATTTAAGCTCGTTTATATAGAAAGTAATCTTGGTTTGGCCTCATACCAACCCTGCCCGATGAAACATTCATTGTCAGGATTCTCTGGCTGAGGGCAGCTGGTGGGTCGGGGGGTGGGGGTTAATGCTTTAGTTCACGGGCAGGTGTGGTGGGACAGGGGCTGAGCCACAGCCCTTAAACACAGCACTTGATTAACTTGATTAATTTCCTTTTTTTTTTTTTTTTTTCTTTAAATCGTGTAAATGAAAGAATTATCAGGGCAGCTGTAACGAGACATCTGGCAGCAGGGAGACTAGCAGCACCTGGGGGTGGGCGCCTGGGGAAGGGGTGGCTCTGCTGCAGCACCTGATCTCTGCACTTCACAGGGCAAACCTCAAACGGGAACCAGCAGGGATTCAGCAAGGAGGCAATAAAATAGCAGTTGAGTGGCTTTGCTGGGGCGATGCGGCAGGGAAGGCTTTGGAGAGGCGGCATGGTGGATTCCCCATGGGAAAGAGGTGATGGGAGAGGCACAACGTTCCCCTGCCTGAGAGTCACCCTCCGGCGAATCCTATGGACAAAGGTACCCCGGGTCTGGAAAATAACTCTGTGGTTTGAGGTGTCTGGGAAATGTCCAACACACGTGGCATCCTCTGCCACCCCTGTGACACAGTGGACGTGGCATCCTCTGCCACCCCTGTGACACCATGCGTGTCCCATCCTCTGCCACCCCTGTGCCATGGCTGCTGGCAGGTGAGGAGAGGTGCCGTGTGGAGGAGGGAGATGATTTAGTTTGCATTACACAGAACGCTTGTCGGAAGAGAAGTGATCCGTATTTAACAACAGAGCCGTGTAATAACCTGCAATTACCTCGGCGCGGTGCCTGTGGGGGCGGCTCTTTCCCTGGCAGAGCGAGGGGTGAGGGCTCCCGCGCCGCAGACGCTGCCAGCGGGGAGGCTGCTCCCAGCCACCTCCTCCCTCCTCGGCGCGGTGCTCCCGGTGCCCGGCGTGCACCCAGCGTGGCCCAGTGCCAGCGCCCGTGGGTGCCAGGAGGGGCTGTGGGAGCCGCAGGGCTGGGGTGGGCAGGGCCGGGGATGGTGGGCAGCACGGCTGGCAGGGCAGGATGGCACGGGCATGGAGCGGGTCACCCAGGAGCAGCCACAGCCTTGGGCAGCTTCAGCCCGACCTCCGTGCTCAGCCCTGCTGCCACCAGTCACCGGTCCCCAGGGGTGGCATCTCCCCATGGCCTGGGTGAAGCCACAGGAGTCTGTCCTAGCACATGTTGGGGGGGGGGTGGGTGTGCCCACAGGGTCCCCCTGAGACCCTCACCTCCTGCTCTGCCTGTGGCCATGGGGCTGGTACCTGTGTGGCTGTCACATGTCCTCTTCCTTCAAGGACAGCCCCAGCCCAGCCCTCCCCAAGCTAGTGGGGTTTTCCAATGGGGGTGTCCTTAGCCTCTTGGGGATCAGAGGGACATTTTGTGATGGGTGGGAGGAGGTGGGCTGGGTGCTGAGCACAAGGAGCGCTGGGGAGCCCTGGTGCGAATCTCTGCAAGGCTCTGCCTCCTCCTGAGCTGCGTCTCCCCCTGTTCCCACCACCGTGAGCGATGCTGGGAGGGCTGGAGCCCCTCTGCTGCGAGGACAGGCTGAGAGAGTTGGGGGGGTTCAACCTGAGAAGAGAAGGCTCCGGGGAGACCTTAGAGCCCCTTCCAGTCCCTAAAGGGGCTCCAGGAAAGCTGGGGAGGGACTCGTGATCAGGGAGGGGAGCCCTAGGAGGAGGGGGAAGGGTTTGACACTGAAAGAGGGGAGATGGAGATGGGATCTGGGGAAGAACTTCTCTGCTGTGAGGGTGGTGAGAGCCTGGCCCAGGTTGCCCAGAGAAGCTGTGGCTGCCCCATCCCTGGAGGGGTTCAAGGCCAGGTTGGAGGGGGCTTGGAGCAACCTGGTCTGGTGGGAGGTGTCCCTGCCCGGGGCAGGGGGTGGCACTGGGTGGGCTTTAAAGTCCCTTCCCACCCAAACCATTCTGTGATTCTATGATCCTGGTTCCCCATCCCGCCCCCCCCCTGCCTGCCCAGTGCCGTGCCAGGAGAGCCAGCCACGCTGGTGGGCTTTGCTCTGGAAAGGTGGTGGTTTGTGAGCAGAGGAGCACGACGGGGACACCTGTGCCCCTCCGGCGCTGGCTCTGCTCCACCAGCGCAGGGGGAGACCCCTCTGCCTGTCTCAGTGCAGGAGTGGCCCCATAGCACTGGGAAGATGTGGGGCAGTGTGGGGCGCTGCGGAGCAGCCGGTGGCAGCGCGGGGCTCTCCTGCCGGCACCCACCACCTGCATCTCCTACAGCAGCACGTTCTCCGGCACAGGCTGAAGCTCCCCTCCCCACATCGCCTCCGCCTGCCCCGTCACCCCGTGACACCCCAATCCTGCCCTGTTCCCTGCGGCTCTGTCAGGAAAAGCCTCTTGGCCACTGTGGTCACTGCCCCCGCAGCCCGGTCCCTCTGTGATGGAGGCTCAGATGGGCAGCGGTTGTGCAGACGCATCTCTGGTGCGGGCAGGGCATTCTGGTGGGGGGGGGGTCTGTGCCATGGGATACTCGGCAAGGGGCCGCAGAGGAGCCGGGGGGGTTGCCACGGGAATGCCATGGGTGGGCAGCGATGCCTTCCCGTGGGGGCTCTCCCAGAGCTGCAGCCCCGGCTCTGCCCAGCCTGGGGTCACCTATGGTGGAGAAAATGCAGCCAGGGAGCCGTGGCCCTCGTGTCCTGCAGCCAGCCCTCGTGCTGTGCCGGGCCCCGGGCGCACGGCGCGGCGGCTTTGCCACGGCCGGCTGAAGGTCTGGGGCAATTTTAATATCTCCGCTGAGTGAAATTTCCTGATTCGGCTTTCATGTGTGCTGGGACACTTATGAAATATCCGGATTCTGTTTTTTTTTCCGAAGAAGTGGAATTTCCTATTTATGGGTTTAATATAAGGGCTACGTGCTCTGGGAGGGAAGCGGCTGCACGGCAGCGGTGCCGGTGCTGGCTCAGCCATCGCCCTCCCTCTGCCCCGACACCCCCTGGCTGCGGATCCCCCATCTCGGCTCCCCGTGGCCGTGGCTGTGGGGGGCTGGTGTGGGGAATTCGGCTGCCTCAGTATTTTTCCAGCCGGCGCTAAGCCCGCTTTTCATGGCTCATCACACCACCTGCCAGGGGTGAAATCCAAATGCACAGCGACAATCGGCTCTGTTTGCAGAGGGATCAGACGAGGTCCCGTCCTGCCGCTGAACCCCTCATGCAGAAGTGGCCGTGGGAATGCAGATACTCCCCACCGGAGCATCTTTGTGCCCCCCCCCCCCCCCCCCGCCAGCTTTGGGCTCACCCTGCGCTGCTGCTGCTTCCCTGGGAAGACCCCGGCACTGCCGGCCACCGAGTCACGGCCAAGGGATGCAGGAGCCCCCCAAGCCTGATCCCCAGGACGGGCTCATGGGGGAAAGCTAAGGAGGAACCTCCTCTCCCCACACTACATTTTTGGGGCTCACCACAACCTTCCCATCCCCCTGGGTGAGGGGATGAAGGGGCTGTTTGCAGAGCAGCCCCCCCTGCTCCCCAGTGGGTGAGTAGGTTGAGGGGGTGTCCTGGGACCCCCGGGTGCTCCATGCCCACTGGTGCCATCCTGCTCAGGATGTCTGCTCGCTGCCACCCCCCCAAATCCCTTCCCTGCTCTGCTGTGGGGTGGGGGGGGTTCCATCCCTCCACCCTGTGACTGGGTTCTGAGTCGGGGGGAAGGGGGTTGCACCCCAAGGCTTTCATCTGGCTGGCAAAGCCAAAAACAAGGGGTGATGGAGCCTGTCCCAGGTATTGGTACTTCCCTCCCTGCTCTGAGGGGACACCTGAATTTTGCTGGAAGAGTCACAGCTGCAGTGAGGGCTGCCGTGCTGCCGGCAATGGGGGAGAGCATCAGGGGGGCAGGTTGGGGCTCCCCAAACAGTGGGTGCAGAGAGCTGTTGGCCCTTCTGGACAGAAGAGAATGAGCCTGGGGGGGCCAACCCCACCCGCCCAATGGTGCTGGGCCAGGTCTAAGGGGTCAGGATTGGACCCAGGCTGTGGCAGGGGGAAGGTGTGGGCAGGAGGATGCCTGAGAGCAGCCCCTGGTTTTGGGGGTGCATCCCCTCCCCAGGCCGGACTTGGAGCTGCCTCGACCATGTCAGACCCTGGGAACTGAGGGGATTTGGGCCGCCCACCCCAGGGCAGCTCCAGGACCCCCCCCCGCCTTGAGCCCCTGTTGAGCCAAGGGGCTTGCAGGGAGTTGTGGGTGGGGGCTGCCTGTGGTGGCGTTGCTCCTTCCCCATGTCCTGGTCACGGGGGGGTGGCCATGACTTGGGGACCCCCATGGGACCGCAGTGGTCTGTGCAGTGGGGATCCAGGGCAGCCCTGGGGTGAGAGCTGCGTGGCCGGTGGGTCTCCCCCCGGCAAAAAAACCTCCCCCCAGTGCTGGTTCCTTCATCTCCGGCTGCCCCTGTGGCCGTGGGGCGAGCACCAGGGATGCCGTCGTGGCACAGCCCTTCCCCAGCCCCGCTCCGGCAAAGGGTTTCAGGGCAGAGAGGGGAGATCTGATGGAGCAGAATAGCTGGAAAACTGGAAAAAAAGAGGCTGGAAATGTGTGATGGGAGCAGCCCCTGTGGGACCCCCAACGCCGCCGGCTCGGAGGGGACATGGGCAAATACCCCCTTACCTCAGGCTTGGCTTTGCTTCCCTAAACCCTGGCTTTGCTCCTCCGACTCTCGGGGTATTTGCTCTCCCGGCACCGCAGCCCCTCTCGTCAGCTGCAGCTCCAGCCGCGGTGCGAGCTCTCACCTTCAAAATAAACACTTAGAATAAATAACTTCTAACGTGAACGATTCTGGACATATATAAAGCAGAGGGTTTTTACCCTGACGCAGCACTTACTTCTTACTTGTGGAATTGCTTTTTATGCCGATTCCAAGAATTTCAAGCCAGCTCCACTGAAACACAAACAGACAGTAACGTGCTAAAGTAGCGTTTCAGGACCCCCCCTGTACAAACAGTATTTCAAGACCTTTTTGAAAAAAAAAAAACAAACCACATTTTCCTCCGTGAGACCTGTTATAGATGCTGAAAGAGAAAAAGTCAGGAATGACAGAACCCGCCAGCTCTTAGTGGAAAAAAAAAATAATAATAAAAAAAAAATATATATTTCTTTAACCCTTGAGTTTGCTTTGCAGCTGGTTTTACTTAAAGCCAACATCTGCGGCAGAGCCAGCAGTGTCCCAGCCCGCGCGGGGACAGCCAGGGGACAGTTGGGGACAGCCGCTCGTGCCACTCGCATACCCTTATCAGTTCTCCGTCCAACAGTTACAGTCAAGAAGCTGGGCTGGAAAAGTGATAAGGAGACGAGAGTGGCCTCTGGAGACGTCCCCCCCCCTTAAAACGTTAGGATATAAAAATGCCCAAAGCGAGCCAGGCGGGGAATGCGCTGAAATAAAGGTTGGGACATCACCGGGTGCTTCTTCCCTCCGGTCGGCGTCGTCCGTCGGCGTGGGGAGGCGAGGGTTTGGCGCTGGCGTGGGGCTCTTGGGGTGCTCGGGGTGCGCGTGGATCGCCCCTGCCTGCGCCGCAGCCCCCCGCCTGCCCGCGCTGCCCGCAGCGAGTGCCCGGCGCCCCGTGGGCTCCCTCCGCTCCAGCCCCCCGGACACTCCCCATTCACAAATTTCATAACCTCAGTCCCCTCCCTGCGGGGTGGGACCGTCCCCCCGAGCTCAGCACCCCGTCCCGGCCGGGCGCGGGTGGGGACCTGCCTGCCGAGGGATTAAGCTCTATAAATGGCAGGGTTTGGGCCGGGTGGATTCGTCTGACGCTGCAGAAAGGCCCCGGCAGCCACCGCCCTCCCCAGCCACCACCGCGGCGGTGCCGGGGGGCACCGGGCTGGGGGTGCCCCACTTCCAACAGGCAAGAAAACCCCATTGCAGGTGGCTGGGAAAGGGCAGTTACCCCTGTCCCTGCCCGCCGTCACCGGCTGCCCATGGTGCCACCCCATCCCGTGCCCCAAGGAAGCCCCCCGTGTCACCGTGGCCCCCAGTTCTCCTCTCCCGAGTGATTCCTCCCCCTCGGCGCACTTGGAGAATTCAAGGAGAGCATCCCAGCGGGGTCTATCCCCATAGGGTGGCTCAGCCGTGGGCACGCAGGGGGAGGCCAGCACCGGGGCTGGACCTGCTGGGAGGGCTGGGGGGGCCAGGACCCCGCGCCTTTGCCCTGGAGCACCCCAACCCCCCTGGTTTCGGCACAGGCGAGGCTGGAGCCCAGGAATCCGGATCTCCACTCCCCGGCTCGGGCGTGTGCCAGCTTGTCACCGCCGTTGAGCTGCTCTGCGCAGGCATCGGCGAGCACCGGGGGACGGTCTCGCACCGGGATGCTCGGATGGGACTGGGGGTCCTCTCCCAGCACCAGTCAGTGGTAAATGAATGCCCAGGACCCCTCTGGAGCCACTGGGGGGGTGATGCCAAGCAGATGCTTGTGGCTCAACCGCCCCATGGTCAGGGTCCTCCCGAGGTGGGAGTGATGTCTCCCAGGGTGGGGACCCCTCTGCGTGGCCAGGTCTGGCTGGTAACAACAGCCTGGCAGGGACAGGTAACGGGTGCAGGGAGAACCGGGGAGAGCCCCCCCGGCTCCCAGTGGTGCAGAGCCGGGGGTTCAGGCCACCGGACGAGGCCACATCCAGCATCTGGCTTTGCTGGAAGGTACAAACTGTCCCATTGAAAACATCTGTAGGAGAGGAGACAGATGTTTCTCCACGTCCCCTGCGTGCTGCCAGGGATGCGGGGGAGAAGCCCCCCCCACCCGTGCACCCCCATGTCAGGCATGCGTCCAAGTGACAATTGTGTCCCGCTGCCGTCCGAGTCCCATGAGACCGGCACAGCTCAGCACACGTGTAGATGGCCATTGGGGCGCAGAGCAGGGCTGGGGAGGCTCCGTTAGGCTGCAGCAGGTTGAAAGGGATCAACAAAACCTCCACAGGTGTCTGCGGGGGCGTGGGGGGTGTGAGGGTCCGTGCCCGTGAGCACAAACCTCTGGGGGGATGCTGTGGGGACTTCCTTCTGGGGTATTCCCTGGACTGGTGGGGGCTCGTGAGAAGCTGTCCCACCACCAGCCCCCCCCTGGGGCCAGCAGTCGGCTGTGCTCTCCCGGTGCCCCTCAGGGCTGGTACCCTGTCCCTCACCCCTTGCCCTGGCTTTGGGGTGTGCCCCCCCCCCAGCCACCCACGTTTCACCAGTGACAGGGACAATCCTGTCCCCACTGCTTTGGGTGGTAGGAGAGGTGTGTGTGTGTGTAAGTGTCGGGGGTGTACAACAAACCGGGGGGGGCCGTAAGGCATCATGGCACCAAAGGGGCTGTAAGAGCATCACACACCCCCTACCCCCCGCCCCAGGCAGAGCGGGACCCACTGCTTTTCCTGCGACAGGTCTCGGGGTGTTTTGCAAGAACCTGGTGTTTTGGGGTCAGCAGGAGGATCAAGTCCTGGGTGAGAGCAGATGGGGTCCTGAAGCATTGCTGGCTGCACTGGGAGAGCCACTGGTGCAACTGGGAGCACCGGAAGAGCCACTGGCACCGTGGGAGCACCATGAGAGCCTCTGGCTCTCCCGGTGCTCCCACGGCGCCGGTGGCTCTCCCGGCACTCCCACGGCACCGTCCCTTGCCCCGGTGCCACCACTGGTGGGAACACGGGGCAGGCACAGCCAGACAAAGCCCGTGGGACCGGCTTTGTCCCACCGGAGCCAAGGCTTTTTATCTCCCTGAGCGGCCAGTGGGCAAGCACAAAAAGCGAGAGCAGCGGCGGGTCCCGTGTTTGGTTCGATGATTATGTGGCCGAGGCGCTCCGAGGGATGGGAACAGAGTAAACAGGGCTGGCGCCCGGCATCGGGTTCTTCTCAGGAGCTGCTCGTTCGGTGGGGCTGATGCCCCAAAAGGAGGGGTAGAAATAGGGCTGGAGTGTCCCTTTGGATCCTGGCTCTGCTGGTCTGGGGTGTCCCATTGGATCCTGGCTCTGCTGATCTGGGGTGTCCCTTCAGGTCCCAGCTCTGCCAGGCTGGGGTGTCCCATCCAGGCTGCATTTGGTCTGGCCGATGCCTGCTGCTGCTGGGGCAACCCCCCTTTGGCAGTGGGGCAGGAGAGCTCAGGGCACACTCACCAGTAGTGGGGCGCAGGGGCTGCCGTAGGGCTGAGGTGTGGAAGCTCTGGGGCTGAGGTGTGGGAGCCGCGGGGGTGTGGGTCAGGGCTCCCACAAAGTCCTGGGGGCAAGGTGAAGTCCCTTCTCTGGCGCTCCCACCTGTGGATTTTTTGTGCCCCCCCGGGCTCCTCCCCACACTCCTGTTATTAACACGAAGTGAGCTTCCTCCTACTGCTGCTGCAGAGGGGAGGGAAAATCCCCCTGGGGGGGGGAGGAAATTGCAAATACCTCCTAATGCCTCCCCTTCCCAGTGGCTCCCTTCTCCCGAGCCGCTGGACCCTCTGGCTGCCCGGGGTGCAGGAGGCCCTGGCACCTCCATCCTGCTCTGGAGAGTGCGGCAGCTTCCCCATGCCCAGCAGAGACATGGGGGTGACGTGCCAGGGCTGGCAGCGGGATAAAAACTTCCCCAAGCGCCAGTTCAGGGCTGTTTCCAACTGGTTTTCACTGGTCCTGACCCGGCACGGACATCCCACTTTTTCCTGGATCAGAGGCACCCACTGGTGCACCGGGGGGGGGGGGTGAGGGGTGGGGGGTGCTGTCCCTGTCTCCCGTGCAAGCACCAGGTCCCGGAGGAGCAGAGGGAGGCACCCGGGGTCCCCCCTCTTGGGGCTGGACCCACACAGGTCCCTCCTCCCCGTGCTCCCCAGCAGCGGTGCCATGGTCCTGCCAGACCCCAGGGTGTGGGGGGTGCCAGCCTGTGTGCCCCACCTCGGGGGGAGCTCCCTGGGAGCAGCAGGGCACGGTGGGGGCCGAGCCAGGGGTCTGCACCCTTCAGCCCCTCTCCCACGCGTGGGGCAGGACTCGGGGGGCTGAAGCGATGCTCAGGGGGCCGGGCAGCTCCCCACGAGCGAGTCCTGGGCTCGCCTGACATCCGTGTGACCCTTCGAGCAGAGTGGGGTCCGGCATCACCCAGGCTGACGGGAGCCCCCCAAGAGGCGCTGGGGGCTGGTGGCCACGTGCCCCAGTGCGGGTGCCGGGGTGCGGGGTGCCCGCGGTGGCGGTGAGGGCTGCATTTTCTCCCCGCAGCCGCTGGATGTCACCTGCAATATGGACTGTGTGCGCGGCCCCGGCTGCGGGAGCGATGGAGGCTGCCCGCGGCTCTGCCCCGGTGCGGGGCACCGTGCCCGGCCCCGCCACGGCACCGAGAAGGGCATGGAGGAGCCGAAGCCGGCAAATCTGCCCGCGCTGCATCCACACCTTCAGGGCTGGGACACTCAGAGCCACCCTCCCCTGGCACCCCGGAGGGTGTCACCCGGCGTCTCGGTGTGACACCCCTGATGCGTCTCCCGGCTCCGGGGCAGTCCCGGGGACAGACAGCCTGGCCAGGACATGCAGACGTGACGGCAGAGGCTGTGCCCAGCTTGCTGCCAGCATGGTGGGTGCTGGTTATTCACCGGGAAAATCGCTGCAGCATTCCAACATGCCGGCACAGGACCCGCCAGCCCCTCGCCCCCAGCGTGGGGCAGAGGGCACAGCTCCCCGCCGGGCCGGCCACGGCGAGGACGAAGGGCTAGAGGAGCTGCAGGCTGGCAGGGGACACGGCTTTCCTTGTGCCACCAAGGCGGGGAGGCTGAAGGTGACACATCGGACCTTCCCACCCCATGTCCTGGCCCTGGGAGGGTTGAGCCCTGACCAGAGCGGGACCGTGGCTCCCATGGGACGTGCCGGGCTGGTTTTGCTGTGACACATCTCTCTGCTCAGCTCTTTGCCTGGAGCTGCCCCAGCCCCATTCTGCCCCACGGGCAGCCGGGGGCCGGGAGTTCGTGTGCTCGGCCTGGCTCACCCCAGGCGAGAGATCCCTATTAAATATTAACGCATGACCAAAGCCTAATGAGAACATTTGTGGCGGATGCAGCTCTCATTAGCATGATTTATCCATTTAAATGACGTGGCATAAACCGAGCCTTTTCTCGCCCGGCCGCCCGTGCGCTCCCTGCGGGCAGGGTGCTGGCTGCGGGCAGCAAGCGGGGTCCTGGGGGGACACAACAGGGGTGGCTGCAGGGCACCCCGCGGAGCCGCATCGGGGCTGGGGGTGCTCCCGGGACCCCTCACTGCCGGGGCAAATGTTTTGGCATTAGCTAGTTTCCAGCAGCCAAGGCTGCTCATGCTGCCGGCCAGGGGGTCTGGGGACCGTCAGCATCCCCATCCCCATCCCCATCCCCGGGCAGGGCCCCCCTCTGCCCCCTCGGTGGTCTGTAGATGGCAGCCTTGTCCTGCTCCCGGCCCTGCCTGAGCACCCGCTTCTGCCTGGCAGTGCCGGGGTCTGGGGTCTCCCCTGGGGTCTCCCAGCAGGACGCCGGGGTCAGACAGCGCCGGGCA
Organism: Numenius arquata; assembly: GCF_964106895.1. Classification (NCBI taxonomy): domain Eukaryota; kingdom Metazoa; phylum Chordata; class Aves; order Charadriiformes; family Scolopacidae; genus Numenius; species Numenius arquata. The sequence goes on from NC_133586.1 coordinate 499,062, forward strand.
GCAGCACCAGGCAGGGACTCGCCCCCCGCCCAGACGGGGTAGTCCTGGGGTGCTCTACGGGGCTGCCCTGTGTGTCGACACCCCGAGAGCAGTATGTGGGTGCCAAACGTGTCCAGCAGAGGTGCAGCCCCTCTTGGCCCCGGGAGCAGCACCCCCTCCAGCACAGCAGCTTTCCCACACTCCAGGGTCTCCCTCGCTCCCTCAGCCCCGACACGCACTGGCCGCACAGCCCACGCCGGGTGTCCTCGATTGCAGCCCCCCCAGACAACCCCAAGAGCTGTGGCTGTGTCTCCAGTGCTGGCCCCAGCACTGAGTCGTGGTCCCCCCCCAGTGCTGGTGCGGCACATGGAGACACCGTGGGCCACCCTGCACCCCTCCGAGGGCGATGTGTCCCCTGCAGCGCACATGGCTGGCCTGCCAAGAGAAAAACCCTTCTCTGGGAATAAATATCCTGGAAAGAGCCCCGGCATGGGCCCCTGGAGCACAGGGGGTGCCCACACCTGGAAACCCTGATGCCAACTGTCACCTCCGCACAGCCTGAACCCCCTGAGCAGAGCATCACCCCATGACCCTGCGATGGCTCTGTCAGGGTCTGAGCAGTGCTGCTGCCACCCACCCTGCTACGGGGGGTGTCTCCATCCACACCCACCCCTCAGATGAGGTTTTGGGGGCAGAAGGAGCCTGCGCAGGCTGTGAGCAGGTACCTGCTCTTCAGGGCATGCCCGCCAGCAGCATGGGCCCACGGGAGCACGGGGTCCCTCTGCCTTCACCCCACTTCCCAGCGAGCAGGGTCACAGTGAGCCAGGCTGGGCCAGCAGGAGGCTGCCAGAGCCCCTCACCACCCAGCCAAGACCCCCGTGAACACCAGCCTGGTCTGGGGGTCCCACGGATCAGCGCTGGGTGCGGGAGCTGAGCCCTTTCCTCCCCCTGTGCTCCCCCCTCAATGTGCAGTGAGCTGCAAGAACCATTGTGCAGGGGTAAAAAAAAAACACAGAAAAGGAAAAAAAGCCCAGGGCAGCAGAAGCTAAGAGTGTGCTCAGCTCTTACCCGTCCCCAAAGCCTGGCTCTGCCGCGCCATTCCCCGGCTGCTCCTTCCTCTCTGCCGCCGTTGACACCTCCACGCTCGGCTTCCCGAGGCCAGGCTCCCTTCCTGCCACTGCCGGCTCGTTATTCCCGCTCTGCTCCTTTACATTTGGTTTTTCCTTTTGGGATTACAACCTTTACATTCGGTTTTTCCATTTGGGATTCCTGACCCCTCTGTGCCGGCCCCTGGAGCAGGGGGGTTGGGGTCCCCAGGGCTCTGCCCCATGGCCCCCGGAGCCCCCCCGGTGCTGGCGGGCGTGCTGCTCGGGAACACTGTTTTCACGAGGGCTCGGTAAGAACCACAAAATTACTACATCTGTAATGACATGACTGCGAGTACAATATACTTCCATTTGGCATTTTTTTTCCCCTAGAGAGCAAATTATTCATTATTAAGTTTCATTTTCACATCCACATTGTTCTGCTGTTGTGGGATACATCCTTTTAATAGTTGCGATCAGTAATTGAAAGAGCTGCATGCAAAACTGGTTTCGGTGTGGCTTCTGCACCGGGGCCCCTGTGTGAAGCCCCCAAACCCGGGGGCTGGGTGGCAGCGGGTGTTTCATTGCGCTGTTGTGTGTTTTATTGCACAGACGGATGTTGGGAAAGGGCCCGACCCTGCAGGGGCTGAGTCTCCCTCCCGCCTGGCAGCAGCGGAAGGGGAAGGTGCAAGGTTGGTCCTAATTTCACATTAGTGCTTTATTTCCCCAAGTGTCACTGACTGGTGGCAGTGGGGCCAGCAGTGGTCCCACGGCGGGCCATCTGCCTGATGTTTGCCCAGAGAAGCTGTGGCTGCCCCATCCCTGGAGGGGTTCAAGGCCAGGTTGGAGGGGGCTTGGAGCAACCTGGTCTGGTGGGAGGTGTCCCTGCCCAGGTCAGGGGGTGGCACTGGGGGGGCTTTAAGGTCCCTTCCAACTTGGGAAACCCCTGTCCAACCTGGCCTTGAATCCCTCCAGGGATGGGGCAGCCCCAGCCAGATGCCAACCAGCCTCACAGGGCAGAGTTAATGCCCCCCCAGACAGCAGGGACACACACCCCTTTGCTTCTCCTTGGCTTTCGGGAGCCACTGAGCTGCTCAGGCCAGTTCTGTGTCCCGGCACCACGTCCCTCATCCCTAGACCAGGCAGCGGCCACATCTCCACCCCGAGCACAGCTCCAGCCTTTTCCCGCTCCACTGGCGGGCACCTGCGCAGGCACCCGCTCGGGAATTAGCCCCCTGAAAGCAACTCGACATAAATAAGCAGGAACAAAGCCGCGCTGCTGAAAGGTTTCCAACACGACGGAGGAAAATGCTGATTAAACACAGCTGGGGGATTTTCTGTGGGCTCAGTGCGCTGGGTGCCGGGCAGCCCCAGCCAGCGGTGCCGTGGCGAGGGGACGGCGACGGTGGCACTGCCGTGGTGTGGGGAGCCCTGCTGCTGCGGTACACGGGGAGCCCCCCCAAAGGCTCCCTACAGAGTAGATTTAAACCCCCCCGTGCATGATGGAAGGTAGCAGTGGGTGAAGCCCACTTATTCCCAGCCCCGGGAAGGTGCATGTGCCGGAGAGAGAACCGGAGCTGGGCCGGCCGCGGCTGCGCTGCGCGGCGAGATGCAGGTGGAGCCCGAGCCAAGCGCTGCAGCGGAAAGTGCCGGGGATTTGGGAAAACATGTTTTTTCCATCACCTCCTACTCAGCTGTTTGAGGAGCACAGTGCCGAGCTGCAGCGCTGCTTCCTCCCCCTGATGCCGAGCCCCCCCGCAGCGGGGGAGGCAGCCGAGGGGGGATGCTTTGCCCCCGGACCGACCAGCGAGCGGTGGCTGCGGGGGGGGGCGGCCCCTGCAGAGTCCAGAAAACATGAAATAATTGGCCCTGTGCTCCTGATCCCCCCCCCGCCCCCGCTCAGCCCTGTTGTTATTTTTTGCAGTCAGGCAGCATCGTCATCGTCCGCAGCCCCCCCCCCGACGGAGAGCATCGGGGCATCCTTTTTGTCTCTTCGTTTTCCAGAAGAATGAAAATTGAATAAAAGATCAAAGTTCAGTGAAGGAGAGAGCAGGGTATTTCTGGAAAGGCCAGGAGCAGCCATTGCTTACAGCCCGGCGCACACCGGGGGCCACGGCACTGGTTGGGGGGGGCAGCTCCACGAGCAGCGGGGGGGAGGTGTGGGGCTGCCCCACGCAGCGGGGGATGACGCGGCCCCACCGGCAACAGCACTTATGGGGGCAGACCTGCATCACAGGATGTCACCCCTGCCCCCCGTGGTCTGTTGGAAAACGAGATAATGGTGGTGGCCTGGGTACCGCTGGGTGGGGAGGATTTTAAAACAGATGTAGGGACCCAGCCCCGAACCCCCCCACCCCGGCCGAGGTGTCCGTGGGAGGGACCCACAGCAGATGGAGACGTGTCCCCGGCTCAGGAGCTGCTCCAGGGCGGTGGCAGCGGCAGTGGTGGGGTCGGGGGTTCAGGCGTCCCCCCAGGCGCTACCGAGAAGATGCTCAGACCCCGTGAAGCCACCAAAGCAGCTCCCCAGGGACAGCCCTCGCCGTGGGGCGGCTTGAGATCGGCTGCTCCCGGTGATGGAGGGCTCCTGGGTGTTCCACCACCGCCATGCGTCCCCAGAGACCACTGACCCCGGGGGCAAGTGCAGGGGGGCTGGGAACGGCTGTTTTCCAGAGAACCAAAGCGGCTCCTCGGGATGTCAGACAGGAATTTCCTATTTTGCCGTGGTATATAGCGGGCTGCGCGTTCTGGTCTCTTCACGAGAGCTCGTCCTATTTATAAAAAACAGAGCGAAGGCGCAATACGCTCTGCGGGTCTCTCTCCTCGGAGAGGGGGGGCGAGCAAGCTCTCCCCACACTTTTCTTATTACAAACTGGTTTAAAGTGGGGTCTAATGTTTTATAGGGTAAAAGAGCATCTTCGTGATGGATCACCCTTGCCACCCCCTGCCCGGAGGGGTAAACACAGCCGGTCCCTCCAGCCATGGGCCTCGGGTTTCACAGGCCCTTGGTGTGTGATCCCCCCCCCGGGGAGCCCTGCCTGCCCCCCCCCCCCCCCCCCCCCCCCCCCCACTGCTGGGGGATGGGGTAAAGCCACCTGGGATGGGACCCCCAGAGGGAGGAACTGCAGCGTGTTGGGCAATGGGGGGGGTCAGCGGCAGGCACAGGGTCTAGAAGGCGATGCCGTGTAGGATGGGGTGACCGTGGGGCCAGTTCCCCCCCCGGGGTGACCCCCACCACCACCCCCTTTCAGCCCACGGGCACTTCTCTTCGGCAGCTATGGTGGGGACGGGCTCCTCCTCTCTCCTCTTCCCCATTTATTTTTGGCTCTCAAGTTGTCATAAATGATTTGAGCTCAACAGTTTTTAAAATTTGAACTCCAAACATCTATTTAAAGCCCTGACAGGATGCAAGAGTGTATTAAAAGCTTATTTTTAGACCCTTTCTTAGTGTGAGAGGCTGGTTCGGTGGCAGCTCCGTCCCCCCTGTTCCCCTCTGGCTGCCTGAGACGAACCTGGAGATTCCATTGGGAGCTGTGGGGCCATGGGGGTGCGGTGTCCTGGGTGGGGGGCACAGCGGCCCCCCGGTTTCTCAGCACCGATGGCTCCAGTCCCATAGAGCCGGGAGGGCACAGGGTTCGGAGTTACCGGCTTCTTTGGGGTCGGTTGTTGCAAAGCAAAATGGATTTATTTTTTTTTTAATCTGCCAAAGTGTTCAAAGTTCTGGTGATTAATACAGAAATTAATTAGCATGTTGCAGATTAAAAAAAAAAAAATCTGTTAATTAGAGGTTCGTGTTGCTGAGTATCCCAGTGCTGCGGGATGGAGGAAGCTTTCTGAGCCCCACGCTGCTGCTCTCCACACTCCGCTCCATCTGGAGCCCAGAGGGGTGTATCCCCCCCAAGTCCCAGGAGCGCTCTCGGCCCCACAGGTTTTATCCTCCGTGGCGGGTGTCTATAGTTCTCATCCGGGATATTTCTCGGCCTGCACTTAATTAGTCATAATTCAGAGGATTTTCATAAGTCGCATACTGCACATGCTTAAGTGGTAATGAGGTATTTCCACGCTGAATCACCAACTAATGATTTACAACGATGATTTTTGTTATTAAATCTGCAACCCCTGGCTCGGGAGAGCAGCGCTGGGGAGCAGCCTGTTTGCTAATACGCGGAGACAGTGGAATGCAAGCAGAAAATATTATGAACTCGTCATCCCAGCGCTGACATATTGATGTGGCACCTGCACCTGCCCGCGGGGTTTTCCAGCCCGCGCCTGACAGATCGGCTCTTCTCAGACCCCAGCGAACGCACCGCAGCCGGGCTCCGGCACGGCCCCGGGCAGCGGCAAACACCGGGAAAACGGGACGGGAGTGAAACGGGACGGGCACATCGGGTGCTCACTGCCTGCCCAGCCCGGCCCCCCGACCCACGAGGAAAAGGGGGTTCGCAGGGGCTGGGGCTCGGGGTCTGCTCTGCGGCACCCCTGGTCACCACAGTGGGGGTTGGCAGAGCATCCCACCTGGGGGTGGGGACCAGCCTGTCCCACTGCCCCACACCGGGGCGGCTGCGGCGGGTGCCACATGTGCTGTGTGTGCCACATGTGGCGCGCTGCCCACCCTGGCCAAGGACATGAGGTTGAACCCCCCCAGCCAGGTTTTGGTCTGCAGTGGGGCAGCCAGGGCACCAGGGTGGCAATGGGGTGAGGTGTGGGGGGCTCAGCTGGGACAATGGGGCAAGGTGTGGGGCGCTCAGCCAAAATGATGGGGCAAGGTGTGGGGGGTTCAGCTGGGACAGTGGGGCAAGGTAGGGGGGCTCAGCCGGGATGGTGATGGGGCGAGATGTGGAGGGCTCAGCTGGGATGGTGGGGCTGGGGGATGGTTCCCACCACCCCCGGGGTCTGCGTGGCCGGGGGTCCTGCTGTCCAGCCCCTGGCCCAAGGAGGCGAGCGGTGCTCTCCGGAGCCCTACAGATGCTGCCGTGGGGGAGCTGTGCGCGGGAGGGGGAGCAGCATCCCAGGAGCTGGGGGTTCTTTCCCGCTGGCGACAGCGCAGGAGCGGTGGCACTTGTCTGCTCATCTTCTTCCCGTCACTGCTGCTCCTTTCAGGGCCTGGAGCAGAGATCCGCTCCCAGGACAGAGAGCCGGGAGACAGCAGGGGTTTGTAGGCTTCAGCAGAGCTTCTGCCTCGCTGAAATGAGCTGAGCTCTCCCCGTGAAAAGGTGAGCGAGGTGGGATTCTTAAAAAATTCAGTAGGTTGTGCTCACATGCAGCAGCCTGGCGGTTTCTGTTTGTGGAAACATCTCCGTGGGGGATCGGGGAAGTGATGCATTTAGAGGGTTTCTAGCAAGAAATTGCAAAAATGCTTCCCCAGGGGCCAACGTGAACCGCGCTGTTAGTGGTGGTGTTTATTCATGAGCAGAACGGGCCACGGAAGGATCGCTCTTTGCAGACGCCCTGGGAGCAGGGCAGGGGGTTGAGCATCCCCCCGTCCCCCTGCTCCGCCTGGACCCGCTGCTCCTCCGCACCGCGGGGGGCGGCAGCCCCTTCCACAGGGCTGGGGAAGGGTCTCCTTGGAGTAAGGCTTAGGGACGCGAGGGACGGATATTTTGGTTGTAGCAAGAATCCGCGCGTGGCCAGGGAAGTCTGCAAACAGAGAGACACACAAGTCCTGAGTTAAAGGGAGAGACACAGGGTTCCAGCTGCTCCAGACGGGGCAAGGGAATGGGTTTTGGAAGCAAACAGCGCTCTCTGGGCCAAAGAGGGAAGATGTCACCGATCCCTGCCACCGTCCCTGGTTTGTAGCTGTGAACTGTGCTCTGTGGGTGAACACACCAGCGGGGGGGGGCTGTGCAGACGAGCCGCCCTCCCCGGCTGTGCCCAGGCACGTGGGCACCAAGACGCCGCACGGGCTGATGCCGTAGCCCAGCCTGGCATGTGGCCACCCTGGCCTGTCCCCTGGCCCAGCAGAGCTCCAGAGGAGCAGCTCCCCAGCCAGAAATGCCCATTTAAAGGTGTTTGTGCGGCTGTGATCTCCCAAGCACCCAACAGCCGTTCCCACTCCTGTGCAGGGCTCGGCTCAGGATCCTGCACCGAGAGGGGACCGGCACCAGGAACGGGAGGGGATGGCTGCTGGGGGGGGGGGGGGGGCAGGGGGATTTCTCATCCTACACATGTTTTGGTGCAGCCTCACTTTACCTGCTACACCTTTTCCTAAATCCCTGCATGGTGTTTTGGGTGGATTCCTAAAGCAAAGACCCACGGCACAGGCTGGCAGAAGGACATGGGCCTCCTTCAGGGCACTGGCTGTGCCCACCAGCAGGTGCTGAGACCCCCGGGGTGACAGGGGGGGGACAGCTCCATCACCAGCAGAGCTGTGGGCAGAGGGGGAGCCCAGAGACCCATCTGTGCCTTGGAGAAATGCCTGGAGCCGGGGGAAGAGCTACCACCTCCCTGGTCCCGGCATCCCCAGGCAGGACACGGCCAGCTGGGCAGACCCCCCACCTGCTGCTGCTCAGCCCTAACGACCCCCAGCCCTTATATCAGCTGGGGGGCTGCTCCTGTGGGGATTTGGCTGCTCCCTGCTCTTTGGGCAGAAATAAGGTGCTACGAGGCTCTTGGCGTGTGGCTGGGAATGGTGCTTTCCCTGAGGACGCTTTCAGCAGTGGGTGATTTGTCTTGGGCTCTCCATGTTATTTTCCCTGCAGGGAGGTGTCCGTCGGGGTCCCCGCTGCTCTGGCTGCCCAGGACACTCCGCTTCCCACCACCCCCTGGACACCGGCACTCACCGGGTGAGTCTGCCGGTGCTCTTAATGAAGCTCACAGCCCTGTGCCCAGCAGGTATTGATGATTCTGGGGGGGTTTCTGGGGTTTGCTCTCTCACCGCCCAGCACCTGCCCTGCGGTGCTGCTGTCCCAGCACAGGTAGCTCTTGGATTGCAGCTCCGCGGTGTGGTTTTAGCAAGAAGATGTTTGTAGCCCCTGTTGTTCACCCCTAAACTCTGCTGAGCTCCTCAGCAGCGCTGGACCGAGGGAGGCTGGAGGGGGTAAGGGCTGCTCTTCCCACACGGTTCCCCACAATCGCTGCTCCTGGTTCCCATCCGTCCGAAGCTGCTACTGCTGATGATGCACCAGAGAGGCTGTTCCTCTCCGAGACCCCCAGCTCGGGCACCGGTCCCTGTGTGGCAGGGCTGGGAGCTGGGATGGTGCCCTGCCAGTGGTCCCCAGCCCCGGTTGCCATGGCAGCCGGATGCAGTTGCAGGTAGGACCCTGAATGATCAGTGGCTTTTGGGGACGATGCTCCCCCACGTTGGGCTGCATTAACCCTTCTATGGCACCTGTGGTGGCTGGGCCACGGTGGCAGCGTGCCCTGCTGGGGAGGGCTGCCGTGGCAGGGCGTGCAGAAAGCACACCAGGAATGCGGAATGAGATTGGATTTGACAGCCCATCTTTCTGGGAACATCTCTGTAATCCGCAATAACACGAGACCAGCCAGCTGGAATTGCCACTCAGCTACTGCTAAACCAAAGCCTGTTTCTCAGGCTGGATGAGTCCTCCCCAGTTTCACCCTGCAAAGGCGTCAGGGGGTGCTGGTACCCCACATGCGGGCGGGACGTTGTGCCTTCCCTCCCTGCGACCAAGGGCAAAAGGCCGATAACCCTCCCTGGGTGATGCTCCAGACCCTCGGTGCGGTGGTGGGACTGCAGTGTGCGGGGCTCAGGCTGGCTCTGGTTCCTTCTGCCGGCAAAAACGGGTCAATTTGTGCCCAGGAGTGATGGGCTGAGCCGATGCTGCACAAGGGAGGCTCACGGTCCCCTGGGTCTGCTGCTGCCCCACCATCAACCCTGCGGAGACCAGCTCGAGGGTCCCCAGGGGAGCCCTGCCTGCCCCATGGTCACCCTGTGGAGAGGAGCTCGAGGAGTCCCAGGGGAGCTGGGGCAGGCAGTGGGGCTGGCTCTGCCCGTGTTGCTGTGCTGGCAGGGAGCACTCCCGGGTGGCACCAGGCTCCTCTGTGTGTGATCCTGTGGGATGGGGGACAGCCCTGGCCCCGGAGCCCAGGCACCGTCCCGGCTGATCTGCGCACTGCTTGGCTGCTGTCACTCATGTTTTGTGCAGTTTTTGAGAAATGGGACCGTTTTGGCTGAGCCAAAACCCAAAATACGGAGACCGCAAGGGTGTTTCTGTGAGGCCAGGTGGGGAGGGTGACCTGGATGTGTTCTCAGTGGTGTTTGCTCCGTATCCCTTTTCCCTCAAGAGCATTTTCCTATTTTTGTGTTCCGTGGGGTGTGGAGCCAGGTTTCCCTGGGAATGGTGGCACACGTGATGGCAGCCCATCTGCCCGCTGCCTGCAGGGGGATGGGGTGGGGGCGGCAGGGGGACAGGCAGCCCAGCTCCTCCTGCAGCCCATGGAACCATTCCCCCTTTTCTCCGGAGGCGCAGACCCTGTGTCCAGCAGGAACCGGCAGTGGCGCAGCCCGCGAAGGGTTACTGGGTTTCTCTAAGGATATTCCATTTTCTGCCTCCCTATTTCCTACCGCGTTCAATGAGAAATGCAACACTTTGGCAGATTTGCATTGCTTTATATTTTGCTGTATCTTTTAAAAACTTTATCTGACGCCTAAAGGGTACAATTAAATTCCTGCCTGAGCTGCGGCTCCTGCAGCACCCGGAGGTACCAGATTTACTGTAGATGCTGTTTTATGTCCTACTTGTTAGTGCTAATTTTGTCAGCAGAAACAATGCCTCCTCGAACGCTCTGAGGCCGTGTATGAACCCGTTAATGAGCCAGGGAAAATGCAGCACTGTAGGTGCACCTGAACCGGGCTGGTCCTGCGCTTCCAGGGTCACTGTGTACTGGAAACAGAATAAAATAACCTGGAAAATAACGACTGCCTGGAAAAAAATATCTCGAGTGCTACTAAACACAAGGCAGTGAGTGTTTTCCAGTCTGTGGCTTGGGCTGTGGGGGGTTTATGGGAACCACTTGGCTCTTCCACAGGGCACTGGGTTCCGGGGGCAGGAGGAGGACCCCCCGGTGCCAAAGGAAGACCAGGACCAGGCTCAGGAGATGCTGCCCCAGCCCCATCCAGAGGATGCAGCTGGGGAGTGGGGCAGAAATGACCCACTGGTGGCCATGGGGACACCGACACCTCTAAAGACCAAGACTCTAATAATTTACAGTAACTTCACTCGCCCAAGGACAGGACGGGGCTGGGGGTGGCTCTGCCCCAGCCCCCCCAGGGAGCTCCAGGACAGAAGCCCCATGACAAGTGACATGAGGCTGCAGCTGAAATGCTGTCAAGAGCAGCAATGTCAAACTAAAATGTTTATTGACACCAGACTGTATTTTTGTTTTTTTTTTTAATTCCCCTGGTTTGACACATTTTGATGATGTTTCCATACCCGGTTGCCATGGTGACTCACGTTAGCCTCCCAACTGCTCTCAAAAGCCTCTTCTCCCAGGAGCCGGCAGTGGGTCCCAGTACCTGACAGCCGCAAGTGGGGGCTGGCCAGACGCAGGGACCCCCGGCCCCAGGGCCGCCAATGGCCCCGTGTTGTCCACAGCACCGGGATGTGCCACCAAAGGCACCCAGCCATGACTTGGGTCTGGGGGCTGTCAGTCCGAGGGGTCATGGGTGCAGCCCTGCCACCTTTTCCAGCACCGCCTTCAAATCACTTCAAATCCCCCCTTTTCACCCCTTCCCCACCGGCCCCCGGGTTCTCAGCACAGAGCCAACACAGACCAAGCTGGGGATGGAAGTCTGCACCCTCCTCCATCCCCTCTGCGAGATGGGGCTCAGCACGGACATGACCCCCTTGTGCCCCCTTGCCCGGCTGCATTCCTGCCCCAGTGTCCCCACCCCCCTCCAACGTCAGTGGCCCTCAGAGGCTCCATCACATCATCCCTGCCAGACCAGGGTGACAAGAACTTGTGTTCCTCCTCCAGTTGCTTCCCCAGCCCTTCTACCTCCTGGGGCTCCGGCGCTGGGGCTCAGGAAGCAGCTCCCGGGTGTCCCTCCCCACGAGTCCCCAGGGTGGGGGGATGCAGTGGGGCAGGGATGCTGTGCTCCCACATCACCCATCCTCAGCACAAGGCTGGAGTTACTGGGGGGGACGACGACGACACGGTGCCAGGGCTGGGTGAGAGCTGAGAACTTGCTGGGGGTGTCCAGAGCCCCCCCTCTGGGCTGCTCAGCCTCTCGGCTCCCCCAGACCCCCCCATTGGCTCCTGCAGCTTCACCCGCAGCATGAACACGCATTTCGGATTTACGGCTCCAGCAACCAACCAGCCACACGCCGACACGTAGGTCATCTCCGCCACCCATGCCGCTGTAACCTTTGTGTGAGATCTTCCCTCTCTGACTAATTAATTTTTAATAATATGCAGCATGCTTGTTTTCAAAAAAAAAAAAAAGTAAATTAATTTGTAAACCATTTGCGCTATTTTATCTGTCACTTAAGCTTCTGGGATTTGCAATTTTAATGCATTACATCAGTTAATCAAAATTCTCTTCCAGCAACAGTTTTAATTAAACCCACTTTCACTTTTTTTTTTTTTGCTAATTCAATGCTGTAGCTGAAGGCTGCTAATTAGATCATGATTTTTTTTTTCTTTTTTTGGGGGTTTTACATTCACCACTTCTATTACCGAGCTGCACAGAGGAGTGGAGACGGTGGCGGGAGTCGTGCCGCAGAGGGGCTCGAACCTGAGGAGAGGTGTTTCCAGGAGCCGTGGGACATTGGCCAAAGAAAACCTGGGCAAAGGGGGAATTAAAACCCCAAACGTTATTTTTACATATTAAAAATGTGTTTTGAAGCAGTTTACTCTGCAGAGGAATAAATACTTAAGGAAAAAGGACCTGAATCTATTCAGGGCACGAGTGATGTGTGAAGAGGTGGATCATTGTCCTGCAGACCTGCCCTGGACCGTCCCCTGCCCGGGTCTGGGGGGACCCCCAGACCCGGGCAGGGGACGGTCCAGGGCAGGTCTGGCCCTGCTGCCGGAGGTGACACCCTGCCCATGGTCCGCAGGGAGGATTTGGAACCTGTTTCTGTCCCCTTCCTTGGCACACACCTCTCCCGGCCAGCAAAACCGTGGGGTACATGGGCGGGTGAGCACAGCCCGGGGGGAGAAGGTTCCTCCTGGGCTTCCCAGCTCCGCACTGATGAGGAGACCTGCCCCATGCACGGGTGCTGCCTCCGCTGTTGCTGCACCCAGGCAGCTTGGCAATTTAATTTAATTTAATTTTCCTGCTTCTATATGCTTGGGACATAAGTAACATCCCTCGGGATGTCATGGATGTGGGATGTGTCCAGTGACCTCCCACCAGCAGGGGCAGATGGGCCAAGCCCTTGGGGCCACGCTGGGTTTGGAGGTTTCTCCACCTTGGGGCCCCTTTTCCAGGGAGCGGGAGCAGCCCATGAGCTGGCCATGCCGGGGGTCTGTGCTGGCAGCACCGATGGCCCCGGGTGGTCACATCAGAGCCCATTGCAAGTGACCGGGATGGGGTCCGGGTCCAGCTGGAACCACCTGGACTGGGCTGGTCCTTTCTCCTCCATCAGCACATCTTCACCCTCCTCCCGCGGCACAGGCAGCTGCCAGCTCCCTGCTGCCCACGTGCCGACGGCGGCGAGGCCCTGGGAAATGTTACGGCACTGAATCATGTCGCTCTGACTTCCAGCCAAGTCCCGCCACGGCTGTGCTGCTCCTCGGGAAGAGAGGAGTCGGGGCTGGATCTCTCCCAGAGGATGGATCCATCCTGGGGGCTATGTGGTTTCGAGGTGGGGGGGTCGAGACTGCAGGGGATGGGGCCTGGGGGTGTCTCCTGCCCTCCCAGCCGGGCCTCAGATAGGAGGCTGCAAACCCCTGGAGAGGAGCAGGGGTGCTCCTGGGTGCTGTGCTTGCCCCAGGGACCGCAGGTCCCAGTGGTCAGGCAGTCCCCGTCCGTCCCGGCGCCTGTGCTGGAGGGTTTGGTTTCTACCTCTTGTGGAAGAAGCGTTTCCCCACATGGCTCCTGCCTCCCCCCGGCCCAGCTCTGCGCCTTGTCCCCCCACTGCAGGCAAGGGTCTACCCCCCCCGGGTCCCCCAGGCGCTGCTCTCCCATCGCTGGGGTGCCATCCGTGTCATGCCTCCCCTCCGTCACCCTCCCGCTGTCCCCTCTCCTCCCTGGGGTGGCTTCCGAGGGGCCGGTGGCTTTTGCCCAGTTCTGGCTCTGCCACAGGCGCTCTGGCTGCTCCATCCCAGCTCCGCGCCCGGGATTCCTGAAGAAACACCCCCCCGAGGCGTGGGCAGCACCATGAGGCGTTTTGACCGCGGCGGGGGAGGGCAGAGGGACCCCCGACCCGCTGAGGTCCGCGCCGGAACCACCGTCCCCTGCCCGTGCCCCACGCGGGTGGGAAGAGCCTTCGTTCCCACGGTTTTCCAGCCGTTTTCTCCCTGAGGATCCCGCGGCGATCCGCCGGGGAAACGCTGCCCTGGGTGAAGGTGTTCCGCCTGGCTGCTGCAGCAGGAGCAGCTTTGTCGGGTTACGTGCCGGAAGCACACAAAGCTCAGGGGGAGCCGCCAGCACACAACCCTCCTTGCAGACGCGGCTCCTTCCCTTTCAGCCCAGTTTCTAAATCCATCCCCAAAACAAACAGCCCCGCAGCTCCCGACCCCCGATCTGTCAGCGGGATTCGGCAGCGGGATCCGCTCTGACAACCCGCGAACGAGCTTCCCCGCCACCCGCCGGTAAGCGGCTGCGACGGGCCCTTGCCAAATTAGTAAATGTAAATGCCTTTTTTCCATTGCTCCCGAGCCCGCTCCGCGGCCGCGGAGGCTTTTTGTGGCGGAGACGAGCTAAATAAATAAACCATTGCCTTTGCCCGCCGTGCTGGGGATTTGCACCATCTTTGGTGCTCCCCATCCCGATCCCGGGGCTGCCTGTCCCTGCTGCTCCCTCCCGGGGCGGGGGGTGACCGCAGCCCCCCCGCTGTGGGTCAGAGGGACCCGTGACCCCCGTCCTGGCCGGCGCTGAGCCCGGGGTGACGAATGGCTCCTGGAAACATCCCCTTCCCGCGGGAGCTGGGCGCTGCCTCATCCGGCACCTGCAAAGCAAGGGTGTTTTGGGGTCCCCCCACCCCGTGCTCGCCGGTGATAAGACCGGGATAAGGGTGTCTCCACAAACAGGTGATAAAATACGGGTATGGGTGTCTCCACAAACAGGGAAGTTCATTTAAATTGCAAGAGTAAAATAACCGAAGGAAACAGGAGAGTTAATTGAAACCTCAGGACTGAGATAACCGGAAAATAGGGGAATTAACTGAAAATACAGAAGTTAGACAATTATAAAACCGCAAAAGTTAAACTTTTATGTACTAGGCAGCTCGAGAAGTCTGTAGCTTCCGAGTCCCTCAGCCAATGGGGAAAGCAAGAGGGTTCCATGCGGCCGGGGAATTAGGATAAAATGGAGGCTGCGTCCTCCGGAAAATGGAGAGACCCCCCCCAAGGGAACGCCCCAGTGGACGCTCCCTTTATTCCAATAAAGTCTTTGCAGGACTCCTCCGTCTCCTCTGTGAACATCCACCTCTGGCTTCGGGATTTTCTGCACGCTGGCAGTGCCAGCGGCTGGACAACCAGATGTCCCAAACCTGGTTTCCCAGTAGACATTGTCTTTGCTCAACTCTTGGCCAATCAGTTTGGGTTTTCTTTTCTTTCTTTTTTTTTTTTTTTTTTTTCCTGAAATGCATTTTAATTAGCCGCGCGCAGAAATGCAGAGGTCATATTTACACCTCCCCCGGTTCTGTTCCAGCCCTGTTGTTCCTGCTAATTGTGTGTACACACAGAGATCGGTCCAACGGGTGGCATTTGGCATCCAGAAGGTTTCTCACTTAGAAAATGGAAAAAAAAAACAAAACCAAAAAACCGACCCCAAACTAAAATGATGACAAGCTTATTTATTTGTGCAGCCAATTGCTGTATTTTAGTGGCATTTTTTTGCCATTTGCTGAAGTCGGTTGGAACAGAGAGACAAAATCCAACGTTTGTGACACCTCAGACAGCTTGGAAAGGCTCCTTCGAATGCAGCACAACTCAGCAGGCTTGACATTTGAAACTCGCTTATTTCACTGCCAGGCAAAACCTTACGCCTTTACACTGTATTTTTCCTGCTGTTCCTCAGTGCAGGAATTCCTACTTTTTCTGATTTCATACCATTATGAGCAGACCAGCTCGGGAAAAAAAAATAAAAAATAAATATCTCTGCTGTAATAATAAAATTGGCTGTGAAATAGCAGAAATCTGGCTTGTCCGCGTGGTTCCAGGCTCAGGGGGAGCTCTCGGGTACCCGCCCGCCCGCTTTGTTCCTCGCCAGCCCCGGGGGGGCGTGCAGGCATTATATCACTGCTCCCGACACCGAAAACACACCGAATGTGACATTTTAAAAGACTGCTTGATGTTTGGCTCTTTAGAATTAATTCCCGTACTAAATAATAATCTCTGAAGTGCTGCCACGTGCACGCAGGGAAAAATCTTTCCCCTGGCGTGACCAGAAGCCGTACTTTAAATGCTGGCGGATCCTGCCCCCACCCCCCGCGGCTGGTGGGACCTGCCCGTGGGCTCCTGCCTGCCGAGCACCCGGGCCACCACACACCGGCGAGTAAACGCCCGTTCTTGGCCAGGGCCATGGAAAACTGTTGCAAACCCGGGGAGGAAAGCAATGCCCGCCCTCCCGGCCGGTCCTGGGCAGGGTTTGAGGTTAATGAGCTCGCGCGGGTTAATGAGCCCGGCGCCCAAGGAGCAGGAGCGGGGCTGAGCTGCTCCCCG
This sequence comes from Numenius arquata, assembly GCF_964106895.1. Lineage (NCBI taxonomy): Eukaryota > Metazoa > Chordata > Aves > Charadriiformes > Scolopacidae > Numenius > Numenius arquata. The sequence continues at coordinate 514,916 of NC_133586.1, forward strand.
TGGAGCTCTCGGTCCCCAGGAAAGGCCCCGGTCCCCAGGGAGAAGAGCCTTCTGCGGGCACCCCGGCGGCGGGTCCCGGCAAGGGGGGAGCAGCCGGGGCTCAGCACGGGGAAACACCGGGAAAAAAACCCGGGTTTGGGGAGTACAGCAGCTCCTGGGGAAGCCGCAAGGTGGGAGGTGGAGGCTAATTAGCCCTCATTAGCAATCAACTGCCAGGTGCTTGAGCGACACAAAAGGAAGGCACCGGCAGCTGGTATGGGTGTTTCTGGGTCATTTTCAGAAAGAAAAGGGGAAAAACGCTCCTCGGTTTGTACTGGTGGGTTGTTTTCTTTTTCTGTGGGGCTTGTATCGTGTGTGGGGCTGCGCAGGGATCACGGGGCCGGGGGCTGGCGATTCCCGTGGGAATCTCTCTCTGTAGCCCCTTCGGCTGAGCAGGGAAGATGAGCCGGGGAAGCGGTGGCTTTTTCTCTCTGCGGCCGCCTCTGTCCCCCCCGTCCCCCCAGTCTCCCCCTGCAGCCTCCCCAGGGCTGGGCGACGGCAGCGCTGCCTCCGCCTGCGGAGGATGCTGGCGCTGGGGAAGCCGGATGCCTTGGGGCAGGCGAAAAATGTGCTACCCGCTGTGGCCAGTGCCAGCCCGGAGCGGTGGCCCGCAGGCAGCAGAGCAGCCAGGTTAGAGCTCTTTTTTTTTTTTTTTTTTTAATGGGCAATTTAGAGGGAAACAAACGACGGCTGCTGCGGTTCCCAGGTGATGCAAAGGCTGGAGGGGTGACCCGGGGGTGCACAATGGCCGGGCTCGTTCGAACAGATGGTTTGGGTTGGGAGGAGGCACCTGGGAACGGCCCCGGGCCGGCAGGCTGCGGGGAACGGCGGAGCCGGCACCGCTCCGGAAAATGCGGGTGGGAAAAACTAATCCAGCCTTCCCTGCCCCGGGAGGGGCCATGTGGAAAAGGCTGGGGGAGGACCCGGCCTCTGGGCTATTATTGGAAAGCAGGTCTGGTTTTGTGTGCCTGGGAAAGGATGCCTGCGAGCGGGAAGGGGGTTGGGACAGACCCAGGGAAATCTCCTGAAGTCAGACCCCCCCCCCCCCCCATGCCCAGAGCCGGGGCTCAGCCTGGGCAACCCGGCAAAGGGCCAGCAGCAGTGCGGTGTCCCTGCCTCTCCTCCTGCCCTGGGGACAGGCGTCAGGGCAGAGTAGATTCTGGCCCTGTGAAGAAGGCAGAAAATATCTCACCCCAGGACTGGGAACCAGCCCCCGGCTTAGGCAGGCACCTCCAGCTGGGGATGCTGCCATCGCCTGTGGTGGGAGATAAGCCCTGGGCTCCCGCGGGGCTGGCTGCGGGTCCCGGGGGACAGAGGGACGCCTTGGGCTCTGTTGGATGGGAGATAAGCTTTGCTGGTCTCCGCAGCTAACCAGGTCACGCAGGACGAGCCGTACCTGTCCCCACAGCAGGGCTCGGCAAGCCACCGGCACACGGCTGGTGCCAAGGGCAGGGGACCCGTGATCCCTGTGATCCGGAGCGAGGACAGTGGCCAGGGGGCCAGGAGGGTGGGGGGTGGCTGCCTGCCTGTGCTGGGGACGATGCTCCACGTGGGCCGCTCGCCTCACATGCGTGGCAAAGCCGGTGAGGATGTCTGGCAGACCCCCGGGGACCCTTAGCAAAGCCTTTGGTCACATGGGGCTGGGACGGTGACAAACAGCCCTGAGCCCACGGCTGGATCCGAGGTGAGGGTTCTGTGCTTTTTGCTGGCTGGGGGTGCAATATCACACCTCGTTAAACAGCATCTGGTGTGATCATAGGCAAGAGCATCACCCAGCGTGGGAGCTGCCTCTGGAGGACTCCAGTCCACCCCTGGTCAAAGCTCCAGGTTATATCCAGCTCCAGGCTCAGGCCACGTTTAACTGGGCCTCCTGCAGTTGAGCTTTGAGCATCCCCAGGGTGGGATGGGGCTCCCCAGCACCCCGGCCCTGCCTTAGCTCCTGACCACCCCATGGTGCCTGCTGTCCCTCATCCTCCCCTGTGATCCCCTGCCAAGAGCCTTCCCTCTGCCCGCCTGCGCGGCAGTTCAGACGACAAGCAGATCCCCCCCCAGCCGTCTCCTCTTAGGGCTGAGCAATATTTTTTGCTAAAAAGAGGAATTCAACTATTCTAAATGCCAGCTTGCTGTATGATTCAACGTCTGCTCAGGCGGATGCGGGGTAAGAAGGATGCTGGTCGTCAGGCCTTATCCTTGGGAGGAAATCTCTTCCCTCCGTGCTGGGTCTCCTCTAGTGAGATGGATGCAGGGACCCTGCAAACCCCTGGGGACATGGGGCAGGGATGGGTGGCTCCTCCTGAGTGAGGGACCGGGGGGGAAGAAGGTGGCTTTGGACCCTGCTAGGACAAGAGCTGATGGACCAGAGGAGACTGCGGCAGGGTCACCTCTCCAAACTCCCTTGGCCAGTGGCCCATCTCTCTGCAAAGCCTCCGGTGTCCCGGCAGCTCCAAAAGCCTTCCATGCCTTTGGAGCTGGATCTCTTGTGCTGTATCTTCACCCTGTTGCTGCTTCTCCTCGTCCTGTGTCTCCAGTGCATGCTTGGCCAGCCAGGGAGGTGAGGGTGCCCGGGAGCCCGCGGTGGGGTGCACCAGCCCTGGACCCTCACCCTCTCCCTCTGTGTGCTGCTCCAGCTGCTGCCAGAGCTCCTGCCCGGATAATGCCATGGGGAGCAGTAGGATTTAGTAGAAAATTCCCCCTTTCAGATGCAATTGATTTGGGTTCCCCCACGGTCCTGGTTTCCAGGCACCAGCGGCTGCTGGAAATGCTCTCCTGGCGACAGAAAATCTATGGGAAAGCAGGCAGCCTGATGAAGTATTCATGGGGATTTTTATCATCGGTTTTCACCTGCCGCAAAAAAAAGCGATCTTTATTTTTAGTGAGCTATGGAGACAGCAGTAGTGTAGGAAAAAAGCTCCAGTTCTCTTCGAGCCTGAATGTGTGACAATCCGGGGCTGCGGGACGTGTTGGGGAGGGCTGTGAGTGAGTGGGGTGCGGGCTGTGCACCCTCACCCCGCCGACAGCAGGGATGGGGTGATGCGTCCCTGTGGGACCCGGCTGTGCAGGGACAGAACCCCCCGGGACAGCGGAGCGGCACCGCGCTCTTCAGGCGGTTCCTTACAGAGTTTCTTATCAAAGCACATCGGTGTAACGCAGACGTTCCAGCGTCCTCGGCCCAAGAGAGTGGAAATCATGTCACTAAAAGCACTTTTCAAGCGTATGTATTTGAGGTAACTTTTTGGCAATGTTTGGAAGTTGCTGTGGGGCCACCGTGCCCCAGGTATTTCTGGGTGCTTGGGGTGTGGGAGAGAGGGGATGTGCCCCTGGGGGGTGTCAATGCCATGGGCTTACGGTGGAGAAGTAAAAGTGGCCACCGGGGTTAAAAGAGCTGGGTGAATGAAATGTGCCAATACTTTGAATAATTGATTGGAGAAAAATGTTGAAATTAATTAGACGCCTTCTTTGTTAGAGAGACGAGAGCTGGCTTATCCCTCCGTCTGTCCCCTTGGGTCGCTGCAGCCAGAGCAGAGGATGAGAGCGGGGCTGGGAGACCCCCTGCACCCCCCCTGTGCTGGAGAGCAGCCCCAGGGAAGGCCACAGAGGGGCCCCTAAGGGACCTGCACCCCGAGGGGGGCCAGGGCCGGCGGTGGATGTACCCAGCACCAGTGGGTGGCACAGCGATGGTGGCAAAAGCCAAGTGTGGCCAGGCTGCCTGCGCTGCCATCGGCCTGGCTCCAGGCTGGGCAATGGCCGGTGCCAGACCCTGTTAATGAAGAATTAAGAGGGTGATTAAGGGCAATGGAGCTGGATCTGGTGGGGCTGGGGATGGCTGTGGCGGGGATGAGAGCCCCAGCCGGTGCAGCAGCAGTGCTGCTGCTGGAGCCTCTGGTACCTGGGATGCTGCGGTCACCAACGTGTACCTTAAAGGGCTCAAAGTGACTGGTGGGTCAGCCCCAAAATGTGACTGGAACTGAGAAACCCACTGGAAGAAACTTTGCTGTGAGGGTGGTGAGAGCCTGGCCCAGGTTGCCCAGAGAAGCTGTGGCTGCCCCATCCCTGGAGGGGTTCAAGGCCAGGTTGGAGGGGGCTTGGAGCAACCTGGTCTGGTGGGAGGTGTCCCTGCCCAGGGCAGGGGGTGGCACTGGGAGGGCTTTAAGGTCCCTTCCAACACAAACCATTCTATGACGGGGGTGGTGGGGGCTCTGGGGACGAGGTTTGGGACTTGCATTATCAAACAGGTTTTGCCAATGACCTGAGAGAAGCTAGAAAATCGTTACTACAAATGTTTGCAGGTGAGATAGGCTTAAGGGGTGGAGAAGTGTGCTCGGGGAAACCATTTACACTCGGGTTGTGCAAATATCAGCTCCTGCCTCTGCTGACAGAGAGGGGAGAGCAGCCAGTTACCTGGGCTGGTCCTGTCCTGTGCGTGGAGCCACAGAGGGGCGCTGAGGCTCTCGAGGGATGGGGCACACCGCCATGTATTGCAGAGCTGAAGCCTTTGTGTGTGATGGGAGAACACACGGTGTCACAAAGACCGTGTCACCCACACCACTGCCACAAGCCCTGCTGGACCAGGGTCTCCTTCTGGGGTCTGCACATGGAGAAGGACGTTGAAAACTTAGAGAGAGTTTAGAGAAGAGGTTTGAGTCTGATCTCCAGGGCTGAAGGTGGAGACTCAGGTTGATTCACTGTCACAGAGGCAACTGCAGGTTGAGCTGATCAAACACTGGCCGTGGGCACCCCTTTGCCGGAGCCAGGGTGGGAGAGAGGGCTGGTACCTGGACATGGGAATGAAGCAAACCACCTCCTGAGTGTCTCCTGGTTAATTCTGGATTCAATTAGGGTGGATGAACAACCCCTTAATTGATTCCTTGCTGCCAGTGATGCTTGGCTTGGGTTGGCCTGGGTCCTGCAGCTCTGCTGGGAGAGCCTTTGGGCGCTGGGATTCCCACAGCGGCAGGGCTCTCATCCCGCTCGCTAATCCCCTGCTCTGCCTCTGTCCCGCACAGAAAGCGTGAGAATGAATCACATCTGATTAATTTGCCTTATCCACAAGAATCTCCCTGCCTTAGCAAATGTTTTGTTGTGTTTGTTTCTATAACCAACAGGAAAACATCCTACAGAGCCCGGCATCTGCATCCCTGGGGGTGCCAGCCCGCCTGGAGTGCGCCGGGTGAGGGTGAGCCCTCGCGGGACACTCTCACATCTGGCCTAAAATGATCTTAAAACACATTTATGAGCTAGCTGAACTGGGCTGCTGCCGTCCCCGGTGTTTTCCTGCTACATTTCCCCCCCGTGGGCACTGCTGGCTGGAAAGCCTGCCCAGAGATGTGCTCTGTCAGCAGCAGATGCTTAATCTGATTAAAAATAAATCTGTCACTCTTCTGTGACTGATGGGAATCTGTTACAGCAAATCCCATTGTAACGTGGCACTGAGCAGCCTCTGCCAAACTCTGGCGCTTTCTCCCTGCTGGGCTCCGGGGGGGGGTTGGGTCCCTTTGGTGGGTCCCGGGGCAGCTCGCTGTTCTCTGCATGGCTTAATTGTTATTATTTTTTCTAATAATTTTTTATAATTATTTAATAATTTTAAGTAGTTAATAATTATTAACACACAGGGGTGTGGGCACCAGTGTAAAGGTACTGGGGATGTGGGTCAGGTCTCTGTGGGTCAGCCCCACGGCAGGGATGCTGCCTTGGTGTGGGGGGGGTGGGATTGCGGTGCAGGGGGTGGGAGCTGGGGGACGGTGGGGCTGTGCCAGGTGCTGTGAGGGCAAAGTCCTTCCGTTAATGACCTGCAGCTAATGAGGCTGGAGGCCTGACACAGCGCTTTCTTCCTGGGAAGGTGAACTGGGGTGCAGAGGGGGGCTCTGCCCTGCATCTAGTGGGTAACAAGCTAATTAAACCCCTGATTGATGGAGATGGGGTTGTTTCTGTTCCTGAAACAGGAGCAGTGAGAGCACTTGGTTCAGGGGGAGAGTGCAGCAAAGCCTCCCCCTGCTGTGATGCCTTTGGAGGTGCCACCCTGGGGGTCCTGCCTGCTGGGACAGGGGTCCCCTCCCTCCCTGAAAGCTGGGCTTGGGGCGAGGCTGGCAGATTCCCGCATTGGGAATCCTGAAAACACTCCAGTTCCTCTTCCCGGCATGGTGGTGAATCCTCACACCCCTGCCAGCAGGAGTGGTCCTCACCCCCACTGGCACAGCGACCGGTGGGTGCCAGGGCCAGCAGCGTCACCGAGCTCAGGAACCTGTCCCTGCGTGCCCTCCTGGGAGAGGAGGAGCAGACACAGCGTGTCGCTGATGCATTGCAGAGACGGGTACAGCCGGCGGCACTGCGCTGCCTTGGGTGAGAGCCAGCGTGGGCCAGTGGGGCTCGTCTCCCCCGGCCCTGGGCTGCTCCCCGCTCCTGGCTAGGTGCGGGGAGCCGGCTGTGGGCTGGGGTGCCTGTGGCCCCCATCTTTCACAGCCCCATCTGTGGCTGCTGCACTGTGTGCTTGGGAGGGGGAGAGACTTGCCGTGGGCTGGGGATGAACGGGCAGCACCCTGGGGACTGCTGCCCCCCAGCCCCGGAGGCCAAGTGACAATGAGCTTGGCCCACTGGCTGGGGGGGATCCCAGCAGGGCAGGGGGGTGGCCTCAGATGGGAAAGCTGAATCACCCCATCCCTAGAGCAGGAGGGAGCAGGATCCCCTGCATCCTGCCAGGCTCCCCGCTTGCTGCGGGTGATGAGGGTGATGCTGCCTGGAGCTGGGGTGCTCCCTGGCTGCCCATCCAGGGCATCCTGAACCTCCATTTCTGGAGCTGCAGCTCCCGCAGGGATGGGAGTGATCCCTGTCCCCCATGACCTCCCACTGCTGCTGGCTGCTGTGGGGAGGGGGACCCACTGCTCCCCCCAGGGCTCCTGCCTGGCAGGAATCCATCCCTGGCTGCTGGACCTCTCCATCCTGGGGCTGTCTGAGCCCTGGCACCAGCATCTTGCTGTCGGGGACAGTCTGGTCCGTCCTTCAGACCCCGGCTGGGGTTCCTGTGCGCGGAGCCCTGGCTGCAAGGGGTGTGGGGGGACCACGCCGTGGCTGTGGCACCCCCTCCATGCCCTTGGTGGGGATAATCCCACCCGCCCACGTAAGCAGCTCACGTGGAGCTGATCAGTGGGTGTTTGCCACCCGGCAAGTGGGGAACTAACTGGTTTAGCCAATGACACCCCTGTTCTGCCCACAGCCACCCGCGTCGTCTGGCGTATTTATAGCCTCGTCTGCTCTCGGGGCTCGTTTCACCCACTCACACCAAGTCCTGTGGCTCCCACCTCTCCTTAAACCATCGCCTCTGAGCAGATACAGCCGTGCTTTGCCGTCTTCCCAATCTGCTGGTCGAGAGAGGGAGGGAGAAACAGTTTCTCCATGGCAATAAGTAATTAATTGCTAACAGAGATTCGGTTATTAAATTCTTAATTAGAGATGGGCTAAAGTGTACGACAGCATTAGCCAGAAGCTCCCGCTGGCAGGACTGTTCCTGGGAGTCGCAGCAGCATCGTCCTGGCCTTGCTTCCCTGGGCTAATCCCACTGGCCCTGGGGATTACCCGCCTGGGCACGGCGTGTCCAGCCCTGGCACGGATTGTCCAAGGTGATCCGGCACCTCCTGCACCGGCACACGCACACCCCGGGCTCAGAGTGTCCTTCGGGGATGCTCGGGCTCTGCTTTTGCCCCTCATTCCTGTCCCCCGTGGGGAGCAGCCCGAGCCCCCCCGGCGAAGACTGCTCGGGGTGCAGGCAGACCCCAGGCAGAGCTTTGCCATCTGGTTGCTCCCAGCGCAGAGCTCGGGTTCTGAAAGCCGTCCGTGGGGTTGGCAGAAATAGACTTTGCCAGATCTGCTTTTAGTGCTGCTGAATAAAGGTCTGGTGCGCTCTTGAGAGGTGGGTGGAAGGACTGGAGCCCTCTCCAGCCTTTAGTGAAAGCAGTGAATCGGAAAAAGGCCCTTTTATATACATATATATATAAAAAAATATCCTATTTTGGGGCTGTGTGTGAGCCTGCGGGGACTGGAAGGATGCTGGTTGTCGGAGATGTGCCATATCCCCTCCCCACCTGGGACACCCTCACCTTCTCCGAGTGCTGGTCAGATCAAGCCCTGGGCTTCCCACACACATGCCCACACATGTGCACTTACACGTGTGTACACCCCCCCTGCCCCATGCATGCCCAGCTCTCAGGGGGCTGCCCCACAGCCAGAGCCTGGCTCCTTTATCCAGCTGCTTCCCTGCTCCTGCCGGTGTCACATTTAACACCTCATCGAGTCTTTAATTGTTTGTTTACTCGATCTTCACTAGAAAGATGCAATATTAGTTTAATTAGAGAACAGAAAGTAGCAGGCTCCTCCTGCAGGGACCCGGGGAAGGCTTTAGAGCTGGGTTTATTCCCCGTCCTCCCCCCTCAGCTGGTCCCCATCCCACGGGAGATGCTGGGGACCGGGACCCCTGGCTGTGAGTCAGGGGAGCGTGGTTCCTCTTGACATTTCAGCTCAGGGAAAGCAGTTTTGTGTCCCTGTGGCAGCAGCACCAGCCCTTCCCCTTCCCCCAGTGTGGCGTTAACTCTGAAGCCTAATAAGGGAAAATGTGCAGAGCTGTTCCCTCTGCAAATGTCACTGTGCCATGCGCTCAGAGGGGCAAAGGGGCAGCTTTAGCCCCGATCAGCAGGACGGCAAGAGCTGCCATGCGTGCGCCCCCGGGGAGATGGGGAATCCCGCTGGGAACGGCCCAGAGCAGCCGCAGCCAGGCACAGGGGAGGTGCATGGGCACCATGGCGGGGACCAGGCTCTGGGGTTTTGCAGGAGCCTGATGTCACTTGTTCACGAAGAGCTGCCTTTTCCTGCGGCAAATGCCCAAGCTCAGATACCACTCCATCCCGCTGCTGGCAAAATTGAGATAAAAAAGTGGGATTTTCATCCTCCTGCCCATGAAATGTACCCGGGAGTCGGTAACGCCTCCCTGACCGTGCTGGCTGTGCCCACGGATCTGCTGAATATCCCGCAGAACCCGCAGTGGGGACTTCGGCAGGTGAAATCTCCCCCAGGGCTGGGGGCTGCTTGCCCCGGGGCTGGGGGTGCTTCCCTGGGATGGGAGCTGCTCTGCCAGGGATGGGAGGTGCTTTCCTGGGGATGTGGGGTGCTTTGCTAGGGGTGGGGACTGCTCCCCAAGGGATGTGGGGTGCTTCCCTGGAGATGCACGGGGCTGGGGACCCATGTCCCAGCCCGGCTCCTGCCCTGGCCGTCCAGCAGCGGCTGCCAGCGCTGGGAGCTGCAGCCTGGAAACTGCCAGTCAGATGCGGAGTAATAAAGTCAGGCACGGGGTGAGCGGGGATGTTTGTACCTCAGAATACTTTGTACCTGTAAGGACAGGAAATGTTTTTAGAAGCCTGCAGCTGTGATTTTTCAGGGGAGGTTTCAGCGCTGTTGTGTCTGTCATGCAGCAAATATTGTATGTAGCAGCAGGGACCCCTGGCCTGTGAAGTACAGGATCACACAAATATATAACATGCGTTTTAGCTGTAATACATTCAGAGAGGCTCGTAAAACACTCCAGTTTGTCTCAGAAATGCCTAAAAATACCTTTCTGTTACCAAATCGCTGCTGAATCTGCACTAAGTGAGCTTTCCCGTGGCAGCTTGGGAAGCCCAGCATGGTGCTGCTCCTGACACAAACTGCCGGCAGCGGCAGAGCCCTGTCCCCACGCCACCTCCCCGGTGCCCGGGACGTGGGGGTGGCAGCGGCTGGGTGTGTGACATCCCTGTCCCCTGCCCAGGACGCGGCCCCCGGTGCCTGGTGCTCTCGTTGGGGTGGGCAGAGACACTCCTTCAAGGATGGGAAGGACCCAAGCGAGCCATGGCTAGATGAAACGTGGGAAGGCAACTCTTTTCCCCCCACCCCGTATCTGAGGTGATGGAGCTGGCACCCAGGCCCTGCGTGCCGAGGAGCCGGAGCGGTGCCAGCAGCCCTCTCCGTGGGAGCCGCGGGCATAAATTACCACCCTGTCATCCCCGGCGCTGAGATTCCCAGAGAAGAGCTTAGCGGTTCAAAGGGCTGCTGAAATAATTTTTGCACAGCATAATAACAGTCCTTAAGCTTTCCATTTAAAAAAAAAAAAAAAGTCAACAAATACATGATTTCTGCAGCACGGCTGACTTGCTGGCACCCGGGGGTCAGGCGCAGCCAGCCCCTTCCTGACACCCGGCGCGGTGAGTTTAGTTCTAAGTGACAAATTAGCCTAATGAACTCGCGGCATCTTCCTGCTGCCGAGGAGCCCTGGTTTATACATCCCTCCCCCCCCAGCACTTCACGCAAGCGTCACTCCCCTGTCTGCTCGGCTCCAGCGCCGGTGGCCAGGTGCTGGGGGGGAAGCGGGGCCAGAAGAGAAAGGACATCCCTTCACAGAGCTCCTGAGCCCATTTCCCTCATCTCCCCACTCCCTCAGGCAACTGGGACCAGTGGGGATGGTCTGGGAGAGGGGTCTCTGCTCCCAGGTGAGCCCTGTGCACCACCGGCACCGTGCCCTTTAGGGCTGTCCCCAGGATGTAGGTCTGTGTCACCTCCCTGGCCCCCCTCCTGTCCCTGTCCCTGTCCCTCTCCTGCACAAAGCCCTACACATCCTCCACGCTCCAGGAGGGCAACGCTTTCCAAATCCCTCCTGGGCTCCTCCAGCTGCGGAGCCAAGGGGCAGCTCCTATCGGCGTTTAAGCTCTGCAAACCCTCCAGGTGCTGAGGAGGAGCGAGGGAACGACCCCGTTTTGCGGGGATTGCCCTCCTGGCAGGCTCCTCGTCAGCGCGGGGGGGCACAGCCCGGGCGGAAAGGGCCCTTTACGGCCGCTGAGCTCGCACTGGGCTGCGAACGCTTGTAAACCAAACTGCCTGTGCCTGTGATTCACACCTCCAGCAGCGGCGGGTGGTTCCTCGCCGGAGCTCTGCTCCGGGCACTTACGGCTCTGCAGCTTCGCATGGGCACTATTTGCATTTTTACATAATATTATGAGTTGCCTTTGCAAAGGAGGGAGGAGGCTGCTCCCGGCTCCACGGCGTTTGAGGAGAACCTCGCTCTGCAGGGCTGGTTTGCTGGTTCCACCAGCCACCGAATTAGTGACATCCAAAATAGACGAAGTGCCTGGCAGGTTCCCAGAACCATTTGCTTGTGAAACCAGTCACTACCGAGGGGTTTATAACAGAAGATGGAGAAGGTGCTTTTCCCACACAAACCTCTCAGCAAACCCGCATTCATCCTACGGTTTATTCCCAGGAATGGCGCGTGTCATGGATTGAAGATCAGGACAGGGCACTGTGTGGCCAGTGGCCACCGCCTGGAGAGGCCACACGTGGTGATGCCATGGGTCACACAGCACCCGCGGTGCCGGAGCAGGAGGGAAACGTGTGTGAGGAGGAAGAGTGGCTGTAGGGCTGTGTCATGCCAGGGCTTTGGTCTGGTGGTCCCACCAGTGGTCCCCACCAGCCCCTTGGCGGGGAGGCCGCTGGGCTCTGCAGAGCGATGCCAAGGAAGCCACAGCAGCCTGTCCTTACGCCTGCAAACCCCGGGGAGCTGCGCCGGGGAGCCCCACACACAGTGTGCACCTGGGTTGTGGGGTCTGGGCTACTGGTCTTCTGCTCCCCAGCCCCAAATCGGGTCCTTGTGCAGGTTTGAAGGGGCACTGAGAGAAGGACCCGCACCGGCCACGGGCTCCTCAGCACCCTCCTGCTCTGGCAGGACAGGGCGGACCCCCCGGCAGCGGAGCTTTGCTCTGAGCACCATGAGGAGGGGGAATGGCTCCGGCCCACCACCGGTTCCCGGGTGGGGGGAGAGAGTGGCCCCGGGACGAGCACCGGGGCTGCCCGGGGCAGTGCGGGTGGGGAGAGCAGCGCTGCTCCCCTCGCAGGGCTGCCGGGCTGCACTCCCAGAGCATCCCCAGGAGCCAGGTTTTATCTCTCCCCTGGAGACTCCTCCGTCAGGGAAGGCTAAACGTGTGATGGTAAGGATGGGAACCTGCTCTGCCAAAATAAAACGCCCTCTGGGGCCAATTAGCAGAGAACTGTCCCTTCGATACCATCCAAGTGCCCTGGTGCCGGTGCATCGGCGAGGGCACCGCTTACCAGGCTGGAGCACTGACGCTTCGTGTGAACATAGCAGATACCTGCTTGTGCTCTGAAAATCTCTCCTCTGCCCTGCCAGCGCCCCAGCAGCTCCTCCCAGAACACAAAGGAGACGGCGCTGATGGGGAATTGGATAGAGACTGGGGGCGCCCCCGAGAGCAGCTCTCAATGAGGGTGCTGCTGGAACCAGGCTGCTCTGCCCTGCCCTGGGACAACCGGGTTCCCCGTCAGCTCTGCCAGGGCACCGCGGAGGGAAATGCCTTGGAAGTAAGTGCCGTGGAAGGAAATGCCAAGTTCCTATTCCCGTTCCTTCAAAGTTTGCTGCTAGGAAGGGACAAAGTTTGCTTTTGTGCCAGAGCCTGGTGGGATTTGTCTCCTGCTGCCGGAGAACTGATCCTGGTGCCCCCAGGGCTGCTCCGGACCCCACTGCCCCTGCTCCCGGGAGCACTGGGATCCACCGGCATCCGCCGCAGCTACACCTTAACCACGGATTGAACTTGCTCAACCAAGGACAGGGCTTTCAAACTTACTTGCCGGTGGGATTTGGGAGCCCTCCGACCCGACTGTGACTATAGTTTGTGCCGATTCCTTTCGGAAAGCCCAGTTTGGGCAGAGTCCGGGACACTTTGTGTCCCTCCCAGCAGTGGGAAGCGCACTCTACTCCTGCTACATGGAGAAGAGGAGCTCTCGGGGGCCATGAAACCAGTATCCGTGCTCCGTAAGCATGTGCCCAGCTGCCAGCAGCCTGGAACGACGCCGTGTCCTGGGAAAACACGTGTTTAATGACACAAACGTCAGCACCTGCCCTGTCGATGCCTCAGCCCTGGGTTGATGCCTCTGAGCCTGGCCGCATGAAAAAGCCCATTTTACTCCCCGCTTCGAGGGAAGGAAACGAGTTTGTCACCACAGATACAACCTCCCGATTTTGGTCTCCGTGCCGCCGGGCCGGGAAGCCACCGATAAAAGCCAGCACCCACATTTCCCTGCAGCATGAAGGGAGCCGGGGGGGAGGCTGTGGGTTTGGGGGTGTTTTGCTGTGCACGTGTTTAGCGCCAGCACCCCCAGCCTGCAGTTCAGGCAGCGAAGGCGCTGGGCAGCCCGAGGGGCCAGCGGGCAGCTGAAATCCTGGGGGAAAGGAGGCACGAATGGAACCGGCAGCGAGTCTGACCATCTTGGGAGCCACGTAACACCCCGGGGAGCAGGGCTGTGGTCACAGAGCGCTGCTGCAGGGACCCCCAACCCTGTGGGGCTCTTCCCAAGGGCATTTCACCCCCGCAGCATCAAACTCTCCCTTCCATCCAGGCTTGAAAGAGGGAGGAGACCGTACAGAACCGGTGAGGAGGCTGCTGCAAATAAAGCGTATGAAGAGCCGGCTGCCAGCCGAGTCCACGGGAGCCCCACCGATGCCAGAGGCTGAAGCACGGGCTGGGAGCAGCAGGGGCCGTGTTTTCCACAGCTGATTATTTTGCCATGGAAATGACAGGATGCGTTTCATGAGGAGAGAGGGCACAGCAACAGGCTTTGCACCTGCCTGGACAATGGCAGCAGGACGGGTTTTCAGAGGGGACGTTTTTCCTGTCCAGCGCTCTCGCCCAGGATAAGAATTCCCGGCAGTGCCAGCTTCCAAGCTATTATTCCACCCAAGGTTTTGCAGGCTTCCACGAAGGATCTTTCCCAGTGCCACTGCACCATTTCAGAGGCAGCAGGTCCTGCCGTGTCCCACCGTAAGAGCTGGCGGCAGGACGGGCCAGGCGCGGGGGGCACCTTCTGCTCCCTGAATTGGCCCATCCTTCGCCCCAGGCAGAGGCTGGGGGGGTGAAGCGGGATGTGGGACCTCACTGATGAGGCTGGAAAAATGGGAAAGGGGCAAGCCCAGGCGGAGAAGCAGAGAGGGCCATGCCAGTGGGGAAAGTCCTAGAGCCAAATACCCACTTGCAATTTGGGTAACAGCAGGGGCATTCAGCTGGGGGGGCAGCAGCCTGTCCCCCCGCCTCAGCACCACCCGGTTCTCGGGCCGTGTCCCTCGGGGCAGCGACGGGGACACATCCCAGTCCCAGTGAGCACCCAACCCCAGCAGCCCCATCCTGGAAATGCCAGCACCCTTCCCAATTCCAGCCTGTTCCCTCCTGTTGCCATGGCAACTCGTGACCTCACTGAATTCCTTGGAGATCTGCCAGCATTTTCCAGGGAAACAAAGCTAATTAGCACGGTTTTCCTGATGCCCTCCCTGTCTGCAGGGGCTTGGTCAGGCTCGGGGCAGGGGTTGGGGCCGGATCCCCGGCCGACGCAGGCAGGGAGATGCCCATGGGCTGCAGGGCTCACGTGCCACCTCGCAGCCAAACCAGGCCTCACGCGTGCCCATCACTGTGGTGTCTGACCCACCCAGTGCTGCTGGGACCCCCTGGGATGTGGGGAGCACCAGGGCCCTCCCTGCCCCGCACAGGCTCCAGCTGCGGCCAGTGCCCAGTTCTCCCAGTTTCTCCCTGCAGGGCCAGGAGGAATGAGAGGGATCGCAGAGTGGGATGGACAGAAATAAATGGAGAAACCGGGTCCTCTGCTCTCCCACGTGTGACATCCGGGAGCGGCTGCGGGGTTATGGGGTACCCTCATGAGAGGTGGAGGGTGATGCCATGGAGGGGTCCCGTGGAGGGACCACGCGGCCCAAGGGACGGCAGCGTGAGGGGCTGCCGCGTGCAGGGATGGCAGCGTGCAGGGACGGGACGGCAGCGTGCAGGGTCAGGGTCGGCACCACAGGCTGCGGGTGGGACTCGCCACGGGCCAGGCCACAAGTGGGCATGTCCCACGGTCAGCAAGATGCGCAGGGCTGGACACGGGGGGGAGCTTCCCCAGGGCAGCAGGGGAGGTGGTGCCCAGGGTGGGTGCCCAACCCAGCTCAACCTCCCGCAGAGCCGGCGCAGGCCGGGGGTCCCACCTGGCCTGGGGGTCCTGCTCAGTCTGGGGCTCAGGGCTTGGGCCAGCCCTGGGTTGATCTCAGACTGGGGGTCCCCACTTGGCCTGGGGGTCACCTGGGAGTCCCGCTCTGCCCGGGGGTGGCATTTGTCCCAGGGTCCTTCCTGGCCTGAGGGTCACTTTCGGCCCTGGGGCCCCAGTTCACCCAAGGGCTCCCATCTGGTCTGGGGGTCCCACTTGGTGCAGGGCTCTCGCTGTGCCCATGGATCCTGTCTGTCCCAGTGGTCCCTCTTGGCTGGGGGCTCCGGCTGGGGGCAAGGACCCATCAGGGGGCCCCGTGTGCCCGGGGGTGCCTCTCAGCTGCGGGCTCCAGCTGTGGGCAGGGATCCGCTGGCCCGGGGGTCCCGTGTACCCGGGGGTCCCTCTCGGCCGGGGGCAGGGGTCCGTCCCTGCCGGGGGTCCCGCGTGCCCGGGGGTCCCGCGCGGTGCGGTGGCCGCGCTGGCGGCGGGCACGGTGGGGGGGCGGCCCGGCATCCCGCGGCCCGGGGGGGCGGCCCCGGGGAGCGCGGCGCGGCCGCCCCCGCAAACCGGCGGCGGGGCAGGGCCGGCCCCGCACGGAAGGGCTCGGCGCGGCTCGGGCCGGCGCTGACGGGCTCCCGGTGCCGCCGCCGGCTCCGGCATCACATGACTCGCCCCGTCTGCGGGAGACGCGGCTCCGGGACGCGGCGCTCCCCCGGCAGAGCCGCCGCCGCCGGCGCCGCGGGAGGCGAGCGCTGCGCGGGGAGGGCGGCGGGGCTCGGCCGCGCCATGAGCCGCCGCGGCGGCCGCCGGTTCTCCGGGGGCAGCGGGAGCCGCTGATGCGGGCGCGGGGGCTGCGGCTGCTCGCCAGGGACCCGCCCGCCGGCCGCCCGGCGGGGACCATGTGAGGAGCTGGCGGTGCCCACCAAGATGCAGAAGGGGATGCGGCTCAATGACGGGCACGTCACCTACCTGGGGCTGCTGGCGAAGAAGGACGGCGCCAGGAAGGGCTACCTGAGCAAGCGGAGCTCCGACAACACAAAATGGCACACCAAGTGGTTCGCGCTGCTGCAGAACATGCTCTTCTACTTCGAGACCGACTCCAGCTCCCGGCCCTCGGGGCTCTACCTGCTCGAGGGCTGCGTCTGCGACCGGGCGCCCTCCCCCAAGCCCTCCCTCTCGGCCAAGGACTCCCTGGAGAAGCAGGTGGGCGCCACCGGGGGCCGGGGCCGGCGCCCCCCCCCCCCCGCACCGGCCGCTGTGGGAGGGAGATGATGTCCCGGGTCCGTCTCAGCCCCCGCGGGGGTCCCGGCCCCCTTTCTCGGGGCTCCCCCCGAGGAGCGGACCTGCCCGGGACCTGCCCCACGCGTGACCGGGGCGGGGGGTGAGGCCGGCCGGGGGAGGGGGGGGGACGCTCCCCGTGGTTGTAGCGTCGGTCTCCCGACCGCGCTGCCAGCGCACCCCGGGGCGGCGGGTGGGTTCGTTGTGGGGGTGTCGGGCTCTGCCCGGCGCCCCCCCCACCCCCCCATCGCGGCTAATTAAGCCGCCGGTAATTGGCGGCGGGGGCTGCGGCGCGGGGCGCCCCCCGGCGGCCGCGGACCGCGCTTTGCGCAGCGGAGCCCCACGCGTGTCCGCGGCGCGCCCCCCCCCGCCCCGGACCAGGATTGGGGGCAGCGGCCCCGGCGGGGCCTGGAGGGGCCCGGGCGTCCCGCGGGGCCGCTCCGTCCAGGCTGTGGCTCGGCCGTTCTGCTCCCGTGTTGCCCGGCCTGGCGCACCCCGCCGTGTGCGCCCCCCGGGGTTTGGCAGGGTGCTGGGGGGCAAACCCGGTCCCGGCCCCGCGGCGTGGGCGCTACGGTGGTGCCCACCATGGGGCCGTGCTCAGCGCGGGGGTGGGGGAGCGGTGGGTGTCACAGGGCCTTGTTTTCTCACGGATTTCACCCCGTTCCCGCTCCCCGCACGTGCGGTTCGTGCTCCTGTCGCCGACCGGCTGGAAGTGCCACCCGTCCCCCGCCCCGGGCGGTGGGGAGACGCGGAGCTGGGAGCCCCCCATGCCACAGGCAGGGCTGGCACTTGTCTGCAGTGCTCCTCGCCAGATGCTAATGTCTGCGGGTGGAACCGCATGGAAACGGCACAGCCGGTGCGAGGCCCTGGGAGAATTCGGGTCCCCCCGGTGCCTGGGGACCCGGCTGCAGGGACGGCAGCCCCCGACCGGCCCGGGGGTGGGTTTCTCTCCCCTGGCTGTGCCTTTCCCGGGTGGGCAGGGTGGCACCGAGCAGTGTGGCGTGCGATGCTGGCAACCTCTGGCTTGTTTGTCTGGTGTCGTTTGCCGGAGCTGGGGGTGCAGCCAGGCAGGGGAGGGGTTGTTGCCGGGGAGGGGGGCAGGAAGGGCTGGCTTCCAGCCTGGGGGGGTGTGCAAATCCCCATCCGTCGCTGCCGTAGCTCCCAAAATCAACTCCGGTCTCATGAACGCGGAAAGGAGCCCTCTGCGGCTGCGTCCCCCCCTCGCCCGCTGCCCGTGGAGTGCAGCCGCACACCCGGGGGGGTGCCCATGTCACAGAGGGCACCGGGGAGCCCCTGGCAAGGAGGAACCGGGGGGGCCTTTCCTTTCCCAGCCCAGGCCCGGTGCTCGCAGGAGGCTCCCTGCGTTTGGTCCAGCTCTGCAGGTCTTGCATAATTCCTGCCTGAGCCGGCTCCCGGGGGGTGGTGGGGAGCGCTGCGGGACGGGCCCCGCTGGGACCCCCCCATGTGGCAGGGGTCTGGCTGCAAGGAAACGAGCCCCTTCGTTGCCTCTGGCTAATCATGGCATGCTCAGCACCCCCAAAAAACCCTGCCCCAAGAGTGAGACAGTGCAGCACCACCACTCCGTGGTGCGGCTCCTCACTCCCAGCAGGGATCACAGGAATATTTCCCTGTTTGGAGCAAAATACCCTTTTTTTTGGTGACAGTTGTGCCTCCTCGCAGCCCTGGCTCCGGCACTGGAGGAGCCTCCAGCGTGCCAATGGTCGGCTACAGCAGCGAGGAAGGGTCTGCATCTGCAAGGGGGTCACGCTGCCGTCCTGCTTTGTCAGCCGTGTCCCTGTGGGTACCGGTGTAACCCATGTTGTTGCGTGTTCCTGGTTGGGCTTCACTCAGCCTTGGTTTAAATCGAGTTCGCTCGCCAGGGTCTGGCTCCTCCTGGTTGTGCAGGAGGGATTTTCCACCAGGTGAAGGTTCCGGGGAGGATGTCACAGCCCCTTCCCAGCTCAAAACGCAGCTGGAAGGTTTATCCTCGGTGTAGAGAGGGGCTGCTGTCGCGGCGCAGGGAGATGCTGCCACAGCAAATATTTCCCAGGCTGCGGGTCTGCAGCGATGTACCAGGGTTTAGGGGCTGGCCCATGGTTTTATATAATTCATTTGGACACATTTAAATGAAAGTGCTTGAGCACTTGAATGCCCACTGCTTTGCTAACTAATTAATGGCATAGCAGCCGAGATAAGCAGCAGAATATTCCTGGTGCGGGTCTGCAGCGGGGAGTGTGCGGGAGGTGGGAAGGAGGGAACAGCACGCAGAGCCCGCAGGACGCCGGGAGGAAGGGTCCGGGTCCTGCAAACCAGAGAAAGCCTCTCCTTCCAGTGGGTACCCAGCCGTGTCCAGCATCACCTGCTCCTCATCGGAAAGGAAGGTGCTGAGGAGATTTCTAGCATTGCCTGGGATCACCATTAATTGTTTTCCGAGGGTATTTATCCATGCGGGCAGCTGCAGCTGGAGCTGTGGGGACAGTGTTCCCTGCAGCAGAGGAGTTTCAGGTTTAGATGCCTTCTGCACTGGAGGAAAGCCTGAAAGGTTTCACATTCTCCACAAAGGGGAAATTTTAAAAGGTGGGTCTTTAAAAACCCCCTCTTTTTTAAAGTTCACGTGTTTTGCTTTGCTGGACATGCAGTGTGTTTTTAGCACACAGTGCACGGGAGAGTAAAGGAGCAAAGTTATTTGAAAAACTGAAATGCCAAAGAGGGGATTTGGATGCCTCTGGAAACTTTACTTTCTGTTTTTGTTACGTTTTTCTGCATATGAGATTTTCTTCACCCCAGTTTGACTTGGAAGAGATTTTATTGTTGGGTGGGCTTCAGGCTGTGGCCGGGAGGAAGGGGCTGCTGGGTCCGCCTGCCCCCCAAGGGTGAGGATGCTGGGATGTGCCTTCACGTGGTCACATCTCCTGCCTCTTGGTGGCCGGGCCAGGCGAGACCCCCGGGTCCGTGCCGCGATGCAGGGGAGGGGGGAGGAGGTGAGGTGCCCCTGCTGGGGCTGCGTGTGGTGGGGCGCAGGCAGGGTGCAATCTGAGTGGAGGAGCTGAACTGGCTGGGGGTCCAGAGCTGATCCATCCCTGACCTCAGGACCGGGAAGGCCCCGGCATGGGGTGGGGGGTGTCTCCATCACACATGGGGCAGCGGAGATCCCGGCTGGGTTCGATCCGTGGATCCAGCCTCGAGGCAGATCTGCAGCCCCGTACCCCGGTGCCGTGGGTTATTCCTCACCAGCCGCCCTCTGCGCCTCAGGTGAGAGCCGAGATGATGCTGAGTCAAGTGGTGGCACCGTGCGAAACCCTTGACTGGAAACTCGGGGGCTCTTTGAAGCCATGAGTCTTTTATTCTCGCAAAGCCTGGGCTGCTCTCGGGAGCACACAGCCTGTGGCTGGAGATCTTTCCTCCCCACCTCTGAAGCGTTTGCCAGGGCTGGGGTAACATTTATCGTGGGTGCTCTATGGGGCAGGGGAGACTCGAGGAGGCATTTTTGTACCACCATTCACAGCTGAAAATGAGCGGTCAGTGGGTGGGTGTGTGTGGCCGTGCTTTCCTAGTTGGATGGGAGAAGGCTTGTGGAAACATTTCCCACCGGCACCTCGGGGAAAGAGCTTGTCTTCCAGCTCCCTGAAGCGTGTCCAGCCCTGGCCCTGCTTGTGAGCGTCCTTACGGTCCGTCCTGAAGCCTCCAAGGAAGCCACCTCTCTTCTCAGCACCGGAGCACAAAGAGTGGGTGCTGAACAGATACAAAGCACGGTCACCGTGGGCACCCTGTCCCGTGTCACCCATCCCTGGGGTGCTGGGAGAGCTGGAGGGAAGCAGGGCTGGGAGATGCTTGGGCACCCTGGGGACACCTTCCCTTGTGGGGTGTTGGGAGGCAGGTTCCTGCAACAGTCCCGGCTGCCGGTGGCATATTCCCTCTCTCTCGGAGCCGCTGACAGAGCCATTGCTGGCAGCAGGAGAGCTTGGGCAGCTCTCCGGGGGTGCAGCAGCCACGGGATCCAGCTCTGCCTGTCCCTGCGCGGGGGCAGAGCTCCCGGTACCCTCGGAGAGGGCTGCTGTGGGTGAGCCAGGGACAAACGCAGCCTCGCTCTGTGGGTGGCACGGGGCAGGCACCTGCTGCCGATCCCTCTGAGGAAGAGCATGGTGATGGCCCTTCCAGAGCAGCCAGGCATTTGCCCAGACCTTCTCCTCCAGCATTGGATGCGAGTGTCTTTGCTGGGTGCTGCTCTCCTAGCCCCCCTGGCAATGACATGTGCTCCCCGGGACCCCTGGCTCTTTCTGGCAATGGCCAGAGGAGCCGCAGACAAGGGGTTCCCCTCCTGGGCACAGCAGGGCACAGCTCCAGTCCCGGTGGCAGGAGGGGACAGATTCCACCTGCAGAGCAGCTTCTCACTGGGGCAAGCAGGGTGTCCATGGGCACCCCGAGCCTGGGCACACTTTGCTCCGCTCTGAGTGTGCGGGGTGGTGGGTGAGGATGCTCCAGTGCAGGGATGCAGGCGGTGGGTGAGGATGCTCCGATGCAGGGTGAGGATGCTGGAAGGCCAAGGCTGCTGGGAGACAGCCGGCCATCCCCATGCCACATGGAAATCCTACATTAGCTGTAGATCCAGCCGCAGCTGAGGCTGCAGAACATGCTTTGCACAGGAGGGTAAAGCGCTTCTCATTTTCTAGAAAAGTCTGGATTTTCTTCGGGGTGTCTGTCTGAGCGTGCTGCTGCCTGATTGCCATTTTTCTGATTATTCACATGGTGCTTATTCAAAGGACAGGATAAGGTGGTGTCATCCGTGTGACTGATGGCGACGGAGAGATTGCAGCCCAGTCTGAGTGCAGGACACCTCGCCTCCGCGGGAGCTGCCTTTGTCATGAAAAGCTGTTCCCCAAAATTCGTCGTATAAATCCAAAGAAGGCAATTTTGGGGCAGCGTGGCCCCCTTACAGGTGTTGTGTGAGCAGAGGAGCTGAAGTCATGGGGTGGGCTGTTCCCCGGGCAGTGCACACGCCGTCAGCGGGGGGTGCTGGGGGGGGACGCTGGGCAGGTTGCGGAGGGCCAGCCTCAACCCCGGGCTGCTCCGCGCTGGGCTCACCGGTGTCTGTGGCACTCGTGAGCCAAGCAAGGTGTGTACGTTAACGGCGCTCATCCTGCAGCGGTGGTCAGGGCTGTGGGGGTTTTTAATGTGTACAAACAGTTTTCCAAAAGGCTGAGACCTGCCGTGGGTGATGGCTGCCTTTTGCACGTCATGGCGAGTGCAAAGTGTGTCCCTGCACGGCCCCGAGGCTGGGGACAGCATCCAGATCCGTTGGGATATCATGAGCTCAGCAGGAAATTCCGCCTGTCCCAAGCCCCGGAGCAGGCTTTAAACACCTTCCCGGGGTTTTCCAGCTCCGGAATTGAGTTCAGCATCGATGTCTCGGGTCCTTGAGCTCCAACTTCCAGGGTGCTCAAGCTCCCTCTGGGCAGTGGGAATCCTGGAGGAAAAGCTGCCGGTGGTCGGATGGTGGAGAAAAAGCGGGTTTGTGCGGCCAAACTCCCAGCTGAAGCAGTGAAACAGGTATTGGAGTATTTTGGTTGCCAAAGACCAGGAGTCAGCAGAGGTTGGTGGTTTCTGATAAAGCAAAAAGGCCGAGAGCATTTTCACCTGCAAAACAAAAAAATCTGAAAAAGAAAATGGTATTTAAAAGTTTAAAAGGACATTTTTCAGTATGGTTTTTTTTAATTCATTTTAAATGTATGGACCACTTCTGATTAAGAGATCTCTTGCCTTAAGCTGTTTGGCTCTTCCCATCAGCTTAATTCCCCTCGATTCGCTCGTTTGGGTCGTTGCCACAACACCTGCCTCTTAGATTGTCCTGATGGGTTTTTGTAAACTTCTAATTAAAACCTTCCTAGACTTTTCCTGGACTCATGTACTTTTAGCCAGGCTTTCTGCAACGGGCTGAACTCAGCCTTCACACCAGCAGCACAGAAACATCAACGTATTTACATACAATCTGCTTTTTTGCAACATAAATCTGGAGATTATGTTACCGATTTTTGCGTGTTAAACCCGAAGCCAGTCCTTCACCTTTACTCACACGTTCTCACCCAACAGATCAGGGAAATCTGTTAAAGAAGCAGGGGGAGAGGGGAAGGAAACCTGCCCCCAGCCCAGTCCCCCCAGCTCAGCAGCCTCAGGGACATTTTCTCAGCTGCACATACACAATTTGCAGATTCCTTGCAAATACGAAGGTGCAGAGTCATTACAGCAATGTGAAATCTGGCCGAGGTCTGAATGTCTGATGTACCCAGGGTCAGGACTTTGGTTTAACGCTGGTTTCTTCATTAATTACCGTCCAGAGTGATGCCAAGGCTGTATTTCCAAGCCACGAGCCGGGGGGCTGCTCACCATGCATGTACAATGCAGGCGTCACTGGATGGTGTGTCACAGAGGGGAAAAATTGATTTTATTTTTTTTTACAAATGTTTCTGCCCCGGACTTCGGGTGGGATTCACATGGGGTGAAGCCTCTCGCTGCAGAGGGTCCCTTGCCTCCTGTTTGCTTGCGGTCTCCCGAATCGGCTGATGCTCAGCTCTGCTGCCTCTGCATGAGCATCCTGACGGCCCGTCCTGAAGCAGAGGAGAGAAATTGCAGCCTCTGGGATTCTTTTTTTTTCTTACTGCCTGCAGGGAAATGAGCTGCCTGAGTCCCCATCTCCTCCTCTGAGTCCCGGGCCCCGGCTTCCCGCAGCACAGGCTATGTAGGTCAGGGGAGTTAAAAGCTGCCATCGCTGGCTGTGGATTTTAGACTCATCCATCCAGAGCAGGAGAATTCTCCTCCCTTGCCCTTTCTGTCGGCTGCAATAACCATCCGCTGGGTGGGCAGGCGGCCCCGTACCTGCCTGCCACGGGCAGGTGGGGGGCAGGAGGGTCCCCGGCACTGCAGAGGGGATGGGGGCGGGGATCTGCCACGGGTGGGAAAGGCGCCTTGTGATGGCACAACGAGACCGCTGTGTGTGGGAAAGGGTGAGGGTCCCCTCTTCCGTGTGGGTGGCGGCGCTGGGAGTCTCTGTCCCCATCCCCTTCGGCAGCAGGTCCCCTCTGGATGCTGAGCTGGCGGCGGGGCACTGGCAGGGTCTGCCTGGGCAGGGTGGGGTGGCAGGGGCCAGCCGGGTGATGGGAACTCACCGGTCATCCTTAAATCATAGAATCATAGACTGGTTTGGGTGGGAAGGGACCTCAAAGCCCACCCAGTGCCACCCCCTGCCCTGGGCAGGGACACCTCCCACCAGACCAGGTTGCTCCAAGCCCCCTCCAACCTGGCCTTGAACCCCTCCAGGGATGGGGCAGCCACAGCTTCTCTGGGCAACCTGGGCCAGGCTCTCACCACCCTCACAGCAAAGAAGTTCTTCCCCAGATCTCATCTCCATCTCCCCTCTTTCAGTGTCAAACCCTTCCCCCTTGTCCTCTGGCTCCCCTCCCTGATCCAGAGTCCCTCCCCAGCTTTCCTGGAGCCCCTTTAGGGACTGGAAGGGGCTCCGAGGTCTCCCCGGAGCCTTCTCTTCTCCAGGCTGGACCTCCCCAACTCTCTCAGCCTGTCCTCACAGCAGAGGGGCTCCAGCCCTCCCAGCATCTCCATGGCCTCCTCTGGCCCCGCTCCAACAGCTCCATGTCCTTCCTGTGCTGAGGAGTCCAGAGCTGGACATGGTGCTCCAGGTGGGGTCTCACCAGAGCCGGGCAGAGGGTAAATGTTTCTGTGGAAGCACCACGTGGCACCGTGTTGTGGCCGTGGGACACAGGGATCTGTGTCCTGGCAAGACCCCGGCGTGGGAACCCCCAAAACAACGCCAAACACACTCTCTGTAATCATCTCTTTGGCTTTCGGCGAGGATGTGGAGGATGGAGGAGCCCGAGCGTCCCAGCTGCGGTGGGTGAGAATGGGCATCAGACAGGCAGTGGGCAAAGCACATCTTGGGGTGTGCGGGGACCCCCATCTTGGGGTCACCGGGGTCCCATGTCCTGCGGTGCATGGGGACCTGTGTCCCAGAGCAGCAGGGACCACGTCTGGGGGTGCAGGCGCAGGAGGTTTTGCTTCTCCAGCACTGGGCATGGCAGGAGGGCAGAGCCGTGGCTGCGCTGGCAGTGCCAGCCCGGGGACATCAGACATGTGGGAGGACATTTCTGGGAGATAGTCCCTGCACGTTAATCACTTGGTAGTCTCCTTCATTAATTCAAAGTCGCTTGTTGAGGTTCTGGAAGCAGAAATAGCTCCCGAGCAGCATTTTGCTATTGTACTCTCCTCAGTAAAAATAGCCAAGCTGGTGCCGGGGGATTTTTTGGAGAAAAAGCAACAGAGGGAGCAGAGTTTGGGGAGGGGACTCAAGGGGGGCTGTGGTGGGTGCTGGGCCAGGTCCCTCCATTCCAGGCCACCCTTCAGCAGAGCCCCAAATTAACCTGCTGAAATTCTGCCCCACTGCTGGAGAGGCACCGTGCCTTCCCCGGGCAAAGAGCTGGAGCAGCCTGTGGAGCCCTTCAGGTGGGGGAGAGGAGAGGTCCTGGGGGGGCTCTGGCACCACGGGTGGTTTCTCATTGAGCCCAGGGGTCTCTGCACATCAGGGGCTTCAGTAACCCCCCTCCGTGGTGTCCAGCGCCCACCCTTCCCGCAGCAGGGGGACTGGGAAGAACTGGGCGATGGTCGCAGGGCTGGGGCTGGCCGTGGGTGGGCTTTTTAACATCCCGCTTTGTGACCTGAAATGCTCCCGTGTCGTTCTTCCAGGAGAACTGCTGTGTCCGCCCGGGCTCTGGGCTTTCCTGAAGTGAAAGCCCCACAGCACCGGGGTCTGGGGGGGCCATGCATCCTGCAGCACTGGGGGCTGTGCATCCCACAGCCGAGTGCTCGGGAGGCACCACGGAAACAGGGAAGGCTGGAAAATGCCCCGTAATGAGGGATTTAAGGAATTGCATCTGCTTAGTTTGCCAGGAAGCGGAGTAAGAGGTGGTTTGAGTGGGGGGTGTCGGTGCCTCCACAGCTGGGAGTTAATGAGGTGCTCAAACGAGCACAGGTGAGGGTGAGAAGCAGCAGATTGAAGCTGTGGGTGATTTGTGCTCTGCAGCGGGCAGGGGTGGCCCAGCAGCACCAACTGCCCCCGGGGGAGCTGGGCTTGGGGTGATGCTGGAGGTGGGGGCTGACCCTGCTGCTCCCTGCCCGGTGTCAGTGACAGCCATGGTCCTGTCCGTGGGTCTGTCCCGGTGCCGGTGGGTGGCTGGTCCTGTCAGTGGGTCTGTCCTGCTGCTGCTGAGCCTCGGCCCCCCCACACGGTGAGTGCCGCTGGAAACACTCCTGGGCTGTCGAGTTTGATGTGTCACTGTGATAACGGAGAAGGATCATAATTTAGGCAGAGATAAAAGGTGGTGGGAGTTTTATTATTCAAATATAAAATAACTTCCTCCTCGCAAAGCGCGCTGCACTTCCTGGGTATTGTGTGGGGATAAATCAGAGTGACACGGGAGCTGCGGTGCGTGTGTGCTTGTGGGAGCCAGCTTTTCGTGGCACGTGGAGCAGCGGTCGGGACCAAACCGTCCTGGCCACAGCCCTGCAGCGGCTGCCGGAGCTGCCCCCGGGAAGCCTTCAGCCCCACATCGCCCGGCTCCACTGCCGACAGCATCAAAACTGCCGTTTGCAAAACCTTCAGGAGCTTCTGCGTTTAAGTTAGATGAGGCAGAAGCTGTCTCTGATGGAATGCTTTTGGTGCTGGTGTGTCAGGAGGTGCCTCAATGGACCTGGTGGGCGAAGCAGGGGGAGAAGCAGGGTGGGTCCCTGCCCCAGGCTCTGACAGCCCTTATGTTAAAATCCAGCAAGTCCCGAAGCTGTGCGAGGTGCTGCTGTCCCTGAGGGCCCTGGGTGGGCTCAGAGTGCTCTATCCCGGCACGATGCCTGGTCCTGCTCGCCCGTGGGAGCACACACGGGTGCTGCATCATCCCCCGCATCCCCCCAGGGACCCGCAGCACCCGGGAAGGGCAGCCCAGGGCTCGCCGTCCCCTCCCGCCAGGCAGGGAGTGGTTTGGGGGAGCCCCAGAGGCATCTCCCCATGTTTCTGTCCCATGGGAACCCAGCCAAGCTCTGGCTGTCGACGTCGGTGGAGCGTGGGGTGGTCAGAGTGTGTGCCGTGGTGTTGGGGAGGTTTGTCCCCGCGACACCGGGAGCTCACGGGGGCACCGGGGCTGAGAAAGGGCTTTCCGACCCCTTGTGTCCCCGGGGCCAGGACACCGGGGCCAGGGAGTGAGTGCTCGGCAGTGCCCTGGCACAGCTGGTGACATTCCTGAGCCGGCGCTGAAGGAGGAGGATTTCCAGAGCTGCCGATCTGACGAGCTCTTTTTAGCGCTGTTTGCAAGGGAAGGGGTGCGAGAGCGGGGAGCACAAAGCAGGGAGGCGTCACTCCCCGCACTGTGCCAGAGACCAAAAATTTCTGGTGAATTTTCTCTCGGAGATGTCTTGCTGCCAATAAAAGCCTTTGGGGGTGGGAGGGAGAAGAAAAAGGGATGAGAAGTGAAGGGCTGTGGAGCTGCTGCAGCTCCAGACGTGTCCCACTGCCAGCCCGGCCGTGGTGGGATGGGGAAGGGGTGGGAGAGGGACGATAGCATGTTCTACCGTGGAGAAAGCTTCATAAGGAGAAAACTTGTCTGTGGGTTCAGTAATAAAGAGGTATTGCACCTAAAAGGTCCTGGAGAGAAGTAAAGGAGGCTCAGGGTCGCAGGAACAACCAGTTGCCCCCCAGTTTCTGCGGGAGGGCTCTGGTGTGGCCCCAGGGCAGCGCTGGGTGCAGGAGATGGTGCAGTCAGGGAGCAAGCGGCTGCTGCAGCTTGGATTTGGGTTGGCAATTTTTTGCCACGATACCTGATAATTCAGATCCCTCCTTAAAGCTAACAGAGCAGCAGATAACGCCAGGATGAGCTTTTTCTAGTGGGTTTGATTTTATCCCAGTTATTCCGGGCAGTATCCGGCACTGCAGCGTGGTACCTGTTTCCTTGGAGACTGCAGGAAGGCACAGGAGCAGCACAAACCCCAGCCGGCGCGGGCTGCCGCCGCGCACAATTAGCACAAATACTGTAAATGTCAAGGGAGGCTAAATATAGTCCTGTGCCAGGTCCTGTTCCACTGCTGCCCCTCACAGCCGCCCGGCTCCAGCCCTGCGACTGCCCAGGACCGGGGCTCTGCCCAGCCCCGAGCCCCCGGCAGCAGCTGGGCTCTGTGTCGATGCCTGAGGGTGCTCGCTGCCCACACAGGCAGGGATGGAGGCAGGGATGCGGGCAGGGATGCGGGCAGGGGTACTGGCAGGGATGCCTGGTGCTGGGTCTGGCTGAACACCCTTGCTCATCTGCCCCTTTCCACAGGTGAGGGCTGTCCCCAGCACGATGGCTGCGGGCTCAGGCCTGCAGCCTCCTGCTCCTCGTTGGGTTTAGGTTTATCTGAAGCCCAGTTTTTGCCCAGCGGCATTTCCCCTCGGAGCATTTCCCAGCCCTGTCCTCTCCCGTGGCTGCCCCGCCGGCAGGAGCAGCTTTCAAAATATTTTTTTTATTTTGTTTTGGTTTTTTTTGTTAAATGAAGTGCCCTGTGGTGGATCATAAAGCGCTTTCCTAATGGCCTTGTGCGAGCAGGCAGTAACTCGCCCTGTGTTTGCTCCCCCAGCATTACTTTACCGTTAATTTCAACCATGAGAACCAGAAGACCCTGGAGCTGAGGACGGAGGATGCCAAGGACTGCGACGAGTGGGTGGCAGCCATAGCTCACGCCAGGTATCGCCCTCCGCCAGCGCAGAGCCGGGGGCGCTCTGCCAACAGGCAAAGCAGAGACCCTTTGGTCCCCAGCCCCGTCTCAGGGACCCTCGTGCAGAGCCAGAGGCTGCATTCAGATGTGCCCCCCCGTTCCCGCGCCTGTCCCCGTCCCATCCCCATCCCACTGGGGGTGACTGCACCAGCAGGCTGGCACTGCCTGGTGCCGGAGGGATGCCCAATTCATCATTGGGTTCAGAGATCATCAGGAAGGGTTTAATCTGGAATAGCAGTAGGTCAGAAGGAGGTTTTCGCAAGCTGGTCTTTCCCTGCTGCAGCACCTTAATGAGAGCAGATGTTCACAGGAGCTCCTGCCACAAGTGTCCTCCTCCTCGTTAAGCTTTTGGGACGCAGTAGGTGGGAGAGGTTTGGCCATGGGTGTTTGGGGGTTTTTTTGGTCTCCTACCATTTCCTTAAAATTTGCAATGTCTTTTCTGTTTGCACCCTCATGGGGAACCCGAGTCCCCTCCGAATCGCTCGGTTCTGAGCAGCAGCACCCCGGACTGCCAGAGCCTCCTGGGTACCCCAAGCTGGAGGGTCCAGGGCAGCATGTGGGCAGCCAGGCAGGAGACACCCCCCCACACCCCGAAAACTGCAGTGTGCAGACACCTAATCGTGCTTGCGTGTCCTGGGGGGGCCATGGCAGCGGGTCGGGGGGAGGAGAGGTGCTGACGGCCCTGTCCTCCTGCAGCTACAGGAACCTGGCGACGGAGCATGAGGCGCTGATGCAGAAGTACCTCCATCTCCTGCAGATCGTGGAAACGGAGAAGACGGTTGCCAAGCAACTCCGGCAGCAGATCGAGGACGGGGAGATCGAGATCGAGCGCCTGAAGGCCGAGGTGAGGAGCCTGGCATCGCCCCCCAGATCTGCTGCCGTTCCCCGGGGTGACCGGGGGGCTGCGGGTGGCATCACTACACTGGCAGGGACCGGGCGACCTCACAGCCGGTGGGTTTATGTGTGTTTTAATGACATCAGGCTGGCTCCTTCTCTGGCATCACCTTGGCTGGAGGTTTTTCCTGCAGGAGCCGTGCAGTGAGTGGCCCCGACGCGGTGTGGGGGGCTCACTGTGGTCCCCAGCCCCGGGATGCTCCAGGGAAGGGTTCGCTCCGGCAGCGAGCGCTGGGGAACAAACAGGCTGATGAGTTGGTCCCTTGGGCCCGGGAGTCGGTATTGAGGGAGGGATGGGGACTCCTTATCACCTTCCTTATTTTCATCCTGGATGCCCTGCTCAGACCCGCTCTGCGTGCTGTGTGCCGGGTGGTGACATCTGCCGGCTGCTGCAGAGCCAGGGCAGTGACCGAGAAAGAAAGAGGCATTGGTGGCCTCAGGGGGGGACCTGTGCCAGCTGCCAGCCGCACTGCCCGGGTATGTCGGGGGATTCACATGCACGGTGCTAGAAACGGATGCTTCTCTGAGAAGGGAGCGTCCCTTCAGTGGGAGCATCCCAGAAAACCCGTTGCCTGTAGCTGGTCCCAGGAGCTCCCGCAGCCGGTTGCTGGCGGGATGTGGGAAGGGTGACGTGACGCAGGTTACGGCGGAGAAAGCAACAAAATGCCAAAGTGACTCAGCAGACAGTGCTGAGGGAAGCGGCGTCTCTAAGGCACCCAGGAGGAAGATGCTCGCAGGTGTGGGGCTGCCCCACGCTGCCTGGCCCCCCTCGTGGGGCTGCAACCTGCCCTGGGTACCCTCCCAGTGCTGGGGTTTGGGCTGCTGGTGGTGCTGGTGCCATGGGGCCGGCGGGTTCAGGGCACCCCGGAGCCGGTCCTGCTGCTGGTGCCATCCTGGTGTCCAGCGGGGAAGGTCGGGCAGCAGCTCCGTGCTGGAGGCAGCCGGGAGGGGGTCCTGCTGGGCTGAGACGTCCACCCTCAGTCAAAATTGCCACGAAGGAGGCAACAGGAGAGGCAGCGAGGGCAGGAGTGGGTTGGCACGTCCTTATGGTGGTCTTTTCCTTAAATTTTGAATTTTTGAGTTAAAAAGTACAGGTGAACAGCAATCGCTGCCCATGAGTCAGGGTACGCTGAAGGTTGCCTTTAGTCTTGGGGGGACTGGGGAGCTCCTTAGGTGTGAAAACACACAGCTCTGTTACCGTCTGGGTTTTGTGGAAGTCCTCTCCTCCTCCCGGGCTGTGGCCGTGAATCAGAAGCAGCTCCTGCCCGTGTCTGGCTCCCCCAGCAGCCGCCTCCTCTTTTCCTCTTTTCCTCTTTTTTTTCCTCTTTTCCTCTTTTTTTTCCTCTTTTCCTCTTTTTTTTCCTCTTTTCCTCTTTTTTTTCCTCTTTTCCTCTTTTTTTTCCTCTTTTCCTCTTTTTTTCCTCTTTTCCTCTTTTTTTCCTCTTTTCCTCTTTTTTTTCCTCTTTTCCTCTTTTTTTTCCTCTTTTCCTCTTTTTTTTCCTCTTTTCCTCTTTTTTTTCCTCTTTTCCTCTTTTTTTTCCTCTTTTCCTCTTTTTTTTCCTCTTTTCCTCTTTTTTTTCCTCTTTTCCTCTTTTTTTTCCTCTTTTCCTCTTTTTTTTCCTCTTTTCCTCTTTTTTTTCCTCTTTTCCTCTTTTTTTTCCTCTTTTCCTCTTTTTTTTCCTCTTTTCCTCTTTTCCTCTTTTCCTCTTTTCCTCTTTTCCTCTTTTTTTTCCTCTTTTCCTCTTTTCCTCTTTTCCTCTTTTCCTCTTTTCCTCTTTTCCTCTTTTCCTCTTTTCCTCTTTTCCTCTTTTCCTCTTTTCCTCTTTTCCTCTTTTCCTCTTTTCCTCTTTTCCTCTTTTCCTCTTTTCCTCTTTTCCTCTTTTCCTCTTTTCCTCTTTTCCTCTTTTTTCCTCTTTTCCTCTTTTTTCCTCTTTTCCTCTTTTTTCCTCTTTTCCTCTTTTTTCCTCTTTTCCTCTTTTCCTCTTTTTTCCTCTTTTCCCTTCCTTTCCATTTCCCACTTTTTTTCTTATTTTCTATACAATCAAAATCCTAATCACCTTTTTCCCAATTTTCCTTTTCTGCAGGTACATTTTGTGTTTCCCCACCCTCTCCCGTAGCTTTAGCGGTGGTTGTGGCCATGGGGGCAGGGACAGGGCGATGAGCAGGGGACTGAGAAAAACGACAGGCGAGAAGCAGTAAAAATTCCAGCTCCGGAAGCTGAGGAGATTCGGTGCAATCCCTGTTGGAAAGCTGGGACTGGATGAGAGTTCGGCCCTGGCCGCAAGTTTCAGGGTGCAAATGACTTGAGATTTTTCTGCCAATTTCTGTCCAACTTGGTTTTCTAACAACTCGCCCGCGAAGGCTTTCTCCGGAGGGAGGGATGCGGTTGGCACTGGGGACCCGCGGGGTTTCCAGACCCCCGTCTCCGTGGGGTGTTGGGGGTGTTCGGGGGGTGCCGGGGAGCTCTGCAGGGTTTTGTCTGCTCCATCCACCCCCCTCCCAGTCAGACCCAATCGGCACAGGGTGTCCCTCCGTCTGTGCTTCAGCTGGAGGCGCCTGCTGTTCCCGGGGGTTTGTCCCCGGCTCCAGGGACACGCCGGGACGCGCCGGGGCGGCCGCTCACACCCCGCTGTCCCCACAGATCGCCTCCCTGCTCAAGGACCACGAGCGCATCCAGGCTGGCCAGACCAGCGCGCCCAGTGACGACGACAGCGACATCAAGAAAATCAAGAAGGTGGGTGGTGGTGGCTGGGGGGCACCGGGGGACGGGGGCACTGAGGGACAGTGGCAGCAGGTCCTGCCCTTGCCCGACCCCCGGGAAAGCCTCCGCTGGCCCTGGCCCCCCGAATGTGAGTGGGATGGGGCCTGGGGCTTGGGGCAGCAGCCGCAGGTGGGACGGAGCTCTGGGCATGGGGCGGGATGTGCTGCAGATGCTCGTTCACACGAGGGATATTTGGAAGCTTTTCCCAGTGTCTCCGTAGATCTCCGTGTGTCTGGGTGCCTGGAGAGGTGCTGGCTCCAGGGGGGCTGTGGTTCCCCGGGCAGTTGTGGGGTGCCGGGTAGGGCTCAGCACCCCTCAGGCTGGGAGCCCCCAGACCCACACAGTCCTGCTGGCAGGGAAGCGGTGGCTGTGCCGGGGGCGGGGGTCAGGAGTTACCACGGGATCCTTGCTTCTCCCGGGAGTCTTCCGGGCATCTCTGTCAAAGGGAAAAGAGGGCACTGTCTGCAATAAGAAAGTGCTTTTAAATGAGTTACTGCTCGTTTCCCAGGCGGGGGGGCTCAGAGCAGCGGTGACAGGCGCCGTCGTGCCCACCCCAGCACAGAGGCAGGGAGACCTGACTGCAGAGCCCCAGCCCCGGCACCGTGCTGGCCACAGGGTGTCCGCTTGGCTCGTTAGCCCGGACCCTAACGTGGCCATTGCTCCCCCGGCAGGTCCAGAGCTTCCTGCGGGGCTGGCTGTGCCGGAGGAAGTGGAAGACCATCATCCAGGACTACATCAGGTCCCCCCACGCCGACAGCATGCGCAAGAGGAACCAGGTGGTCTTCAGCATGCTGGAGGCGGAGGCCGAGTACGTCCAGCAGCTCCACATCCTCGTCAACAACTTCCTGCGGCCGCTGCGCATGGCAGCCAGCTCCAAGAAGCCCCCCATCACGCACGACGACGTCAGCAGCATTTTCCTCAACAGGTGGGTGCCATCCTGGGGGTCCTCTCCAAGGGGAGAGCTCGGCAGCTCCCCCTGCGATGGAGCTGGCAGCCTCCGGGCAGATGGTGGTGTCCACAGCCTGTTGTCCTCCCCTGGGAATGGGTGTTGGGGTGCTCGGGGATGGGGAGCTCTCCGGGAGCCCACAGCCTGGTCCCCAAAGCCGTGGATGGAAGCTCGCCATCCCCATGGGATGCCTGGACAAGCGGCTTGCTGAGTGCTTGGCAGGGACATGAGGAGGGGCCATGGTGGCTAGTGCTCTGGGGCTGGCAGGAGCCCATCTGTATGAGGTCCTGGCTCTGGCCAGGGGGAGGATGGTGTCCATTGGCGTGAACAGCCCGTGGATAGGGATGGACGAGGGAAGCGGGGAGGATGGAGCTCTCAGGGGAGGTGGTGCAGAGGGGCAAGGCATAGCTGCGGCTGCGACACGGGGTCACAGATACCGCACAGCGTGAGGAGAGTGGCCGTGGGAGGTGGCACTCGCTGACCCCAGCCCAGCCACCGTGGTGCCAAGTGTGTGTCAGCCCTACCTGCCAGGTTTAACGGCAGCTGAAATGGCTCCATCCCGGGGTGGTACTGACACCAGCGGTGTCTCACCAGCCAGCCCTGGGGGGTGCCAGCCCTGGGGTCCCAGGTTGGGCAGGGGGTACTGGGGAGCCGATGGCACTTTTGCCCCCCCCAGCCAGTGCCGATCTGTGGGGCTGGTCTGGGAAGGGGGTGGCTCATTCCCCTGCGGGAAGTGGGATCTGGGGTCCCCTGCGTTTCAGGGTTGACTTCTGGGGCTGCTCGGTTCCTTCCTCTCCCCCCATGCGCCTCTGGGGACCCTCTCTGCACCTCACCGTGTGCAGCCACCTCCCCAGCCAGCCCCAGGGCTCCCCCTTTGGGCTGGTGATACCCTCTTCATCACTCATCATTTGCCGCTTGTTCACCTCTTTTCACCCCTTGGTTTGTCTTTCAGCGAAACGATCATGTTTTTGCACCAGATCTTTTACCAGGGCCTGAAGGCGAGGATATCCAGCTGGCCCACGCTGGTGCTGGGTGAGTCTTGCCTCCTCACCGCGTTTCCTTCCTGCTCGCCCCAGGAGCCCAGACCGCCCTCTTCCTCCTAATGCAACTCGCCAGGCGCTGTGCGAGCCGTGACATGCGTCGCACGGCACCGCGCTGCTTCTCCGTGGCAGTGACCAGAGCCAAAACCCCCAGAGAACCCCAATTCCCGCGTTCCTGGCTCTGCCGGGCGGTGGAAGGGGTGGGCTGGGCTGTGCACGGGGGAGCTGGAGCTGAAGAGCATTGCTGTGGCTGATGGGACCCTCAGCTGGCACCACTGGGTGTCTGTAAAACCCCAACTGGGCAGCTCTGGGGCTTGCACAAGCAGCAGGACGCCTGGGGGTGCCCTGGGTGAGATTTGGGGGTGAGGAGGGTCAGGAGCTGGGGGGCTGGACCAGCAGGACCAGCACGCCCACCTCCCCGCCACCTCTCCGCTCGCAGCCGACTTGTTCGACATCCTGCTGCCCATGCTGAACATCTACCAGGAGTTCGTGAGGAACCACCAGTACAGCCTGCAGATCCTGGCGCACTGCAAGCAGAACCGGGACTTTGACAAGCTGCTCAAGCACTACGAGGCCAAGCCCGACTGCGAGGAGAGGACCTTGGAGACCTTCCTGACCTACCCCATGTTCCAGGTGACCGCTGGTGCCGGGATCAGCCCCGGAGGTGCTACCACAGCACTGGCAGCGAGGGATGGGCTGGGAGGTGCAAACCCCAGCCCTGCAGGAGGCGCCGGGCGATGGGGAGGCAAAGCCGAGGTGAAGATGGGCTGGGGCTGGACCCCCACATGGTCCCACGCTGCTCCTGGGACCTGCTTGGGCCGTTGCTGGGCTTGCCACTGAGGACTCTCTGGGTGACGCTGCCGGCTTCCCGGTTCCCCCGTGCTGCTGGGACAGGGATGGGGAACAACAGAGCCCTGGGAAAACCCCATGCTCTTCCCTCTCTTCATTAAGTTTTAGCACGAAGAGCTTTGAAGCTTTTATAACCTCCCAGATCAGGGGGTCTGAGGCGCAGTGACCCCCAGCCATGGTGTCCCCAGCCATTGTGTCCCCAGGAGCAGTGCAGGGTGGGCACCCTCAGCCCTCTGTGCCCCCTCTATCCCTCCCACCCCCTGCACGGCGCCGCGGCTGATGCCCCCTCTGCTCTCTTGTGCCGCAGATCCCCCGGTACATCCTGACGCTGCACGAGCTGCTGGCTCACACTCCCCACGAGCATGTGGAAAGGAACAGCCTGGATTACGCCAAGTCCAAGCTGGAAGAGCTCTCCAGGTCAGACTCACAGCTGGCCACCCCTGCCTGTCCCAGTGGCCGGGGCTGGGGACTGGGGGGCAGCGATGGCAGCGGGGCGGTTGGGGCTGGTGGAGGGGTTCTTGCCCGATGCCGGCGCAGTGAGCTGCCCTTCGGGTGGGCAGGGAGAGGGGCTGGGGCAGGCAGCCCCCAACCCATGGGGACTGGAGAGGGTGCAGTGCTGGTAGTTATGGTGGAGATGGTGACGGAGGGGTTGTGCTGTCCCTCCGGGGTGGGACGCAGGAGAAGCTCGGTCCTTGGTTTGCTGTTGGCCATCCCTGAGGAGGATGAGACCCCTCGTGAGCCACTGGCATTGGGGGACCTGCCTGCTCGTGCAGGGGGGCTGTGGGTGCCATCCTGGGGAGCTCGCCCAGCTTCCCCAAAGGCGGCCCATGCTGCTTTAGCCAGGACCCCCCTCCCATTGTCCTCGTCCTCTGCGTTTCGAAGGCTGAGGTGTCCCAGTGCCATCTCCTGCCCTCCTGTGCCAGTCTGTCCTGTGCCAATCCATCCCTGGGGCGGTGTGATGGGAGCCCAGCTGCTTCTGGCCAGGGGCTGCCTTTTCCAGGGCTCCTTAGTGATGAAATCTGAGTTTTGGAGGGCTGGGATGGTTCTAAAGGTCTGGCTCCATCCTTCTCTCTCTGTGCTGGGTGCTGGTGGGGCTGCCCCATGGGAAGGGGCCAAGTGCCCCCGAGGTCTCTGCAATGAGCAGCCGGGAATCGGTTGCGATTCCCCATTTCTGATCCTCCCCTTTCCCAGACCAAAGCGTTCTCTGTGTCCTCTGCCCAGCGTATTGCGACGGCGCCAAACCCACTGGCACTCCTCAGTCCTGAGGTGATCCATAAAAAGAGTTTTCATCCTTTTCCCACTCCTCAAGGAGCAGGGATGTTGGACGGGGCTGGTGATGGTGGGGATCCGTCTGCCCTAAATCTGAATTTTGTGATTTCCAAGCAAAAAGCACAGATATTTCAGTATTTAGAGATCTGGAGGCACAGCCCAGGCTGATGTGTAGGTGACCTCCTGAGCCCCGGGGTCTGTGTGGGTGCAGACGACTGCTGTAATTCTCCTGGAATTCCTTTGGTTTTGGCCTTACCTGCTGCAGCCCCTCCCGTGTGCCCGAAGGGACCTGCTAGGAAAAGTGCAAATCTCAGCCGCTCTCCAATTTTCCTCTTCTCCCTCCTTCAGGATAATGCACGATGAAGTGAGCGAGACTGAAAACATTCGAAAAAACCTGGCCATAGAGAGGATGATCATTGAAGGGTGTGAAATCCTGCTGGACACCAGCCAGACTTTTGTAAGACAAGGTATGGTGCTGGTGGCGATGTCCCTCCCCTCGGCAGGTTACGCAAAGCCCTGCAGCCGCCAGCCCCGCATCCCTCCGCATCTCACCCATAGCCCTGCATCCCTCCACATCCCCCCCACAGCCCCCCATAGCCCCGCATCCCTCCACATCCCCCCCAACAGCCCACCATAGCCCCGCATCCCTCCACATCCCCCCCACAGCCCCCCATAGCCCCGCATCCCTCCACATCCCCCCCGTAGCCCTGCATCCCTCTGCACACCCCACCCTGTGGCCCCGCATCCCTCCGCATCTCCCCCCATAGCCCTGTGTCCCTCTGCATCACCCCCTGCAGCCCCACATCCCTCCGCATGTCCCCCCATGGTTCCGCATCCCTCTACATCCCTCCGCAGCTCTGGTGAGTTGTGACATTTAAAAATACAGCCCATTTCTGGGTTTTCTCTGCTCCGAAGCCCCTCACCTTCAGAGGGTCTGGGCACCGTGGTTCATTGCCGCACGGAGCAGAGAGTGCTTGTAGCTGTTACTGATTTCCTGCTGCCGGGGAAGCAGCGGGACACATCCTGACCTCCCCGAGGACCATCCATGCCCTGTGGTGCAAGGGTGGGCCGGGGGCCGTGGCCAGTGCTTGCCCGGTCCCTGGGGTCTCGATAATCCGCGCAGCCGGTGGGGCCAGCCCCGGTCCCAGCCGTGGCGCTTGGGGACATGCTAGCCCCGCTCCCGGGGACCGTGCCCTGCGAAGCTGCCCCCGGTGCCGGTGCCAGGGACGTGTCTCTCCCCTCCGCAGGGTCCCTCATCCAGGTGCCGATGTCGGAGAAGGGGAAGATCACGCGGGGGCGGCTGGGCTCCCTCTCGCTGCGGAAGGAGGGCGAGCGGCAGTGCTTCCTCTTCTCCAAGCACCTCATCATCTGCACCAGGGGCTCTGGGGGCAAGCTGCATCTCACCAAGGTGCGGAGGATGGGATGGGGAGGGGCTTGGTGGCCCCCAGTGAAGGGTGCCAGGGTGCGGGGGCTTGGGCTCCTGCACGGGGAGGGGGCAGAGGCCGGAGCTCTGCCACTGACACCGGCGGTCCCGAGACCACCCTGCCCTCCCCTAGGGGGGGGCCAAGCTGGGGGCAGGCGGTCGGTGGGATTTATTTCGCCTCGTTGGTGATGTGCAGAGCTCTGAGTCACAGGCAAAGAGGAGAAATTGCAAGTTCTCGATAAAAAAGAAGTTGTCCCGATTTGCAGCAGAAACCTTTGCAATCTATTCAGTGAGAAACTGAAATTACAGCTTAGGTTTGTACGTAACGCTCCCCGTCCCCTCCCGTCCGCTCCCCAGACTCACGCTTCTGTTGGTGGAAGTTTTGCAGTTAATTGAGCAAGAATCTTACAGAAATTGCTCATTACTGGCATTAAATTATCAGTTTGAAAAATTACAGTCCATGGCAAAGAGCTGATAATTACAACGACAGACTTTGGGAAAATTTAATTTAAAGCTCATATTAAATAATTTATAAACAAATTAGTTGATGGATTGTAGGAGGGAAATGGCGATGTCCCAGCCGTGTCCCAGCAGTCAGTAACTGCTTTTTCTCCCAGTGAAAGCAGACGCAGCGCTGCAGCCATGGCGAACCCCCGGCTGCATCGCCCCGTCCCCATCCCTGTCCCCGGGGCGGTGGGCTGTGGCGTGGGATGGGGGACTGGGGGTGGGTCCTGCCTCTGAGCCCCGTCTCCCGCCCCCGCAGAACGGCGTGATCTCCCTCATCGACTGCACGCTGGTGGAGGAGCAGGAGAGCACCGACGAGGAGGGTAGGTGTCCCAGCCCCGCGCCGGGCAGGGTCCCCTCCTCAGCCCCCCACCGTGGGTGCGGGGTCGGGGGGGGTGGCTTGTGCATCTCCCCACGGCTGCGGGGTAGATGGGGGCATCTCAAAAAGCAAAGTCGTGGCTGCTCCAGGACCCCCTGTGCTGAGGTTGTCCACACGGCAGACCTGCGAGCCGTGGGTGGTTTCGAGGCTTGCAGCGTGGTCACCCCATCGCAGGGAGGGCAGAGCCCCCACCCAGGGCTCCAGGGAGGTGCCAGGAGTGTGGGTCCCGCTGGAGGCTGCCCTTAATGCCAGACCCTTGGCACGAGGTTGCCGCCGGCCCCGGGCGATGCCTTCCCCGGCCGGAGGTAGCTGGGGACCGATGGCAGCAGGGCCAGCGTGGCCGATGTCCCCTGTCACGGCTGCGGCATCCTCCTGCCATTCCTGCCCTTCTTCCCTGCGGCGTGAAACCAGCCACGGCAGAGCTGGAGCAGATGCAGATGCTGGATAGATTGGAGAAAGTCTTGATCTACTGGCTGGGTTTAATTAAGTAAATTATTTAGTGTGCACCAAGCAGATGCACATTTATGCAAATCTGACCTTCCCGAGGCAGCAGCGAGCGTCACGGCGGGGTGCTGGCAACGGCAAAAAGGCAGAGGTGCTGGATGTCCTCAGCCGTGCCTGCTCAACTGCCGGCTTGGGAAAAGCCACGGGCTCCGTTCTCTTGCCCTCATTAGGAGTTTTCTAGCCCGGGCTCTCCCCTGGCCCGTGGCCGTGCTGCCCCCCTGCTGTGGAGACCTCACTCTGCAAACCCAGAGCCTTTGCCCAGCAAAACCTCCGACACGCAGACAACCCACAAAATGCCACGATGTCCTTAAAACCTTGATAAAACCTCTGCTGGGGGAGAAGGGCTGGGGAAATCTTTTCACAATCGCTGTGTGGGTTTTTTTTTTTTTTTTCTATTCCAAAGCAAAAGCATCGGGGCAAGACATCGACCATCTGGACTTCAAAATCGTGGTGGAGCCAAAGGATTCCTCGTCTTTTACGGTTATCCTCGTGGCCTCGTCCCGGCAGGAGAAGGCTGCGTGGACCAGTGACATCAGCCAGGTAGGATGGACCTGGCAGGGAGGAGATGTTGGGGCGCAGGGTCCCCGGGGATCAACAGCCCCCGCGGGATTCCCCCCTGCAGGCTGCGGCGGTGGCTTTGGGCACCCAGAATTAACACTCGGTGTTTGCTGGGGCTGTCGTGCCCCCCTTGGTCTGCACCCGGGGTGGGTGCTTTCCCGGGACCACCGGGGTGCTCAGGACCTGCCACGGGCTGAGGTCTCACAGCGTCGGGCTGGTGGGAACAGCGCGGGTGGACCACCAAGCCCTGGGCACCCGTGTCCATGCAGAGGGTGTCTGGAGCTGGGGTGCACCAGGAGCCCGGCCATCCCAAAGGCTTTCTGGAGTCCGGTGGCTCGGAGAGGAAGAGGTGGGGTAGGAAGGTGACACGGCCACAGCAGGGTTGTCCCGTCCATGCTCTGCCCGCACACCTAGATCCGTGGTTTGGATTTTCTCCTCTGGCTCAGGCACGTCCTAACAATTTACGCCCGTTCTTCGTTTGCTTTATGCAAATGGCTTTGAAGATCTTTGTCCCCAGGTGGGAGGAAGAGAAAGTTATCGGTTAAGCAGGGTTTGCCTCCTGGCCACCTCTGTGGTACCAAGTCCTTGCCTGCGTCCCCTTGCCAGGGGTGGGGGTTCCTGGCCCCCCGCAGGGCCCGGGGCCAGTCCTGCCCACACGGGGGTCTCCAGCCCCGCTCCTGCCCAGCAGAGCCCTCCTTGGTGGGCCGCAGTGATGGGACCGGTGCTGCTCTGCTGCTCACGGGGTCCCTCCAAGAACATCCAGCGGGCTGGGAGGGGAGTTTAATTATTATTGGTACGGGGTGCGAGGGGGTTTCTGGCAGCTCTCGCAATCCTTTGTGTCTGCCCGCACACCCCGAGCTGGGGCTGGGGAGCAGCTCTGGGCGATGCTTCCCCCACCACAGGGATGCAGGACCCTCATCATGAAGCTCCTGTTTTCCATCAGAAGCTCTTGCCCTTCCCAGCCGTGGTCTCCCATCACACACGGTGGATGCAGCCGGCAAGGACCATGTCCTGTCCGAGCTCGGGCTCTCTTACGGCGTGTCCGAGCCCGGGGGGGCAGCGGGGCCACCCTTGTTGTCCCCACCTCCTCCATCATCTCCCATTCCCGTTTCTTCCAGTGCGTGGACAACATCCGCTGCAACGGCCTCATGATGAATGCCTTCGAGGAGAACTCCAAGGTCACTGTCCCCCAGATGATCAAGTGAGTGCTGCCGCGGCCAGGCGCTGCGGGGAGCCTGGGGGTCCCACGGCCCCATGGCACAGCTCCCACCGCAGCCAAGCGCTGCCCAAAGCCCCACAGCCCGGGGGGAACTGTTCTGTTCCCAGAAGGGTGATAATTAGCTGGGGGAGGGCATTTGATTGGGGTTGTGCTTGGGGAGATGGGACAGCCAAAGGGGAGAGCTCAGAGGAAAAATAATGCTAGTAAAAGGGGGGATGTGTGTGAAGCCCCCAGAGGAGAGGGGCGCAGGGGCTGCGGGCTCTGTGTGTGCTGGGGCTGCCCCAGCCCGAGGAGGGACACGGGCAGCACGAGGGGGACAGGCACAGCCGGGGGGACAGGGCAGCACGGGGGTGTCCCCACCACATCGACCTGCTGTGGGAAGGGTCTTGGTTCATGGGTGTCCCTCAGGGACAGTCGTTCCGTGTTTTTTGCACAAAAACCTGTGCGATGAGCACCGTGCGATGTTTCCGCCCCTTCTGGGGTGCAGATTTCCTTCCTTTCCCCTGGAGGTGTCCCTGCCTGTTCCACATAGCGACACCCCAGACACACGCAGCCCCGTTGCTGCTCAGGACCCCCTGCTGCTTTCCGGGTCCCCCACAGCTCAGGGGGAAGCTGCTTGTGTGAGGCAGCTCTTGGTTTCGTTCCAGGCTGGAACCACAGATTATCTTGTTTCTCTGCAGGTCTGATGCCAGCTTGTATTGTGATGATGTTGACATTAGGTTCAGTAAAACGATGAATTCCTGCAAGGTCCTGCAGATCCGCTATGCAAGCGTAGAGCGGCTCCTGGAGAGGCTGACGGACCTGCGGTTCCTGAGCATTGACTTTCTGAACACGTTCCTGCACTCGTACCGCGTCTTCACCACCGCCCTGGTCGTCCTCGACAAGCTCATCACCATCTACAAGAAGCCCATCAGTGCCATCCCTGCACGGTGAGGCTGCACGAGCATCGCGGCCGTGCCTGTCCCCGTCACCCATCCTGCCCCTCAGGGACCAGCGGGGTTTATGGGGGGACTGTGGCATCGCTCCCCCATCCCCTCTTCTGTCCCGAGTCACTCCTCTGCTCCCCAGACCTGCCCGGCCCTGGTGCCACCCTGGGGCTGTTCCACCTGGTCCCCATGAGTTGTGACACTCGCTCCTGGGAGGGCTAAGCGGTGGGAGTGGGGTGGTGGGGGCTCACTTTGGGGTGCCCTGGAGACCCAGCACTGCTGGAGCTGCCCTTGGGGATCTTCACGACCCCTCAGGCAGCGGAGGTGCAAGCTCAGCCTTTCCCTGTCTCTCCGCCCAGGTCCCTGGAGCTCCTGTTTGCAAACAGCCAGAACAACAAGCTGCTGTACGGCGAGCCCCCCAAGTCCCCCAGAGCCAACCGCAAGTTCTCCTCGCCTCCGCCCCTCTCCATCACCAAGTCCTCGTCCCCCAGCCGGCGGAGGAAGCTCTCCCTCAACATCCCCATCATCACGGGAGGGAAGGCGCTGGACCTGGCGGCTCTGAGCTGCTCCTCCAACGGCTATGCCAGCATGTACTCCTCCATGGCGCCCTTCAGCAAGACCACCCTGGACATCAACAAACTCTACGTGTCCAGTAACTACCCCAACAAAATCCCTGATGAAGGAGAAGCAGCCTCGGAAAAGCAAGAGGAGTCGCTGCCGAGCAAGCAAAGTGAGTTGCTGGGGGTTTACAGATGGGTGGGCAGGGAGGGGGCTGGTTTTGGGGCAGGGGGTACAAGGACGTTGGGGGGAAATTGGGGGCACTGTGCCCGGGGGCTTTACAGCAGCCCAGCCCCGGGCTGGGGCAGGGGACACGGCTGTGTGCTGGCGAGGGGTGGGTGTGGGGAGCCCCCGCCCCATGAGCACACACACAGCAGCCCCCCATGTGCTGGGGAGGCCAGTGGCGGTGGCAGTGGCGGTGGTGGTGGCAGTGGTGGTGGCAGTGATGGCTGTGGTGCTGGTGATGCTCCTGGTGATGCAGTGACTCCTGTGGTGTGGCCTCCAGGAGGCTCAGCAATGGGGTATCAGGGGGAGACAGTCAAAGGGGGGTGAGTGAGGCCCCACAAAGGCCACAGGTCATTGTCCCCTTGAGCATCCCTCTGTCCCCCTGCGCCCACGTCCCCGGGCACAGCTCTGAGCAGCAGAGGATGAGGTCCCCCTGCCTTCGCCCCGTGGGAGTGCTTCGGCAGTGGAGACCCTGAGGACCCTCTGCCTTGGGCACTCGCCGTGGCGTTGGTGGCTGCAGGGGGAGCTGCTGTGTCCCCCCCCGGCAGGCAGGGACCAGGGACCAGATCCCGGCCACCCTGGGGTCACACTGGGCACCCCGAGCTGGGACCCTTCAGCTGCAGGGGGGGCTGCCCCAGGGAGCAAGTGAGGCTGTGCCTGCGACTCCGGCACAGCCAGTGGAGTTTCCCTGTCTTTGAGGAAAGTGGGACGAGGCTGCAGCCTCCCTCTTTTGTCCTAGTTTTGGGCCCCTCACGACAGGAAAGACCTTGAGGGGCTGGAGCAGGTCCAGAGAAGGGCAATGGAGCTGGTGAGGGGTCTGGAGCACAAGTCTTGTGAGGAGCGGCTGAGGGAGCTGGGGGTGTTCAGCCTGGAGAAAAGGAGGCTGAGGGGAGACCTTCTCGCTCTCTACAACTCCCTGAAAGGAGGGGGTAGCCAGGGGGGGTCGGTCTCTTCTCCCAAGGAACAGCCAATGGGACAAGAGGAAACGGCCTCAAGTTGCACCAGGGGAGGTTTAGGATGGAGATTGGGAAAAATTTCTTCCCTGAAAGGGCTGTCAAGCCTTGGCAGAGGCTGCCCAGGGCAGTGGTGGAGTCGCCATCCCTGGAGAGATTTCAAAGCCGGGCAGACGTGGTGCTGAGGGACACGGGTCAGTGGTGGGTTTGGCAGTGTTGGGTTGATGGTTGGACTCCATGATCTGAAAGGTCCCTTCCAACCTGGGCAATTCCGTGATTCCGTTTGCACCTGGACGTTATCCCCTCCCTCACTGTGGGTGGTGTGAGCCCCTTTTTCCCCAAGCACCGGGTGAGGGAGGGACCGCATCCCACCCCATCACTGCGCACGGGGGGCATGGGCTGGAGCTCGCCTGCGGTCCCGCTCGCTGTCACCGGCCCCAGCAGAGCCTCCGAGCTGGCAATACGTGTCCCACACACAGCACGGAGAGCTCCTGCTCCTGAGAGTGTGTGTGCTACCTGAGAACTGAGTGAGTTGTAATAACAAAACAAAAACCACCCAAAAAAACCCCCCACCCACCACAAAAGAAAAACACCCCCAAAAATCCCAAAGT
Source organism: Numenius arquata (assembly GCF_964106895.1). NCBI lineage: Eukaryota > Metazoa > Chordata > Aves > Charadriiformes > Scolopacidae > Numenius > Numenius arquata. The sequence continues at coordinate 558,693 of NC_133586.1, forward strand.
AATCAGGGGACCCTGTGCCTCTCCCGTTGGTTGCTGTGTGCCCAGCTGGAGTGACTTAGGAAGAGCTGGAGGAGCTAAAACCGTGTCCGGGAGTGACGGTAACGGGGCTCCCTGTCCCTGCAGGCACGGAGGTGTCCGTCAGGGAGGAGTCGGACACGGACCCCAACCAGAGCGATGAAGCAGAAGCTGAAACTTCCCCCACGAAATCTCCGACCACTCCCAAGTCCATCAAGTGCAAAAATTCATCAGGTAAGGAGTGAGCCCGTCCCCGTCCCGCTGGGGTTGCCCAGGGCTCTCTCCTGCCCTGGAACTGGCCCCCCAGAGCTGCGGGGGTGCGGGTGTGAAACCAGAGCAGACGTGAGAAGGAGCCGGAGTTCACCCCTTATTTTCCTGCGAGGGGAGAGGGAAGTGCCGAATTCTCTGGCCCGAATTGCAGAGCTGGTCCGTGGGTCTCACCGGCTCTTCCCCCCCCCCCCCCCCCCGCCGTCCTCCCCTCCCGGGGCTGATGGGGCGCTTTAGGAGCGAGTTGTGCTGCTCCAGACGTGAGCTGGGGCTGGATCAAGCATTGATTTATCGGCTCGAGTCTCCCCTCTGTCTTCACACTGTCCGAGGCAGGCTTAACCCCTGCTACGACTGTGCTGGATAAATTCCCTTGGTGTGGTGGCATCCAAAGCCGCCCATCTTCTTTCCCCCAGCCCCGGCGGGGTGGAACCCAGCTCTCCGTGGGGGGCAGCCCCACTTTGGCCACCTCCATGAGCCCCGTTCCCGTCCTGCCCTGGCCCGGGGGAGCTGGCGAGCGGGGTCCGGGGCTGTGGCAGTGGCTGGAGTGGTGTTGGCTTTCTTCTCCCCCCCCCGCCCCCTCCAGATTTCTCCTTGTTTTCTTACAACAACGGCGTGGTGATGACGTCCTGCCGGGAGCTCGACAGCACCCGCAGCGCCCTCTCCGCCGCCTCCGCCTTCGCCATCGCCACGGCGGGAGCCAACGAGGGGACCCCCACCAAGGAGAAGTACCGCAGGATGTCCCTCGCCAGCGCAGGTACCCTGCCCTGGGCCACCCAGAGCGCGGGGATGTGTTTTTGGGGTGCCTGTTTCTACTCTACTGGGCTGGGAGGCAGCCCCCCCACAAGGAGGCATCTTAGGGGTGCTGGGGAAGATGGGGCTGCTCCTTCCAGCAGCCCCAAAAACCCCCGTAAGCCATTCCCGGGGGGGGCCAGGGCTGGGCTAAGGGCTCGCCGGCAGTTTCAGGCTTCCCGACGGACCAGCGGAACGGGGACAAGGAGTTCGTCATCCGGAGAGCGGCCACCAACCGGGTCCTCAACGTGCTGCGGCACTGGGTCTCCAAACACTCCCAGGTGGGTGGCGGGGGGGGCTCGGCGCCGCAGGGACCCTCCCTCCCCGCCAGCGCGAATTTGGCTGCGTGCTGGGTGGCTCCAGCTGGAGATACAATTTGGCACTTCTTTTTTAATTAAGCGAATGAGTGGACCTGGGGAGGAGACGAAGACTGTGATGCAGGGGAGCTGGCAGCCCCTGGCGCGGAGTGGGGGGCCAGGCGTGGATTGTGGTGTTTGGGTACTCGATGTGCAAAGGAAGGGAGCAGGGATCCGCCGTCGCCCCCCGGCCGGGCTCGGTGAAGTCGTGGGTTTGGTTCCTCTCGGGGGGTTTGAGGCTGGGGTCCGGGTTAGGGGACCACGTGGCTTTCCTTGCTCTCCCTTTCCCTCTGCCACTGGTGGCTGGGGGCTCTGGGAGCGGTGCCGTACTGGCTGGCACTGGGAAACCCCTGCACCTCTCCCTGGCCGGGTGATGCCAATTCAATGGTACAGAGTGAGCCCGGTGCCTTCCTGGACGGTTCCCGTTTTCCAGGTGCCATGGGCTGGGATTTCAGGGGGGGAGAGGCAGCCTCTGCCCTCGGCCGAGCAGCCGAATCCCGCGTGGGGGCATCGGTCTGGGCTGGAGTTAAAGGGGAGCTGCTGGGGACCGGCGTTACTGGCGTTACGGCTCATTAACGCTGTGTCTGTGCCGGCTCCGGCAGGACTTTGAAAGCAACGAGGAGCTGAAGTTCCGAGTGATCGGCTTCCTGGAGGAGGTTATCCACGACCCCGAGCTCCTCACCCAGGAGAGGAAAGCAGCCGCCAACATCATCAGGTGAGGAGCCGTGGGTGGGAGGAAGCTTTCCTGGGGCTCCGGAGGAGCCGAGGAGGAGGATGCTGAGCACATCCATCTCCCGGGCACACCGGGACCTGGTCAGGGCCGTGGGTGAGGTGTGACCCCCACCCTCGTCCCCACACGCGGGGCCAGCTGTGGCCTCGGGTAAGGGTGGTTTTTTTTCTCTTTAAAACAGGAAATGGGGCTCAGAAGCATTCTTGTGCTCACTGAGTGTTTGATCTATGAGGAACCAGGAAGCCGTGCTGTGCCCCCCCCGGGGGGCGGGCAGCTCTGGTGCTTTCCCAGCTAAAGTAACGCTGTCTTTTCATGCCGTAGGACCTTGACGCAGGAGGACCCGGGAGACAATCAGATAACCCTGGAGGAGGTTGTACAGATGGTAAATACGCTTTTCCCCCGTCACTCAGCCGGCTCGGTGCAGAGCAGGTCTCCCAGCCCGGGCTGAAGGCTTTGCAGCGTCGGGGCCAGCTGTGAGCACAGCTGGAGCTGTCACGGGCAGGGGCAGTGCCAATCCAGCCCACCCGCTGCTTAGTCCTCCTGCACCATCGTGGGACGGCTGGAGCGGGCACGGACACGCATCTGCCAGCAGGAAAACCCCGGGGGTTCCCACCGTGTCCCCAGCTCTGCTCTGGTGTTGCTGTGGCCGGTTCCAAGTGACGGGCATTGGCCCAGCTGGCGTTGGCTCCCCTGGGAGCAGGGCCCTGGGAACATGCCGTGGGTGAGCAACCTGCTCTAGTGGAGGTGTCCCTGCCCAGGGCAGGGGCGTTGGAACTTGATGATCTTTAAGGTCCCTTCCAACTCTAACCATTCTATGATTCTGTGTAAAACCATCCAGGTGGCCGCAGTGCATTTACCACCTTCCTGCATTTAAAAAAAAAAAACAAAACACCAAAATCTGCTCCAAGAAAAACTCAAGAGCCACTTCAAACTGGCCGAGTGCACCTGAAATGGCAGCAGCTCTGTCCCCTGGCTCTGCCGCCGGCCCCGGGAGCAGCTGGGGTTTCTGTAGGCTTGTGCCTGTGGCCAAGGGTGCTGCACGCTTCCTCTGACGGAGACAACCGGAACCCGAGGGTTTCGTTCTGCCCCTCGATCCCAGCCGCGGAGCAGCAGCACCCTGCGGGCAGAGGGGCGGTGGGGAGGCGAGGGAGCCCTGGGTTTTGGGGTGACGGGGGTTGTGGGTTTCCTGGCCCCCTCCTCCCGAGCTGGGGGTGTGCATTGTGCATACGAGGAGAGGTTGAGGGAACTGGGCATGTTTAGTTTGGAGAAGAGGAGGCTGAGGGGGGACCTCATTGCCCTCTACAACTCCCTGAAAGGAGGGTGTAGAGAGGTGGGTGTTGGCCTCTTCTCCCAAGGGAATAATGACAGGACCAGAGGAAATGGTCTGAAGTTGGGGCAGGGGAAGTTTAGATTAGATATCAGGAAGAATGACTTTACTGAGAGGGTGGTCAGGCACTGGAACAGCCTGCCCAGGGAGGTGGTGGAGTCGCCATCCCTGGAGGGATTTAAGAAACGTGCAGACGTGGCACTTCAGGGCACGCTCTAGTGCCCGAGATTGTGTGGGTCTCTTGTGTGTGTGTGTGGTTGGACTCAGTGATGTCAGAGATCCTTTCCAACCATGAAGATTCTGTGATTCTGTGACCCCTCCGCCGGGGAGCCTTCCGGGTGCTCGGTGCCTTCCCACACGGCACCGGTGCTGCTGAGTGCCACCGGTACCACTTGCCCACCCGGTGTTTGCTGTCACAGCACCCCATCATCTGGCAGGGAGTGCCCCCTGCGCCCCCCCCAGTGTGCACCCACCCCCCCGCAGCCTCTCCACGAGCCCTTGAGCCGCCCCAGAGGAAGCCCAGCTGGTGTTTGCTCCACGGGAGCCGCTTTCGCAACCCCCTTCCCACAGCCGGCAGGGATTTGGCAACAGGCTGGTAACTGGTGCTGGCCGGGGGGGTTTCCTGGGGCCGGCTCACCCTGGGGGAGGGGCTGGAGCCGCTCTGCTTTGGTGAACCCCCTGCTTTGCAAAAGGTGCTGGAGTGTGGTGATGCCTCTTCTTGGGGCGAAGCAGCGCCCCAGAGCAGGGGGCTCAGCTGGACCACAGCATCACCTGTACGTCCTGCATCAGGGAGGGGAGCTGTGGGAGGAGGGGGAAGGGTTTGACACTGAAAGAGGGGAGATTGAGATGGGATCTGGGGAAGAACTTCTTTGCTGTGAGGGTGGTGAGAGCCTGGCCCAGGTTGCCCAGAGAAGCTGTGGCTGCCCCATCCCTGGAGGGGTTCAAGGCCAGGTTGGAGGGGGCTTGGAGCAACCTGGTCTGGTGGGAGGTGTCCCTGCCCAGAGCAGGGGGTGGCACTGGGTGGGCTTTAAGATTCCTTCCAACCCAAACCATTCTGTGATTCTATGATTTGCTGTTTGCTTCCAGGTGGTGCTGGGGGGGCAGCGAGGAGGGTCCCGGCTGCCTGTGGGAGTAACTGGTGGGACTGGAGGCAGCGCAGAGCACCCGCACCCACCTCCTGCCACCCTGTGTGCTCTGTGCTTTGCACCTCATCCCTCCCAGCTCTGTCCCCAGAGCCACCTGCCCTTCCCAATGGCACTGCTCCCTCCCGGCGCGATGCCAGCCTGGCCCCTCTTTCCCCTGGACCCCCCGTGGTGGGAGCTGCTCCCTCCCCTCCCCTGGGACCCCGACAGGAGAGATGCTGCCACTCCTCTACAGGAGCAGGGATGCTGGGGCAGGATTTTAAACCATTCCCTGCTGGGAAAGCCCTGAGTTCGGGCTGTGTGTGCCCTGAAGCACAGCGGAGTCCATGATCACTCCGTGCGGGTCTGGGGCTTGGAGGGTCTTGCCATCAGCCCTGGTGTCTCCAAGCACAGGGCACCTCGAGTCCCCCCCCCTGGAGCCTGGCAGTGGGGACTGTCCCCCTTCTCCTGCTATTCTGGACATCCCTTGGAAGAGCCATCCTGGCAGCTCCAGGGGTCTCCGGCGAGGTGGCCGAGCAGCCGGGCAGGGGTAGGCGGGCAGGGGGCAGTGGCCCGGCAGCACCGCTCCAGCGGGGATCCCCCGGTGCTTTATTAATTACACAGACGTAGAGCAAAAAGGCAGCAGTTGTAGAAGTCGACGTGCGGGGATCCGTTCCGCAGCTGACACCTAATTACTTAAATGGAGAAGATTAGTTAATTTAGTGTCCGTACCTGTGCTGGGATGATAATGTAATTAAAACCGTCGGGTTGGCAGGGCTGTGTGAGGCTGGCGCTCCCCAGCAGGGGCAGGACGCGGGACGCGGTGCCTCGGGAGCGTTGGAGCAGCACGGCACCACACGCCGGCTCCGACGGAGTCCGCCTGCGTCGTTGCTTTGCTGTGCGTGCCGTGCAGGGGTCGTGACTGCGCCCGGAGCCCAGGAGCCCTCATCGCTGCCTTTGTCACGCAGGCGGAGGGGGTCAAAGCAGAACCTTTTGAAAACCACTCGGCTCTGGAAATAGCAGAACAGCTGACGCTGCTGGATCACCTGGTCTTCAAGAAGATCCCGTACGAGTGAGTGATCCCCACCAGCGAGGAAGGGCTCTTCTGGTCGCCCAGGGCTGCGTGGCCGCCTGCTCCCCCACGTCCAGCCTGGCCCCGGCTAAACCCGGAGGCTGCAAACCCTTCCCAGCTGCCCAGTCTGGGCTCAAGCCCAAATCTGAGGCTTCACCCTGTGGCTTATCTTGGTGTCCCCCTGTGGCTCAGGAGAACCTCTCATGTCCATCACACTTTCAAGCCCATCCTTGTGGTCCCTTTCCAGCAGCAGGGGGGGCAAAGGCCCCGGCACTTCCACTCCATGCGGTGGAGCCAGCAGGGCTTGGGCGTCCCAGAAAAATGGGAAAGAAATGTTGACCTGAATGTTGTCGTTTGCAGAGAGTTCTTCGGGCAAGGCTGGATGAAGCTCGAGAAGAACGAAAGGACTCCTTACATCATGAAGAACACGAAACACTTCAATGATGTAAGTGCAGCCCCAGGGGGGGAACGGGGGGACGGGCAAAGAGGAGGCAGCGCAGCCAACCTGCCCCCAGCGTTAGCCAGGGACCGGGGTGTTGGAGGTTTATCTGCCCCCACGCCGTGGACGTGACATGACCTGGGGGACCTGCTGCAGGTGGAGCATCTCCTGGTCCTGCTGGGGCTGCTGCAGTGAAGGGAAACCTTTTTAAAAAGTGCTGTGAGGCTGGAGGGTGCGTAGCCTTTGCCCAGATTCGTCCTGACACGTGGGACTGGTGTCTCCCCAAAGGTCAGTAACTTGATTGCATCGGAGATCCTCCGGAACGAGGAGATCAACGCGCGGGTGAGCGCCATCGAGAAGTGGGTGGCGGTGGCCGACATCTGCCGGTGCCTGCACAACTACAACGCGGTGCTGGAGATCACCTCCTCCCTCAACCGCAGTGCCATCTTCCGCCTGAAGAAAACCTGGCTCAAGGTCTCCAAGCAGGTAGGGACATGGGGCTGACCCGCTCCCAGGGTCAGGGCAGGGGGTGACGGGCTGGGTGTGGGGGTGACAGAAGACACGGGCGTTGGAAAAACAGGAAACAGAGTAAGGTTTTTGTGGGTCTCTCCCAGGAGGGAGGTGGTGTGTGAGCAGCTCAGGCCCTGCGTCGCTGTCGGGTTTATTCATGGAATGGTAGAATTGCCCAGGTTGGAAGGGACCTTTCAGTAGTGAAGCACTGGAACAGGTTGCCCAGAGAAGCTGCGGCTGCCCCATCCCTGGAGGGGTTCAAGGCCAGGCTGGATGGGGCTTTGAGCAACCTGGTCTGGTGGGAGGTGTCCCTGCCCAGGGCAGGGGGGGTTGGAACTCGATGATCTTTAAGGTCCCTCCCAACCCAAACCATTCTATGATTCTATGATTCTATGATCAACCCAGCGCTGCCGTAGACCGTCACTAAACCCTGTCTCTAAGCACTGTGTCTGCCCGGCTGTGAGAGGTCCCGCAGATCGGATGTGCAGTGAAAGAAACCTTCTCTGAAGGGTGACTGCAGCTGTAAACGCACGCACACACACAGCTGTAAACACACACACACACACACACACACACACACTCTCTGCTTTTCTGGGCTTCTCAGACCAATTCTGGATGAGCAAAATGAATTCTTGTCTTGGGTTACTTGGGAAACAGCTTGTACCCGCGCGGTGCAGAGCCTGGCGGAGGCCAGGGGCTGCCGAGCCAGGGCCACTGTGTGGGCTCCTCTGAATCTCAAACACCGTCTTTCTTTTTCCTGCCAAGTGACAAATCTGTAAATTAAAGCAGAAAGTGGGAGGCAGGGGAAGGAAACAAGCGCGTGGCCGGTCTCTGTTATGCGCTGGAGGAACTTTGCTGTCAAGGGCTTGCTCGGCTCCTCTGGACGTCACCAGGAGCCAGGTGTGACAAGGGCAGAGTTTGTGCCTGCAGAAGTGTTGAGCAGCCGGATGGGATGGGATGGGATGGGAATGACCCTGCGGCTCTGCAGGCTTCACCCCCCGCAGCCGTGGGGATGGGGGTTTCTTCCAGGGCCTTCTCCAAGCCAGGCTGTGGGTTTCTTGCAGACGAAGGCTCTGATCGATAAGCTACAGAAGCTGGTGTCGTCGGAGGGGAGGTTCAAGAACCTGCGGGAGGCACTGAAAAAGTGAGTGACCGATGATTCTCCTCCCGTGGCTGCTGCTGCGGGGGGGCTGCTGACGGACGGCCCGGGACCCCCGCGGTGACAGGGACCCTGCATCCCACCCCGGCTCCCACGCTGCGGGCTCACGATGATTTCAGAGCCTGCACTAACGTGTCCAGCAGACACAGGGCAGTGGATGCCGAGCATGAGCCGCTCCTTTGAGCAGCGGGGTGAATAAAAGGGGTTGCAAAGGGGCAAATCACTGCCCGGCTCCCGGAAACCTTTTTCCACTCCTCCCCTTGGAGACTCGGGGTTTGAACCCCCACGTGCACCGTGTTTTGCTGCGGTTTCCTACCGGGGGGGGGAACTCTGAGAGGTGTTCCCAACCCTTTGCTGAAGCTGCCCCCGGCTCACCCCACAGCCCGCGGCTTCGTGTGGGGCACGGCCGGGCTCGTGCTCGTCCTCCCTGCCCGCGGAGACGGCGGCTGCAGGACGAGGCCCACGCGAGCAGCAGCCTTCCCGGGGACAGGCTTCCTTCTGGGGTGTCTGTAAATTAGAGAGAATCCTTCAAACTCTGCTGACTGTGGAGTCCGACCCTCCTCCCCGCTCCGAAGCCCCAGAGTAAGGCACTTTTCTTTCTTTATTTGTTCCTGGTTTGCTCCCCAAGTTGTGACCCTCCGTGTGTCCCCTACCTGGGCATGTACTTGACCGACCTGGCGTTCATCGAGGAGGGGACCCCGAATTACACCGAGGACGGCCTGGTGAACTTCTCCAAGATGAGGATGGTGAGTCTCCCAGCCCCGCTGGGGCAGGCAGGCGTGCGGGGGCTGCACTGGAGCGATGCCCCTCGGTGCCAGCCGGGTCTGTGCCCACCCCCCGCAGCCGGTGGTCATCCACATGGCACCGGGTGGCCACACACGTCCCCCTGCATGTGTACACGCAGCCGGGGCTGTCCCTGGGGAGGGATGTGCCTGGAAGAAAGAAAAAAGCCCTTTGCGTTGAAGGTGGGGACGGGGTGCACTCTGCTGGCCGCCCGTCACCCCCCGCCCCGGGTGCGGGGACGCGGTGCTGGTGGGGGTGGCTCTGCTCTGACCGGCTCCTGTGCTTTATCTCCCCCCAGATTTCACACATCATAAGAGAGATCCGCCAGTTCCAGCAAACCTCCTACAAGATTGAGCACCAGCCAAAGGTAGGGCCTTTGTCCCGAGAGCCACCCGCTCCCTCTCTTCGTGTCCCACCCCGGTGTCCGAGCCCCCTCCCATTGCTGGCCGCTCCGGCGGGAAGGCAGGGTGCTCCTGTAAGGAATGCTGTAGAATGGAAGGAAATGCTGGCAGAGCCAGGGCGGGTGTGGGGGCTTGTGTCAGGCAAGGCGTAACGGGGGGGCGACACAGCTAGGGGAGACGGGTGGCGACCTCCCTGCCCCTCTGGGCACGCGTGTCCCCTGCTGTGTGAGCCGTAACCAGCCCCTCGCCCGCGCAGCAGTGCTGGCAGGGCGAAAGGATGCGGGTGCTCGCCCACCGTCCAAGCCTTGGCTAGAAGCAGCCAGCGCTGGCCCTCTCTGTCCCCGGCTTTGCTGCCGTTCCTTCCCAGAAAAGGGGGCTGCCCTTTTGCTCTGGTTCTTGCCGTGACCCACCACGATCCTGGGCACGGCGGGCAGCAGCCCGGCACGGTCTCCAAGTTGGGGCTGGAGCACGGCCGTGGCCGGGCAGCGTGGCAGGGAGCAGCCTGGAAGGGCTCCCGGGGAGCAGGTGGGCGCTGGGGATGGAGCCGTCCTCCGCTGTGAGCCACCTTTGGGCAAACGTTGGCCGAGGCAGAGAGCGCGGGTCTTGCTGTGGATGTCCCCATCCTGCGGGAGGGCAGCTCCAGGGCTTGAGATCAGCCCGAGCTGGTGTTTGACCTGGAGGTGGAAGGAGAAGCTGTGCCTTTCCCCATACATGGAGGAATTCCACGGGAATGAGTAACGTGCCGGTGGCTCCGGGCACCGCTGCCCTCGTGCCCTGGGCTCCCTCCCGCTTTGCTGCCCGTCCCTGCAGCCGGAGCGTGGCTGGAGCCTCTGTGCCGGCAGCAGTGGGAGGCTCTCGGCAGCGGTGCAGGGGATGGAGGGCACTGCAGCGGGCTCCCTGGTGCCCCCCCAGGATGCTGCAGCGTTGGCATTGCCCCCCCAGCACACTGCCAGCCTTTCCCAGGCTGCTCCCCGCGCCGGCTGGCTCCGAACCCAGGCACGGCTCCTTGCCCTGGCACCAGCCGCAGGTGCCGCGCTGCCAGCGGGGCCAGGAGCCCACCTGGGAACGTTCTCCCGGGAATTGCCAGCAGAGTTTCTGCCAGCACCGTGGCAGATGTCCTGCCCCGACGGCAGCATTCGTGCGGCAGGAACGTCGTCTCCCAACTTCGGTGGTGCCTTAATTATCAGGATGTGGTGTTCTCAACAGGAGAGACCTTTGTAGCTGATAGAATAGTACCAGGGAGGAAAACTAAGCAAAAAAACCCCAAGGAGCAGCCGAGGACTCGGCCAGACTGTGCCCCTGGTGAGAGGAGCACCCGCAACGCCCGTGTGGGTGTGCAGGAGCTGCAGGCGCTTCTCCCCCACTGAATTACTGCTCGGGCCTTTAGCAGTTCCCAATTTTGGCATTTTTGGTCGGTGGCAGCAGGGGTGGGTCCTGCCCGTTAACGCTCTGGCTCTCCCGTCCCTCCAGGTGACGCAGTACCTGCTGGACCACTCCTTCGTGATGGACGAAGAAACCCTTTACGAAGCGTCTCTGCGGATAGAGCCCAAGCTGCCCTCCTGAGGGCGGCGGGGACGTGTACACAGCTATACCATACTGTACATAGCTCTGTCTCCTGGGCGCCCTGGAGTGACTCCCACCTTCCTGCTTCTCCAAGCAAACCGCCCCCCTCCTCCTTCTCTTCCTCCTCCTCCTCTTCTTCCTTCTCCTCCTCCTCCTCCGTAGCCCGCAGCAGACCTCGCGTAGGATTCCCCGCATCCTCTAAGGTTTCACGCATCGACACTTTGCTGGAGTCCCGGTTTCTTTTTGATGATGTTATTTTTTTTTGTCATTTGCTCTTCTCGAGGGGGGCTGGCGGTCGGGCAGGGGAACCCCCCGGTGCTCCCCCCCACCCCCCGGGGGGGACGCGGAGCAGCTCTTGCTCGGACTTCGAGGGCAGTAACATCCCTGGGCAAACTCTGTAAGGCGGGGGAAGAGAACGCATTAAAAGTTTATCCCTCCCTGCGACGCTGCCCTCTCTCTGTGTGCCACCCCCCCCCCCCCCCAGCGCTGGCCTGGCGCCCGGGGGGGGACCCCGCGGCCGCTGTCCCCCCTTTTCCCCCCCCGTCCCTACTACCTCGGGAAGATGGAAACGTCCCTTTGAGCCTCCTCGCTGCCTGCGGCTCCCGAGCAGCTTCTGTTGATATGCTATAGACGCGCGTCCCTTGTGAGCACCATGAGTAACACGCTGTAGAGTTAGACAAAGCAGAGATGACCGAGTGTTTTTATTACATATACTGTAATCCTGTCTAACCACCTTCTAGCAGGAGTATAGTAATGTAGTGCTTATTCTGTGAATATTACCATGTATTTTTTACATTGTACAGTATCTAAACACAGTTTGACTTTGCGGTGGCAGGCATGCTCCACTCCGACAACCACAACACTTTTGCTGTAAGCAATACCTCGTGGTATGAGAATTCTCTTTCAAGCCCTAAAAAAAAAAAAATACTATTTCAACTTACAGCTTGTTTGGAACAAAAAAAAAAAAAAAAAGGCAAAAAAAAATATAAAAAAAATTCAGTTTTTTTTTTTTTGTAAAAATATATGTTTCCTGATTACCTCTTGCTAATAAATCTATTCTATCTCAGGGTGAAACGGGGCTTTTGGTATGGTTTTTAATCGGCGGGGCAAGGCCGGATTCCTTCCGAAAGAGGAGGGGCGGGGCCCCGAATGAACGCCCCGCCCCTTTCCCCGCCCACTGCCGCGACGCCACGCCCACTTCCGCGCCCCTTCCCCGGTCCGTGCCCGGCGCCTTTCCCCGCCCCTTGCGCATGCCCCGCCCCCTTTCTCCGCCCACTGCCCCTCGGCGCCACGCCCACTTCCGCACCCCCTTCCCCCGCCCGCCGCACACGCCACGCCCATTTCCCCGCCCACTGACCGATTCCCCCGCCCCTCCCTTTCCCTGCCCGCTAACCAATCCCCGCCCACTGCGCGTGGCCACGCCCCCTCCCTTTCCCCGCCCCTCCGGCGGCGGCTCGTCCCAGTTCATCGGGGCCATGGACTGGGTCGCGATACTGGTTTCGGCCGCGCTCCTGGTGCCCATCGCCGCCTGGGAACCCACCGCCGAAGGTAAAGGGGTACTGGGGCCGGGGGGAAAGAGGGGGGCTCGGCTCGGCTCGGCTCGCCGCCCCGGGCGCTCGGAGAGCGCCCGGGGCGGCGAGCCGAACCGAGCCGAGCCAGCCACTGACCCCCCTCTACCCCTCCCCGCAGATGAGCTGCAGTTCAAAGCCTGGATGCTGCAGGTAAAGCTCTAGGGGGGGTGGCTCCGGGGACCCCTCGGGAGTTTTGGGGGTCAGGGTTTGATGGGCTTTGCCCCCCTTCCCTCCCCTCTCCACCCCCCCCCCCCCCCGGCAGAACAACCGGCGGTACGAGCCCGGCGAGTATCCCCGGCGGCTGCGCATCTTCCTGGGCAACAAGAGGCAGATCGAGGAGCACAACGCTGGCAACCACAGCTTCCAGAGTAGGAGCTACTTCTTCCCCATCTCAAACCACCCCCCCCTCCCCACCTCACCCCACCCCCGGCCAGCTCTGGCTGTGAAATCCCAGCTTTAGCGAGAAAAAAATAACTTCCCGTTTCCTTCTCCTCCTTCTTCTTCTAGTGGGGCTGAACCAGTTCTCAGATCTCACCTTCGCTGAATTTAAAAAACTGTACCTGTGGAGAGAGCCCCAGGTGAGTCGTGGGGTGGGGAAGGGCCCCCGCGGGGGTCTTTGAGCTGTGCTGCACCCCCATGCGGGTCAGCACCCCATGGCTGTGCTGCCTGGAACCCCCCCTTTGCTCAGTGCCCTGTCCCACCAGAGCCTGGGTAAGAGCGAGGAAGTGAGCCCCCCTGTCCCCTACCGTCCCAGCTTTCAGCCGCCTCTGGCTCTGACCCCGGCTCTGGCCAAGTTCTTACTTCCACTTTCAGCTTTACAGCTTAATCTCTATTTTTATGGGTAGGCCCAAGGCCTGATTCCGGCTCTTTGGGGAGTTAGGGGCTCCCTGAGCAGCTCTGGGGGTGCGGGCTGGCAGTGCCCTTCCAGGGCTGGCCCAGGGCTCCCTGGCTGGCGTGGCTAGCGTGCAGAGGGCCGTGGCCACACAGCAGGCAGTGTGGCAGTCCCCTGGCATGGTGGCTTGCCACAGCCCTCCTGCCTCGCTTGCAGAACTGCTCAGCCACGAAGGGGAACTTCCTGCGCGGCTCTGGACCGTATCCAGACTCCATCGACTGGAGGAAGAAGGGAAATTTTGTGACGCCCGTGAAAAACCAGGTGAGGAGCGTGTGTCATCGGGGGTGCGGCAAGAATGGGCTGGGAGAGGGGGGAACCGTGGCGGGAGGAGGAGTGCGGGGGGTGTGTGCCCGCAGGGAAGCAGGCTCCCCCGGGACCCCCTCCATGGCTGGGGCAGGGGGAGGCCAGGGGACAAGCGGAAGGCGAAGCCTGGCTGCGGGCAGGGAGTGGAAGCGCTGTGCTCTTGACCTGCCCTTCTGCCCCGGCCCTGGAGTTTCGGGAGGCCAGTGACCCCCCGGCACGTTAGGACTGGCTCCTTTCCGGTTCCCAACGCAGGGCCCTTGTGGGAGCTGCTGGACCTTTTCCACCACGGGGTGTTTGGAGTCTGCTATCGCTATTGCCACGGGAAAGCTCCTCTCGCTGGTAAGAGATTCTCCTTCTCTGTGTACTGACAGCGAGTCCTGCCTCCGGTTATCCGGGGGGGCTCCTGCAGGGCCAGCCCACCCCTGCCCGGGACAGCCACCGGCTGCTTGTTCTGACTCCGGCTGTACGTCCCTGGGTGCTGTGCCTGTCACCATCCCCTCTCGGGATGTGTCCCGCTGCCCCGGGCTTGGGCAGAGCCCTTCTCGGAGCAGGATGAAACCGGAGAGGCTGGAGGGTGACAGTTGCTGACCCTGGGAGCAGGCGTGGGTGGCCAGAGCCGGGTCTGGGGCTACCAGCCGGCAGGAGCTCCATGCTGCAGAAGAGCACGCTGCCAGCAGCACGCCGTGAGGCTGTTTAAGTTTTTAAACTGTCAGAGGATGTATGTTCTGGAAGAAGCAGACGGGCAGTAGCCACTCGCGTGCCTTACCGGGATAGCCGAGGGCTGGGTGTGTGAAAAACGAACTTGACCTTTGAAGGGGATGTCTGCCAGCGCTCCCTCAGCGGGACGGCATCCGGGCGGGCGTCGGGAGGAATTGCAGCCCGAGCGTCCCCGGCTGGACGTCCTCCTCCTCCTCCCACTCCTCGGGACGTGGAGCCGTTCGGGGGGGTGGTTCCCGGTGGCGGGGGGGTGAGGAGGCAGCCGCTCTTGGGTTTCACACCGCGCGGGTCGCACCCGGTCCCACTCCACTCGCAGGTGTCGAACATCTGCTGACTCAAAACACTCTTCCGTAGGCGGAACAGCAGTTGGTTGATTGTGCCCAGGCTTTTAACAACCACGGCTGCAGCGGGTAAGTAATAATACAGTAAGGAAGAACAGAAATGAGAGTATCTTGTGTTCCGTGACTGACAGCCTCCCTCCAGATCTAGTGTCAGGATCTGGGGATGGTTTTTGTTTCCCCGGGTGAGGGAAGACAGTTATGGGATTGGATTTAATTTCGCCCTCCCTGGAGGTTAGACTCTTTCATTAAATCTCCGGCGTTTCCTAACCTCTGTTGTTCCTCTTGTTTATTAGTTTTTGTTCCGATACTTGCTTTGTTGCAACATCTTCTGATGCCGCAGTCACGGGTGCTGTGAGGCTTTAACGTGCCCAGGGAAAACAGGGGGAGTTTTATCTGGTGCTCTGCTCGTGGGTCACGCACATCTCGTGGTGCTTTAAGGAACCCACAGAAACCTCCGCTTCCCCTTTGGTGAATTCCTGCTGGCAGTGCCACAGCAGGCAGAAAATAAAGCTTTCTGAAATCTTACATCCTCTGTCAGATAAGGGGTCCCTGAGGAATGTTCAGAGAGCTGAGCACAACCACTCTGGGTGCTTTTTATTCTCCTGACCCCTCCTTAGTCCTCTCCCTGGGAGCAGGTCCTGACCACGCTCCCCGGAGGTGGCCGGGGATGGCTCCTTGCTGGGGACGTGGGTCCCTTGTCCCTGCCCGTGCCGTGTTGCTGGGCGGAGGTCACAGACACCCACCTCTGGGTGTGCGGGGCTGCGGAGCCGAGCTGGCAGGGCTGGGGCTGTGCGGGCGAGGGGACGTTCACCCCTGGGGACTGGGCACCCCTGAGACGGGGATCTTCCCGCACCTATAGGACCATCCCAGACGGTGATGGGCTGGGCCAGGAGTCCCAGACAGGGAGACAGGGCAGGAACAGGCTGGAGTTCGTGCCGTTAGAGGGTCTGGGGTACACACTGTCCTTCCCCTTGCCCACCCTGTGCGGGAGGGGTCTGTAGGGCTGCGGGGGGGGGGGGGGGCTGACGGCTCCGCTCTGCAGACGCTGCGGTGTTCCCGTCCTAATTAATCTGCATTCTGGCTGTGTTGTCTTGCAGGGGGCTGCCAAGCCAGGCCTTTGAGTACATTCTGTATAACAAAGGGCTGATGGGGGAGGACGCCTACCCGTACCGGGCCGAGGTATTCCCGGGGCGACGCGGACGCATCCCTGCGGCAGAGCGGGGGCCCGAGCAGCTCTAACCCCGCTCCTCTCTGTCCCCACAGAACGGCACCTGCAAGTTCCAGCCGGAGAAGGCTGTTGCCTTTGTCAAGGATGTTATCAATATCACCCAGGTGAGGCCGCAAGGTGTTTCCCAGCTTCCAGGGCTGTGCCGAGCCCGCCCTGGGACCTGCTCGGGTGCCCACTCGCTCCTCGGAGCTGGCGTGAACGCTCCTCCTCATCCCCTTTGCTGATGGTGGCACCAATGAAGTGCTGGAGGCAACACACAGGCAGGAGGTCTCTGCCCGCTCCCCAGGCCATACGGAAGTCTCGGCTCTTGTCTTTCAATGCCAACAGCGCTCGTTTCCTTGTCTGCAAGGAGCAGGCTGGGGTCTGCCCTCCCCGCTGTGCCCCGAGTGCTGCTCCGGGGATCCCGACTGTAGTGGGGAGATGGATAACCCCGGGATGCTCTCCTTGCAGTACGACGAGGATGGGATGGTGGAAGCCGTGGGGAAGCACAACCCGGTGAGCTTTGCCTTTGAGGTGACGAGTAACTTCATGCACTACAGAAAGGGAGTCTACTCAAAGTGAGTATTTGTGCGCCCGGGGGGTGTGGGTGAGGGACAGAGTCACTCCCCTCCCCACCTCCCCCCCCGGGAGGGACACGGGGACACTCTTCCTGTGTCTTCTTTTAAACTGAAAATAGAAAATGTAAGTAAACTGAGACGTGTAAGAAAAGTGGCAGAGATGAAAAAGTAGTTTGGGACGTGAGGTGAGCTAGCAGAAGGTCTGGAGGGTTGTGCCAGCTCCACAGCCAGGGCAAAGAGCTCCTTAAGAGGACGAGTGTTGTATTTTGGGAGGCCTGTGGGAGCTGCCTGCGGCAGGGCAGGGTTCTGTTGGGTGAGAAATGGGGAAAGGGCAAAAGGGCATTAAAAAGGGGCAAAAGTTTGGAGAGAACTCAAAAAACACTTTAGAGTAGTGAGTCCTCAGTTCACGTAGAACTGTAGGGAGAATGAAACCAAGAGTCCAAACATGAGGGATCTGCACGGGGATGAACGGGCAGCACCGGGAATCCCAGAGCCTTGGCTGTGGCCATAAGGACAGGAATGGCAACGGGAACGGCCAGTTTGAGGAACAACCCAGGGAAAGTGGTCCCCCAGATTTATAGTCAGAGCAAACGGAATAACTGATGCTCCGGTGTTTTCAGGCCGTGCTCCCCGGACCAACTATGAACAGATTCAAGAGAAGTAACTCTGCTGCGGGGATACCGATCTTTTAGCTCTCTGCCATTTGAAAATGTTTAAATCTGGGTGCTCTACAGATGGGAGCTTGTACCTTGTGTTTCTTTGTTTTATACCATGGGCAGCAACTTCCATCACGCACAATTTAAAAGCTGGAAATTCAGAGGAAATACAAAGAAATGTGTATTTAGACCGAAGAACTCGCTGTTCTCTGCGCGAAATGCGGAACAGTGCCCCTGAACTTTGGGGCAGAACGAAGCAGTGCTGGGAAGCACTAAGAGCTGCTGGTTTTCATTGGAAACATTCTTTTGCTTGATTTTCTTTTTCCTTGTAGCTCGTTCTTGTGTGACACTGTTGATGTTGACTCTGAGCAGAGGGCTGGAGTGGGTGCTCAGATCAAAGGTCCCTGCAGCCTATTGCCCGGACTTCAGATATGGCCGGGAGTTATTCCCGAGTGGGAAAACCGAGTGCTCTTTCTTTTCCTTGGCTTCCCTCCCTGCTCTCCACGACTGGAAGTTCACAGAGTCCATGAGTCCATTTTGCAGTTGGAGTGGGATCAGGACTGCCGGCTAATCCACCGCTGATTACAGGCTGGGTTTTCATGTAAAAAAATAATCTGTGTTGTTTTTCCCTTTTCCTTGCAGCCCACGATGCGAGCACACTCCTGACAAGGTGAACCACGCCGTCCTTGCTGTGGGCTACGGGGAAGAAAACGGAACTCCCCACTGGATTGTGAAGAACTCCTGGGGCCCACACTGGGGCATGGACGGGTAAGGAGGTCCCAGTGCTGCCGGGGCCACCCCGGTCTCCCTGCACCTGGGGAAAGGGACCTCGTGTGCGTGGGCTTCCACCCACCCTCAGCCGCCCCCAGCCACCCCTATGCTCTCAAGCTGAAGTTTCACAGCTGGTTCATAGCAGCTGGTGTCATTTTTTTCAGGGGAGGTTTAGGATGGATATTAGGAAAAATTTTTACACTGAAAGTTATTAAGCATTGGAACGAGCTGCCCAAGGCAGTGGTGGAGTCGCCATCCCTGGAGGGATTTAAAAGCTGGGCAGACGTGGTGCTGAGGGACACGGGTTAGTGGTGGGTTTGGCAGTGGTGGGTTTGGCAGTGGTGGGTTGATGGTTGGACTTGATCATAGAATGGTTTGGGTTGGAAGGGACCTTAAAGCCCATCCAGTGCCACCCCCTGCCCTGGGCAGGGACACCTCCCACCAGACCAGGTTGCTCCAAGCCCCCTCCAACCTGGCCTTGAACCCCTCCAGGGATGGGGCAGCCACAGCTTCTCTGGGCAACCTGGGCCAGGCTCTCACCACCCTCACAGCAAAGAAGTTCTTCCCCACATCTCATCTCAATCTCCCCTCTTTCAGTGTCAAACCCTTCCCTCTCCTCCTATGGCTCCCCTCCCTGATCCAGAGTCCCTCCCCATCTCTCCTGTAGTCCCCTTCAGGTACTGGAAGGCTGTTATACGATATATATGATCTGAAAGGTCCCTTCGAACCTCAATGATTCCATGATTCTATGCTCTGGGAAAAGGCAGGGAAATCATCCCCGCCTCGGCAGCGAAGGAGCCGTGGCTCTACATCACTCCTGCGGTGACCGGGTAGAGCAGACCCTTAGATCCATAGACCTGCTGTTGTCACCGGGGGCTCGGCTGGCGTCTGCGGAGCTGCTGTGCCGCTGGTTTGCCCGGTGCTGGGAGAGCACCGTGCCCCTGCCGTGGTTACACGTCCCGAGAGGAACGGGTTGTGCCGGGAGTGAGCTTTCACTCCAGCTCCTCAAGTATTTCCAGCTGCAAGTGGAATTTTTTGGAGTCAGGTGCTGACTCTGCTGGTTTGTGGCACAAGGGGACAGGGAATGGCATTGCCTGGGGACACGCTGGCGGCAGCAGCGCTGTCTCCGGTGTTTGCTCTGTGTGCTGGCATGAGAAAGGAGCTTGCACAGTCCCCTTACACCGTGGTGACTCTGCCGGAGGAGGGGACGCTCACTCATACACATCTCTTTCTCTTTTTAGGTACTTCCTTATCGAGCGTGGCAAGAATATGTGTGGCCTCGCCGCTTGTGCGTCTTACCCGGTCCCTCAGGTGTGAGAGGAGGGGGCAGGCCGGGGAGGGTGGGCACAGGGAAAGGGACAACCGATGGCCTGTGAATTTCCGAATGCAAAACCCCAAGAAAGGCAGGCCCAGAGGAAACACCCATCTGCCAACAGTCGTCACGCTCAGGCAGCTTCCTTGGCTCACACACAGCCTCTTGCGGTAGGAAGGCCCGTGCCTGCTCTCCCCAGCGAAAAGCACCGCTGCCACCCCCACCCCGTCCCAGCCCGGGCCCCGCGGCTCCACTGGGGGTGGCAGCAGCAGGGGGGGGACGCTGCTTGTGGGGTGGCGATGTCCCACCGTTACCTGGTTTGGAGACTGATCTTCTTTGCCCCAGCAAAGCTCCCCCCTTCCTCCGAGCGGCTGTTTCCCAACTGGCACATCTCACTTCTTGGCAATGGATGGATAATTTTTCCTTTCTCTGGAGGAGTGCTGCCGTTTGTACACTTTATCTATTCTGACATTTGTTTCTAGTATTTTTTTTTTTTATTAAAAAAGAATAGGATATTTTAATGCAAATAGAGAAGAAATGGATGATTTTCTTTTATGAATCAATGAAGACAGCCAGAAGCTCATTGCTAATAAACACGCAGTGGTCAGGCAAGGTGTGTGTCTGTCAGGGGCACTGCTGTTTTGTGTTATTTCATGCTAAAAGCGGCCACTGGCAGAATAAAGATGACTCATTCACCGGTGTGGTGTCCGCGGTCACGGATGGGGGATGGGGCCTGAGGCCTGCTCTTTCCCATCGGGGGGGAGGGCCAGACCCGACCCCGGGGGTGCCCGACGGGGGGACACCCCCCCTCCTGACACGGCTCCGCCGGCCGCAAGGGGTCGCGCAGCCTTAAAACCTCCCCGGGTTGCGCAATTTGCTTTTATAATCAGCTTTAAGGCCCCGGGGCAGGGCGGGGGTGCCCGGGGGCTGCCGACCGCCGCTCTCCGCCTGCTGCCGCCGCCGCCATTTTGCGGGGCGGGGCCTCCTGCCTTCCCTTCCCCGGGGGTGGGGCGGAAGTCCGCCTTTGCCCCGGAAGTGGAAGGTGCCGTCGCCACTTCCGCTTCCGCCGCGTCCATCCAATGCGGGGCGGGCGGCGTTTTGGCGCCGAATGCGAAGGGGGCGCGGGGCGGCGGGGAGCGGGCGGTGCGCGCGGCCCCGCGGTGCCCAGGGCGCCCTCTGGCGGCGGGGCGGCCACGGCCCTTCATGGCGGCCCTGCCTCAGAACAACCTGCGGGAGCAGCTGCGGCTCCACTCGGCCCGCGGAGCCCTCAGCGCCCTCCGCAACCCGCCCCCGCCGCGGCAGCGCCCGGCGTGAGTACCGCGGGGCCTCGGCGGGGCGGGGGGACACACACCGGGCGGGAGGCGCTAACCGGGGGCTCCTCTCTTTGCAGGGGCTTTACCTTCAAGAAGACCTCTCCGGCCGGCGGCCCGCCCAGGGAGCCCCGGCGCCTCCCCGCCGCCTCCGCCTTGAGGGAGAAAGATGTTAACACCTCCCTGGCTGCGCTGGCCTCGGCCCTCCCCGCCTCCAAGGACAAGAAAACGCAAATCCAGAATTTTTTTCCCGTGGTGTCCGGTGGATGCAGCCTCCAGCCCAGCCCGGTGCTCGCCAGGCCTCAGGAGGCATCAAGAGGCCCCGTGGCCTCTGGGCAGAGGAGCGTGAGTGAGGGGCTGCGTGGGACCCCCGCGCCCCGTCCTGCGGCTGCCCCCGTCATCGCCGTAGGAGATGAGTGGGATGACATCGATGACTTTGATTTGTCGGGAATTGAAAAGAAGTACTGCAGGCCGCCGGTCCTGTCCCCCAAGGGGCAGCGGCCCACCTGCAAGGCTTCCCAGAGGCCCGAGCCCCACCTGGATGAGCTGCCCGGCTCTTCCCCCGGCACTGTGGGCCACGACACGGGGCCTCGCAGCCACGGCACCTCGGGGCGTGGGGAGACCTCTCCAGAGGCCGAGCAACAACCCTCCTCGCAGCAATCTGTGATCTGCCTTGAGGATTCAGCTCCCTGCAGTGATAACAAGGCTGTGGGTGAGGACCTTTGGGAGGATTTATCTGCTGACGTGATTTTGGGTGATGACAGGGAAGAGGCTCACCCAGGTAACAATTTATTTTAAAGTACCGGTGTGCTAGAGGAAAACATGCTCGTGTTTGCACACAGAGGGCTTGGCTTTTCAGAAACTGGAGGGAGCTGCACGCTCGTGTCTGAGGAGCAGCCGTGGGTAGGTGGGTTTCGGTTGGGTAACCAGGGCTGTGAGCGGCGGAGCGGCGTCTCCGTGGCAGAAGGAGCAGCTGGTCGTGTGGCAACACTGGGAGCTGCAAGGCTTCCCATCTGCCATTCCAGAAACGAAGAGCAATAATCTACAGGGATGTTAGAGAAAGAAAAGTGCTATTTAAAATTCATACAAAAGAGACACAAAATCATCTTAAGCCTAAATGTAATGATGAGAAATATTAAACGAGAAAAAGAGATCTTTCAATTTAAAACAAAACAGACAAAACACCCCACCATCAAAAAACGTCAGCCCTCAGTTATAACCAAAAAGTCTGTGACTCGCAGTCAGAGCTTCCTTGGCAGCTCCCTGCTGCTTTGAAACTTTTGATCTTTATTTGTGAAATTAATATGTTTATGCAACTGCATGATATTGAACAGGGTCCTGTGGTGCTGCTGTTACACTAAATGGCGAAAGGATTTGTCAACTGTATTTTTCTTCTTAAAAATATTTTGTTACCTTTTCCCCTCTTTCTGTGAAATTAGTTTTAATGTATTTATGATAGGATTTGTCTTATAAGGCACAATACATGCAAATTTGGCTTCTAATTCTAGTATAGAGACTATACTAGTTGATGAGTCTCCACTCTTTTTAAGCTAGTATTAAATATAATAGTTTTCAATAAAATCTCTTGTAGGAAAAACCTCTTTAGGTTTTTCTCTTCTGGCAGGGAGAGGTAACTAGAGGCAAGCTATATAACTTTGCATTTAAAAGAGTGTGGGATTTTTATCCGTTTGTTTTTAATGGGGGAGAAAAAGGGAGCAGTCATAATTTTTCTTTTTTTTTTTTTGTCCTTTGGAAGTCAGAAACTATTAAACGAGTGTCTTGAAATCTGGCTGTTAATTTTTCCCCTCTGTTGAGTTGCATTCTTGTTTGCACCCCAATGAGTTTACAGCGTTACCCAACAACATTAATACACTTCTCCTTCAGCTGCTGGTGCTGAAAGCGGGGCGAGGCAGGAGCCGGGCGGTGGGGGGCAGAGCAGCCCCCCAGAACTGGACGCTGTCGACATCGAGCCGTTCTCCGAGCTCGAAGAGGACGATTACTTGGATGTAGTTCCGCCCTCCCCTGAGGAAGAGCTGCCTTCCTTCTTGCCTTCTGTAAAAAGCACTAGGTAAACCAAAGTTCATTGATAAAACTGTCTTTAGGATGATATTTAAAAGTAGCAAAAAAGACATGAAACTAGTGCTCGTTAAAAAGTTGCGGACTGAGTTGATTGTCACATTAACAGCTGACAGCTGCTGTTAACGCCTTATGAAATACTTTCTGTTTCATGGCCAATGTTAAAGGTGGCTTTTGCTTCGGAAAAAGCAAGAGTTACGTTTCCTTCCGTAATGAGAGGGAAAAACAATTAATGAATCAAGTCTGCGCACGGTGGCACAGAGGACGAGTGACAAAGCGCTCAGCTCCCTGCAATTTAACTGGGTTTTCAGAAATTCGGTTATCTTTTATGCACACCCTAAATGTTGTTATCTAAAAGATAAACTTCTTATATGGAAATGCCTTGTTTTCCAGATATCTGTATTTTAATGGCTTTTTATTTTAATGCTAGTAATGTTTTCAAAGAGTCTCCTGCCAGTGGAAGGTCCACAGGCAGCGCTGAGTCCACGCCTGGGCCGGGTGCCACGACGCAGCCTGTTGCTGACAGTGACCCTGGTGTGGAGGGTGCAGGTACAGAAAACATTTGGAAATTTTATGCCTCAGGTTTTGGGGACGATTTGCAACAAATCGTTCTGGGTTTCCCATTGCTGGGAGCATTCCCTGAGAGTGAGCGATGGGGAGGAGGAAGCAGGGGACTGTCTGGGACAGGATTTTCAGATGCGTATCAGTGTATCACGTGTATCTGTGTTGTTTAAAACTTTGTGTTTATAAATGCTCAGAGCAGTGTGTTTGTTTATGTTTTAATGATGCTGTTCTAGAAGTCAGTTTAGTCAGGCTCTGCCTCGTTGTACGTTCCTGTGCCCGTAGCAAGCTCTGCTCAGTGGGGAGGGTTTGGTGGCGGCGAGAGACACCCTGCTGCCCCCCTGGGTAAATCAGAGTTGGGCAACTGCAGCAGGGGCAGGAATGTGTTCTGAGGGGTCACAGCCCGGTAGCAGCGATTTGGGGTCCCATGCAGTTCCAGGGCAAAATCCAGACGGTTCTGTGGTTCCAGATTTGAAAGGGAAGGTTGTGAGGTGACAAACACCAACTTTCACCTGTGGGAGGTTTTCCACGGTGCTTTCTAGACTAGCATTGCAAGGTAATATTTTGATAAGATGTGTTCCAGTGTGTTTGGGGAGGGGTAATTTGAGATAAGCAAAACACGTAAACTTGAGTGTTTTTTCAAAATAAGTGGGAAAGAACTGTGGTGAGGTTTGGAAAATACAGAGAGACGGATAATTAAAAGGCAAGGGCAAAGATATGTAGGCTGAGCCTGTGCACACAGAAACAGTTTCTTTATGCGAATGGACTTCTAAAAAAATCTATTGAAATTAAATTATTTCAACTTATTTATTGCAATTTACTGTCTTATTGTATATTCTAATAAAAACTAGTGTTACTGTATGGTAAAACACTCCATCTCACAGATAAGGGCCTGCCTTTGGAACAGCGACTCTTCGGCATCATGGCCGACATCTGTGACCTGGTAGATGCCATCCCGCTCCAGGAGCTGCAGGCGCTCTCCTGTGCGAAGGAGCTTCTCCAGCAGCGAGATCTCAGGTACGCGCTGATGAGCCGCCTTTCCCAGCTCCGTGTGGAGCGGTGTCGTGCCTGCAGGTGTCTCCACCACACCGAGAAGATGATACGGAAGGATTTATTTAAAAAGCTTAAATTAACCGACCAGCTGAAGGGGAAAAAATAAATCCCCCCAAACCTGCTGAAAGTGTTAATGATCCCAGTGTTCTGCCGGAAGAAAGGATCCGGTTCACATTCAGTCTGAGGCCCAGGTGTCCTGTGTCTCTTCTCTGGAAGGTGATGAGAAACAGCTGCTTCCAAAGCAGCAGGGTGATGGGATAGAACCTGCCAGGTGCCATCCTCGGTCCTTGTCACCCCAGGCGTTAGTTTCATATTCTCTCTCCGGGACTGGCTCTCGCTGACTGCAGTGATTATGAGTTCTCCTAATACCTGTGTGCCTGTCGCCTTTCAGCCTCATCGTTGCTGCTGCGATCTGCTGCTTCAGCTTCTGCGTACTCTGATGGCACGATACGGAGACAAAGCATTGGGATTTGGGATTTTGTTTTGGTTTTTTTACTGGCCTGGATCTATGTGCTTTTTCTGAATGTTCTCAGTAAAACTACTCTATTCTATTTCCCCTCCTTACTGTAGTCAGACATAGTTTTTAGAAAGTACATAAAAACATAATTTGGTTCAAGCATATTTTTACTTTTTCAACTTAACGTTTGTGCCTCTAAAGATATATTTTTTTTTTTACTATTATTATTTTATTTTATGCTCTCCCTTGCCTGGATCAGTTCCTTGCTACTAGGAATTCTTTTATGTCTGCAGAGGTGGTGTTGTAATTTTGTAATTATTTTGTTCATCTGAGTTCTGGTTTTATTCTCTCTTCCCTCATTTCTCTGAAATATTTTTAAGATACGGTGACACAGAATGCAGTGTAACCACCATATGTTAGTATTTTTCATAGGAGAGAGACAAAACTGTTTAATGTATGTTGTAGAAGTTGGTAAATCATTGCTTGTGACTAAATGTATTTTTTCCTTCTTCCTTCCCTTGCCGTCTGTCCAGGAGGAGATTGCTGGCTGGTTCTGTCACTTTGAACAAAAGCGCCATGAACAAGAGTTTTCCTGGGACCTGGAAGGGGTGTGTGGAGCGGAGCCCTCCTGCACCCCCCGCTCTGGGCTCTGGCCCAACCTGGAGCTTCAGTTCGGGCAGGAACTCACCCCAGTCCCCAAACCTCCCCTCTGGCCTTTCCGGGACTATGCCTTCAAGCCATTTTTCTACCAAAAAAAATCAAACCTTGGATTTCTCTTATGCTTTAAAGCCAAGTACCGAGGAGGATACCTGCCCAGGAACTGCAGCACCGTCCTCCTCCCGGGGACAGGGCAGAGATGGAGCTTCCCTCAGCCTTTACCCTGAGATGTCCTTCGACAGCAGCTCTTGTGGGGAACCAGGGCTGAGAAACGGGGAGAGCTGTCACCTGCTGGAGAGGCCTCTCACCAGCACCGCTCTGCGAGGCCAGGGCAGGGCTCCCACCAGCATCCCTGCGCAGGATGGTCTGGGGATGAACCATACGGACTTTGACCTCGACCACTTTGATATCGATGATTTTGATGAGGACTGGGAGAATTCGGTTAATGTTTCAGCACCCGAGACGCCGTCGACGCCGCTGTATCAGCCCGTCAGGGAGGGGCCACCTGCCAGATCGCTCTCCTCAAAGATACTGTCCAGAGCCAAAGGCTCTGCTGCTGCATCAAGCCCTGCTGCTCCAAAATCCAGCTTCTTGATGGCGACAAAGAACCACTCAGGTAAATGATGGTCACTAGGATTACTGTCTTTCCCTTTCTAAACTTCTATTTACTTATTTTTAGACCTAAGGCCAAATGACTTCCTGTAGATTACATCAATGCCTTTTGGTTTTGTGGAAATTTCTTTTGGTTTCTTTCTCCAAAGTCGTCTTCTGCTTTTTTTCCTCCAATGATGCCAAACTTGTTGAGTGTTTATTCGCCAGGCAGGTGGCAGGCTGCTGGGAAGATGAAGCTGCTAAAACTGGGAACTAGGATGTTTGTGTGTTTTAATTAAGTAACGACTCTGCAGTTGTTAATTCAGAGCTGTGCAACAGTTGTAGCTGCTTATGCAAAATGTTCAAAACCGGGCACTGGCTGAAGCAAACCTAATCCCTCTGGGGTCAGGGGGTCGCTGTCACTTGTGGTTACTGAAGGAAGGGGCTGGTGAAGGGGGAGGTGGAAATGGCAACCCCTTTCAGCAGCGTCTGTCGCTGGTTCAGCCAGCACCTGGGTTTGGGTAACCACAAACGGGGACCCTGTTAATAGCTGTTTGTGGGAAACTGAAGTTTGTTGGTGTAAGACCAGGCATTTATACAGTCGCGGGGAAGAAGCTTGTTTCCAGAGATTTGCATATAGTCAGAGTTCACACTTTAGCTGCTCTTAACTTCTAGATGAATGCAATTTTGTTTAATAAGTCATGATTTGAGTTTAAAAGGTTCAAAGGGTTGTGGTGGTGGCTGAGCCGTGTGTTACAGCGAGGCAGTGTCACGTTGCCAGAGGGATCCACAACTTTACACTGTAACTTACTGTAGGTGCATTTTCTGTGTCTCCTAGACCCGCCGGCCAATAACCCTGCGCTGGAACGCTTCAGGGGCATGAAATTCTCCCATTCCGAAGGGATGATGAATATCTTTCACAAGAAGTTTGGTTTGCACTATTTTCGGACAAACCAGCTGGAGGCCATCAACGCTGCTCTGCTGGGCGAAGACTGTTTCATCCTGATGCCCACGGGTGGGTGTCTCCACGGGCCACGCAGCCCCAAGCCTTTGAGCACAGGCTTGAAAAATAAAGACCTGAAGCTCCTTTTGCGGGGCCCTTGCCAAACTCTTCTCTTTCTCTGTGCCTTTGTGGAGGTGGCGATAAATTGTGATGCTTGAATTCTGTGGCTGCAGGATTTCAGGACTATTGTCTGCACTGTGGTGTTTTGGATGAGGGGATTGAGTTTCTGCCTACCATAGTATTTCACATGATGGCTCTTCCTTATCCTGCAGGTATCATGTCAAAGGCACCCACTGGGAAAAGTTCGTTGTTTCTGAAAGTGCTGTAAAATGGGAAATAAGCAATAGGTCTCCCTTTTCTGCTTCTTCTCCAGAGTCTCCTTTTCCTCTTGGTACCTGATGTTTGGTGTGTTCTGTTCCATCCTCGCAGGTGGTGGGAAAAGCTTGTGCTACCAGTTACCGGCCTGTGTCTCTGCTGGAGTCACCATCGTTATCTCCCCACTGAGGTCCCTGATAATAGACCAGGTTCAGAAACTGAAGACCTTAGATGTAAGTTCCAACAGCTGACTCTGTTTGTTTGGTTAAACTGCAGATGAGTGAGTTGGAAATCTGGAATTTTACACTAAATCTTATGTCTCAGATATAAATGGTAAAAATTGATAAGACGGAAAGTGTAAAAGGCAAAGTTGTGTAGGAAGAACTAAATCAGATGAACTAGAACATCTGGGCAGTCTGACTCCTGCACTTACTGATGCTGCTGTGTACTTGTTATCGGAGCTTAGTTTCCAAGTACAGCTGCATATACATTTCATCTGGTTTATAACTAGATGTAGGACTATATTTGGAGATGCTTCTGTTTTGTGCATATTAAAACTACGTTTTGTTTTTTTTTTATATAGATTGCTGCAACATATCTGACTGGTGATAGAACAGATGCTGATGCTTCAAAAATATATATGCAATTGTCAAAAAAAGATCCTGTAATAAAGCTTCTGTATGTTACCCCTGAGAAGGTTTGTATTTGATTTGAATTGTAAAATCCTGGAGGCAGCAAGAGGAAATGCTGAATTTAGAGTAGGGGAAAAAAATGTTAAAATATTTTTTCGATAATTCAGTAAGACTCTGTACAGATGTAAGTCATTTCAGTCCAAGAACGAGGACTGAGTATGTCTGCACAATTTAAATTCTTAGAACAAGAACCCCATGCCCATCCATTTCAATATATCTTACTATATATTATTGGCTAATTGCTCTCAAGCGACTATTAAAATCTAGGGTGCTATGAATAGGATAATACAGGGAAAAAACATGTAACTGTCGAGGTAATAGGTGATTGTCAAAAATTGCCTTGTTCTTAATTATATGTTGCCTTTAAAAGTGATGTTATTCCACAAGAGCTCTGTAAGAGACACTGTTCAGTGTGCTGGTTATTTCTCTTCAACATTGTCTTTCCTTGTCGTTGGTGACATAAGTCATTTAAGTTTACTGCGATCATAGGACCTCTGGATAGACAATCCTAGAACCTCGTGGGGTTCCCACACCAGCTGCTTCCTTGCCAATGAAAATGAAGCTGGTCACCATCTGCTTTGTGTCCTCAGGCTTCACCCGTGCAGCTGGGGTTAGCTCTGCTGCACAGAGAGTGGCTTCTGGGCTTGATCAGGAAGGGCCATGCTCTGTCTGTCTGTCAGTCAGTCTGTCTGACGCCGCTGGCGGCTCTGTTCCCAGGTTTGTGCCAGCAGCCGCCTGATGTCAGCCCTGGAAAATCTCTACGACAGGAAACTCCTGGAGCGTTTTGTCATCGATGAGGCCCACTGCGTCAGCCAGGTAAAAGCCTTCTCTTGCTTTTCGAAATGGCAAAAGACTCGGTGGGAGCATCTTACTGAGTTACACTTAAACGTTGTTGTTAAACTAGTGGGGTCACGACTTCCGACAAGACTACAAGCGGCTGAACATGCTGCGCAGGAAGTTTCGCTCTGTGCCCATGATGGCTCTCACGGCCACCGCCAACCCCAGAGTCCAGAAGGACATTCAGAACCAGCTGGAGATGCTCAAACCACAAGTGTGAGTTGCTCAGCAGTTTCCTGATACCCTTTGTTTGTGCTGCAGGAATTTTGAGTGGAAAACTTAGTAAAGTAAGAAAAGCCTTCTGGGTCCGCCTGGAATACTTAGGTAGTTGTAGCTGATTAAATGAGGTTGCATGCACGGAATTTGCAGTGAGTTACATGCAAAATATTAAAGTTAGAAGAAAAAAAAACTTGCCAAACTCTTCCTTGCATGATAAAGGAAGCTGTTTAATAGAAAATAACATCATGAAATTTTCTGTGTCACTGACAAAATGTACAAGTTGTATTTTTGGGTGCTTTTCATGAGAATGCTGGAAAACTGCAAAAGCTGGAAGTGTTTCTTAATTAGCATTGGCAGCAAAGTAGCTAATGAGGTACCCCTGGGCCGGGACTGAATTGTGTTTTCATTGTACATGATGGAAAAATAAAGGATTCTGTTTTGTTAGATTTCTTATTTTAGCAACATATTTTAGGGTAGAAGGAGGGAGGTGATGCTGTATTTCGCAAATTAGATCAGTCAAATGTGGATGCAAATATTCAAAAGGAAAATGAAGGTGAAGCAAATCACGGTGTGAGTGTTTGGTTTATGGGTGTTTCTTCCTTCTCCGTAGAGCCATGCAGCTGTGGTTTTTTCACAGCCACAGGAAAAATGCAGGAATTTTAGACCCAAAGTCTGGGTGCCGTGAATCTCGGTGGGGATAGTGGAACAGAAATTTCTTTGCAGTTAATCAGCCCGAGCAGCAGTTCATGTGGGACGTTCCAGTCGATACCCGGCTGCTGGAACTGTCACTGCACCCACAAAGCTGACACCCGTGAACTGTCGTGTTTTAGGTTTACCATGAGCTTCAACAGGCATAACTTGAAATACGACGTGTTGCCCAAGAAGCCAAAGAAGGTAGCGATGGATTGCTTGGAATGGATTAAAAAGTATCACCCACGTGAGTACCAAGCAGCATGGGGTGCTTGCGTGTGTTTCGTGAACTGCTCTTTAAGGCAGGAAAAGCTTTTATAATGCTGTAAAACCCCCAGACTTGTGCCTTTCTGTAAGCCATGAACAGATTTACAAGAAAACCAAGTGGGAGGCAAAATGATGTTATTGACAGTGGGAATCAGGTTTATGGGCATCCTAAATTCGGAGTTCAAGTTAAGATGGAAAAGTCAATTATGGTGTTGCTCTTGAGTAACCGTTTTGGAGAATGCCAGACCTTGTATATAAAGGTCATGTAATGTCTGTACTGTTTTAATTGTTTAATTGTCTTGGTCTGCTTATCTGTGGTTTCCCCTGAAGAACCTTCAGAGATTCCTATCTTTGAGGCTCTGTTTGGAGTCCTGCTGCTGGGAGGTCCCTGCCCCAGGCTCCCCCATGGCTTCTCTGTGCTCTAACCTGGTGTCTCACTGCCTAAACTGCTCTAGCTCTTCATTTATCTGCTTCTTTATTCATGTATTTTAAATCCTGAGATTGCACAGTACTGACCAGGGAAACTTTTCTTGATTCCACCTTACCAAAAAACCCCAGGAAATTGGGTGAGGAGAAACTAACAAAACATCTGATATTAATAAAACTACTTTTCTTTATTATTAAGCAGTTATTGCATTACACTTACCAACCTCTCCTCTGTGGAATAAATTAATATGCTTGACAGGTATGACCGTTAAGGAAGTGAAAGGGAATAAAGCTGTATTGTAGCACAGATCTTTTTATATATTTGCAGATGACTCTGGAATAATTTATTGCCTTTCCCGACACGAATGTGACACGACAGCGGCTATCCTGCAGAAGGAAGGCCTTGCTGCGCTGGCCTATCACGCTGGTCTCACTGACTCCAACAGGGATCTGGTACAGAAGAAGTGGATTAACCAAGAAGGATGCCAGGTAAAAGGAAAGCAACTGCAGGAAAAGAGTGAATACAATTCAGAGCACTTTTATCCCTCTTGGCCTAGAAAATGAAAGCGGAGTTGTGTAACGTTATTGCCAAATGGGATGCAGTATTAAATAAGTGATCCGGACAGATCTGCCCAAACAGAGACCTTACCTGTCTTTTTATTGGGAATTTTGCCAATCAAAGACTGCAGCACCGCACTTAAGTATGATACACAGGGAGGAAGGAGCTGAGCAGTACAAGGCTTCTGAAGCAGCGCTTGGCCTGCTGCTGAGTGTATGCTGAGACTCACACTGGGGGTTCTCCCTTTGTCTGGAATAGCCCTTCTGAGGGGAGAGGTGTTTCTGCTGTTTCATACTCTTCTTGCAGGGTTACAATTGGAATTCCAGGTTCTGCACAGTTTCGTAATCCAGGTCGCTTGTTTTTGGTGCAGAGTGCTGCCCGGATAACTCTGCGTAACAGAGGATGATTTCCTTCCCAGGTGATCTGTGCAACGATTGCCTTTGGAATGGGAATCGACAAACCTGACGTGCGCTACGTTATCCACGCCTCCCTTCCCAAGTCGGTGGAAGGGTACTACCAGGAGTCCGGCAGAGCTGGACGAGACGGGGAAATGTCTCACTGTCTGCTCTTCTACAGCTACAGCGACGTCACCCGGCTCCGGAGGCTGATACTGAGTGAGTCCTCCCGTTCTGACTTAGTGGAGACAATACTAAAGCATTCACACGATCACTGGTCTCTGTTTCGTTAGACTGGGTTATTTTCTCGTTTCGAGGTGCCACATACAGCGTGGTATGGCCAGGATGGGAGAACGGGGCGTCTTCACCTGAATGGTTTCCTGTAATGAAAGATTTTTGTCACTTGTACTTAATTTTAGCCAAAAACATTTTGCTTCATATCCATCTCTTGACTCTTGTCATTCTAGTCGTCTTTCCCTTCTCCAGCCTTTACAATTTTAAAGGTAAAATCTGTCCTAGGTTAAACCTACTCATCTTTTTTTCAGCAAAAAGGAACAGTGTGTTTTGTCTACCTGATAATATATAAAAATGCAGAGGTGCAGATTTAACAAATACAATTTAATTTCTTGCCTTTCAGTGGAGAAGGATGGGAACAGTCACACGAGGCAGACCCACTTTAACAACCTGTACAGCATGGTTCACTACTGCGAGAATTTGGTTGACTGCCGGAGAATCCAGCTTTTAGCCTACTTTGGGGAGACTAATTTTAATCCCACCTTCTGTAAAGATCACCCAGAAGTTACTTGCGACAACTGCAGTAGAAAGAAGGTAAAAGCCATAGCTCTTATTTGTAGTGTTGTTAAACTGAGTTTGCATTTAGCTGTGTTAAAAAATGGTTACCTGACTTTTGGGAAGGCAAATGGAGAAAACGTTTAAAATGTCTTGTGTTGTTGTGACGCTGGATGCTTCGAATGATTTCCCGGGATTAACCTAGGGTAGAATTACACTGACTGTCCATGGATTTATGATGTTCCTGTTTCTGCCAGGGGAGGACCAGGAGGTACAAGGATGTTCCTTGCTGTCCGTTTTCGTGGCGGGGGTGCTTACAGGAGGCAGAGCAAATAGCAGACCCCCCGGAAGGGCTGTGGGGGAGCCCCTTCAGCTGCCTGTTGCTGTGTTTCCAAGGCAGCTCCGTGCTGGCAGAGCGGCGAGTGCCACCTGAGGAGGTGTAACTGCCTGAGGTGGCCCAAGGATTAGGGCTTGTGCCTCAGGGACCGAGGCAGATGTGTCAGTGGCACAAAGAGGAGTGGAAGAGAAGCAGACAGGGCAGGGTACTGGTCTCTGTAAGCTGGTTCAGTTTTATACCTGCTGATACTGGTTCTCAGTCCCATGTTTGAAGCGTTACCTTACATGCTGTCACTGTAACAGAACTTGACTAGAACAGTGTATGTTCAGTCCAGTCTCATTTCCATGCATATTTGAAGTGTAAGTCCTAGTGCACGGCAGCAGAATAATTAGGGGAGTGCTTTCCAAACGATTTACCTTGATTACCAGTATTTACCCAGCAATCCTGCAGCTCACTCTCTACAATTAACACAACAGTTATATACACACAGTTGGTACCTAATATTCTCAGAGTATTATCAAAAGCAGAATGCTTGTGACTATATTGTATCACGGTGGGTGTACAAACTAGAAAATCACTATTTCTGTTTGAAACAAAACTAATTTATGACCGGAAAAAGCTCAATAATGAAACCCACGGTTGTCAGGAACAACTTGCATTGGGGCAGAACCACAGAACGTTGTTTCCTAATCGAATCTGTTTTAATAGGATTACAAATCACGAGATGTAACGGATGACGTGAAGAGCATTGTAAGATTTGTACAAGAGCACTGTGGACAAATGGGACGAACTACTGCAAAGAGAAATGCAGGTTTTGGAAGATACACACTGAATATGATGGTAGACATTTTCTTAGGTGAGTTCAGTTCTTCCAGAAAAAACACCTGAAGAGACTCGGTGCATAAATTCCTGATCAAGTATCAGGAGCTCTCTGCAACACTAGCAGTGGTTGACAAGAAGATATATTTTGCAAATTTATTCTTCACAGGAATCTCTTGGTGGAAAATGATCCAAAATAAATGAAAATAAAGCTTTAATCCGTTTCAGGTTGCTATAGTGATAATATTAGTTTTCTGGTGGTGCTTGGAGTTTCTGGTGCTTAAATGAATTTTTTTAATGTGCGTAGACTATGGAATCCCCCTGGGAACCCTCCACAGGCCTAAGTACACACACAGGTGGGGTTTCTGATGGCAGGCTAACCCTGTGCTTTCTCTTGCACAGGTACCAAGAGTGCGAAGGTTCAGTCTGGGATATTTGGGAAGGGAGCTGCCTACTCGCGGCACAACGCCGAAAGGCTCTTCAGAAAACTGGTCTTGGACAAGATTCTGGACGAAGACTTGTACATCACTGCTAACGA
The DNA here is from genome assembly GCF_964106895.1 of Numenius arquata. NCBI lineage: Eukaryota > Metazoa > Chordata > Aves > Charadriiformes > Scolopacidae > Numenius > Numenius arquata. The sequence continues at coordinate 592,164 of NC_133586.1, forward strand.
CCAGGCGGTGGCATATGTCATCCTGGGACAGAAAGCTCAGGCGGTGCTCGACGGGTCATTGGAGGTGTGTAACAGCTGGGGTTGTTCTCTAATATATTGTTATAAGGGACGTGCTACAGTTTCTCTGTAGCGTTTGCCCTGGGACAGCTAAAACCAGCTGAAGTGCAGGAACCAATCTGTAGCAGATGCAGGGAACGGAATCCAGCAAGCTTGATTTCTAGTCCACTACTCTAATAATAACGTTGTAAGGCAAAAGGTGAGTTTGAGAGGATTGGAGAGGGTGAAATCTTCACTGCTCTTCCTCCATCCACCTGATTCCCACTTGGCAAGAAAGGGAAGTGATGGCCAACACAGAAAAAGCTAAAGCGAGAAGAAGGAGCAGCACTACCTTCTCCAGCATTTTCTGCTCTATTTTTTCCCAGTCATTGGTGAGCTCTGATGGAAAATGCACTTGGAGAAGGTCATGGAACCAGTGCCAGAAATGCTCGAGACAGCGTCGCCTTTACATTAGTGCTGTGTCTGGAGCAGAGAGAGCCCTCAGCGCTAGGCCTAGTGACCACTCTTTAAATCTAGCTGTAATTAGTGTTCTCAGGATTTTCCCCTGTGTTGTGCACATTCTGCTAATTCTTTGTAGAAGAAACTTAAGGATGGTTGAATAGCCTGTAAAAAATAACTTTAAAAGCGTGTACTGGGTAAATAGCTTGCTTTGGTGCATCAGAGAATTCTTTCGGTTTCTTTGCCTGTCTTCCTGTGTTCTCAATCAGTCCCTCACTCTTCTCCTGATGGCTCAGGTGGAGTTTCATGAAACGGAAAGTGCCAGCGCCATCAGAAAGCAAAGGGCTTCCGTGGCAAAGGTGTCCCAGCGGGAAGAGATGGTTAAAAAGTGCCTCGGGGAACTCACGGACACCTGCAAAACGCTTGGGAAAGTCTTTGACGTGCATTACTTCAATATTTTCAGTACTTCAACACTAAAGAAAATAGCGGGTAAGGTCAGCTTTTCCTTACTCGGAAGCCCCATCGGCTGCAATTGGAGCCTTTTCTGACAGAAACTCCGCAGTTTCTGACATTTAGTGAGAACAGGTTTCAGTACAAATAACTGGGCGCGTCCTGGGGAAGCTCTTCAAAAAAAGTTAGTTTGTTTGACATGTCTAATTGGTACTTTGTTCCATTGCAGAGACCTTGTCATCTGATGTAGAAGTTTTACTGCAGATTGATGGTGTTACAGAAGATAAACTGGAAAAATACGGAGCAGAAATAATTAAAGTGATGGATAAGTACTCGGAGTGGAGCGTACCAGGTTCAGTATACTCTGTACCTAAATCATAGAATCATAGAATGGGTAGAGTTGGAAGGGACCTTAAAGATCATCGAGTTCCAACCCCCCTGCCCTGGGCAGGGACACCTCCCACCAGACCAGGTTGCTCAAAGCCCCATCCAGCCTGGCCTTGAACCCCTCCAGGGATGGGGCATCCACAACTTCCCCGGGCAACCTGTTCCAGTGCCTCACCACCCTCACGGTAAAGAGTTTCTTCCTAATATCTAAATGTGTGCTCTCCTCTCTAACACCCTTCCTCTATCACAAGTTTCACTCAAAAGTTGCCTTGTTTTAAATACAAATAACTAATTCTTGCAGCTTAATAATTACAAAAAGGGAGTGATTTCACATTTTCAGAAGATGCAAAGATCTTTGTTATCTTCTCGCTTGTTAAATTCAGTGTATCTCTGAAAGGGTAGAAGAGGCAAACGAGACCTAAGCAGACTGCTCTGCTCTGAACCTGTTAGTTACTGGCATTTATGTAATATGCTTAGTCATAACGAGAATTCTGACCTGAAAGTTACAGGTCTTGCACCTCCTGCATATTTTTACACCTGCATCTCCTACGTATGGGGTAACGTCGTGGGCTGGCAGAAAATCAGTAACTCCCACCTTTTGTTTTTCATAGTAACTGAGGTCAGCGAGTTCAGGTCTTCACTGAATAGTGGAGAACTTTCAAAGCTTGGTGTGAAACCCACGACCAGGTGACAATGGCAGTATCGAGCAGGGGCAGCACTGAACAGGGGCAGCATTGAATAATGGCAAATGGAGCCCCGAGACTAGTAAATCCGGTAACTTCCCCCGAGTGTAGCATGTAGCCTGTAATCAGAGTATTTAACACAGCCTGGCTATCAGATTAGACACTGGGGCCTGCAATTTTAAAGTGATTCATGTTTACATTTAAGGAGGCTGTGCTTTCATACACTGCAATGTGAATAAACGTGTATCTACAAACCTCAGTTTTAAAGTATTTTATTCTACTGCTGGTGCAAAGGATCACGTCCCTCTGGATCGTGGCTGACTGAGAAGGAGCTCTGGGCTCCCTGAGCCTTTCAGTGTCTCCTGGTGCTGGGTTTAAAAACAAGTGCCAGATTTGACTGTAGTATTTATGGTATATTCCATAATTCTTTCCAGATGACCCGGGGAAGGGAGTGTAAAGGCAGAAAGCCCAGTGTTACCAAAATAGCGTAGACAAGAAGCCAAGCTAGAGGAAACAGGGCTGCCCGGGACTCTTACGGCATGAGATAAAGCGAGGAGAGAGGGCAGTTTTGGTTGACATCACCTTTAGCTGAGCCTGGAGCAGGGTGAAGGCGGTGCAGGGGAGGCCTGGAACAGCGAGGACCGTGGTTCTGGCGCAGTCGGTGTGCTCTGGCTGGCAGTTCTGGCTGGCCCAGGCCATGCCTTGGTTTCATTTGCATTAACTCTCTGTCTCTGCAGAAGACGCTGCCGGCCAAAGCGTGGACACGGCTACGGGAAGCACGGGCACACCCGAGAGCGAGGGAGAAGCGGAAGACATAGTTACCACCTCAAGCTATTTTTGCAATAACGCAAACCAAAGAAGGAAAAGGAAAAGGCCGCCAAACTTCACAGACTCGAAGAGGAAAAAGACAAGCGCTGGCGGTAGCCAGCAGTTCCATCCCAAAGGGTAGGTTGTTGTGGTAATTTGTAACTTCTCTTTGTCCAGAACAGCCCGATGGTGATCCCAGAACTGCACTATCATCCTGCTGCGCTTTCTTGAGTGAGTATGGGCTTTAAAAATGGCATTAAAATGATCCAGGTACCTGCTAACAACTGCTCTGCTTTGGTTTTCTACCATTTTCTGTTTAGAAAGCTCCTGGTGAGGAAAGGGATTTAGGAGTTGTCCTTTGTTTCTCACTCGTGACTGCCCCAAACCGAGTAGTGACAGTGAGTTTCAGTGTGCTGCCGTAACCGTCGTTAGCAGCCTGACTGGCTTCTGGGCTTGGAAACATAAAGGCAGCTGGAAACTGAAGATTTGATGGAATATCTGAACTTCAGTTCCCAGCCCCTTGTTAATTCAGAACTTCTCCCTCCAATTGTCCCATATGGGGCAACACCTGCATCAAGACCATAAGGTTTGGATCCAGGAGCCTGGTTTGTCTTGAGCTTCCAGGGCAGATCCACCACTAACTATCCCAGGGTGACGAAGAGCCGGGCTGGGCCTCATCCTTTGAGATCTGACCTTATTTTGACAGTTCATGTAGTTATTAGTGCAGTAACTCAAGTGGCAGTTTGTGCTGAATGTTTGTGCCTCAAAACTTGATTAATCAGTGCTGAAAGGGAATGACCGAAAAAGGAGAAATGGAGAAATTCCACCTTCCCCAAACCCTCTTTAAAAACAGAGGTGGGGTAATGTGTGTGTGACATCAGAAAACTTGAGCAGTCAGTTGTTATTTGGGTCCCACAGTCGCGCCTGTCGGAGGCTGGCTGTGCTCACAGCTGGCCTGGCACAAAAAGGTAGTAAATTAAAGTTTCCTCAGTGCGGTATGGCCAGGTCACCTTACCCCTCGCCGAGGTGTTGCACCTCGCCTGGAGTCCGAGACAAGGTGAGGAACCAAAGAGCAGTGACACGAACAACCCACCTCTTGCATTTCTGAAAGAATTCTTTGAATAGGACTTCATTCGGTCTGTAAGTGTCACAGGCATTGCGTTACCTTCCAGCCGGGAGGAGTTCAGGCCGTGGGGAAGAGCAGCTCTAATTGGTACTAACGTGTTCTCCAGAATGTTCTGTAAAACCCCCCCGTGAATTTTAAAGACCCTTTGGGTTTATTGGTATATAACTGCCTATGTTTTACTGCTTTAGTATTGCATTCGTCACCAAAATACCGTCTGCCTTCTTCAAACCCCCTGCGTTCTGCCATCGCCTGTGCTTTCCCAGGATGTCTCTCTCCTCCTCTGCCCTGTTTTCCCTCATTCTGGTCCTTGTTTTTTGTAGCAAACAGCAGGTCCCGGCTCAGTAGGTTTTACTCCCACCCTTTTCACCTTCCAATCTGCTAAAATATTAGTCATTAAATGCTGTTGACCCTGAACTGTCGCTTAACGTTGATACTCTAATAGAATTAATCGGAGTCAGGGTGGTTCAGCCCTTAGGTGGATGCCGGAGCAGCAGCTACACGCCCTTTACATTTCAAAGGTATTTTTGCAGCCATGTGTATTTAAAAAAAAAACACAAACAAACCCAAAATACCCCCCAGCCCCAAAACTCTTTAAAAATGAAAGCATAGTCTTCTAGAAAATCTGTATCTAAGTATATGTATGGAGCGTGGGAAGCGAAGCGATGCCTGACGCACACCTTCCCTCCCGTGCAGGGGCCGCAGCAGGTACCGGAGGCCCCGACGCCAGCCCGGCCCCAGGGCTCCCGGCCCCTCCGGCGGCAGCTCGGCCTCGCTCACCGTCACAGCCCCCCGGGGAGCCGCCGCAAAGCTGGGGATTATGGCACCTCCCAAACCCAAAACCAGGCAATTCCTTCAACCTTCGTATTCAGTACTGTAACTCGGGAAGTGTAAATACTGTACCATAGCAAGCCCTGAAGATGTAATCATTGTTCATTAAATCTTTGTTTCGTTTGCTAAACCTTCTGAGACTTGTACATTTGTCAAGTACAAAAACCTCACATTAAATAAATGCTTTTTAACTCATAAGCTTATTTGGACCGTTCTTCCTGCCGTAAGCAAACAGGAGCTCTGCCGGGTTGCGGAGGCGCTGCCGTTCCAGCGGCGGAGACGAGTGTAGGGCTGTTCCTCAGCTTCCTCGGGAGCCCCTGGGGACCCCACATCAGAAGCGGTGACTGGAGCTGCGTGTCCCAGCGCTGGGGCTGCCTCTGCTCCGCTCCCTGCCTGGCTGTGTGAGCACTTCAGAGCTGAGCTGCTCCTCTCAAAACCTCAGCCCGGGGCATTCTCCAGAGACAGAAAATATAATTAATGTTTGGAAGTTTCACACTTTATTCCCAGGTTCTGGGGCTGAAGAGGGGCTGCAGAGCCTCACGAGAGAGCCAAGCCCTGGCCCAGGTCTGCTTCTTTTTCAGTTGTTAATTTTTTCATTATTTTTAAAACTTGTGATCTTGTCGCAGCTGCGGTGAAGGGTGTTTGAGCTGCCCTCAGCTCCCGCTGCCCTGCCCTACCCAGGGCAGCCCCGGTGTGCTCAGAGGAGGGCTGCAGAGATGCCTGTTGGGGCCAGGACCAGCCCTTCGCTCGCTTGACTGGAGCAGAGGATTTCATCAGCTATTGCTGAGCAACGACTCCGAGATGACTGGTCTTGTGTATTTTGTGACCCACCTCGCGAGCCTTCAGACCGTTTCAATTAACCTCGCTCTTCAGAACGTTCACTTTTTCTCTCCTGAGCGTAACAAGCTGTAGCACGTATTGGTGGAGCGTAACCACATCGTTCTTCTCTGCCGCCCACGGTCTGTCCATCACAGAATGGTTTGGGTTGGAAGGGACCTTAAAGCCCCCCCAGTGCCACCCCCTGCCCTGGGCAGGGACACCTCCCACCAGACCAGGTTGCTCCAAGCCCCCTCCAACCTGGCCTTGAACCCCTCCAGGGATGGGGCAGCCACAGCTTCTCTGGGCAACCTGGGCCAGGCTCTCACCACCCTCACACCAAAGAAGTTCTTCCCCACATCTCAGCTCAATCTCCCCTCTTTCAGTGTCAAACCCTCCCCCCTCCTCCTAGGGCTCCCCTCCCTGATCCAGAGTCCCTCCCAGCTTTCCTGGAGCCCCTTTAGGGACTGGAAGGGGCTCGGGGGTCTCCCCGGAGCCTTCTCTTCTCCAGGCTGAACCCCCCCAACTGTCTCACGGCTTCGATCCCGCAGCCCTGGGGCACCAACACCGCACGGGCCCCGGGCTCTTGAAGCGATCACCGCAGCCCCGGGGCCCGGCGGGGCCGCCCCGCCAATGGCCGCCCTGGCGGGAAGGCGCCGTGGGCGGGAGCCGGCCCGGGCCGCCCCTCTCCGGAGCGGGAAGCGGCCGCTCCGCCCCCCGCACCCGGGCCCGTTATGGCGCTCTCTCAGGCCGCTACCTCGGAGCCCGAGGAGGCATCGCCGCGCACCCGGCAGCGGATGCAGGTCCGGGGCCGGCGGGGAGCGGGGGCCGCCGTGAGAGCTGCCGGCCCGGGGCGGCGCGGGCAGCGGGGAGAGATGGCGGGCGGAAGGGGCCGGGGCTGTGAGGAGCGGGGCGGGTCCGTGAGGAGAGGGGCTGGGGGAGCCGGGGCCGGGAGGAGAAGCGGCCGCAGGGGGCTGGGAGGAGATGGGAGGTCGAGGGAGCCGGCTCCGTGAAGAGAAGGTCTGGGGGAGCCGGGACTGTGGGGAGAAGGGTCCGGGAGGGACCCGGGGGCGCCCGGGGCTGCGGGGAGAAGGACCCGGGGGGGCCGGGGCTGGGAGGGGAGGGAGACCCAGGGGTCCTGGGGCTGGGAGGGGAAGGTCCGGGGGGTTCCGGGGCTGTGGGGACGGGGTGCCCCGGGCTGGGAGGAGCGGGGTCCGGGGGGGGTTCCGGGGCTGGGAGGAGCGGGGCGGGAAGGCGGGCGCCAGGCGGGGCCCGGCGGGCGCGGGAACGGCCCCGGCCGCCGGTCCGCGCCGCGCTCACCCCGCTCTCCCTCCCCAGGAGTCCACCCCGCCGGGCAGCGCCGCGCTGCGGGTCAGCCCGGGGCCGGGCGAGCGGCGGGCGGTGGCGGCGCGGCAGCTGCGGGTGCTGCTCCGGCCGCTGGCCGTGGCGGGCCGCCGCCTGCCCCAGAAGCGGCTGCTGGGCGCCGGCGGCGGGGCCGCGGAGGGCAGCGCCCCGGCCGGCAAGAGGCTGCGCCCGGAGCCCGGCCCGCCGAAGCCGGCCCCGGCCTCGCCCCCCCCGGGCAGCCCGGAGGGAAACGGCTGGGACGGCGCTTGGGATGCGGAGAGCGACGGGAGCGATGCGGGGCCGGAGGCTCCTGCGGTGAGTCCCGGCGCGGCCCCGCGGCCCTCGGGGGCTGTTGGCTCCGCGGCCGCGAAGAGGCGGGGGACGGACGGTGGTTTTGGGGTTCCCGGGGTGTCCGCGTATGATGTTTATATAAGCGAAGTTTGGAGGTGTCTCTCCTCTCTGCGCAGTGGTTCTTCCCGTTTCCCTTTGACCCCTCCGGCTGGCGTGTAAAACCTCCCTTTGCCCTTCGAATGTCTAAGGGCTGGAAGCACAGCGCTCCTCTTGTCAGCCTGAGTAGCTAAAACCCGGTAGCGAAAGCCTCGGTGTGTTCTTGTGCTGTCGATAACCACCTTCCAGACGTTTTTACAGGTGGATGCAGTCACAAGATAGGAAAGTTTTGTCAATGTTCATTCGTATTTAAATCATCGTTTCAACTTGTCAAGTCCAGCTGTTCCTCCACAGAAGATAAAAATGATCCAAGGCTGTATTGCCTTTATGTGCAGTCTTTGCTGTGTTGCTGAGGTTTTAAGTTGTTTATTGATTCACTTCACAGTTGTTTTCATTTTACTGAGATTTTGATGAACTGACCCTTTTTGTAGAATTAACGCTAGGAGTAAGTTTCATAATGCAAGCTAGGGCCTACGTGGACAAGTTTGGGTATTGATACGGGATCACCCCGGTTTGTTTGGCGTGGTTTTATTACAAGTCTGTCGAACCACCTCTAAATAATTTAGTCAATCAATTTAGAGACTCACTTCCCAGAAGCGTGGGACATCTTGTGTGCCATGTAACTGCACGATTAAGAGTAATTGGCTTTTCTTTTTGTAGGATGGACGCTCACAGTTATCAGCTTACGAAAGGAAAAGACTGAAGAACATTACAGAAAATGCTAAATTCTTTGCTGCTTTAAAGCTGCATGAGGTTTGTGCAGATTCTAAGTAGCTTCAAAATGGGCTTTCTCCAAGCGTGATGGTAATTGTGCTGTCGTCCCTCTCATCGTGAAACCCTTCCCTAGCAGTGACGTGTGTGAGGAGAGCCATGAAGTGTCCTGAGCCATCAGGACTGCCCTGACTGGCTAAAAAATGGGGGGTTTGTTTTGCCGGTTCCCTTTACCCAAAGAGGGGGAGGTCACTGGTTAAACTTGCACAAAGTGGAGAAAGCAGAACCGCACGGACGCGGTGTTCCCGACCGGCAGCACCCAGTGCGCGTGGTCCCCGCGCTGCCGACCCGGCAGGGCCCGGTGAGGTGACCCTGGGGTGAAATGCTCTCGTGAAGGTGCTTGTGTGAGCGTGGGACGTGCGCCGGCCTGCTCGCTTGTGTAACGCCTGCCCCCGCCCCTGCTCCGCGCCCGCCTTCCCGCCCGGGGCGTTGGGCTCTCCTGTTGGAGATGCAGCTGGTTATCTAAGGGCAGGGCACCGGGTGGTAGGGCTGGGGCTGTCGGGGGGGCTCGGCTCACCCCCCCTGCTGGAGGGCCCGCAGGGTGTGTGCTGCTGATCCCTTCCCCCTGTCCCGGCTAGTCACCAGAATTCTTTCCACCTTGGAGAAGTCTGGAAAGCTCAGGTCATAGGGTTTCAAGTGCTGTCACATGAGTAGATCCAAACCTCTGCCCTTCTTTCCATACTCTTTCATTCTATTACTTTTTTTTTTTAACTTTTTATTTCTAAAATCCATAATTCCTGGATTAGATTCTGCTTCTAATGCAGATTCTAAGTATTCTAAGGACTTTCCTGGCAGCAGGTAGTGAATTACCTCCGTGAGTGCCCGTGTGCTTGCGTGGTCGTTATACCTGGCTGCGAGACGTGTCCCGTGGGCAGTGAGGCTCTTGCCGCCGAGACTGAAATGGAGTGAAAATAACTCCGTTTCCTCCAGTCACTCTCGGAGAGGCCGGTGAAGATTAGGCTGGTACACGGAAGTGAAGCGGGCCCAACACAGCTCAGTGTTTAAAAATCCCTTTTTATTATTGTTATAAATAAGTGTAATATTGCGTATTGCAGCCTTTAGATAATTGTATTTTATACAGGTTGATCTTTTATGCTTGTTATATGTATTTTTAATCTTTTTCTCTTTAAGTCAGCTGCAAGACTTCAACAGATTGCAACTAAAAGACAATCGCATGTCACCAAAAGGTAAAATAACTTTATGTGAGATTTACGTCACCATTCCTTCATTGTATGTTTGCCCTTTTAGCGCTTCCCTCTGCACATACTTGATAGTGGGAAGAGGGAGAGCTAGCAAGGAGTCTCCCATAAAGCTAAACAGGAATAATTGATTATCTTAAGCTGTGTGACTTCAGGAATGGGTAACTCCTCTCGGTGGTGCCTCTCCTCTGTAGCCTTTGGAAAGAGAATGACAGTATTAATATCTTTTCCCTCAAATTACAGAATATGTTCTTTTTGTGAGATTCGTATTAAGGTATTTCAAGGCCATTTCTTTTTTCTGATGATATTTTTGCACGATGGCTAAAGAAAGAAATGTTAAATGATGAAAACAAATGATGGGGAAAGGCTTGGGAAAGAAAGGGGTTGGAGAACGAGGTGCAGGGGGTAGAGTCACCAATTAGTGTAGAGGAAAAGACGTTCGGCAGTGCCAGAACAGCGCCAGGCAGAGCAGGAGAACAAGCTTTGGTACAAACCAGAGTGAGATACGTGATGAAAGGAAGTGGGAAAAGATGACTAGATGAATGAATGGAAGGATGAATTATAAATAAGGAGGACCGGGGAGAAAAGTGACAGCGGCAGGATGTATTACAAGCGAAACAGAGATGCGGTACATACACGCGCACTGGGAAGTGCTGCTCCTGGTGATGGGCACCATCACTGCAGGCAAACGTAACGCCCGCCCTCCCGGAGCGGGTGGGAGCGAGCTGGGCTGGAGGGCTGGGACCCACACTGGAGTCTGCTGCTCAAACGCAGGGGGCTCATGTTATTCACCTGTGTCTGTAACTCTGAAACGTATTGATTGTTCTAGGGCTAAGCCTAAGAAGGCAGAAGATGAAACGGTGCGGCGAAGGTCTATGCGCTTGCAAAGAGTGGAGCCATCAGGAATTCCAGTGGCGGAGGTGGCAGCCCAGCCGGGAGCAGAGGAATATGTGAGTCGGGGAAGGGCTAGAGGAGGGGTGTGCGTGTGTGTGTGCGTGTTTATACACAGCTTTATAGAAACGCTGCTGACTGATAACACTTGTCAGTTGTTTATAATAAGCTGAGCTTGTTGTAAAGGCCTTTAGATGTTTGGGAAGGTGCGTTATACCCTGGCAGTAAGAAAAGGTAAATTCTTTCACCCGCAAGCCCCTCGAGTCGCAACCTCCCCCTGGCCTCTCCAAACGTTAGTCCACGTGCAGTGACTCGGGCTGATGAAATAGGGTGGTTTGGGATGATCAGAAGGGGCCTGAGGTAAAACATTACACATTTTTCAACAGCCCATAGATTTGAGCTGCTTTAAATTCAGAGTTTTATTACTCTTTTTTAATGTTATTTCACTGTAACTTTTGATCTAGTTTATTTTCCTTTGCAATATTTACTACCTCTTTGAAGCAGTTATATAGCAGTAAGTAAACATTCTATTGCTCTGAGAGATGGGACTTTAAATCTTCTGCAGTGGTGTAGAACGAAGCTAAATCTCTAGTGTAGTTCCTGAAGATGAGCTGTGCCGGGTGTCAGAGAGGAGAGGAAAAACCAGGGGGGAGCTGTTTGTCTTCCCTGTTGTGTTTAGTAAAGTTCTGTTTATCTTTTTAATAACATTTGATAGAAACTTTGTTGTTGTTATGTTTATTTCTGGTATTATCGTAGGTGTGTTCTCAGAATATCTGGTGTGTGGAAAGTAACAATTCGCCCTGTTTGTAGTTTTAGTTGATTTGAGTTACAGAAATTGCTCGTGTCTTTCCAGCCTCAGGTTCCTGCTGGACCGTTGCCCATGGTTCCGGAAGATGAGGTGGAGAACAGTAAATTGAGAGAGGAACTATTGACTACGTGGATGAGGATAAGCGAGGTATTACTCTGAGTTATTTTGGGGTAAAGTCATTTACCTTGGGTTCTAAGCAATCTAATTCTGATAAGTATTTCCTCTCTGTCTGTAGATGAAAGCTAAGGATCCCGAAGAGCACACAGAGCACACGTGTGACATAAAAAGGTAACCTGAAGACAGCAGCTAGAAACCGGGTGTGGGCTTGTTCTCCTCTCTTGAATAACTAAGGCGTTAACCATGCTCTGTAGGTACCAAGAGAGCCTGAACAGCATGGTGCTCAGCCAAGAGAACGTGAAAAAGGTGGTGAAGTATCGAGTGTGTTCGATGGCCATCCACCCTTCCGAAAGCCTCCTCTTTGTGGCAGCGGGGGACAAGACCGGGCAGATCGGGCTCTGGAACGTGGTGAGTTGTTGGGGTGTTGGGAGTGGGTGCTGGGGAGTTGTTGGGGTGCTCTGTTGGCTGCAGGGTGGGAGCAGGGGGCACGGCCTGGGGCGTTAGTTTGTCAGGCTCGCGGTTATATTTTAGGCTTTCCCCATTCTCACGGATAACACCAGGGTGCCTGTTAGGCTGAAGCTCAGCAGAACGGCTTGAAAGGTCTGTCTGGTCCTTGGCAAGGCCAGGTTTAATGGGAGGAAAGGTCGCACTGGTAATTTTGGGGGGCAGAGCAGAAGAAAATGGATCGCCAGCTGAAACAATATTATCAGTGAGGGTTAAAATTCCAAGTCACCGTTGAGAAATTGGGATTCTAATTCCAGTACCCTTGTAGCAGTACCACAGCTGGGTTTTGGAGAGTGAGGTGGCATGGATGCTGGAGTATTTGGTTTTTGAGTTTGTACAGATTTTGGGAAGCTGCAGGGAGTCGCTGTGTGTCCCAGGCAGCAGGGATGGAGTTGCTGTGCCAGTATATATACGCTGGCATGTATTTACTTACATTGTCTGAAAAATAGTGTAGCACTTGGTGTTTTGAAAACTTTTGAGGGCTTTGCAGATAAAGTGCACTTTAATTACAGCAGGAAATGGCAGCTCTTCCTAATTAGGAAACAGAATTCTGAAACAGAGTAAATTCTTAGTGCTCTTTTGAGCTAAATTGCTTGTATAGTGTGAGCGCAGTTCTCTCTCCCACGCAGAGGTGAAACCCCTTTTGCTCCGGTACAACGTTTGCCTGGGCCCCCAGGTGGGCTTGCGTCCTGCTACCTGTGCTGGCCACACATCAGGCACCCCGCTGCTGCCTCCTACGGTTCTCCAGGGCAGAGCGAGAATGTTGGGAAAACAGAGACTGCTTTGACAGCTGCAGCAATTAGCAGAAATGACTACAGTGATCAGCGTCTGTGTCCATTGAGTCTCAATTGTTTTCCAGAGCTGCAGGTCAGAAGAGGGGGCGCATGTCTTTGTCCCACACAGCTACTCGGTCACCTGCATGCAGTTTTCTCCCTGTAACCCTGCTCACCTGCTGTCCCTGAGCACGGAGTCCCTGCGCTGTGGGGACGTCACGAGGGCCATCTTCGATGAGGTGAGCGCTCCCCCGGCTCCAGGCGCCTCAGGAACCTCCTGGGGTCTGCTGCTGGGGGGTCTCGGTCTCCTTCTGCCTAGGCTGTTATTTGCTGGTTGGTTTGTTAACAAGAAAGTTCAAGACTCCATTTCCATAAGGACAGATGAAGTAACCTTTAATAAACATCATAAAAACGTGGAGATGCTTCTACTCAATAGAACGCAGTAACAGCTTGGGCACTCCCCATTGCCCTCCTGCAGAGGCAGTTGCAGTTATTGAATTTAAATTCATATCTTTGTACTTAAGCAATATGTGCATCTTTACAAAAGCAGGGCCTTCTAATGATGACAAACAAGAGCGATTTAAAGAACTAAATTTTACCAAAAAAAGCCCGCACCCAAATAAACCCTGTAAAACAACATAAAGCATGAGCTGACTTTGCTTTTCTCAGGCTTGAAGTGAGCAAAATGCTGTGCGTGTCTCCCGGTGAGCCAGGCAGCTACTGAGGAGCTTCACGGGGCTCGCTTTGCTTATCTTTTGACAGACAGATCTGCACTGATCAGCTCTCCCACGCTGGAAAACAGAACAAGCTACAACACTATAAAGCGCTTTTTCCCCAACCCTTACAAGCACCGTAACTCTGGCGGGGGTGTGGGCAGCATCTGCCGTTGGTCGCTCAGGAATAACTCAGTGTATTGTGTTGAGCAGTTTCGGTTACATTGGACCTTTCCTATTCCCAGATATGCAGAAGTGAAGATTTGTCTTCCTTTGACTTCTTGGAAGATAACGCCTGCAGTGCCATAGTAGGGTACTGGCATGGCGGCGTTGCTGTTGTGGACAGACGCACCCCGGGAACGTCTTCGGAGCTTTCTGTGGACATCGGCTTCAAAAGAACCAGGACGGTCCACGTTCACCCCGTGAATAAACAGTATTTCATGGCTGCTGGCTCAGTGTAGGTAGCTCAAACCCAGCTGCAGTTTCTGAGTGTTCTCAGGGTTGTCTCCAGGCCGATGGCTGAAACCAGCTGTGAATTTTGCAGCTGGAGCAGGAGCAGCCCCCGATGAGGCTGTTTGTCAGCCCCAGTTACAGCCAAAGCTTTCCTCCTCTATTTAGAAAACAGGTTTTTTGTTCTTAGCGGGATTTGAAGTGTGATACGCTTTTGACTTTCGCTTTTGGTAGTGGGTACAAAATGGTCTTATGACAGATGACAGTGTAGAGGTGGAGGGGCTTTATTGTTGGTTTGGGCTGGTTCTGGGGCTTTCGGAATCCCGTGGAGCCTCTGGCCGTTGCAGTGAATGTGTGCTGCTGAGGGCAGCTTCTAAACGCAGCTCACGTAAAACCTGCCATGTCTCGAGCGTGTTTTGGTGAACAGAACATACGAATATTAGTTATTTACCTGTCACCTCCTGAAGTGCTGGGTGTGCTGTGTTGCAGGGATGTTTGCATTTACGATGTTCGGTACCTGAAGTCCAGCGGGAACAGCCCTGTGAGCTCTCTTAAGGGACACACCAAAAGCGTCGCTTCCGCCTATTTCTCACCGGTGACAGGGAGCAGAGTGGTGACGGTGTGCGCTGATGACAAACTCAGGTAAGGCGAGGGGGGAATCATCTTTGTGGAAAATATCAGCTGGTGGGGGTTTTATTAATATTTCTTGTTTGCATGGTCCATCATTGAGAGCTTCCTGTCTTTATCGCTTCTTCTAAAAGTGATACTTACTTGCATTGCGTGATATTTTGAGTGGTTTTTCCTAATTCTCATTTTCCTGAAGAATATTTAACAGTGAACAGTAAAACATACAGGTGCTGTTGGCCTTTAAAACAAACAAATGAACAAAAAAAAAACCCCCAAACAACAAACCCCAAACCAACCAGTCAAAAACCCGGCTGGTGAATACGAAATGCTTAGAAACTGGATTTATTTTTAGCTGCTGGTAGTTAGGAGTGTGACAGTATCAGCTCTTTTGTAACTAGCTCCTATTTATTAATTCAAACTGCTGTGAGCTGTGTTAGAGATGTAGTTTTTCTCTCTACTGGGTAGTTTTGTGCCCATACTTCAGACAACCTATTGATGGAAGTACCCTACTGCAGCTGCGTATACACCACGTAGACGTTCCAGAGTCCCAAATTGTGCCAAAGAAGAGCAGGTATAAAACGTGGTGCCCAGCTCAGGCCAGGGTGAAAATCCAGCCTCTGCTCCACAGGCTGTGAGGGCTTTTAAAAGCTGGAGTAACTGCACGGATTCTGGAAAGAACCCCACTATGGTGTGGTTGTAATGGCATTCCCTTTTTTGTCTGGAAACTTGATTTTCTTTCTTCCCCCTCCACGTACCCAGGACAGAGATCTTCCGCGTGCGGTGCTGTAAAGCTTGCTTTCCTGTGATTTAGCTACTGTAGATAATTGAAGGTCTGTTCTAGTCGGCTTTGTTATGAAAATTGTAAATCCTTGGCACTAACAGAGCAAGTGTCGGAGTAGGAACTGGCTACGAGTAAATCAGAATATTTCTGCTCGACAGAAAGGAGAAACAGATACAGGATCATTCATTTGCTGCCTCCTCCAAAGAAAAAAAGCAGCTTTTAACCCAGCAGCTCTTGAACTTTTTGCTCTACGGTTTTTGAGATCCTAAAAGTTTCTTGGGGGAGAAGGAGAGCCTGGGAGAGCTGTGATGGTTTGTGTTGGCCCAGCCGACGCCTGGGAGGGAGTCTTGGCCCTGGGGCTGTAGGTGGTGGGATTTCACCACGGGTGAGTGTCCTCTTCTCTTGTGTTCTTCCTCCAGCAGCCCGTGTGTGCAGTGATGGAACGGAGAGGACACTGGGTGGGGGGAGCCTCTCCTCTGTCCCAGCGAGTCCTTCTTGTGCTGGTCTTAGAAATCACAGAATGGTTGGGGTTGGAAGGGACCTTAAAGCCCCCCCAGTGCCACCCCCTGCCCTGGGCAGGGACACCTCCCACCAGACCAGGTTGCTCCAAGCCCCCTCCAACCTGGCCTTGAACCCCTCCAGGGATGGGGCAGCCACAGCTTCTCTGGGCAACCTGGGCCAGGGTCTCACCACCCTCACAGCAGAGAATTTCTTCCCCAGATCTCATCTCAATCTCCCCTCTTTCAGGGTAAAACTGTTACCCCTCATAAAAGGGCCTTCAGAAAGGATGACCTTCAATTCTAGCTAAGAGCAAATCCAATTAAAAAAGCAAATTTAACAATGGCAGTTGGGATGTTGGTGCTTGGGGGCTGATGTCTGAGCCCTTCGTTACCACTGGCCGGTGCTGACCTGCGGGAGGGGTGTTGGGAGGAGAGAGCTGCCGTGTTTAACACACGCTGTTCTGTGTTCCAGGATCTATGACACCTCCTCTTTGTCACCGACGGTCACAGCTCTCAGCACCATCAGGTGAGTGGAGGCGTCGGGGGTGAGGACAGCCCTGGCTGTGGCCGTTTCCCTGGTGGGTGCCGTGGTCCCCAACAGCCCCGGGGTGACGGCACCTGCAGGAGCCGGAGCAGCCCCAGCGCCCTCCAACCTGGGAATTCACCCTCGTCCCCACAGATGCCTTTTGTCCACGCAGCACGGCTGGGGCACGGCCACTGCGAGCCCTCAGGGGAGCTGTAACGGCCTCTGAACAGAAAAGCGCGTGGTTTGGGGAGAAATCTCAACGCTTGTAGAACCCCCTTGTGCTCCAGAGGGCGAGTCGCTGCCGGGGTTGTTTGCTGAGGGGCTGGAACTTGGAAATTCTTAGTTTGCGATTTATTGACAGGCTTGATGTGCGTTTGTCCTGTTTTTACTGATGTGTGCAACCTTGAAGCGTAACTGCTTTGATCAATAATCACATCAAAGTACCCTCCGCTTTGTCCTCTTGCTCCCTTTCCTTCTCCCATCCCAGCCTGGTGGTCACCGGGTGGGTGTGAGCAGTGGGACCTGCCCGGCTTGGGAACGCCGGTGGTTTAGGAGGCGAGGAATGGGTTTAAGCAACTGTGACATAAATGATGATACTTAAAAATCCTGGCTGCAAGAAGAGGAACGTTCATCTCTTTGTTTTCTTCCCCCCCGGCCTTTGTTTCCCCAAAGACACAACAACAACACGGGGCGCTGGCTGACGCGGTTCCAGGCGGTCTGGGACCCCAGGCGGGAGGACTGCTTCGTGGTGGGCAGCCTGGCGCGGCCCCGCCAGGTCGAGGTCTTCCAGGACACGGGGAAGCTCCTGCACTCCTTCTCTAACCCCGACTGCCTCAGCTCCGTCTGCTCCATCAACGGGTTCCATCCCAGTAAGAACATCCTGGTGGGCGGCAACTCCAGCGGCCGCCTTCATGTGTTCAAAGAAGAATAAAAGTGGCTCAGATATATAATTTTTTTTTTTCCTTTTTGCATTAAGTTTGTTGAATCCCTACGACGCTGTTTCTAAGCGAACTGTATTTTCTCAGGACAAGAGTATATTTTAAAAGCTTTAAAATAAATCTTCTAAACTACCTTTGGCATTCTCTTCTTTGATTTTTAAAAAAAAAAAATAATAAAAAGTTAATCCTGCTTTGACAGTTTGTACCAAAATAGAAATATTTCCCCAATACTGAAGTCTTTTTTCAAAACAAGAAGGTACTTGCTGCGGGTGTGAAGCGCCAATTAATCATTTCCATTAGGGAATGTGGGGCGCTTGCTCTCTGCCCCCCTGTGCGGGGTTCTGGGGTTCCCACCGAGGGTTCTGGGGTTCCTACCATCTCTTTGGGGAGCGGGCACTCGAGGTCTGTGTCCTCAGCAAAACGTGTCCCCTGAGTGAGGTCTCTGAGGTCTGATTAAACCCCTCCTGGGGGCAGAAGGACGGTCTGGGGCTGGGGGGGCTGGTGCCCCTGGGCCCAGTTTCCAGGGAAGCCCCGTGGGTCTGAGCAGAACTTGGGGAGTTTTTGGGGTGCAGGTGGCACAGGCTGCACGGGGGGGCCCGCAGTCCTGGGGCTCATTGGCCACAGCACCCACAAGCCCCCCCTCCCCCGAGGGGGGCCAGGAGGGACCCCACTGGGACAGCGTTTCACTTAAGTGACGAATTGGTGCTGACACGGTAAATCCTGAACAAAGCCCAGACCAGCTCTGGCGATCGTGGTATTTAAATATTTATTTAAATTTAAAAATACTTTTCATGGCACCAATGATTTTTATGCTAACTAAGATATTGAATATGTAGAAAAAGGTACATTTTGAAGGAAAAATGTAACTTACAGTATTTGGCACATGAAAGGTTAATTTCTAGATTTTTTTTTTTTTTTTTATGAAAACTAAGAAATTCACATTTTCAGGTATTTTACCGTCTACTGCGGAAAGATGCAGTACGCTAGTATGAGAGTTATTTCTTTTTCTGATAGAAGAACCTATGGAAACAACAGTTTAATATAAAGACAGGTAAAACTAAGGGGTGGTGAAACACAAGACGCGATGTGGAACCAACAGGAGAAACAGACAATGGGGAAAAAAAAATAAAAAATATTATAAATCGCCAGTTGTGGTGGTTTTGCAGTAAAAGGGGTGAAACCTGCGGAGGTGACACTCGGGCTGGTGGGAATCGCACGGCGAGAGAAAGCTGAAGGTCTCGGGGGGGGGGGGGGAAACAGGGGACTGCGCTGCGGGTGGAAGGGGGTGTCTGGGCTGTTGGGACATCAGCAGTGACGGGGTGGGGTTGGGGACACACACACACACACACACACACGTGCTGCGTCTTTAACCCGGGTCGAGAAACGTCAGGTTGGGGACTACCACGCACTGCATAGAGACACCAGTAACTACGGGCTGAGGTAGGAACACTACGCTAAGAGTTAATTTTGCTGCGTTGCATAAAACGGGATCTCACATGAAAAAAAACGAAGCCGTCCTCCGTCTCCTGGCAGCGCCCGAAGCGTCTCCTGACATCCCCCCCTCACTCCCCCCCCCCGCCCCGAGCAGGGGGCTCCACGCCAAGCCCCCACGGCCCTGCTGCCACCTCCTCAGCGGCGAGACACGAGGGCTGGGGGCTTTATCGCCCCCCACCCGGCAGCGACCGGGGGCTCTCTCGTTGTGGGGCCAAAGGAGCCACGTCTGGCCGAGGTGTCGCGGCGTGGGATCCCCCAGCCTCACCGTGGGGCTCCTTGGCCGGGCACCGACCCGGGCAGCGGCGCTGGCACCCGCCGGGAGATGGACGGGGGATGCTCGGAGACAACAACACAAAAATCAGGCTTTTCATTTGTGGGTTTGTGGTGTTTTTTTTTTCTTTAAAACTGCAGTTATGGCCCCAGCTTACGTAAAATCTCTCCCTGAGATGAAATAAAACTCGCTCACCTGTTCTCACCTTTTTTGTTTGTGTGTTTTGTTTTTGTTTTTTTTTTTTTTTGTTAAGTATGTCCAACTTCTCAAACAAAAACTTAACAGAACTGGCTTTTATTGCTCCCTGTGGAAATAAACTGCTGCTTCCCAGGTAACTGAAGGTCCCGGTGGTTACGTCACAAGTGTGATGAGTTGCTTTTATTGATTTTTGCTTAACAACAAATACGTCTAATGGCTGTCCATTGGCTTGTTCAGTGTCACCTCCGCTCCTGCAGTTCTGGCCTTTTTTAGCTTCAGAAAAGTCAAAAATTATAACTCCTTTCTCTAGCCCCGAACCAGCGCCGGGTTAATCTGCTGTGAGGCTTCCAGGCTACAAACGCGCTTCCTCCTGAACCATTTCCTCAGCGACACCCGCTTGGTTCAGCGAGGTCACTGACCGCTGTCACCGAGACGAAAAGTAAAAAAAGACTTGATTAGATTCCATAATAAAATAGCATTTTGTTGTTAAAATAGACCTTGAAACAGTCTTTTTTTTTTTTTTCCTTTTTCTTTTTTTTTTCTTTTCTTTTTTTTTTTGTACAAAACAGGTACAACTTCCGGAGGCTAGAGGTCTTCCTAATAAATCCGACACGGTCACTGCTGGCTACGCGCCCGGGATTGGCTGGGGGGTGCCCGGTGAGCTCTGCTCTCCCTGCCGCGGGGAGCACCGCCCCAGCCAGGCTCAGAAGCCGTGGGGAGAGGCCAAATCTGTGGGTCCAGGGCTGCCCTTCTCTGGGCGATGCTGTGCTGTGGGGCCAGGGCTACCCTTGGCTGGGTGATGTTGCGGTGCAGGGCGAGGGCTGCCCTTCACCAGGCGATGCTGTGGTTGCAGGGCAAGGGTTCCCTTCACTGGTCAATGCGGTGGCGTGGGGCGAGGGCTGCCCTTCTCTGGGTGATGCTGCGGTGCAGGGTGAAGGCTCCCTTAACGGGGTGATGCTGCGGCGTGGAGCGAAGGCTGCCCTTGGCCGGGCGATGCTGTAGCATGGGACGAGGGTTGCCCTTCACCAGGTGATGCTGTGGCATAGGGCGAGGGCTGCCCTTGGCTGGGTGATGCTGTGGCGTGGGGTGAAGGCTCCCTTCACGGGGTGATGCTGTAGCATGGAACGAGGGCTGCCCTTTTCTGGGTGATGCTGCAGTGCAGAGTGAAGGCTCCCTTCACGGGGTGATGCTGTAGCATGGGACGAGGGCTGCCCTTCTCTGGTCGATGCTGCAGTGTGGGGCGAGGGCTGCCCTTCCCCGGGCGATGCTCCCCCGCCGCGCATCCCGCATAGGAGACCCCGGGCGGCAGGGAAGGGGTTCTGCGAAGCGGTGCTCGGGCGGCGGCGATGTGCACAGTGGCGGATTTCATAACGTGAGAGTACAGGAGTGTGTAAATCAACGCTGAGTAGCACCATTGCTGAAGCTCCTGCGTGACACAGCATCGCCAGCCCCCCCACCCCCCGGCCGCTGCTCGTGCCACGGCGGGCGGCCAGAGCAAAACAAACTCCTCTCTCTGCTGGGTGCTTCCCAAGTCCTGCGGGCGTCTGCGGGGGCCGGGACGGAGGGTGCTGTGCGGGCTCCGGGGGTGGGAGCAGCAGCGCGGCCGGGCACGGGGAGGAGGAGGCCCCGGGGCGCGGGGGGGGTGGCGGGGGTGGGTGTCTGCGCCCACCCCCCCCCTCTTCCTCCCGGGACGCGCCGTGGGTCGGGCGGGGAGGGTTAGTGAGGGGGCCGAAGGACGGCGGCGGGTCTCTCCCCGGGGCCCCCGGCACAGTTAGGTGGCGGCTCCTGCCTTCAGGTGTCAATGAGCAGGTTTACCACGGCGCGGACTTTGCAGGCAAACCATCGCCTGAGGGGACAAAAGTATTGGTAATGGAACTGCTCGAACTCGGGGGTCTGGCGGATATCACGGAAAAAGGCAGTGTCAAGGTCGGACTCGGTAAGGACGATCAGGAGGAGGAGCAAAACAAAGAGGAGTCCAACTGTCACAAGGAGCAAACGGAGGACACTTAAAACAAACTTATTCACCTGCTCGGCCTGCGCCGCCCCCAGGCCGCCGGCGCCGGGGCAGAGGGCCCGCAGCTCCCCGCCCGCCGCCTCCGCATCGCCCGCCGCCGGCGTGCCCGCCTCCGACTCCTTCTCCTCCTCGATGCTGCACGGGGCCCCGTTGGCCTGACGCGAGAGCAGCATCAGCTCCAGGCTGTGCTCGGCCACCGGGGTGGGCAGCACGCTGTCCGCCGGGCTGTAGTTCTCGTCGGCGATGACGGCCACCCGCTCGCTGCTGTCGGCGCGGCCGCCCCGGCCGGGGGCGGCGAAGGCGTCGCCGTGGGAGGCCGAGCGCACCGGGGTGGAGTGGGCGCTGTCACGCAGGGACTCCAGGCCTGGGGACAGCGGGGGAGAGAGGGGACACGCTCAGTGGATGGAAACCCCCCCCCCTTGCCCGATGCCAGCCTCGGCCCGGTGTGTGTGTGTGTGTGTGTGTGTGTGTCCCCGGGGACAGGGCACGGCTGCCACCGGCTGCCTCCCGTTGCCGTTTTCGGTGCCCTGGGCCGGCAGCCACGGCCCGGCCGGAGCCCGCAGCTCGTGACTGCGGCGGTGACGCCCGCACACCCGCCTGACCCGTCACCCGCAGCCGCGGGCTGTCACTCCGCACCGCAGGCGGGCTGCTGGCGGGGGACCCGGGCTTGTCCCCCATCCATCACAAACACGTCCGCCGGGAGGTGACAGGCCCCCCCTCCGGCAGCTGTCCCCGGGACTCGAGGCCCCTCGGCCCCCGGCAGAGCCCCCACGGGCCGGCTGCCCAGAGGCGGGCAGGGATGAGCCGGGAAGCGCGGCCACGGCAGCCGGGGGGGGGGCAAAAAGGCACCCCCAGGGGTCTGTCCTGGGGCAGCCGGAGGGTCCCCCACCAGCCCTGAGCTGCGGACCAGGGAGGAGCTCGCCCTGCGGCGCCGCCGGAGGCGGCCGAGCTGCCGCAGCCCACGGGGCGATCCGCACATCGTTATCCTTACGGGTTTACCCCCCCGGCCGGCACAGCCCTCCCCGCCACACCCCTGCACCCCGAAGAGGCGCAGCGGGGTCCCCCCGCAGCCGCAGCCCCAGGTGGGAGCCCCGGGACAGGCGTCTCCTGCCCACCCCGCGGCGGGGGGCGAAGAGCCGAGCTCGGGGTCGGCGTGCGGGCGGCGAGGGCTGCGGGGAGGGGATGGCCGGAGCCGCAGCCCCGTCCCGCGGGACATCTCCCCGCAGAGCAGGACGCTCGGGGACCGCGAGTCGTCCCGGAGGCACCGCCAGCTCCCATTTCCATTGATTCACCACCCAAACAACGTCTGACACCCGCTCAGGCAGACGCGGAGGAAGGAGAGCCGCGGGGGGAGCCCTGTGCCAGCCCGCCCGGCCCCCCGCCACGGCTGAGCGCCTCGGGCAGGACCAGGGAACTCCCCCCCTCACCAACCGCCCCCCCCCCGCCCCCTCCCAATTCCAAATTCCACATTCCAAGAAACCCCGCATATGTGGGACTCGTTCCTTGCAGTTTTCCCAGCAAGAGGGGCAGGCGGTGGGGGGGGATTGGGCAGTTCTGCCATTGCCCCCCCCCGTGTGTCAGGGAGGGTGGCTGGAGGCGGCGGTGGCCGGGACCGGCGGGTCCCCAGTGCCACCCGGCTGCGAGGGGACCGGGGCTGGGCCTTTCCCCAGGCGAGGAGGGCACCAAAGCACCCCGGCACGGTGTCACCGGCTGCCCTGGCCCCGCGCCTTGCCGGAGAGTGAAGCGAAGGGCCGGGGGCCCATCCTGCTGCATTCCCCTGGACTTTGCCACCTCCTGCTTGTAAATACTCCCGGGATTCCTCCGGCTCAGCCCGGCTTAACGCCAGTGCCGCAGCGGGCACCCGGTGCCGGGGGCAGCTCCGGCGATAAGCGCAGCAGAGGAATAAACGCGTTCTCACCCTGACAGCTGTGTCTGCTGCCGGGCCACAAAACATCCCCCCGCGGCACCCGCTGCGTCCCCGAGGGGGTGGGCACCCTCTGGGGTGGGCAGCAGCCCCGCTCCCCGGGGAGGGCAGCGATGGGGGTCCCCCTGCTCATCACTGCCATGAGAGCAGTGCCAGTTCCCCCCCCCAAAAACCCGAACTTGCCCCCCCCGGCTTTCTCTACGGGACTGCCATAAAAAGCTAGAGATTCTGGAAAAAGCTGTGTCCAGCCCCAAAACTGGAGCGGATTCATGGTAATAATGACCCAGGGTCCAGCCAGCTCGGAGCCCCCAGCCTGCTCCCCGCGGCACGGTGTCCCGCACCCCACATTCCCACACCCCCCCGGGGACGCTCCTGCCGAAGAGGAGCCCAGACCTGGCACAGCCCGTTGGCGCAGCGTTACCTGGCACGAGGGTGTCCCCGGGGCCGTGCGGAGGGTCGCGGCCGAGGCCGGGGAGAGCCGGGAGGAGCGGCAGAACCCCCAGGGCCCGGGTGAGCAGCCGCGGCCCCAGGGCCAGCACCCGGACCCTCACCTCCCGGCAGCAGTGGTTGATGAGCCGCAGGTGGACGCTGACTTTGGTTTTAATCTTTACCAGGCACTTCACCATGGTGGCACGGGCAGCGGCGGGGCCTGGCCCGCGGCGTTGGGGGGACTGCGGGGACTGCGGCGGGGAGCGGGGGCGGCTGCTGGCCCCCCGGCACGGCTGACGCAAGCCGGGCAGGTGCCGCTGGACCCCGGGCCAGGGCTATTTTGGGCTCCCGCATTTCCACGGGACAGAGCTGAAGTGAGAGGGAAGAAAAGCAGCTGCCGGCAGGGCGAGAGCTGCCGGGGCTGGGAGCCCGTGCCAGCTCCGGTGATTTATTGCGGGAGGCTATTTAATGCTCTTGCCGCTTCCCAACAGCACACGTGGGAGGAGGTGACCCAGGCTGCAGGGGCTGCCGCAGCCGCCCCACAGGCTCCCGACCCAAAAACCAGCGCAGACGTCAGCCCTGGGCTCCCTCCGTGGAAAGAAACCCCTTTCCTGCTCCGAGGGACCTGTCCTTTTGGGCGGGCAGTGCTTTCAGTGCTTTGCTTTCACACCAGGGCCACGTTTGGAGGAGCAGAGCGAGGGACACCGGGATGGGGCTGTTGGGAACCTTCAAAGCAGGGCTCGCTCACCGCTCGCCCGGCTCAGAGCCCTCAGGGCAACCTGCAGCCTTTTGCTGGATTTCCAATTTAACCTAAATTAACATTGCTGAGAAATTCTCCTCTGCTTTGCTTCTGTGCTGGAAACTTCTGCCCCACAACCGGCCTTGGCTCAGCTATGGATGCCAAACCGGCCCTGAGCCACAAGAGCCACGTTTGGTGATACCCAGCCCTGCCAAGGACCCTGGGGACACGACAGGGACCTTTCCTGTCCCGGTGTCCCCACATCAGGGGCTACAAAAACCAACTGGATGTGTGTGTATCTGCTTTCTGTGGGCGTGTGTGCACATGCGTGTGCGTGTCCCAGTCGTGAGCTCCGGCAGCATCAGGGAGAGCTGCCCCGTGCCCTACCTTCCATGATGGAGATGTGGACGGCTCTCCTGCGGGTGCGGGGCACGCTGCTCAGGCGGGGGCCATGGGTGATGGAGGGGCAGCTCCGGCTCGGCACCAGCCCTGCCCTGGGGAGGAGAAGGGGGACGGTGTCAGAGCCCCGGACGGTGGCAGAGCCCTGGGTGCGTGGTGGCTGTGCCCCCCCAGCTGCTGCCCGGCTCTTACCGGTGGATCTCGGGGGGCTCCCTCTTGATCTTGGCGCTGGACTCCATCACCTCCTTTGCGACACGGCCACTGCAGCAGGTGAAGAACAGCAGTGTGAGAATGTGACCACCGCACCGGCGAGCCACGACCTCCCCCCATTGCACCACCGTGCCCCAGCACGGCCTGGCCCCCTCCCCACCACATGGGCCAGTGGGGGGGTCTGCCCACAGCTCCAGGGGGAAGCAGAGGCATATTTGCTGGAAATAAAGGTGATGGGAAGAGCAGGGAAAGGCTGGGCTGACACCTCTGCCACCACGCTTTGCTGCTTCTCCTGGCATGAGATGCTGGACACCATGGGGGTCACCTCCCCTCCTGGGGGACACACACACCATGGGCCCTCCCACGCCAACAAGGAGGGTGCTGGCATCGTGCACCTCCCAGCTGGGGATGCGCTGGGGTCTCTTGTCTTGCAGAGATACGAGGTCCCAGGTCCAGGCTCTCGCTCCAGGGCCAAGGAGGAGCAACACCCTCCCAGGAACACCCCAAAGCCCCCCACCCTCTCCGCTCCTCCACTCCTGTCCCTCCCAAACCCTGCCGTCCTGGGGCTGGGGAGAGGGATGCCAGCCATGACACAGTGAACAAAGAGGTGATGGCCTCGCTGAGGTGGCTGCGCCGCAGTGGGAGGGAGGACCTCAGGAAGACAGGAGGACCCTCAGCAAGTCCTCAGGCCACTGCAGCCCCAAACTGCTCCCCAAAGCGCATCCAAAGGAGCATCCCAAAATATGTCCAGTAACTGCTACTTACTGTCATTATTTACCTGTATCGGAACCGGCTTCCCTTGAAGAACAAGTTGCTGCTGGACACCGTCCGGACCTGGCTCGACTTCTCCAACCTGCAACGGCACCAAGAGCTGCGTGAGCACCCTGCGTGCCGGTGGCGAGGACTGCCCGCTCTGCTGGTGCTGGCACGGCACCATCCCCGCCAGACAGACCCCGGCATCAGAGGGAGGGAGCCAAGAGCCGCCGGCAAACGGCAGCCAGGCCAAATTACAGCAGCAGAGCCCTGGAGATGCCAAACACCACCAGGAATGAAGCAAGCCCCTGGCAGCGGTGGCGTGACACCGGCTGGTGGGACACGAGCACCTGGGCCATCACGGCATCACTTCACAGCCCTCCCGGCCAGCACAGCACGTCCCTGCCGGCAGCGGGAGCGTTGCCCAGCCCATGCCCGGGCTCCGCTGCCAACGGCCATCCCAGGGGCTGGAGGGGGGCTCAGGCTGCAGCTCACACCGGGTCCCTCAGGGCCACCACCAGCTGGGGTCATTTGGGCCAGCGGTGGGTGACGCTGCCAGGAGGGACAGTCCCGACTCCTCCTCATCCCCGGGGAACCCGTCCCTCGCCCCAGCGGGAGCCCGGCAGCACCTCGGCCGAGCCCACGGTCCACTCCACCGGGCGCATAATCCAGCAGTAATTCACTGACACGATTAATCATAAAAAGATTTGTAAAGCAATATCGCAATTTCATTTCATGTTAATATAATGAGAAATGAAACCTGCTGATTGCAGCTGCTGATTGCAGTATTCCCAAAGAGAATACATCACACGCTTTATCTCGCATCTCGCTGATTAAAATAAAACTCATTACGAAGCACAAAGCAGGCTATTTTTAAGTAACAACACGAGCAGGATGGTAAAAACAAACCCTTCCACCTGGCACCTCCCCTGTGTTTTGGCACAATCCAGCCCAGGACCTTCCACTTTCTGAGCCCAATTAGCCACACCAGGGGCAGAGGAGCTGACGAGGTGGCCGTGAGCCGGGGAGCCCAGAGCTGCTGGGGAAGGACAGAACCGGCGAGACCCCCAGCCCAGGGGTCCCCCAAAGCCAGGAAGCTGCAGGGATGGTCCCTCGAGCCACTGTCCTCAGCAGCTCGCGGCTGCAGCCCAGGCTGTGCATCACCTCCCCAGTCCCTTGAATATTTCCCATGAATAATTAACTTGTTCCCAAAGAGCTCAGAAGCAGAGTATTTCAGAAAGTTTTTGAACCTTCCCCATTAAAAGGCAGGCTTCTCTAAAGGCAGGCTTCTCCAAAGCACCCCGGGGCGCTGGCTCGGCTTCAGTGGGGATTTTCGCGCTGGATTCAGCACAAACAGACCCCGCAAAGCCATTTTGAAAATCCATCCCTGAATATTGGGTCAGAGAACATTCCCTCAGTTTTGCCGGCGTCCGTCCCTGCTGCTTCCCGCACCGAACCGGCAGCTCCCGAGCATCTGCCCGCGCCGGACGGCTCCAAAAATGCTGCCATTAACAGGGAAAAGGGTAAAACACAGGTGCTGCTGCGGGCAGGACTTGCTCCACTCGCTCAGCATTAAAGGTCTGATCTCCAAACAATTAGTTTTAATTTCCTGATCAAAGGTTTTGCCCAGGGGGCATGGGTGCTTTTGGTGGCTGGTGACTCTGCCGGGGCCACCGGGGCCACGCTGACGGTGACAGCCCCTGCCCAAGTCCCCGGTGCCTGGATGGAGCCCCCGGGGGGGTGCCGTGTAGGCCAGCGCTGACCCCCGGGGGGAACACAGAACAGCCCCCACACACACCCAGGTGCCCCGGCACTTACTTGTAGAAAGCCTGGTTTTCTATCCCGCACTTCCAGAGGTGCTTGCAGGCTTCTGGTGTCGGGGCAAAATAGGTGAGAACAATTTTCTTCTCCTAAAGGGGAAAGAGAAGGGGTCGGTCGGGGCCCAGGCGAGTGGTGGCCACGGGCAGGATGCTGGGGGTGTGGAGGGAGGACAGAGCAGCCGGGGCTGGAGAACGGCGCTGGAAAGGGGCAGATCCTGCTCCGGAGCCACTCAGGACACAGGGAGACATCGGAGCATCAGCTGACATCCCGGCACGGCACCTCGCGCGAGGGACGGGCAGCCATGCGCCCTGGTGACCTGCCGCCCCCCCCCCCGCCTTTTTAAATTACCAGAAACTCTTTTTTTTTTTAAAAAAAATCATGCTGATGGCTTGCACGGGAGCCAATTCCAGCCAGAGGTTTTTAAGCTGATTTCATTCACCAGGGGGGTGAACTTCATTCCCGAGGGGGACAGCGGTAACAATTAACCACAACAATCCCAAACGCGGCACTTGGCTTGGGGGGGCAGCACAGGGAGAGGCTGCGAGAGGTCCCGGGCTACTGCTGAGGGCAGGGCTGTGGCCACGGCACCGCCTGGGGCTGACCCGGCATCTGCGGGCTCTAACGCCCACAGCAAGGTGCCAGCAGGAGCGGGGAGGTGGCCCTAGCGCTGCCACCGAGCTACAGCCCCTGCTGCCACCCTGCCCGTGTCCCCGCACCACAGCACGGGGTGATGCCGCCCCCACGGGCACCGGGAACCTGCGGGAGCAATGGCCATGGCTGTGCCCGGGAAGCCCCGCGGGAAGGGAAAGCACTCACCTCTTTCTGACTTACGTACAGATAGAAAGTCTTCCCTTCGAATTTCATTTTGGTCACCTCGTTCCTGAAAAGACAGGGAGAGGGAGGTGAGGGACCCCCCGCAGCCCGGCTGACGGGGACAGCCCCGGCCAAGGCGCTTATCGGGAGCTGCAGGTCACGAGCTGGTTTTCGGGGGGGGACAGCCTCAAGACCCTGTTTTCTGTCCCTGGGAGGAGCCCTGGGGCAGCGAGAGGAGCCCTGGCTCAGAAACCAGTGGCTGGAAAAGGGGGACGCCCTGGGGTGAAGCTGGGGGTCAGAGTGGGGCAGCCCAGAGTCACCAGGACCTCGGCACAGGGGCACCCTCCGGGTGGCAATGACAGCCCTGAGGGACACACCGGCCAAAACCTGAGACCCAGCAAAGAACAATGCCACCGGGTTCAGAGGGGTGGGGGGATTTCGGGGGACTCGGTCAACGCAGGGACGATGCAGGTTGATGTCAACAAACGTAGAAAATAAGAAGCCTGGGGACAACAAAGGGAATGGAGGGAGGGTGCAGCTCACACGGAGCCCCGCTGACCAGCGGCGGGCTCAGGGGCCAGGGCAGAAAAGACCCTGGAGCCAGTGGGAGCCAGTGGGCCAGTGGGAGCCAGTGGGCCAGTGTGCGGCTGCAGCCGGGCTCCCGGGCTCCTCCACGGGTGGGACAGAGCAAGAAGTGACACCCTGAGCGCACAGCGCAGGCTCCGCTTGGTCTCCGGAGAGTCCCGCTGCCCCGGCAGCGTGAAGAGGACCCCTTTCCCCCCGCTGTGGGCGTGCAAGCTCCCGGCTGCACCGGTGCAAGCGTGTGCGGGGCACGGGGTGGTTTTTCCAGCCGCCGCAGCGTCGCTCCCCTCCGTGCCCCCTGCTCGGCCCCCGTCCCGGCTCAGGGTGGGCGCCGGGTGCGCTCCCCTACGGGCACATCGCCCTGCCCCGGTGCCGTGTGAGTGCCGGGGATCACCCCCGCACCCCGTCTGCAGGAGCCCACCCGAGCATCCCCCGAAGGCGGCGTGGGGCTCTCCCGGCCCCGGCCCCACGCGCCTCTCGTGAGCCGAAGGGAGACGGGCAGCGGGGGCCGCGCCGGGGCGGGAACTCACCACTTGATGAAGTGAACTCTCTTGTTTCCCTGCAGAACAACAAAACCGAAGGGAGTGAAGGCCAAAAACGCCGCGTTCCCCGACACGTCCTGGAAGACAACAGCAATCCCTCAGCAGAACGTCGCCGAGCTGGCAAAGGTTATACGTCGCCAGCGGCCCTGGGCCCCGAAGGCGGTGGCGACGCGGGACCCTCCGTGCCGACCACGCCAGCGGGATGCTCCCGGGGGGTTCACGTGGACCGTGACACCCCGAACACCCAGCAAAACCCACCGCCGAGTAACGGGGCAGCTGGTCCGGCGGCACTAATGGGGAGAAACCGCAGTACAGCTCCCAGCGCTCCCATCCGCTTACTGGTGAGGAATGAACAGCGAAGGCAGTGCCTCACCAGCCCTTTCGCTAGTAATTAAACCAGAAAATGGTAAAACCCCGTTACACTTGGCTCCCCTCGGAGCCCGGCACAGCCAGTGCAGCTGGGCGGCAGCGAGACAGTTTAAAACCAATAATTAGTGTCATGTACGGAGCAAGGCGGCAGTTTAACTTAATCATAACGTCTATAGACTCGGGGGAAGTAATCATTAACTGCACTGGTGTGCACGGAAAAAACAGAGATACACTCAGTTTCAAAAATATTATGAAACAGCTGTGGCCGATCAGTAATTGTTAGATTTTCCCTGACTTTAATTTGGCCGGCAGACGTTCCGGTGGCTTTCAAAAGATGCTGAGCTGGAGGGAAGGTGATGCCAGGCTCAGGATTTTTGGGACATTGGGCAGGAAAAGCAGGCAAGGAATTCCCCAGGGGTGGTGGCAGAAGAGCAAGGCCCGTTTGGTGTCTGTGATGTTTCCCTGGGGGAAAGCGTGGCGTCTGCAGGGCATCCGTGGGGCAGCTCTGCTCGCCCCTGCGACACCCCGTGCCCGGGACGTGTCCCCCTCAGGAGCACAGCTCTCCCCTCTGCTCCCAGTCGGGCCCTTCCCCGGCTCAATCAAGAGACAAGAATCTTCTCTGCTGTTCGCTTTCCACCCCGGGTGCTGGTTTTTGGTTACTCTGCTGGCACGGGGCAGGGGCGGCCACCCCAAAGACCTGCTGGGGCTGCGCAGGGAGCCAGCGCTGTGAGGAGATCTTCTGAATTGAGCACAGAACAAATTGGTTTTAAATCCAAATTAGATCCAAAATCCGTCTCAATCTGTCAAGGGCGAATGGCCGAGAGCGGAGCGCCCTGAACCCCCAGCCCGTGCCCTGCACAAGGCAAGATGTGAACCCCCAGAGTCACGGTGTCGGAGCTGCAGAGCCCTGTCCTGCAGAGGGAGGGAGATTTCGGTGCATCTTCACAGAAACCAGCCTGGGAAAACTTTGGGGAATGGGAGAAGCAGGGTCTTGGAGAGGGACGTACCCTCCAGGTGGGTACAGAGCCCCCCACCCCAGTCCACCACTGACACCCCAACCCTGGCTACGGCTGATGCTGCAGTCACCCAGGCCAGGTTCATTTACCCCAGTTGTGCGTTTAAGGGGCATAATTCAGTTAAAAGCCCCGGGGGAGCACAGAGCAGGCACTGCCCTTCGAGTAAAATTCTCCCCCTGCTTTGCATCCCGCATCCATCTGCATGCGATGGGATTGTAAGGGACCAGAGCCAGCCAAACGCAATGACATCCAGAGTCAATAAAAAGCATTTCAAACAGAAAACTGGATTACTGGCCAGGGAAGAGCAGAGCGATAGACTCTCCCGGGCAGATTAATGCCTGCTGGTTTCTCAGACACATTACTGACCCTGTTCCTGCCTCCAAATGACATGCTTTAGCAGAAGATGATCAGCCGCTGTCTCTTATAGCTGTCTGCATGTGAAAACGCTGTCCTACCGCTTCCCTAAATACTCTCTGGAAGGATTTTGGAGTGCCCACCCTCCCCGCTCCCCCCTCTGCACACACACCCACTGGGGGCTGGTTTTTCAGGTGACAACGGGCTGCACCGGGGACCGGTCACCGGCGCCTCTGCAGCCTGGCACCGGCTGGAGCCGGAACCCAGCACAAGGAACAGCCTAGAAAAACTGCTTTACCTTGCAAGGGTGCGGGTCCACCCCGTAGGTCTCCAGAGTCTGGGCTTTCCTGAGGAAATTCAGCTCTGAAGTAGCTGGTGTCTGCCCGCTGCAGTAGGGAAAAAAGGGAAACCCCCCCCCGAATATTCCATGGAAGACATGAATGTGAAGGTCAGCCCTCGGCTGCAGGGTTTCTGGTCACAAGAGGCATCATTTGTGGCACATCCCCGTTACATCCCCCAGCACAGTCCATCTGCAGCAGGAGCCCAGCACCCAAACCCAGCCCTTCGTCTCCCGCCACCCCCGTCCCGCGGCAGATCCGATCCGCTGAGCCAGCACTGCCCGAAAGGACCAAATCTGAGCGGTATCTGCAAAATTTAGGGCTGGATTTCCTATAGGCAGCGCAGGCATCTTTTGGCAGGGGGAGGAACGGGGAGTTTGCCGGGCAGACGGCAGCAGCCCACGGCATGTAAGGGATGGCTCTGCTGGGTTTCTGGGGAGCTCAACCCCCCCGTCCTCCCCAGGGATGGGCACAGGGCTGCCCGGTCGGGACATGGCACTGCCAGCACCACGGGAGGACGGGGCTTTGGTGACGGTCTCTCACACCTCCTGTCCCCAGAGCAGGAGGGGAGATGGCGGAGGGGATCTATGGGGGACAGGGGGGTAGTCACTGTCCCCATCCCACTGGGGAAGACCAGGGACCCCCCCAGGTTGTGCCGGCTGTGCCAAGAGCCAGAGAAACCCCTCGCTCCCCCGGGGCAGGAGGGATCGGGCTGATTTTGCCACATTGCTGGAGTATTTTTTTATTTGCCTGCACTTCCCGTGGCTTGCCCTTGACTTCTCAGTCACGTTTTCCTTTCAGCGAGCGGGGTTTGGCGGGGCACGGCAGCTCCTCTCCCAGGGAGATTTGTTGTGATGCCTCTACGCCATCCAAGGACCTGCATTCCCAAAGCCAGCTCCGCTCGGCATTTCCGCTACCACCAACCCCGCCAAGGGCACCGCTGGATCCCACAGCCCTGAGCGCTCATCCCACGGCACGGCTCAAAATCCCAAACAGGGGCAAAAATCAGCCAAGCATCAGTTATCCCTGCAGCAGCTGCCGCTCCAGCCCAGCCAGACCCCGGCCCTACCTCAGCTCCGACTTGTGGATCTCCGCAATTTTCCTCTCCAGCTTCTCTGAGTGTTTGGGGAAGAACTGGAACTTGGAGCTGTAGCCCTCCGGGTGCTTCCCAGGGTCGTAGTCCCCGATCTCGGCTAGGGGGAGACAAAGCTGGTCAGGAACAGCAGTGCAACTGGTCAGAAACCAGTCTGCAGTGTGTGTCCCCATCCTGGCATCCCCAACCCTCGGCAGCCGAGCCAGTGGCAACCAGGAGCAGGGCCGGGGCTCAGAGCATCCTCAGAGCAACACCGCTCCGACCCGGCCGAGCTTCCCATTAGGAAGAATCGTTTGTAAAGCATTAACTGCGTCCAATTAATTTCACCGTTTCCTTGGGAAGCACCCGCCAGCAGATGGTGACTGTCCTGAATTTATTAATTCCTCAAGCTACTTGCCAAGAACCTGCCGGGAGCTGGGGCCGCGCGATGGCAGCCCTGCGGCCACCGGCCCTGAGCACCCCAGGGGCTCCCCCACCCCATCCCAGCTGGGAACAAGGCAGCGAGCGGGTTCTGCTCGCCCAGGGGATGCCACTGCGCCTTGCAAAAATATAATTAGTTGGAAATCTGTAAAGTGACATTGAGAAAAGCTCCTTCCCCCTCTTTACCTGCCCCGGGGAAGCGCTGCCAGGCACTGGCTGCCCCAGCAGTGGGGCAGGGGGGCTGCCTGCCCTGGGATTGATCCCCCGCCCCGGAAAACCTGCCTCAAGCCTGGGCAAGCGCAGCCAAAGGGGGTCTGTCCCCAAGACATTTCCCCAGCGGCCCTGACCCTGAGACCAGGGTGCAGAAACGCCCGAGAGAACCTGATTTCTGGGCTCGGGAATCGTCTGCTCCCCCCTGGGTGGGGGCTGACGCAGCTCCGCTCCCCATCCCCGCTCCCCATCCCCGCACCCCGCGGGACCGGCAGCCACCGCCCCCGGCGTTTCGCTGGGGCTGGTGTCTCCTGCCGGGATTCGCAGTGATCCGGCAGCCCCTTCCACCGGGGATGAAAGGACCTTGCTCTGATTTCATTCCCTCCAGCCTCAGGTCCTAAGCGAGATGGAGACGATGAGACATTAATTTTTATGTTTCCTGCTTAAAACACTAAAAGGGGGGAATCGCACCAGCACTGCAAAATAACTCAAAAATGCTTTGGGGCTGAAATTTGTCTTTTTTGCTTGCTGGGGCACATCTCCCCAGCTCATCCCGGGGATGTGACTGCAGGCACCAGGGGACTGGGACTCGGCAGGGCACCGAGCCCAGCGCCCCTGGGTGGGGATGCCCACTCACACACCCAGCATCATGGTGCCAATGGCTTTTTCACCGTGCCAGGGCCATCCAGCTCCTCCAAACAGCCCGATGGACCTCGCTGAGCACCACACCGAGCGACGCCAGCCACCTCGATGCTCTCCGTGCCAGGGGCGGTGGAGGCAAGAGCAGGCAGAGGCGCCCTGGCAGGGAAACGGGCAGGAGGCAGGAGGTTGCCAGAGGCTTTCCCACCTCCTGCTCCGAACTCCAGCAGCGCCTCTGCGACTTGCTGACAAAGGCACTCCCTTTGCCGAGGTGCTCGGCAGCAAGTGATGAGCTTTCCCAAGGCCATCTCCATCCATCCCAGCAATCGGCAACGCTGCCGGTAGCCCCAGAGCTCTCTGGGCCACTGCAAACCGCAGCCCTGGCTCCTGCCGGAGCTACCACCGGCCACGCGCAGCCCCAGGGAGAGAAGTGCCTTGTCCCAGGGCTGCTGCTGCGCCGGGCAAGCACTGAACCAGGGGACAGGGGCTGGATTAGCCGAGGGGACACCTATGGGGATGCTGCCACCCCGAATGGCAGGGACACAGCTCGGGGAGCAGACGGCAGCGCGGTGCTTCTGCCCCCGCCATCAATCCTCACCCCCCTCCTGGCCAGCACAAGGCACAAGCAGAGCTGTGAAGAGCAGCAGCCCCGCGCCGGCGGGACGACATTTGTATTCTAGGTGCAGTGATCTGTTGTAAGTGAAATAATGTAATCAGTACTTAGCATGAAAAGCAAATTTATCTTGTCAAAAAGCATTACCTTGAAGGATATAGGCGGCCAACAAAGCAGCATCCGAAGTCTTGCAGAGGAGACGGCCATGGTAGAGA
The DNA here is from genome assembly GCF_964106895.1 of Numenius arquata. NCBI lineage: Eukaryota > Metazoa > Chordata > Aves > Charadriiformes > Scolopacidae > Numenius > Numenius arquata. The sequence goes on from NC_133586.1 coordinate 626,601, forward strand.
TCCCTTTTTATCTGCAGGAAGACTAAATACCTGAGGACAGAAGAGATAGTCCATTTATTAAGCAAAGTTTAAATTACCTAAACAGGCAATTTAGATGTGGAATATCTGCCACGAGACACTTGCACTAACATTTCTCTCCGAGCAGCCCATTTACAAGACATTACACTTGCGAGGAGGGAACAAGTGCTAATTACCGGGCTGTTCCCCGGGTCAGGGCCGGTGCTGGGGCTCGGATCTCCTTGTCCCAGGGATACAGTACCTGCCCCGGGGCTGGGACCCGACCCTGGGGGCTGATGGAGGTCCCCACTGGCCCACTCCCCACTGGAATGGCCACCGCAGCAGGGCAGAGCTGCTGCAGAGACCAAGAGCTCCCTTGGGCAGGGAGGTACCGGGATGCACGTTCCCACCAGCGAAAACATGGAAAGGAGGAAATTCATAGACAAGGAGCTGCCGGTCCAGGTCCCCTCTGCCCACCAGCCCCCAGTGTCCCCCGCGATGCTTTGCCCTGTTTTGGGCAGCGGTGCCCAAAGACAACTGCAACCGCCCCAGCCCGTCACGGGGCTGAGGGTACCCAGGGATGATGCTCTGAAGGGGGTCCTGAACCCACCAGTGGCTGCTGCACATCCCAGTCCTGCATCCTCGCCCAGCTGCTCAGCTTCCCCACATTTTCAGCTTCCCTGTATTTTCAGCTTCCTGTGATTTTCTCCTTCCCAGCTTTCTGTACCCTTCCAGGTCCCTGCGTACGCCCCCCTTTCCCCTCCTCCCCCCTCACTGATGTTCATCACCACGTCACCCAGAGTGAGCCACCTCTTGCACTGGCCCATCTCCATCTCCACGCACCACAGCCCAGTGAAGAGATAAACTGTGTTGGAAAATGACATATTTGCATAAATTTAAACCCAAGTAGCAGTGTGGGCTGAGTCATATGGCAACGCTTTTGGGGAAACCTTTTGATGGCAAAAGGTAAGTCACAGAGTTGAAGGAGCAGAATGGAAACTGGAGTGCTCAGAACCGTGTTTAAATAACCAGACTCACACTCTGCAACAGCTCAGTCACGCTTCATCTCTCAAATCCCTATTTATGATGAGATAAACCACTAATTTCCTCAGATAAAATATATTAAAGAGAAATCCAGATATTAAAGCGTACTCAGTCCAGGGGAAAGTGAATTTTAAGCCCAGGTTTCAGCTGCAGTTGCAGGAGGTGAGCAGGGGCAGCCGCACACACCGTGGGCTCGTCCTGGTGCGTGGGGGACCTGCGGGGGTCTGTGGGGACTGTCAGACCCTGACCCCAGACAGCCAGAGCCTGGGGCTGCAGGGCTCCACACTCCCAGGGCACAGAAGGGGACGGAGGTGGCTGCAGCCCCAAAGCTGGGGGAATCCTTCATTCACGGGTCTCCTGCTCCCAGTGCCCCCCATCACCTCCAACAGCCCCGGTTGGTGGCCGGGGGGACAAACCCTGCAGCCCACCCGCGAGGGGCCAGCGGGGATGGAGACCCCAGCACAGACCTCACCAGAAATGCATAACCGAGCAGGTTTAACCCTGCCAAGCCCCCAGCCCCCTCGTGTTCCCCCCCCCACGGAGCCCCCCGTTCCCTTTGAGCAGGGAAAGGCTGTAGATCTGAGCTGGTTTTACCAACAAAACCCATTGAGCGGGTGCCACAGAGTGTTTGCCAAAGCCTTGCCTTGGAAACACACCCTGGAAAGGGGAGCTTCCCGGGCAGTGCTGGGCTGGGGGATGAGGCTGCCTCAGAAAAGGGCATTAAAGACGGGAAATGTTCCTGAGGGAAATATTCCCGAGCTTCCTGGCAAGCCCCCCGGCTGGCTCCATCCCCGAGGCCCCCACCCTCCCAAGGGTAAATCCCTGACCTGCATTTCAATTCTCCTTACTGTGCCGACAACTGCAGATGTTTGCTAAGCTCTGATTAAAGAAAAGAAATACAATTAACATATCGTACGCGCAGCTTAATGCCCACATAAGAGCTGTCCTTACTCAGAGACGGGGCTTTGGCCATTTCACATTTAAATGAAGGCCTGGTGGCTGCCCAGGGCTGCAGTCCCTGGGAGTAAATGGTACATCTGCAAACTAAATAAATGCCTCTTCAGCAAAACAAGGCGATGGATCCATGTCAAACGACTTCTGTGGGTCCCCTAAAATGTGTTTGTACAAAACCCCAGATCAATCTTGCCCAAGAAAGCGACTCCAGCACATGTGCTGGCAGTGGCAGCAGCATTCTGGGCACGAGAACACCTTCAACAGGCTCAGCAAACACGCACAGGGCTCTTTACAAACTCGCCCCAATCTGCACCCCCCCATCTGAGGTCAGACCCAAAGAACCAAAACTTTCTCAGGCCTCCAAACAACATCTGAGGCTGTTTTTTTAGTTTCGGCTTTTGGAAACACCTCACCATCCTCTGCTTCTTCTCGCTGATCTGCCAAACAAAAATACAGAGTTTATTGATGCAAAACTGAAGGAGTAAAAAGCTGAGCCCAGGTCTATTCCAAAGACGCTGCTCAGCAGGCTGCCGAAGCCCAGACACCCTCTCTCCTTTGCTGCCTGCAGAAACAGACTGAAAATCCCCAGAATTAAATCCTGGGATATATTTAGCTCTATCAGTAAGCCGACTTAATTCTTGACGGGCTCAGCACGGACCCCCGCTATTCATCGGGAATATTTCAGGGCAGCAGAGCATCGTCCCCCAGGCAAACGGGAAATGGCAACCCAGCGGGACCCGGAGGTGCAGGGGGACTCAGGGTGCGCGGCTCCAGGCTGCTGGCACCAAGCCGCTCTGCGGGAGTGACAAGGGCCACGGGCCACCATCTGAGGGCATCTGGGGCCCAGACATCGGGGGTCCTGCAGCAATCTGCAGCGGCTGAGTGTCCACAGTGCAACACGGCATTTACAGCCTTCTCTGAAGACACCAGGAGAAGTCTGGGCTACTTTTGTCCCTGTTTTTGACAGGAAAGAAGGGGGGCTTCCTTGGCCTGAGGTACAGCCCAGGTAAGATCCATATCCCCTTCCTCACTTTCCGCACTACAGGTTCATTTAGAGCTTCTCGACCTGCGTGAGGAGCCAGCGGGGAGAGAGCGGGGCGGCGCGGAGACGCCCCCACACCTGGGAGGGGAGCAGGGACCCTTCACTCCCGACCTGAGGAAAATCTGGAAAACATCTAAGCGTGGGTGAGGAACTCCCAGCTTTGCTTTAACAGGCGGTGGCAGTCCCGCAGGGAGCCGCAGTGACCCTGGCGTGGGCAGGGTGGGTGCCACCGCTGCCCCAGTGGTGGTCCCCGCTGCCACGGCTGGGTGGCTGGGGTCTCACGGGCACGCTGAGGGGCCAGGCTCAGCCCTCCTACCCAGCTCCCTCCTGCGTGCCCGCACCCACTCCGCACCATTTTCATTGCCTTCTCCCTGACAAACCCCTTGAAAAAAAACCCTAAGAATTATTTGCAGCAATAATGGGCAAAGGCTCCAGGGAGAAAATGCAGAAACCTTCAGCAAAGGCGCCAGCCCGGCTGGCTCCGGCAGAGACCAACCCTCCACCCCACGGCAAGTGGGGGACACTGGGCTGTCGTGCCCCACAGATGCACAGTCTTGGCTTTTTTTCCCAAAGCTGCAGCAATTTCTCAGCGAGTGCTCTTCACATCCTTCCTTCTGGCAGGAAGAGCGGCACGAAGGGCCCCTAAAGATAGAAACTCGAGAGAAGCACTGTCAAGTCTCTGCAGCGCAGTTTATCATCCATTTCTCCCAGAGCCTTCATGCCCTTTTACGTAAAAGGGAGGTGGCTAACTGCTTCCAGGGGACAGCAAGGGGACCGGAGACACTCCAGCCCTTCCCGATGGACCAAGCACACCTGATGACACCCTGAGCGAGGGCTGTGCTCGGGCAGCGGCACTGACGGCTGATTCAGAAGCAGCACGAGCATTGGCAGAAATACACCCTCGCAGGAGAAATGCTGCTCCTGCTGGAACCCACCTCCCCCGGGACCGGGGGGTCCCAGCTGGAAGGAGAGATTTCAGGGAACTGCGGGGAAGTTCCTGGTGCAGCCCAGGAGCTCTTGCATTGGCAGGATGGTTTGGAAGCTGCGATGGACATTACGGTGAGCAGAGCTCTACCTGGAGCACTTTGCCCTGGGAACGTGGGTTTTGTGACCGACTGCAGCCAAAGCCCAGGTCAGTGGGTTTGAACCCACAGCCAGCGCTCCCCCCCGCGCTCCACACCCCAACAAAGCACAGCGGGGATTTCCACACTTGTCCCCCACAGCTGGGGCAACCCAGAAACGGCCAGGTTTGTTGGGAAATCCGAATGGCTGTTGTTGTTATATATAACATATACTATATGTATATGTATATATACATATACTATATGTATATGTATATGTATATGTATATGTATATATACATATACTATATGCATATAGTTATATACATATAACTATATAATAGTTATATATAATGATAACACGGAGCTGGGCAGGGTGTGCTCCAGCCCCGGCTGCCCCGTCCCCCCCGGCGGGGTCTCACCTGGTGATCTCCTCCTTCAGGGCAGCGGGGTCCGTGGGGTAAAACTTCACACGGAAGCACATGGTGAAGGGAGGCTGGGCTGCAGCGGGAACAGCGGCACCACGGTCACCAAACGGCAGGGTTTGTCCCCTTCCTCCTCCCCAACAGCCCGCGGCACCGTTTGCCGGCCACACCATCCCTCCCCGCTCACCAGGACGGCCCTGGCGCCCCCAAATCCCCCTTTGCTCGACCCCATCATCTCTGCCCTGGTCTCTGGCAGGGACGGTGCCCACACACCGGGGGGTCCCGGCCGGCTGCGACGGCAGCAGGACCGGTGTGGAATGATCCCACTTTTGATCCAGCAGAACAGCTTTGTGGATAATCAAAAAAGGGCCTTTTTTTTTCCGGGAGATGTGCTGGGAATCCACCCCAAAGGGGAAGGACTGGGGAAAATGGGCACACATCTAAGAGGGAAGGAGCACGGGCCGTCTGTCCGTCCGCAATACTCACCCCTCATCTGCTTCACAACCGACTTGGTAAACTCCAGCCAATGCTGCAAGGAAAGAGAAGGCAATTAAAGCAACTCGGTAACAAACGCTTTCCATTAATAACATTGACTCTTTGGGGCAAAATTAAAGAAACAACCCCTCTTCTGCTTGAAATAAAAGCCTGTGCTGAGGCGGGAGGGGGCTGCAGCCCCCGCCTGTCTCACCAGCAGCCAAGGGTCCCCAGCCCTTAAAATCACCCTAAAATCACCCCCTTTTCTGGTGCCACACGGTTGCCCGTGTGCCCTGGCTGGTGTGGAAGAAGCGCGTGGACCGGTCACTTGGAGATGCGATTTTTAAAGCCTAAATCAAGGTCCTGCAGGCAACAAATACAAACCCATCTCCCCACAGGCTGGTGGCTCGTGACAATGACAGCCAGGAGACGAGGCTGCAGAGACGGGAGGAGGCTGGAGAAGACGGGAGGGAGAGAGCCCGGAAAACACAAGCTGGGGGGCACTGGTGAGGTGAGGGGGGGTGGTGGTCCAGAGACCCCACGAGAGGCAGCAGTATCCCACGCTCCCCGATGGCTCCAACACAGCAAGGTGGGGAGGGTGAGGAGGAGGAGGCGGCTACTGCTCCGGGCGAGAAAAGCCACGTGAGGGTCAGTGGGTGCCCCAGGAAGGGGGAAGGGGGGAGCGAGGGGTTCAAATCGGCCCTGTCCCACCACGGGTGGCAGCGAGGGAGCAGCTCCCCAGCCCAGCTCCGGCTGCTCCCCACAGCAGACACAGCAGAAAGTGCCTCGGGGAGCAGAAATTGTTGGTTACGGTGGCTTCTACTGATCAGCAGGAATTAATAACAAGACTGTTATTAATAGTTACGCCTGCGAGCACGTTCACAGCACTGCTCACTCACAAACCTCCAGGGCTCTAATGGCAAGCAGTGATTTCACGTGTGTTTGTGCAGAACTTGAGTTCTGTGTGTTGTAAAAGGAGCTTGGACAGGTAACCCCGAAGCGGCAGGAATCGCTCACACAACTTCTGCGTGGAAATCACAGCCTCCCAGCCTGGCAGGGGCTGGAAGGGACCTTTGGAGACCATCCAGCCCAACCGCCTGCCAGAGCAGGGTCACCCAGAGCAGGTTGGACAGGAACATGTCTAAGGTTGGTTTGAATATCTCCAGAGAAGGAGACCTGGCAGCCTCTTCCAGGGCTTTGGCACCCTCACAGGAGAGAAGTTTTTCCGCATGTTCAGATGGAATTTCCCGTGTCCCAGTTGGTGCCCGTTGCCCCTTGTCCTGCCACCAGGCACCACTGAGAAGAGCCTGACCTCATCCTCTTGCCCCCCACCCTTCAGATATTTATAAGCATTGATAAGATCCCCCCTCAGCCTGCTCTTCTCCAGCTGAACAGCCCCAGGGCTCTCAGCCTTTCCTCAGCAGAGAGACGCTCCAGCCCTTCATCATCCTCGTAGCCTCCGCTGGACTCTTTCCAGCAGTTCCCTGTCCTTGAACTGGGGGGCCCAGAACTGGACCCAGTGCTGCAGATGCAGCCCCACCAGGGCAGAGTAGAGGCGAGGGATGGCTTTCCTCGACCTGCTGGTCACACATTGGGAGCGTGGTGTGGCTCTGTCCCTGGGGGACGCTGTGCCACCCTGTGCCCGGACCTGCTGCAGATGCTGAGGACTCGCACGGATCCGTGCCGGGAGCTGCTGGGTCAGCCCAGCTCTTGCCACGGGGCTCTCGGCTCCAGGCACTCCCATGTCTTGTTCCACTCTTCTCTGCCCGAGGCAACACAGGCAAGTGTTTGGATTCTGGGCACGAAACTGTCACTTGGCCTAATCTCGGCGTTAAAACACGGCTCTGCGCTGGAAACAGTCCTGCAAACCCGGTGTCAGGAGATCTCCCTCTTCGCCTGGGCAATAGCACCAAACCCTCTCACTTTGCAAACACCCGATGCTCTCACTGCTCGTGAGGGGCTCCGAGAGCCGTGCGGGTTCCTCCAGCTCTCACATCCCCACCAGCGCCGAGGACGTTGTCCCAGGGCCGGGACACCCAGGCTGCCACTGCCAGAGCCCAGGTGCACCCCAGAACCCCCTCCCCAGGGCTGGAGCACCAGACCCATCCCCGGCTCTGGCCAAAGAGGTGGGAAGGGGCAGGGGAGACCTCCAGGGTTCTCAGAGGGACCGTAAGTAGCCGCTCTTCCCACAGGCAAAGCAACGACCCCATCAGGCCACCTGTAACCCCCTGGGCTTTGTTCCTGTCCCAGCACCAGGGCAGGGAGAATGGCTGGGGAAGAGCCCCCCGTCACCACCCAAACCGAATTTTGGCCACTGGCCCCACGCTCCGGTTCTCAGCCACGGCAGCCAGGACACGTCTGAGAGCACCGAGCTGCAAGAACCCTCAACAGCCAGCCCCGGCAGGACGGGCTCTCACCCTTTGCTTGTCGGGGTCCACGAACCGAATGCCAAAGTAGTCCTTCTCCAGCAGGTTCAGGTGGTGGCAGAGAAGGTCGAACAGGTACTGGCCCTTGGCATCTCTCTGCAAGAGAAAGAAACCCATTTACGGAGCGGCAGGAGGGGGGCAGCGGGGCTGAGGAGCTCGGGGGTGCTGAGCGGGTAAAGGGTCCGAAACCCGTACGGTGGGACCAAGAACAGTGCAAATCCCAACAACTTCCCCTTCACCAGTGACATTTTCAGCTCAGAAACCATTTCCCACCCCACCCGAGGGGCAGCCCCACAGCAGCCGGGAGCAGGATGCCATGGAGTGCCCTGGTCCCCGTCCCCATCCCGAGACCCCGGCAAGATGCTGAGGCTGACCGGGGCTTGGCAGGAGACCACGGCATCGGCCAAAACCCACCATTGCTTGGACAACAACTGGGTCCAGGTGACTCTGGGCAGCGGTGGGGAGGCGAAGCTGCCTGGATGGAGCACGAGTGGGGCAGCGGAACAGCAACCACCCCAAACACAGCCCGAACACCACGAGACACCCAGGGTATTTTAAGAGCATAAAGAAAATGGTGACCAAGGTCAGAGTGTGTCTGGGAATCACCCAGCAGCTCGAGCCGGAGTGAAGCGTTGGCGGGGAAGCTGTGAATTTTGGGGTCTGTTTCCAGGCAGATCAGTAACGTCGCAGCTTTGCGGCTGTGGTGACCCCCGTGGCCTCCCTCGCCGCAGACACGGCGCGGGTCACCGTCACCTCATCGCTTCTGCTCCCTCCCGTTACACACTCCTTCCCCAGTCTGGCACTACGGCGTCAGCCCAGGGCTCGCCTGCCTATTTTTAGCTGATTTCTTCTGTGCCTTTTTCTGCTATTGAGCTTTTAGGAATAAGCCTTCCCCGTCCCTGGGCCCTGGGGGCTGTGCCTGGGCATCGCTGCGGGCTGCGCCAGGGGGGCTCCACCGATCTCCACCTTTCCCAGGACCAGCCTGTGCCGCCAGACCCCACTCTGGAGAGAGGGGGAGCACCTGGGCAACGACAATCACAGCTTTATGAGGTCCTGTGGGCCAGCGCAACTTACAGACAGTGCTGGACTGAACATTAATGGGGAATTTTAAAGTATTATAGTTATAAAATCTGATCCATCTCAAAATTATTAAAAATTTAATTTCCAGCGATGCAAAGACCGAGACACACACTTAATTTCCGTGCTGTGAGCTGCTCCCCAGCAGCGCTGGGCCCCGGACACCACGGTCCTTCCTGCCTTTGGTGTGGAGACGCAGCACCCAAGAGAGACAGGGGCCCCGGGACCCCAGTGACACCCACTCACAGCCACCCAGGACCCCACTCACAGCTCGTCCGGCCGCGGGGGTCACTGCTGGAGTCGGGCTGCGCATCCCCTCTGCCAAAAAGATGGTCGCTATTTGATCCAGAAAAGCTTTTCCTACGTGCTAAAGGTTTGAAGTCAGGAAGCCGAGAAGAATAAGGAGTTACACCGAGGCTCTTCTGGCTCAACACTTCCCCTGCTCCCCAGAATCCATGGGCTGTAGAGCCCCCCCAGGAGAGCTGATCTATCAGCGATGGGATTTACCCAGCCCAAGCGTACGGCTGTGCAATGCTGTGTATCGCACCCATTATACGGCAGCAATTTAACTGCTCCAAAATTTTCCATCCAATTTATAACCGACCAGTGCAACACTTTGCTTGTGGACAAGAACCCAGATGCACCCCCTAATTCATGAGCCCGTGCTCAGGATGCGTCCCGGGGCAGGGGCTCCGAGCTGAGCAGAACCGTACCCCCGCGGTGGTCTCACCCCTGGGGCTCAGCGCCTGCTCAGAGCGGGGTCCTTCAGTCTGTGCCAGGTTTGGGATCAAAACCAGTATTTTATTTCTTTCTGAAAAGCTTAAACTGAGTGATGCAACCCTGGGAAACCCCCTTGCCTGGGGCCAGAGAGGGAGAAGAGGTAAAATCGTTGGGACCCCGCTGTCTCTGCCCCAGGTGCCCGGGGTTAAGGGGATGCGCAGGCAGGGTCCGGCCCCTCAGCACCCCCTTGCTGCCTGCCCTCCGCCGTGCTCTGGGGTCTGCAGAAGGACCTGGGAATGGGGGGACACGCTTTACCCTGCAATCCATGGGGGACCCACTTTACCCACAGTTGATGGGGGACCTGCTTTACATCCCGGCATCTCCGCAGATCAAAGGCAGCTCCTGACAGCCGCCCCCGCTGCCTCCTTCCCAGAACACCGGTTTCTGTTTCCCGACAAACACATTTAACACGTGCATTATCTGATCAAGTAATCAATCCCAGACACAGGCCCTGCAACAGGGGAACCCCACGGTCTGGCATTAACCCGTTCCTGGGGCTCGGCACAGTGTGATAAACATCTCTGGCATTTTAAATAAACAGCGCTTCGTTTGGAGAGCCACAAAGTCCAGGCTGGGATTATGCAGCAGCTAAAATGACTCGCCCCCGGTGCCGGAGCCTGGCAGGCAGCAGGGCAGCAACGAGGTGATGGGAGGCACTGGTCCGGTGGCTCCCGGGCAAGCTGCGGCTGCAGCAGGGTCACCCGGTCCCGGGGGAAAAACCCTTCCTCCGCATCGGCCGTGGGGGAGCCCGTCCATCCTGCCAGCCCGGCTGCTGCAGCGCTGGCCCTCGGCCAGCAGCAACGGCTGATGGAGCATCCTGGGCAGTCACAGACGTCCGCAGGGGAGCGGAACCGGCCACGCAGCACAGAGAGGGCTGGGGGGGACACGGGGTGTGCAGTGCCCACTCCAGCTCCAGAGGGAACAGAAGGAGGGGGGAGGACAGACAGCCCCTGTGCCCGGCGGAGGGAAGACCCCAGTGCTGCCCAGTAAAGCTCAGCTGAGGGGCAGGGAGTGCTCACTGAGCCCTGTGCTCCCAGAAGACGATGGTCTCAAAGTGATTGCCGACATGAAGCCTCCTCTGGAAATCCTGCTGGTGACTGGGCCCCAACCCTCTGCCCCGGGGCCGGTGCCATTGGGGTTGTACCCCAGCCCTCCCCTTGCTCCACCATCTCCATCTCCTGGAGCTCCGTGCTCACGGCATGGGCACAGCCGTCTCGCCAAAACACCTGCAGGCAAGGGAGAGGATCCATGGGCTGCCCCCGAGGTTCATCCCTGCAGCCTCAGTGTCCCACCCCTCCAGGGCTGTCCCAAGCATGGGCTGATCTACACATCTCGGGAGCGAGCCCCTGCTCTCCCCTCCTTCCCCCCTCGCTCGCAGACCGGGGTGGGACTCACTCAGGCATCAGCCAAGCTTAGGTCAGGTCTTAAAAAGCCTCCTGTGGCAAAGGTGTTGGCTGGGATCGGTTTGGGATGCAGCCAAGGGTGGATCCTTATGCCCTGACGGCTGCACAGCAGAAGGCAGGGTGTTGAAGCCAGGCAGCGTGGCCGGGAGCCGGGCTGGAGCTAAGCAGGCAGCGGTGCTGCCAGACCCACCCCCGGCCCCGGGAGATGCTGAGACCACAAACCGACCCAGCTCCCCGCAGGCAGTGAGCCCTGCCAGCCCGCGGGATCCACGCTCTGACAGCTCAGAGCTAAAACGTCAGGAGCTGTCTCTGCCTGCTCTCCTCTCCTGCATCCCTCCCCGGCTCCCCCCCCCCGGGATGAACAGCAAAGCTGCTCCTTACCCCTGCCGTGGTGTCCAAACGCCTCCAGCACTGGAAAAAATGAAAGATTCCCATTTCCGTACACAGATATCGAAACTCCCGTTTCAGCTGCTGCCGGCCGCAGGATGCCCTGCACGCTGGACCCTCGCCGGGCTAGGATGATGGTGCTGGTTGCCCCCCCAAGCCGCACAGGCCAGCGGTGTTTGTGGCAGCCCCACAGCCACGGACCCGCTGGAGAAGTCACAGGCTGGGCACCAGCCCCACGAGGCTTCGATGACTTGTGGCCACACAGGATGGGCCCCCACACAGCAGCTCCTGCCCAGCCCATGGGCACGGCCACCCCGGTGCTGCCCCACGCTCGGGAAGCATCCTCGGACCACCCCAGGGGACGAGATGCCAGTCCACGGTGGGGACAGCAGACGCATGGGGAGCAGGAGAGACCCCAGGGCCACCCGCACCGGCCATGTCCCCTTTTCCATTGCTCAAGGACCAGAAACCTGGAGTTTGAGCACAACCTGAGCCAAAGGTGACTCCTTGGGCTGGCAAAGCCCCCGTTCCCCGGGAGCCCACCTTGTCCCGCACCCCCCCCAGCGCAGAGACGCTCATTTAATGAGCTGGGAATGGGCAGATGTGCCCATTCCCCAGGCGGGGAAGGCAGACGTGGCTGGCCCTGGGCCAGGTCCCTGCGGCTGCAGCGTCCCCCCCGCTTCCCACCCCCAAACCAGACCTTCACCGGCACCCACTCGGGAAACGAGGCCGTTCATTCCTGAGCCTGAATACAGATTTAGGTGCGGAGCTTGGAGAAGTGTGGCCCAGATTGTGCTTTATTAATAGGCTAATTGGGTCTCTGGGCGCATCATCCATCACTGTCACACACAACCACCGCCCGGTACAGGCTGTGCCCCCGCGCAGGCACAAGGGCACAGAACGGAAAAGAACAACACAACCTGCCAAAATCCAAATCTCTTCTCCTGTCTTAGAGCACCTTATTGTTCTTGCATTAAACAATATTCATCTTTTTTTTTCAAAGGGAACGGAAGCGGCAACACGGAGCTTGTGTCTCTCTTGTCAAGAGAGAAGCGGCAGCGTCTCCCGGGCAGTGGAACAGCAGCCCAGCCCTGCTCGCCATCAGGCGCCACGTAACCGACCGCTGCTCCAGGCGTGAGGAAGACTGGACCTCCTCCTGAATTATATGGAAAACAGTAGTAAATGCTGGTTTTATTTTCTTCCCCTAGAAAAGATTACTTCACAGGCTGAACTAAAGAGACACTGGATGCAGCCGCAGAGGTTAAAACAACCGACCGTACAACAGAAATCGTGGTTGCATAAATAAAGATGTACTGGTAAATTATTCCAAATTAGCGCTGAGGGGCTGTTATATCGGCAGCAGCTGCCACTGCACCTGCACCCCCCTCGTCCCTCTGCTGCCAGCTGTGGTGGCACATCTGGGGGCTCCCCCGGGACCCTGCCCCAGCCCCACACGCCGGGCTGGGCTCCGTCCCCCTCACACGAACCCAATGGTCACGCTCGGGAAAGGCTCCTACACCCAACGCTCATGGAAAGCGCCAGAGAAAGCTGCAGAAGCACGAACCTCTCCAGCCGGGCGACAAGAGCAGAGGGGACGCCTTCACCTCCCCCAGCATCACCCCCCTCCTCACCCCCCGCAGCCAGTTCGGCAGGGATTTGCCCTGGGCTCTTCTCCCTGTCCGTGCCCGATGTGAGCAGCAGCGTCTGCATAACCCTTTTCTCTGCAGTTTTAGCACAGAGAAATCACAGCCCAAGACAAACCAGCCACCCCCCCCCAGTCCAATGGAATATGGGGAAACCGTAAAGATGCAAATGGCGTTACAGGGGGAAACGCTGTCCCTTTGATCTCTCTAACTTGAATTAAACATATTCTAAATTAATCATTATGAGTATGGCTTTCAGGAAATTATCTGAACTGTCTTTACAAATCACAACTTAAAAGAGCTGTCTATTGCATAATATCAGCTTAAATATTCTGTTTTGATCTTTATATGTTCTTATAAAATAAGACACATATCTGTCTTAGGGTTTGAGAGCTTTTGAGGTCGGCCTTTCAGGGCACGGCTGCCTAACGGAGAGATGACTGCCGGGGGGGGCCGGCGCACGCCGGGCTGGCACGCACCATGCAAAGGAACGCGCTGCTGAATCCTAACAGTTCCTGGGGACTTTTCTCTGTATTAAACTTCTGTTACACATAAATACTTGAGGAACTGCAGGTAATCACGTCCCGGCTGCAGGGCGGCGCGCTGCCGTTACTAATCTCAGTTGTGTGATTGAGCGGGAGGATGAGGAGGGTCCCCGGGGGGAGGCCGGGGCTGTGGAGGCAGCACAGGGGCTGAGGGGGGCTGCCAGTCGCTGCTGACGCACCGCACCCCAGGGTTCCCATGGGTAACAGACCCCAATTTCGCCTGCTCTGAGCCGCAGACGTGCCGTGCTCACAGAAGGCTGCGCTACGGCACAGGCAGAAAGTTGCAGAGCTGCATTTTTCTGTGACGGTCCCCGCAGACGCACCACGCATCGCCCCGGAGGACGGGCGAAGCCCCAAGGGTTTCAGCGCTGCAGGGTAGCACGGGGCGATGCTCCTGGGGGGCCCCGACCCCCCTCAGCTCAGCCCCTGCATCCTCCCTCGGGCCTGACAGTGGCTGTGGGTGCTGGGACCGGATCCACGGAGATCCCTCTGGAGCCCCGAGCACATCCCAGTGCCCCCACCCACAGCCCTGTGGGAGTCTGCAGAGCGGCTGAGCTCCTTGGGGCAGCAGCGGCGGGGTGTTTGGGGACAAACTCAGGACAAGACTGCCTTGGGGCTGGAAGGGCTCAGGGGCACGCATTCCCTTGAGACACAGCCCTGTGTGTTCCCGACAGCAGCTGCAGGAGCTCTCTGCCCCGAGCCCTTGGGTGACATGAGCAAAGGTCCCCTGGGGACACGCTGTGGCCATCCAGCCCCACACACACGTTGCTGTTCACGGGCCACCATCCATGGCACGGTGGCTGCCTGGGCACAAGACCCTCCTGCCACCCTGGTCAGTCCGGGGGGCTCCTTCCTGCAGGGGAGTGGAGCTGGCTGTGGGACAAACCCTGGGAAGGGAAGGCTGCTCCGGGAGAGGAGCAGGGCTGGCTCCGGGAGCCCGTCACCAAGGGTGCTGTGGCTCCTCAGAGCCCTTCAGGGCCATCCAGCCCCATAGCATCTTCATGAGGTACCTGAGGAGCATCAACACATCAGCAACAGCTTCACACAGAGATTTACTGCTCTCTGCTCGGGGAGGAGACGGGTTCAACAGGGGCCTTGGGAAGGAGCTCTTCCAGGGAGTTTTATCATCCCTTTTAAGAGGGGACAGAAAGACAGCGCTGCACTGATGGCAGGGAGATGCGACAGGGATTTTCCAGATTTTTCCAAACTTCAGCTGGGACCCATCTGGCCCTGGACCTGCAGGAAGGCAGCAAGGATGCCACCAGCCCAGCACGGTGGCTCCTCACCCCCGAGCGCCTCCCCGTGCCGAGCAGGAGCATCTCTAAAGTTTCAGAAGATGAAAAGTGTAGAACGCCGAGATCTGGCACCCATTTCTGCAAAAGCGCTTTTGAACGACGTCCTGTGAAAACAGAAACAAGGTTTCTGCGGGGAGATAAGCGCCTCCGGCACTATCAAACAGAAGAATCCCAGATGATTTTTAAACTTTAAGAAGATTAAACTAACCTTGCATTCTCAGCTTCTCTAAGCTACTCAGCCAAAATTAGGGTCATCCACAGCCAAAAAAAAAAAAAAAGAAAAAAGTGAAGGGAGATATATTTAAAAATAGTAGCTCATCTGAAAACGAATGGTGTGTCTGGCTTTAGGCAGGAGCGTTCCTCGTCCTGCTGAGCACAGCAGCTCTCCAGCAGCACTTCCATGTGCTCCAGCGCTGTGAACTTGTGGAAGAGACGGCTCTGCATCGCAGGATGATGCCCAGGTCTCTCCAAAAGCTTTGCTTTTAGATACCGGTAGCACAGTTGGTTCTTTTGAACCATTTATCACGTGCCATGATGGTTTTGTTTCACTCCAGCTTCTTAACCGGGTACCACGCGGCACCGAGCCCAAAGAGATATAGAAGGGTAAGGTCCCCACCACAGCCCCAGCACCACTGCCACCAAACCTGCCACCTCCAGGGCCAACACCAGGCCAGCAAGGCCAGTTTCCATGATGAAGCTGAGCACAACCAGCCCCTTTACCAGCCTGGCGCCTTCCTGCAGCCTGCCAGTTCCTGCCGATGGCCCCAGGGACGGCACAACGATACATCTGCTGGAAAAAACCCATCGGCCAACCTTAAATGTGCTTCTCACAAGGGGAAGGTGAGGGCTGGGTACCACGTACTCACTCGAGCGTTGCTAAGCCCAGAGGTCTCTTGGCGTGGGACATCTCTGGAATCCCCCAGCAGGTTCTTCCCTTCTCCTTCAGTGTGCTCGCACCGCAAAACTCTGCTCCGAGATAAGGAACAGCTTCTGACCCTGCACCAAACCAGATGGGCTCATGCTTCCCAGTCCTCCTTGTGAAGTCCTGCCCCAGCCAGGAGCCCAGATCTGGAGGAAGGGCCGGTCCCAGGGAGGAGATGGTGGTGGTGGTGGAGCAGCCCAGCAGAGCACAGGGGGCTATGGAGAGACGCCGATCCCCCCAACCACCCCCTTCACTTCACAGCCAAGGCTTAGCAAGGTAGAAGAGCAGGAGACAATCATGGGGAGACGCTGGAAAGGTGCTCACTGCAGAGTGAAAGAAAAAAGCAGGGGATCATTTGCATTACTGAAGCAGCCACAAGGCACGCCTTGTGTGGCAGGGAAGCTCCCGGGAAGCAGTTCCCACAACCAGCACGCTGCAGAGGGGCTGGGGGAGCTGGGAGCCTTCTCCCTCTGCCAGGGGAAAAAGAAAAGCACGTCAGCAGAAGCTGGGGGGCATCCTGCATCTCCCCGAGCGCAGGGGCAGAGGAACAGGTCGGATGCCCAGAGGAGTTCAAAGCTGGGGAACGCTGGGGAGCAGCAGTGACAGCTCTGCTGTACCTCAACCCAGTCACCCACCCCAGAGAATCATCTGAGACGGCTCCAAACTGCGTAATAACAGATTCCCTCTTCCCTCCTCTGTAATAATTCTGCATTTCCTTCCATGCAAGCTGGTGGGCACTTCTCCTCTGTGGCTCCAGCGATGCCAGGCGGCTGCACCGAGCCAGGGCAGAAAGGGGGTTCAGAGTCTGACCGAGCTCACCACCCCCCTGCCTGGGGAGGGCTGGATCTGCTCCACGGACATGGCCAAAAGGGCTGGAGAGGAGCAGGAGCTGGGCTGAAGGGGGGCCACCGGGGCTTTGCAACCCACAGGGTTAGCTCTCACATCAGCAGAGCATCCATTTGCAGAGAGCCACCGCTGTCCCGGCTCTCCTGCCAGGACACGGCCAGCAGTGGCACCCCAAGACGATGGGACCCCAACCGGCCCCGGGGCTACAGGAAAAGGCTGCTCGCCCAGATCAGCATCAGCCACCGCCAGCCCCAACCCGACCCTGCCAGACCCCCGGCCCCACCGCAACGTTCCTCCTCCCGCGCCGCCCTGCGGATTAAGCACAGGGTTTAGGGAAGAAATAGCAGCCGTTGAAAGCAGCTCCTTTCTGCACTATTTGGTTTGGAAATCTCATTGTGGAGCTGGCCATTCCTCCCTGCTTCCTGAGCTTAGGAGAAGATTATTTTTTTAAAGGAAACTGTCAAAAAAAGTCTATTTTACAAAGTGAAGTTTAAGCTTAAGTCCCTTTGGCAGCAACATCTGAGCTGGGAGAGATCAAAGACCCACCAGCTCCGCTGCCAACATGAAGAGATTTTCGCTAGCAATTTGATTGCAATATTGTGGTTTAAATGCTTCATTTTCAAAATTCAGCATTGTGCTGTACGAGCCTGGGATTTATCATCCCTCGGACAGAGTTCATAGTGAATGCTTGGTTTGCAGGCAGGGCACAGTCCTTCCAGCTGAAAGCTCTCAGCCCTCACAGTAACCCAGCACCTCATCCCAGCTATGGCACGAGGAGGAAACGGGCAAAAGCATGCCCGAGAATATTTATTTGCAGAGAGGGAAGCAGCAGCTGAGAAATCTGTGACTATGCCTGGAGCAGAGCACTCCAAGGGGGTGCGTGACCTGCGATGGCCCCTCTGTCCCCGTGCCACTCAGGAGGGGCTGTGGGCATCAGGAGCAGCCTCAGCACCAGCCCAGAGGGTCCCTGATGTTGGGGTGACCCCTGATGTTGGGGCCACCAACGTGGGCTGGGTGACCCCGAGGGGGAGGGCAGGGGACCATACAGCTCTCACACCATCCGCTGCTCCTGCGCAGGAGCTGAGACCTGCCCTGTCCCCTGCTCCGTTGCCACAGAAAGAAGCATTATTATTATTGGCTATTTCACCGCTATTGCACCAGCTGATGCTCTACATAAGCAGGGCACCAGGTGCCCACCCAGGACCCCATCATGGCAAGGAAGGGAGCGGGGACACCCCCCCTGCCCAAGACACCCCCAACTCCAGCCCACGGAGAACCCAGCCAGTGGCCAGAGCTCAGCAAAAGCCTGCTGTGCCCGAGCGTGCTGTGGCAGGAGCTTAAACCCTGCTTCCAGAAGTGACCAAGCAACACCAGGGAGCCTCAGCATCACAGAAAGCCCCCAGGAAGATGCTCTCGGAGCTACCAGAGAAGCCAGGACTTGAGAAGAGCGGTGAGGGGCCACTCCAGGAACAGTCCCCTGGTTTCTGAGAAGGCCCAGCAGGGGATGAGCCCCAGGCAGCACGGTGCAGTAGGGAGCAGAGGGGGGAGCACGGCTATTTCCAGCCAAATCTCCAAGCCCCAGGCTGGTACCCAGTTGCCGCAGTGATGCCAGCCTCACCGCAGTGACTGGGAAGGGACAGAGGGGTGAGAGGGGAATGATTTTTCTTGGCGGGACACCACAGACAGCTTCCAGAGGGAGCCCCAGCGCAGGGGAAAAGGAGGACGAAAGGCCATGGAGGGGACTGGGGAGGGGTAGGAACAGGGACACACAGACCCCGAGGAGCACCAGCCCCCAACAGGGAGCTGCTGGGGATGCAGCAGAACGGAGCAAGTCCACCCTGCCCTGGGCCACCAAGCGTTTTCACATGTGCCAAATGAACATATCTCCAAGAAACACACACGAAAAAAATCCCTTTCAGCAAAGGCGGTAACAGGAGCAGAGTCGCCCGAGGAGCAAATGGCAGCTGCGAGCAGGCAGCAAAGTGGGAAATGCAGAATTGTGCCCCGAAAGCCCCAACTCCCACCAGCTCCCCCCCAGGCTGCAGCCCACGGGGATGTGCTGCCCGAGCCCACGGCTACCTGCCCACCCGAGGAGACCTGGAGTGAGGGAAAAGGGGTTTTACATAACACTGGAATGTAATCCTGCTGTATTTATAGCATATGCATTTCAGTATTAATTCCCTGTTATCTGTAATCCTTCTCCCTAGCTGACACAGTAATTTCTGTCTCCGAGACTCAGCAGGGCACTTTGCTCCACAAGTTTATAAAGCTTTAGAGAAAGAAAGTTACTAATGAAGTGGCTCTCCAAGCCTTAAACTCCAGATTATCGATTCCTTGGTTTAATCCACAAGCAGGTTTTTAAAACCCTTTGACATGCACGTGAGAGGCCCTTCACAGCTCTCCATCACTGAATTCCAGCCGCTGATGCTGCTTACGCCCCCATTTAGGAAAGAATCCACTTTGGGACAGCAGTTTAGCACATTTTTTAAATCTTAAATCATAATCAGGGAATTTTTCCTCCTGGACCATGCCAGCCTCGCATAACTGTCCACACCTCGCTGCTGCATCCAATGAGGTTTTATCTCCTCATTTGAGGAGGAAGGTTTCCTGACAGCTTGGCAAAACTTGCTCTGTCCCTTCCCCGAACCCCACAAAGCCCAGTGTGACACCAGCACCACAGCTCTGTGGGCACAATCCCCACAGCCCCAGCATTTCTCAGCAAGGAGCAGGATCCACATGCTCCAGCTCCTTGGGAAGGCAGGGATGGAGGCACTGGAGCCGCTCTCAGGGCAGGACTCTGTCCCGAGCAGGGCTGCCAGTGCACACCAGAGCCCAAGCGGTGGGGACAGGGCGGCCAGCAGCCACCAAACCAAAATAAACCCAGCAGTTCCACGGGACACCTCTCCCCCTCAGGCTCCCATCCTGGGTGCCGGCGACAGGGCCATCTGTTTGCTGTTCTCGCAGTCAAACATTCCTCAGTGAGTCACCGTTGAGAACGAGCACGACACGAGTTTCTGCCAGAACAGCGAGTTTCACACCATTCAAATATTTATCATGTATTAAATACAGAGGATTTAAAAAAAAAATAAAGGGGGGAGAAAAAAAATGTATTTTTGAAATATTATGCCGACAAGCCCTGCAGTCACCGGCAGTTTCCAGGTGGTCAGCGTGGTGCCAGCCCGGCTGCAGGGCACCGGGGGGGTGGCAGGGAAGGACCCACCAGCAGAGGAGCAGAGGGGACCCCCCCAGTGGGACACCCTCAACCCATCACCTCTCCCAACAACCCCACCACGAGGGGCCATATTTCTGCCTGGGGCTATTCCACAGCCAGCTTTAATGACTGATGTCAAGCAGGGAATTTTTCAGAAGGAATCCAAGCTGTGCTTCAGGTCTCCAGCAGCCCCCTTTCTGCAAAGGAAACCCAGGGCAGGGAAAGGCTCTCTTTGCCAGAGCCCCCAGCCGGTGATATCTGCAGGGGAAGTTCATACCGATTAACAGCGATCCCATCCCCTGTGACATCTGCAGCCACACTCATATAGGAGGGCTTCAGAGCATGCCGGTGCGCAACAAGTCAATGGAAAACACAAACACGAGGGTTTGGGGGTAAGAAAAAAGCCTCTGCTCTGCAGACCCCAAGGTACCAACGTCTGATTTTGTGAAGAATCGTCTAGCCTGGCTCATTTAAGGCAAGAAACTGTTTTTCCTTGTTTATCCCAACCACCCGTGGGGTTACCTGGAGCCCCAGCATCACCAGGAACATAATTTCCTCCATCCATCCCAACATCAGTCGGCCCAAGGCAGGATGTCCCCGTCTGCTAAAGACGACCTGGGGTGACAAAATCCTGGCTGGCACCAGCCCAGGTCCTGCCACTGAGCCCTCCCGAGGATGCACAGAGCATCCTCCAGCTCCCAAGGCAGCTCTCCAGCGATCCATACGTTAAGTCCCAGTGACTGATGACATGTCACCCTACATTTTGCTACAGTGTAACTTTTATGAATTAAATTTAGAATTTATAAGTCTATAATTTAGAGGCACTGAAAAACCTCTCTCCATAAAACCAAATTGGTTTTTCCAATAACTCAAACTCACTTTTTTTCATCCATGCAGGCTTGGAGAGGCTCCACGCGTGCTCTTGTTTAAATTGGCACGCTGCTCCCCTCAGCACACAAAATATTCTTGGTGCAACTAATTCTGGTATATATTATTTAGAGGCTAATAAACACCTTCACAGTAATCATCCAGTGATGAATATTGCCTTGTCACAAAGTCAGTCCTACTTGCTGCACACAAGGAAGATACTTTTAAGGCAAGTCCTGCTCTTTGGGGCACATAGAACTGAAAATGCTCCAGCAACAGCTTCACTTGCAACGGCTGCATCGCCCAGGGAACGGCGGAGCTGCCTGGTTTTCCTCCTGCAAACGGGATGGCTGCATTTCCAAACCCAAATGAGGAGCAACCAAAGCCTGGGGCACCTCTGGTCTGCAAAGCCGTGTTAGATGCCACCTGGCTGGTGTCAACACTGCTGTCCCTGAACCTTGGCATCTGTACCCGGAGCCACGCTGGCTGCGGAGCAGCTCTGGTTCCTGTGCAAACCGGTAACCACCCCTGGGACCTGAGCCCCATATTCCCATGGGATGCTCAAACTGATCTCCGGCTCAGCATCCTCTAACTCCAGCAAAGCTGGGTCAGACCTTATGAGCCCGAGAAGCTGCTTAGAGGGGAAAGGACAGCAATGGCATCGGCTGTGCTACGCAGCCCCCTCCCCTTTGTGCCCCTGAAGCCCTCAGACAGCACAGAGATGCTGTGAAAGCCCCTGGGGACCCAAGGCAGCCCTGAGCTGCTGTCAGAGCCGGGGTCCTGCCCGACAGAGGGACCGGGATTTGGAAGGTCCCAGGGGGAATCCCCCTTTCCCAGCAGCATCCTGTCCCACACCTTGTTGGTAAGAGCCCTGCACTTTGTGGTCAGTGCTACTCGGCACGCACAGCCGAGGAAAAATATAACA
Source organism: Numenius arquata (assembly GCF_964106895.1). NCBI lineage: Eukaryota > Metazoa > Chordata > Aves > Charadriiformes > Scolopacidae > Numenius > Numenius arquata. The sequence goes on from NC_133586.1 coordinate 647,925, forward strand.
AACCAAACACCAAAAATGAAACTCGGTGTGCGCTAGTCACAACCAGGCACCTTCGGTTTTCTTGGCAACGTTCCTGCCGAGGAGCTCGCTTCTCTTCCAGCAGCTGAACGCAGCAAAAAGCTCATGGGAGAAAAGAAAGAAAAGTATAAATGGTTCATAAAAAATTTACTTTTCATGAAAGCGAAGTGAGGCGCTGGAAGGAACCCAGGGCGAGAGCTGCAGTAACTCCTAGTGAAGCCACAGCCCAGCCGAGCTCCTCCTTCACCCTTCCCTCCATCATCCCCGCTGCTCCCCGAGCGTGCGGCCCCCAAACCCCCCCCACCCTAGGGGTCCCTGCACCAACGCTCCAGCATCATGTCCCGGGCAAGCCTGAGCATCCCAGTGTGCCCAGGAAGATGGAACAAGCCGTTTAATTTGTATGTGCTCCACAGGTGTCCCCAAACCCTTGCCATCGCTGTGGAAGCTGCTGGAATGATTTGGTGTGAGGTGTCAGAGCAAAGCCCAGGGCCAGCAGCGTCCGTATGTGTCTGAGCGAGCAGAGAAGCCCACGGGCCAGACGTGGCCCCACTGCTCCAGAGCCCAATGCCAAGGTCTCCCAAAATGATTTCCTAGAAAATCCGGGAAACCTGGGGTCTGCGCAGTATCCCGGCTGGAGGGGAAGGGATACAGCTCATGCTCCCAGAGACTTAAAACAGAAAACTAAAATAAGACAGAATCAACATAAAACAAAAATAAGGGCAAATCCCAAATCCAAACACGAGGTAGAAATTCAAAACCCCAATTCAGAATCAAAACTAAGAGCAGGTCCAAAAGCAATTAATATTTAAATCTCCCTGAACTGCACCTCAAGAATAAAGATTGTCAGGCAAGGAAGCGAGGAGCACAAGCCTTGTCATTAAGGCAAAACAGATCTTATTTGTGCTACAGAAATGACCATATGTGGAATCCTTTTGGGAGACTGTAATCAGCCAGATTAACATGATAATGAACTCTGATTTACCCAGCGATGGGAAGATCTTTGTCCTCGGAGACACCGTGTTGCTCACTGAATATTAACAAAGATGGCTTTCTTCTTTTTTTTTTTTATAACCACGGATATCACTTGACTGCAAAGACTGTTAATCCTCCCAAAAGGTGACTTCCTAGGGAGAGGGAGGAGAGCCATTTTAGGGTGTAAATGATCCACACTAATAGAGGGACAGAGAGCAGAAGCCTCCCAATAAATCTGGCTCTGCCTTCAGCAGAAAATGAGACACAGACACAAGCATCGCGTGATGAAAACTCCACGAGGACAGTGTTATCTCCCCAATAACACCATGGAATAAACCTTAGCTAACACGCCGGGTGCTGTGCAAAGGGTACCCACAATCTCTTGTCCTTGGGGAGAGAAGACCCTCATGGGGCTGGAAAAGCATTAATTGGGGGAAAACACTGCTGTGAGCCCTCTTCCCAAAAAACAGGGGCTCAGGGACAGCTGTGCCAGCATCGGTCTGTGCTGGGACAGCCCCTTGTTGAGCAGGGACACCGCGGGCACCAGGGAAGCAGCTCCAGGAGCCACTGTCCCACAGCAACAGCCACTGCCTGGTCCCCTCTCCCCTTCCCCAAGCCAGGGACGCTTTGCTCAGCGACCCCCATCTGGGGGGATTGGGATGGGATAACGCAAACATGCTCATCCCCATTGCCACCACCAAGGATGGCTTGGCCGAGGGCAGCCGGGGCAGCTCTCGCAGGCACTGCCGCACAGCACTGGGGCTTAAAACAACAAAGCGGAGAGACTTCTGGATGGGGAATCTTCCCCCAGCATCGCCTCGGAGGGACCGAGGGCTGTGTCCCTGCAGGGATGCAGCAGGGCAGCCAGCCCCACGGCACCTGGCACGGGTGGGCAGCGCTGGCCGGCAGCGTGCACAAAGCAAGACCCCTCCAAGGGAAGGGCACCAGCACCGGCCCCTTTTCCCCCAAAGCCGTGGCCAGGAGATGCAGGCAGGGGGCAACTCTCTCCAGCTGTGGGTCCCGGGAGCACGTGAGCAGAGACAGCAGGCACATTTGATCACAGCTCTGCTCCTCAACTAAACGCTTTACAAGCTTGTTGAGCAGCTGGGTGTCGACTTCAGAGCACAGCAAAGAGCCCTGTTTTATTCATCGGAAGCCTGAGAGGAAATGCGTTCAGACAAGAACCTGTAGCAGTGGCGGAGCCCCGTAACTGTTCGTTTTACAGTGCCCACTCCTCCGCAGACCCGCTCTGGTTTGCGTGGGACCACTGCCCGCTGCCTCCCCCGGCAAAGCCTGGCCAGTGGCCCCGGTAGCCCTTTGACACCCCAACAGACACCACAGTGACAGGTCAGCTCTCATCTCCCCAATGCCTGAGGAGACGCCTGACACCAGCCCAGCACCCACCGGGAGTGAAAAGCCCCGGCTCAGCTCTTCACAGGTCACCCAGAGCTGACTTTCCTCCCCCTCACCCCCCCCCCCAAACAATTTTTTCTCTATTTACTAGGATTTTAGGATGAAAGAGAAGCTGATCTGGAACTGCAGAGCAGCTCCATTCTCCACACATCGCACACGTCCCCCTGTAAATCCACCAATTCTTTTCTTTCATCATTTAAAGTTTCGGTAGCTCATGTCCACATCAAGTATTTACAGCAGGCTGTGGTTTTCAGAAAAGAAAAGGAAGAAAAACTGCTTTAGCCGTTTTATTTCTAAAGGCTGGTTGGCATAACATCAGGAACAGGCAGGAGAAGAGATGCATTTGTCATCTCAGCAAGGCCTCTATTTTGCCTGTGGGTTTAATGTCTCAAAATACATATTCATTTAAATGCAAATTTTCTGGTTTCACCTGGGACCCAACAAAAGCTCTTGCTGAAATGAATGTTGACCTTTGACGCTGACTCTCGTCTCTCCCTGCTTTCTTCTGCAAATCGGAGCCTCTGAAGACAACCTGGACTTCGGACCTTGCTGGGAAGAAGGTGGCGCTGGTGAACAACAGCCATCAACCATCGCCCCCTCTCCACCGCCCCAGCCCGGACAAGGCAGCGTCCTGGTGATGGGCACCAGGAGAAGGGTGCTCCGGGGCAACAGACTCCTGCAGGGAACAGGCTCCCTGGAAAACCCACCCCAAACTGTCCAGAGAGATGGTCAGAACTGGCTCATGCTGGTGCCCCATCTGGAACCTCCACAGGCTCCTGCCAGGTCCAGGGACAAACCCCCAGAGATGCCGAGCATCATTCATGGCACTTCCCAGTAGCTCCCTAGAGGACACCGCAGTCCCCTCCCTGGGGGGCTCGGGGACCCCCAAGCAGCCCCACAGCATCGCTCAGGCCGCCCTTCAGCCATGGAGGAGCCCCTGTGGTCTGCAGGGCACTGCACAGCCCCTCTTACCCTCCACGTGTCCTTGGGGCTGGTGGCTCTGCTCCAGGGACGAGCTGCGGACACAGGGGTCTGCAAGATGCCATCCTGCTTGTCCCTCACAGCCCCCCTGGGTGGCACAGCCCATGCCCTGCTTGAGCCAAGCCCAGAGCTCTTGTGGGACATTTCCAGCTGCAAGGGAACGGGGCATTGCTCAGCTGCTGCTATTTTTAAAGAGAAGACCCCAAAAGGCCTCTGTCCTCCCAGTCACATGCCAGTGTCACACACGACCTTTTCTGATTAACCCGAGAGGGCAAAAAACCCATTCTCTCGGTAACGTGATTTGGGGAATGGTGATGTGGGTTGACATCTTCCCCCGAAAACACCCACAGGACACAGCGCCTTGGTATTTTGCAGAAAACATGTCAGGGGATTTCAGGTCCTCCCGAGCCCAGAGCGGGCACCCGGCAGGCGATGCTGCACCCGATGCCAGCCCCCCCGTCACTGTCACCCCCTCTCCGGGGTATCCCCCCACCTCCCCTCCACAGCCAGGATTGTGTGGGGCAGCTGGAGGGCACTTGGGCATCCAGAGCCCATCGCCACAGGGAGCAAGACAGAGCCCGGCTTAAACCCCAGCTGGGGAAAATAAATATGAAAATAAATATAAATCCGTTCCTCCACAGAGTGCAAACACAGATAAGGAGTCTATTGGATATTTCCAGCCACGGACTGAGGCCGGATCTGCCGTTCACATCTGCAGGAAGGATGTGCCATCCTTCACGGGAAACTCTTGGGGAAGCGGAAAGAAAACTGTCATTCCACGTGTCCTTCTCCAGCAGGATCCAATTATCCACAGCAAGCAATAAGCAGAATTACTCCCCCCGCAACAGAAACAAGTGACCTTATTTCTGTGTTCTGTCCTGATCACTGGGTATTTCACCCCCTCAGCCCCATCACACCCTCTGGCAGGGGACAGTTGCCGAGAGCTGGGGGCTGTTCCCCGCTGCCGGGCAGGAATTACTCATGTTGCTGTAGGAAGAGGTTGTTCTAAGCCTGGCTGGGGGCTGTGTGAGCTCTGCCGCAGCCCAGAGCAGGGGGTGAGAACTGTGGCACCTAAAGGCTTGTCCCCACAGGCCACCAAGCCATGGAGGTGTGCGGGGCTGGGTCCATCCCCTGCCCACCCAGGGCTCAGAACGCCCGTCCCAGACCCCTCACCCCTGTCACCGCACGGGGAAAGGTACGGAAAACTCTGGTAAGACAGCAAGAGCCTCCTTGCAAAGCCCCCACCCCATCGCTGGGAGGCAAATGGGGGGAGCAGGGACCCGAGGGCGTGCAGGAGAAAAGCACACAAACCCAGCCCGGATTTCTAAGAGCAAAAGCATCTCCCACATTATTATATTCTGTAAAACAAGGGACCTTACCCCTGCTAACAGCAGGGCAGGCAGCGCACGGCTCTCAGCACTCTCTATAGCAATTTAATTCCCCGTGTAGTGTGTCCCCCCCCAGACGCTGAACACTGGCACAGCTTCAGAGGGCGGCAGAGAAGGAACCGAAGCCCAACCCTGCTGCAAACTCAAACGCCCTTAGAAAGACGCCTCCGTGTTAACTTGTTTACTTTCCATATCAAAAAAAGGCAGAATAAAGGACTCTTAGCTCCACTCAATGAAAAAAAAATATGTTTGACAAAGCGTCATGTCTGGAGATGAGAAGCAGCGAGACGGGGCTGAGGCGGCACAGAAGCGGAGCTGCTGCAATTGCACAACACAGAAGAAGCAGAAGCGTCCCCGAGGGAGGGGGGAACCCATCAGGCCCCCCCATAACCGAGTGCCAAACCCACCATCACTGCAGCCACCGTCCCCGGCTGCGCAGCAAAGGGGGATCCAGCGGCACTGCCACACGGCTAATGGGCAAACCGCCCACAGGGATACAAGCCCCCGGCCTGAAAAGGATGAAGCCAGGAGGTCCGGGTGCCCTGGAGCCCCGTGAAGCCCATTCCGAGCCCTCCTCGCTGAGCCCCCCCATGCACAGTGCAGGCGATAGGCGAGCAGCTCCGGGGGCAGTCAGGGCTCCATAAGGGTCCAGCCCCCCAACATCAGGGGAAGCATCAGATTTCTTGTGAAAGCAAGAAACCAGTGACAAGGTCTCCAAACCCTGCAGGGCTGAGTCCCCCCCAAGAGAAGTCAGCTCCAGCATCTCCCATCGCACCCCAAACCCCCAGCACCCAAGCCCAGCAGGTGGGTGGAGAACTGCAGCCCGACGGGACTCTGCCGAGGTCACAAACCGGCACAGCTCCAGAAATGCCAGGTCCCAGGCTCCCGCCCGCCGCAGGGAGAGGCACATGGGGACCGGGGACCTGCCAGCTGCGGCTCTGACATTTCTGCAGAACCTTTAGTTACCTAAATTACAAAAGCTCTTACGATTTAATTCCTTCATTCTATATTGTACCTACAAGCAACACACAAAATCCTGTCTCAGAGGCCACCCAGGCTCCCACGCCCGGTCCCTGCGGAGCGGGAGGCTCCTGCAAGGGCTGTTCCCTGCACAGCACAGTCTGCTGCCCATCAATTGCCATGCAAATTACAGATGCCATCTCTGCAACACCAAACCGGCAGCCTGTGTCCACCCGGCACTTTCAGGTACCGGTGTTCACACCAGCACATGCAAACAGACCAGTTGCCTCTGAAAAACTGCCTTTCCTGCGGGCGGGAGCCATAGGGAGAGCCAGGGAAGGGCATCACCAGCAGGCACAGGGGTGAAGTGTTTTAACAGTTGCTGAGATTTTCATTTTAAATTGAAATCCAAAGCCGTTCCCCTTCCCCAGATCACTGGTGAATGCCAGGGGGATCCCTGGGAGCACCCCAGGGAAGGGAGCCGATCCCTGGAGAAACCAGGCAGAGACCTTGGCCGTGCATGGAGTGGGGTGTACTTGGGCAGCGTCTGTGCTGTCAGGGGGGTGGCACCCCTAAAAATAGGATGGGAAGGGAAAATTTGGACACCACAGTGAAGCCAGAGGTGCAGCAACACCTGCAGGACCCGTGCCCAGCTCCCACCTCTTCCCCTGCAGGAGGGAAGGCAAGATGTCCCCAGGGGGGCTGCCCAGAGGATGCCCCGAGCAGGCTGAGCTGAGCAGCCACCTCATTACGCTAATTGGGGCGAGGTCATCCTTCCTAATTACCACAATGCTTTATTGCCTGGCTAAAAACATGACAGCAGGACGACGGAGATGCCATTTGAACCTTCACTGCACAAATCGGGATGATTCTTTTGACACGGAGCGCAGGGCTGCGCTGCAGAGCCTGTGTCCTGCCCGACGGGACCCATCTGGGCTGGCTCTGGGGGAAATAAGAGGGAAATCAGGTCCTGCTGGCAGGGAGGGAGGGCAGCAGGAGCCAGGCAGAGCATCACCTCTGCCTGCCCCCAGGGCAACCACCACTTTCACAACTCCATGCTTCTATTTTAAATAATGAAGAGGATTTTTAAAGCCACCAATTGAATGTGCCACCAAGAGGGGCACAGCCAGGGGTCCCACAGCCGGGTGTGGGCTGTTCCGCAGGGATGCAGCGCAGGTGGGTGCATTCCTGCTCCCTCTCCCAGCGAGATCCCAGCTCTGAGAGTTGCTGGCCGATGATTTACTGCCCGGGAATATTTAGAGATGGGCTTAACACGGTCCTGCAGCCAGGCTGCGGTCTCACAGGGATTTTTCCCCAGTATTGAAACTGGAATGTGCATGGGCAGGAGGTGTGGAGCATCTCTGGGATTGGGGCACATGCCGCAGAGCTGCTCTGGGAGCCATCGGGGGGTTCTTCTCCCTGAAGGAACGTGGGAATTGCAGACGGACAGAGCTCAATCATCCCCATGAGCTCGGCCAGTTCATTTAACTGACTCCAACACATTCAGACAAATTATCACTTTTTAAAAAAATAAATTCCTGGTAATACTAAAAGTCATGGACACTGAAAGAAACGGTCTGAGTTCTCATGCCAGAATCCATGCTTTCCATGCTCGCGTTGGTGTCCTGGACAGCCACCACCACCAGGGCAATGACATTAGTTTTAAATGCTGTTTAGAGAGAATTGCATATTTAGAGAGAAAAAAAATCCTCAGGAACGTGGCCCAGGGCTCTCCCCGGGGCTCAGCAGCAGCTGAGTTCATACAAAACCTGACTTTTAGGACAGATCTCCACTGACAGCAGCAGTTTGCAGGAGGGGCTGGCCCTGCTGCACCCCCCTCAGGCACAGGGGTCCCAGGGACACCCACCCTGAGCACCATCATCACACGGGGACCTCAGCACACATGGCCCTGGCTCCCAGGGGCAGGACATGGGCTCTCACCATGGACCCTCTGCCCCACAGACCCCCTCGCTCAGGCACGGGGCGCTTGCCCTTTGCAGAAGCAGCAGCTTTGGGAACGCAGACTCCACCCACGGCCCCGTGTCTTTACGATGCATTCGGACAAAGTACTGATTAAATGATGTCAGGCAGGAGGATTACTCATGTTGACGTGGAAAGTCATTGTTTTAAGCCCAGATGGCTGCATAAGCTTTGCCGCAGCCCAGATCAGCGGATGAGAATCGCACGACTTAATGGCAGGAGACTTCCGATCGAGCGCTTGATTGAAGCGAACGCAGGCTGAATATCCAAACACCAAGCACTAGGTTACTCTGCGAGCGACAGCTCAAGAGCAAATACACATTTCTCTTCCCTGTTCTGCGCCCCGCAGAGCCCTTCTCCCTCTGTATCCCACAGGGCACGCACTTCACAGGAGCCAGTTCAGATGCCCACAAAATGAACGTTTCCTTGGGAAAGGCTTTGGCATGGGATGGGGAGCCTGGGAAGGGCAGGAGAGCCTCAACGGTGGGCGAGCACCTGGAGAACCGGGATGTGCCCAAGAGGCAACGCAGCCAGAGAAGGCTGTGCAGTGGGGTGGAAACAGGCACTTGCCAGTAGGTTTCATCTTGGCAAGTGAAACCAGAATTGGGCCACAAGCCTAAGAAGTCCCACCTGTAAGTACTGTCCATCCTTCCAAGCGTCACAATGGGGTCCCAGCTTCTGCAGGAACCTTTCCCACCCCTCAGACCAAAGCCTAAGTTTAAAATCCTTAGCACAGCCTTGCCTAGAAATATCTGAGCCCACCTCAATAATCTGGAGAGGGAGGAAAAGCAAGCAAAGCTGGGCAACCCTGGCACCGAGGAACAGCTGAACACTCAGTCCTTTAAGCAAAATGAAATAAAGGAGATGGAGATGTAACTCAATGCACCGGCTCCTGAGTTTATTTTAAAACACAGGCCTGCAGAAGAAACAAAAATAATTACAGAAATGAAGTCATTGTGGCTGCACTATCACATCCAATTATCTCAAGGTTGACAAAAGATTAGGCCCGGAGGAAGAGTCTCCCTTGACGCAGCTGAGCCAGCAGCGCTGCCAGGACAGCCCGGCACCGCCGGGGTCGGCTCGGCTCCCCGCTGCCACCGAGCCTTCATCCGAACACCATTTCCCTCCCTCTGCAGTGAGCTGGAGATGAAGCACATCCCTGCCGGCAGAGGCTCCGCTCGGTGGCCAAGGCTGGACCACTCTTCTCGCCCCACACCACACCAAAGGGCACCAACCTTCTCCCAGCGCGGGTCTCCTGCCCCACACAGCGCAGCAATGGGCTTTTTCCAGCCTCCCTGCTGCTGCTCGATACTTCATCTCAGCTGCCACCAAGTTCAAAGAGTTTGGCGTTATCTCTGAAAGGGCGCTCAGGGCTTCCTGGGCTGCACCAGGACCCGTTTAGCCCCAGCTCTCCCCCAACAGCACCTCTGCCCACTCAGCTCCCCCAACCAGGCATGTTTCCCTCCATCTGCTTTGCCGGGAATAAGGGAAAGCAAGACACTGCTCCCAACAGCTCGGCAAGGCTGTGCCTCGGCTGTTAAAGAGGAAAAATCCTTCCATCACAGGCTTCAACAACCTTAACATATTCCACAAGACAGAACGACTCGTGGGAAAGTTTGGAGTTGTCAGTGAGTTTCTCCAGAGCAAGGGGAGATGCGAGAGAGAGAAACCAAACGGTGACTCAGCTCTCACAAAGTAGCTCCACAGCGACTGTTTGAGAGATGCAAGGAAGGAGAACACAGGAGACCTAACAAAGAAAAGAGACAAAAGAAAAACCCTGCTAGGCACAGGCAAGCACAAGCATCTCCAAAACTTCCCAGCGTGGCTGGATTCTAGATGCCTCCTCAAATGAGACATCTGATCTGTCCCCAAAGGACATTTTCCCAAATTAAACCCTCTCCTGGCTGGGATCTGCAGAGCAGAGGACAACAGATGTGCCAACAGTTGATAATTAGTTTTCACCAACCCGGAGCAGTCAGTCCGGGGGCAGCAGCAAAGACCTCTGCCAGCTTTCAAAGCACCATCCCCACAGCTCCTTTTGAGGGGAACAAGGGCCTGTGCCCCCAAAGGCTGCTCCCCACCAGCCCTGCAGCACCTTCAGCCTCACGGCAGGGACACTCCAGCCCACAGCCACGTGCTCTCCTCCTTTCCCATCCGACAATTATATGATGCCAGACACCAGCGCCCTGAGACACGTTCTCAAAGCAAGGACCACAGTGCAAGGACTTCATTCTGAGCCTCCCAGGGTGTCCTCAGTTCCCACATCTCAGGTGCTGCAGAAATAGGGAGCTTGTGTCAAACACCCATCCCCATCCTGCAGCCCAGTGACGTGGGCTCTGAGATGCTCCATCCCTCCAGAGCCTGCACCACTGCCAGGTCCCACACCTGCCTCTGGACACAGGGTGGGATCCCCTTGGAAAGGGCTGAAGTGTTATTATGAGCCAGAACCACAAATTCTCAGGCCCTGGACCAGCGGGAGGTCCCCTGCTCTGCTGCAGGGGGAGGCAGCAATAACACCCCAGAGCTCCTTTCCCTCCTACTGCACCCTGTGCTGCTGAGTGCATTTCTAATTATTCATGTTAAAAAGGCCCCTCAACCCACATCAGCAATATTTACCTCCCTTAATTAAAGATGGCAGTAATAAACATGAAATATGGACAAAAAAGATTTTAATAAATACCGCCTCAGGGAGCTCAGAGTCAAGCTGGAAACACTTAATATCAGATGTAGCATTGTTATGAAATTAAAACAATATATTGCCACATAAAAGCAATATTAAAAATAATTATCATAAATTAGGCTTGGGTAGGCTGGAACCCCCCCGGGCGGGAGGGAAAGCGCGTTCCCGCAGTTTTCCCAGGAAAAGGCAGCCCTGGATCTGCTCCTGCAAAGGAACCCTCCAAAGGGAGAAACAGCATCTCTGTCTCCTTCCAGGAGCCGTGGCCATAATTCCCGTCCCCTTCACATTCCCACTCTCAGCCAGATTTCAAGGTGACCAAACCTGAAATAATTAGTCAATGCCTAATTAGCTTTCCTCTGCAGGGCAAGAACTCAGCTCCTGGTTTGCATTCGACAGCAGAATTCAAATATTCTTATTCAGAAAGAGAAAACTCCGGTCAGACTCTGGGTTTAAGCATTTAAATTGCAATTTCTTTAGGACAGGGACGGTCGGTCAGTTCGGGGTTAGGCAGTTTCCCTTACAACCAGAAATTCATCTCATCTCTTTGGAGCAAGCTCCAAAAGTCTGATGGAAAAGAGGATTCTGCCAACACATAGAGAGGACGGTGTCAGCGCAGGCAAACGCCGTCCCTCCAGCCCAACCCTGCCCATGGGAAAAATAAAGGAACCGCCGAAACAAGGCACTGACACCAGCGCAGACACCAACCACGGCTGGTGAAAAATGAACCCTGTCAAATCTATTAGAGTTTTTGATGAGTTTAAAAATTGCTAATAAAGGCGATGGTGTTGATTTAATATATTTAGACTTCCGTAAGACACTTAACCTGGTATTGCATGACATTTTGATTAAAAATTAGAATGACACAGCATCAACATGACACGCACTAAATGGATTAAAAAAAGCTGCCTGCAACACAATTAGGATGCTGAAACCACTGGGCGGGTGTTTAACAGGGATCCTCGAGAAAATGCATCCAATTCCCAAGACTTTAACCAAAAACCTACAAGAAAACACAGCCTTGCTGCAAAGCTGGCAGCAAACAGAGCGGCAAACAAGGAGATGCCAGGCCACCGGTACAGAGCAATCGGAATTGCTTGGCAAACTAAATACAGATTAAAAATCAACATTTTCTCTCTGCCAAGTGAAGCGTACACACCTGGGAACAGAAAGCACATACGTACTTCTCCTTCATTAAGGTAATGAAGTGTCCCCGTCTGATGATAGAGAAGGAACTGAAGACCACAGGGTGGTGGGACGACGGACAGAGGGAACGCAGGAGCCACGGGTGCCAGCGGGACCTGGGAACTGAGGCAGAGATGTCACCATGTGCCTAGCACTCACAAGAGCACCACCAGCCCCAGCACCCCCAGAGAAGTGACACAAGAACACTAAAAAATACCCAGAACATAAAAACATCCCCCTCTGGACCAGAGCAGAGCTCCAGCCCAGCCTGTCCCAGCACTCACTCGACAAAAGAATAGAAGAAAGAGCAAATAGAGTAAAACTTCCCCAAACGGCTGCTCCCGCTGGCAGCAGAGCGGGCTTTGGGGATACCTTCACAAGTCACAACTTTGGACTTGCAGGGTATTTACATCTAAGATAAAACAACAAAACTGAAACGTATCACAGTGTATTTTGACTAAAAGGGATTTACTACGGCTTCTGGACCACAGTTTGGGGAGATTATTACAAGTTATTCTTCTGGTCAGAATTAGAGCAAAGAATTCAACAGCAGTAGAGGAAAAAGCACAGCTGAAGAAACCAGAGCAAGTAGAAACCTAAGGCATCATGCTGGCCAGGACCACCCTCCGACCCGCACCTGCAGACCCCCTCAGGCAGGGAGCCTCCCCAGCCCCAGGATGAGGAGACCCTTCCCCAGCTCCAGGGAACCCGGTGCCCACAGGAGGACCTGTCTGCGCCCACTCAGCCCCTCCTGCCACCTCTCACGGGGCTGAAGTCACTCATCTTCCTCACTAAGAGGAGAGCGGAGATGAACAGGAGCAGAGATGAACCCTGAAGATGGGGCTGGTGGGGGGGAGCCCCGCTCAGAGCCAACGCCGTGGGCTACCGGCTGCGAGAGCTATTTATAACCTTACAAAAACCCAGACAACCGTGACTCAGCATCAGACACCGTCCTGCAGACGGAAAACCACTTGCTACAAGATTCTGGACTAGCAACCAGTAATTCACCTGCTTTGTCTCCATTGCAAAACCCAGAAGGGCATCAGCAGCACCGACCACCGCAGCCGCAGACGCTGGAGGAGCATGGGCAGAGGGGGCCGGGAGGCGTTCGCACCAAGAGCCCTCTGGATGCACCATCAGCCCAACATCATCCCCCCAGCCAGCCCGGGGCTCGGTCAGGACCAGACATCACCTTCTTCCCACCCAGGGCCATCCCTTGTTTTCTAACTGGAGTAAAGAAAAACACTCCCCCAAGGTGCAAGATGGAAACATAACACGATCTGCAGCAGGCACTTTCTTCTGCTTTGTATTTTTTCCCCCCATAAGGTCCAGTAAACGCACCAGCCCAGAGGTTCCCTGGTGCCTTCTCCCCAGTCCGTGGGTGACAGCTCCCACCCGGGGCCACCCCTCCCACTCTCTGCTCCAGGTTCCTCAGGACAAAGTGCTGGCTTTGGGCCACCTTTCAGAAATAAAAACCTGGCACCTGCACCCAGGGGCTCCTTGGGACTTACCCACGATAGTGAGGGAAAGCGCGAGATGAGGACTCTGAACAGACATCCCGCCTCTCTAGTAACCGATGCTCATTCTTTTCCCAGCCACTTCACCCCCTGAAAGCTCAACTCTTTAGCAAAACCTTTGACTCTCCACCCTCCCCAGCCTTACCCTGAGCAGGTTCCAGCTCACAGCCTTCATCCCACCCCAGAAATAACTGCTGTAGAGGTAAAAAAAAATTAAAAATCCTCCAGTCTCCTGGAGAGCCAAAATGCCTCCCACCCCACTGAGCTCAGCACCACCAGAGCACTTTGCATGGCTCTGTACTCACCACAGAGACATCCTGAACAGCACAGAGCCACCCACCCCAGCAGCTCCAAAGGACCCTTTACCCCCCCAGCTGCTCCCCATAAATAGAGCCTGGTCCCACCCCAGTGGGGTGGAGCAGAGACAGCCCAGCTGGGTCCACTTGGGGCTCATTAACACCAGGGAGGAGCCCCCACCCAGCCCTCGCCAGGAGGAACGGGGGAGGAACAGGGCTGGAATGGGGCTGAGGGTCTGCTGTGGGGCTGAGAGGCATCTCCCGTGAGGTCGGGCTGCTGGGAGAGCCCATCCAGCTCATCCTGATCACGGACACCCCTTTCTCAGGGCGCTGAGCACTGTGCCCAAGGTCTTACAGGCTCAACTCTTCTCCTTGATTTCAGGCACAGCCTCAGTTTTCCATAACACACGTAAGAGGAAGAACCATCTCACCTCAAACAAACCCCCAGGTTTTTCCCGTATTCCCAGGTGCCACTGGATTATTTACCCCCATCAAAGGGACCTCCCAGCAGATGGCAGCTCATCTCCGGATTTCCTTGTGGTGCTTGTGCATTTCACCTCCAGTTCTGCATTGCTGCAGGGGCCGCCTTCCCCAGTTTCACCATGAGCACCCTGAGACTGGAAACGATCAGCAAAGGCTCATCCTTTGTTTCCGTGGGGGTCCTGGGACAGTCACTGAGCTGCGATGCCCGTTCACAATTAATCTTAATGCTCCGTGGAAAGGAAAAAGCTTCTGCATGCAAGTGGCAGTCTTTTTGGGGCATAGAACAGAATTTTTCAGCGCTGCTAATGCCAGGAGAGCAAAGAAGCTGATTACTTAGTTCTGCATCTCCATCTTCTGTGTCCTCATGGTGGCATCCAAGTCCCCATCCTTGTCCACCTTGGACTCCATGTGGTGTCTTTTCAGGTGTGAACTTCACTGTCAACATTCGTCCCCAAGATGAACGTGATGCTTCTGTTGTCTGACGTTCAACTGACTAAAACCTGGCACCTCGGTAACGTCAACGGAGGTGAAGGTAACCTCATGGGACACAGCCTGAGCGGTGTCTCCCATCAGAAACCCAGCGCAGGCTGTGGCCGTGCAGGTGACACGCAGGTGGTGCGTGCCAGCCCCAAATCTTCCAGATTTACCATCAGACTGGCAAAAGCCCTTCACCATATTTATCGCCCAGTTTAAACCAGGCACGAAATGAGTCTCGGAGCCCAGAGGGTCCAGCCGGCTGTAAACGAGGACAAAGCAGGGGACGGCCAGGCTGTGAGTCCTGAGGTGGGGACACCCACCGCTGATCGGCTTCCCGGGGCGGTGAGGGGCCCAGCACCCCCAGAGGTGGGGAGGGGTCCGGGGAGGGCTGTCTGCTGCCAGCGTCTGTGCTTAACACATCTGTGGTCCCTGCCTTTGCCAAGGCTGGGACACGGTGCCAGAGGTGCCAAATTGCTGCACTCCAGCAGCTGAGGCGACAGTCTCTGCTGACTATTTCAACACAGAACAGCATATGGCCACCAGCAATAACTGCGCATTAAGCAGAAGGTTAGAACAGCTCTACTCCATCCTCGGCAAACCTTCACCACCCACCAGCAGCACAGGCCATTATTGATCACCTTTTCTGCCCGACCTCAGACGTCCGTCCAAAGGCAATGCTGAAAACTACCGTTCTGTGATGAACCTACTTTATAGTTACTGGTGATATCCATCGTTATTCTAATATCACCGATACTTAACGTTCCTGCGTAACAGAGAAGAATAGAGAATGCCTGGTTGTATCTCATGTGTGTGTAGACAAAAAATGAGGCCAGGGCTGTAGCTGCTGCAGCCCGGTTGATGCAAGGGGGCAGCGAGGGGCTGTCCTGGCAGGGGGTCTGGGCTGGCACCAGAAGGTCCCGCTGCCAAAGCACGTTTGCAGGAGCAGCCACGCACGGATTCTGCTCCTCGTCTTCACTTGCGTGGGAACAGGAAGCAACGTCCCCCTTTAGTAGATGAAAATAAAGCTCAAAATGGGGTTTTCACATGGAAATGTTATCGTTTTCAAGGGCTAAGGGCTGCACCTCTAACGCTGCAGGCTCTGGGCAGGAGGGGGGCGCAGAGGAGGTACCCCCAGGGGAAGGGGTGCATCCCGGGCCCCGCTGCGGGCCACAGCACTGAGCCCCCTCAGATTTGCACGTGTGTTTCTAACAAGGAGAAAAGATCCATCTCCCTGAAGGTATTTTCTCCGACATCACAGGCGACATCATCTCTCCCTCTGCAGTTCTGGGGAAAGGAAGAGAAATGCCCCCTTTTCTGCTCAATTCTGCAGCTGGTGATGCAGGGGAGCAGCGGGAGGCAGAGCCTCTGCATCCCCCGGGCACGGGTTAAACCCCCATCCCCACTGCTGCCGCCGCTGCTGCTGAGAATCAGCAGCACCGAACCCCTGGGACACAGACACAGTCACGGTCCACGCCGTATAAAAACCATTGCATTGACTGCAGCAAGCCGGATTAATTCCATCTTGGCTTTCTGGAAAAAAATATCACCGGCGACTCAAACTCCACTCCAGCTCACCTGTTCTGAAGTCACCGGGTAACTCTGACCCGCTAAGTATAGCTTTTGAATAAAATAAGCCAACTATCCTCCCTGACAAAATGCTTGTGTTCAATAAAACTAGGCCCCTGGCTTTTAGATAACTTGAATGAGACAAAGAGAGACAAAACCTCCATCATTTCCCTTGGTAAATTCTTTCCACACTTCAGCACATTTTCCCTTAAAGCAACGCACAGTCCTGCCGATGTGACACTAATGTCAGCCCCCGGTGACTCGATCTTGTAATTTTGGGGGGACTAACTGCGATTAAAACTACATTTAATATCTGGTTTCTTCCCTACATCCGTCTACCTCCTTCCACCTAGGCTGAACTTTAAAAATTACAGTTTCTAGTCTTTAATTTTTAATTTTTTTGCTATTTTCTGTAGTAATCACTGCTGGGGCTGACTGACCAGCCTGGCTCTGACACGGGTCACAGCATCCCACCAGGTGCCTCAAAATGCCAGTGCAACTTTTAGGGAGAAAAAAAAGGCTGGTTTTTGTCCTCTGGAGGAAAGGTTTTAGCATTTGAGTCCGACATCCTGTAGTTATTGCCGCCTTTAAAATCTGCAGACCCGTCCTTCCTGAGCCGAGCAGCAGGACTTGCAGCTCTCAAACAGGGATCCCAGGGCAGCTTTGCCCAACACTCATCACGGCAACACTTTTTGCCTAATTACTGCTATAAAAAGAAAGAAGCTGTCAAAGAGAATTATTCCGATTTTGCAATACTGAAACAGAGACATTTGTGATAGGAAATGGTGCCCCTTCAGACTCCAGTGGTGCCTGCAATAATTAAATCAACCCTCACAGCACCTACTAATGACAATTTTTACCACACCCATCTTAAAAAGCTTAAAATTCCCAGAAAATTTGGCGGGAGGGGCTTGGATAACACAAAATCCAGCTGGAGGGGTTTGACTCCAAGGCTTCTTGCTACAATAATCCACACATTCCCCATTACATCAGCAGAAAACCCCGAGGGGCTGGAGCCCCAGCTCCGCGGCAGAGCAGATCCCGCTCCCTCGGCTGGGGTGTGTGAGACTGAAACCCCAAACCTCTGCCGCCAAAAAAGTGCATTTTCTGTCATAATCTCAGAAACTGATTATGCAGCAAACTTCCTCGGCTGATGCCCTTAATTCCTCCGAGAGCAGCCCCCACGCAGGCGCTGAAGCAGGAGAGAGAATGAACGTCTCGGCTAAGCCCCAGCACGGAGGATGACCCTGCCAGGACACTCCTGGGTGTTTAAAAATTCCTAATTCCAAACCATGGGGTCTCCCGAAAATGGCACGTGGGGAGGACACATGAAACTTGCTCTCTACAAGGTGAAATACCTGCACCTTTTCCTGTAGCCATTTTCTTGCCATTTTCTTGCAGCCACCTTGTAATTTGAAAAGAATGTGCAATTTCAGATTTCAGAGAGACTCCGAGCAGTAATTACACAAGTGACTAATGGGTTTATTGGCATCACAGTCAGCCTTCACGGGACATTTGTGCCGTCTCCAGCTCCTCTGCTGTGATCCTGTCCAGGGAAGCTCTCGGGTGTCTGAGCCAGGCCGGTCCCCAGCATCCTCACACCTCAAGCCAAGCTGGCCACCACCCACCCTGGGGGGGCTCCTTCTCCTCAGCCCCTAGAAGGGGGTTCCTGCAGGCACTAAAGATGCAGGGCAGGGTGATTTGGTCAATAATAGACATCAGCAAAGTGCTGGGGAACAACGTGTCCTGGAGGTGATGTGGAAAGGGGCTTACCCCCAGCCAGGTGATGGCTTCACCCCCGTGGAAATGCCCTGGTCCTTGGCCAACCTCCTCTGGCTCAGCAGGAGCCAAGGCGAATGCTCAGATGGACTGGGAGGGTTTGCTCCAGAGGCTTCCCAAGCTCACACCAGCCGGCGATGGGACACCACCACTTCCTCACTGGCTCCTCCAGCCTGCTGACCGCAGGAAAACAGCGATTTTCCATTAGCTCTGGCAATGGAAGGAGGAAAAGCTAAACCTGCTTGAAAGCTGAAATCCTCAAGAATTTGCTGTTGGGATTTTGTGGTGAGTCCCAGGCACCGCATCAAACCCAGCCACGTGCAGGTCTGTCTATCGCCACCTCTCTTCCCTGCAGAGGTGGAAGCTGCTGCTTCTCCTGCTGCTCCCATGATTAAATAAACCCAGAGATCAAGCCAGAGCCTGGGCCACTGTTTGAGCGTGGGGACAGGAGCCAAGGGGGATGATGTAGGGCTGTGGCCCTGTGTGATGACAATGGGGTGGCTCATGAAGATAGGGCTCGGGTCAATGGGCAGATGTCCACAGAGATCATCAGAGACAGGCAGAGGTGAGCAGGAGGTAATTGGGGGAGAAGTTAACGAGATGGATGGGAAGGAGACCCGGGAGCAGGGGCGATGGGGAAAGCTGGGACTCTTCTGGGGGGCTCCTCCACCATAATGGGGTGAACCCAACGGCAGCGGAGGTGGCTCCATGGGCTGATGCCCTCGCTGCATGGCCAGGGCACGGGCTGGAGGCTGCCCCACTGCCACTCTCCAAACAGCACGGGGTTGAAAGGAGGTAGCGTGTTTTCCGAGGGTTTACTCTTCCTGCTGTGCAAATGCGGTGAGGCAGAGGCTCTTGGGGGGAGGCCGGCTGCCATCCTCGGCACGAGCCTCGCCGTGCAGAGCCACTCCAAATGAAAGCATCTTCAAACGTCTCACCATCACTGCCGTGCTACAGCTTCTTCTGGCTTGGCTTGGGGGGACGGTGCGTAAGATGAATAAAATGAGACTAAAGAGAAATTAAGGCATTTGGGCGTGGACCTGTATTATTAGGAGCATCTTGGCCGACCATAGCCGTCTCTCAGTGTCCTGCCCCTGCAGATGCTGCACTGCCCTGAGCCCACAACTGCTGTCCTCCACATCTGCGGGGGGGCGGGAAACAGTGAGGGGGGTGCCGAGCAACAAATCTAAACACTACCTTTGGGTATCGCCCTAAAACCTAATTTATTACCAGTCAAGTCATCCGTAAACAGCAGCAGCAGCTTCATTACCCATGTATTGTCCCTGTCGGTCAGAAAAGCCTAACCCTCAGCAGCAAACTTACTTAAAATATTTCCCTGTAACTCTAAATACTGCCATCTGCTCTTTCTGCCAGTCCCGCTCCCCCTGTGCAAATAATCCCTGTCTCTCCATCCTCTCTGCCAAGCATGAACTATACAGTGTCCCATCCCCTTCCTCCGTGTCCCAGCTCCACCATCCACCACCCTGCCCGAGCACAGAGGCCAGCCCTGTCCCTCCTGCTCCCCTCTGACCCTGCTGCCTCCTCCTCTTCCTCCTTTTTCTCCTTCTTCTCCTCCTCCTTCTCGCTTACACCAGGGCAGCCTCTTCCCTGCCTCATGAATTAGCAACACGCCTCGGCACAGAACATCCCCACACTCACGGAGTGACCCTCCGCAACAGCATCTGGATGAGCATTCAAGATCATTCCTGTGCCTCACGCTGAAGCACTGATGTCCTTTGTCACATAAGGTGACCTTGCGAAGGGTTTGTAAAGACTGTATGTATAGCCTTTTTAAAAAAAAAAAAATATATGTGTGTGTGTGTGTGTGTGTGTACACGTCTCTGCACAGTCCCCCGGGCAGGCACAGGCAGCCCAGTCCCACCAGGATGCGCAGCAGGAGGGGCAGGGGGAGCGGGGGCCAAGGGGCAGCTCTCGGACAAGTTTTAAGAAGAAGAGCAGGATTTGGAAGAGGCATCTCTGTTAGGAGAGACCATAGCCATCCTGGGACACATCACAGCTCCGCTCCCCGCAGCGAAGGGGAGCGCAGGAGGATGCGGCAAAGAGCATCGCCCTCCCTCTCCCTCCTTCTCCGACACGAGGCCACGTCTCCCCAGGACACGCAGGGCTCTGCTCGGGTGACGGCCAGCACTGAAGGGCTTGTTTACAATTGTAAACAAGAAGAAAAGGGACAAAAAGGGCATTTTCATCTCAACCCACCTTGACAGTCTTCCCCTAGTGCACAACTTCCATTGGTGCCGTCACCCCAGCGCACAATACGAACAAGCGACAACCATTTTGAACCCCGAACCATCGGACGTCCTGCTGTGGCTGCGCCTGCCCGCTGCCGCCCTGCTAATGACTGGCAAAGATCAGATCATGCAGTGCTAGAACCTCTTTTGTCTACCTCGCGCTCCTGGGGGAGACGGGCTGGGGATGAATAAAATTATTAACCGCACACGACAATATGGAAATTCAGTGCCGTGGGCACCACGGCCGCAGATGCCCCAGATTCGGCTGTTGCCGGCTGTACGAAGATCTCGGTGGACAGCCGTGGGTATTTTTGTGTGAGTGTGACATCATGCGCAAAAGTGTCACATTGTTTTATGTCACAGGGGCGTCCGCGCAGGAGCCCGCACGCCTGCCAAGGGGGAGCAGCAATCTGCTCCTGCAGCCCCACCGGAAGGAGATACCACCAACAAGCCCAGGCAGCTGCAAATACCCACCCCGGGGGGCGACGGGCAGAGGGGACTTGGTGGGCAGTTGTTTTTCCAAAAATCTTCACGACCCTCTATTTCCCAGCAGCTGCCCGGGGGGCTGGGGACCAGCTGCAAAACCCTCCGGGTGAGGCAGATGCTGAGCCCCGAGAGCTTCGTGCCGGGTCTGCTCCCTCCATCCTCCTCCTCACCCGGCGTGGGACCAGCCCGGACCTGCCAAGGCAGCCCCTCATTAAAATCAGAACCTCAAAACCAGAACCAGAGGGAGCAACAGGGGCACAGTAAGGCAGAAAGCTCCTCAAAACCACAGGAACTAACCGTCTGTTAATTGGCCTGGGGGAAAAAAACGCAACTGGCTGATTTTTGGCTGAGCTCTATTTCTAACCACGCCATTTCTTGTGTGTCACGGGCCTTTTCTCCTTGTTACACTGAGTTTGTTTTCCAATTTGTTCGCTCTAAAGCCTCGCTTTGTGTTTTCATTTAAATTTTCACCTTCACTGCTTTCCTGAGCAAAAAGCTGTCGGAGGAGGAAGGAGCTGAGAAATCCTGCGGAGGCAGAGGGGATGCGACCACCGTGCCCACGGCCGGACTCAGCAGCCACCGTCAAAGCTCCGCTCCTGGCGCTGAAATCAGATTCCCGACCGGAGGAGCAACCCAGCATCCAGAGCACCTGGATCCTGCTGGGCTGGATGCAATGACGGGCAGCATCTCCGTCTCCAGGCTCGCTCCCTGGAGCGGCCAGGACCGCGGTCCCTGCAGCAGGACAGGGGGGCTCATTCCCAGGGTGGGAGGGGACCAGAGCCCCTTCCCCACCAGCACCCGAGCCCTGCGCAGGTGGGGGCACCTTCAAACACCAGCGATGACTGGGTTTCCCATGTGCTTGTTCAAGGCTCCGTGGTCTAACACGTGTGCCGGGCACACTCTGGATTCTGAAAAATGGCGTTATTTGTGCAAAGGGCCCCGGCGAGCTCGCCAAGGAGCTGCTGTCCTTTCCACGTCATCTTCCTGGCCCTGGGGCTGTGCTCTCTACAGTCCCCAGGGATGGTGGTGACCTCTGGGGCTGCTGAGATGCTTGGCCTTCACTGACTTATAAGTGACACCAGCGCACAGCTCCCGCCGGCACTGCCGGGCAGGGGAAGCCCAGCACCCCGCGGTGTCCCCACCAGCATCGCTTCGCAGGACGGTGTGTCATCAGCTCCTGGTCCACAGACACGAGCCACCCAAGCATCCCCTGCCCTCCCCGCTCCTGTCCCCGCTCCTGTCCCTGCTCCTGTCCCCTCCGTCCTGAGAACACCCACAGTAAAAATGATGCTTCTGACCTTTGCTTTTCTCCCTTCTCATCCATCCAATTTAGCCCACCTGTATTTTTTTTCTTCATGGCTTGGAAGTAAATTATGGGAGTTCTTTGCTGAAGGAACCAGTTGTATGAGCTTCTGTACAGAAAAAATGTTGCCAGAAAAAAGATTTTGTGTTACGCTGAGCTGTTCCACTCAGGCAGAGGAAGCAGGGATGGAGGAGGCCCAGGGCAGGCTCCCCCGGGCTGCAGGGGATGCTGGCACCAAACACCAGTATTCAGACAGGCAGGAATTCGCATAAAGGGCACTAATGCAAAATGGCAGCAGATCCATAGGAAGATGCTGTCAAAAGCGGTAATTGGAAAAACACACACCCAGAAGAAACCCTATCGACCCCCTGCACGTAGGATGTACAGAAACACATCCTTCTGGCTACAGTCCTCCTTCGGAGAGAGGTCACGGCAGAGCCACCGCTGCACCCCACGGCAGGGAACGGCGTTGCCTGGTGCACGGGAGCACCCCACCCTTCCTGAGAAAAATCAGAAAAAAAAAAGAAGCGGGGAAAAATGCAAAGTGATGAAGTGCAAAAGGCTGTGGGGCTCGTGCCCACAGATCCGGGGAGCACAGCGCTGCAGAGGGGCTGGGAGGGGAAGGTCAGAGCCAGGGCAGTGGCAGAACCAGAGGAGGGTGACACTGCTGCGTCCCTGCCTCCCTTCAGCATCGTCATACATCGTACGTTCTCCTGTGCAGAGGCTTCCTGCTGCCTGACACGTCCCCTGGCAGGGGCAGGACCAGTGCAGTGCTGGGATCTGCTGGTGGTCATTCCAATGCCACCCCCATGCCCGTGTCGGCTTTGGGTACCAGGTTCCCACAGGGCTCCATCCCGGCACGATGACGGGATAAACACGTGCCATTTGTCAAATACCCGCACAGCCCCAAGCACACGCCTGCCTGCGAGGGAGGAATTGTTAAATGCTGCTTGTGCAACGTAAGCCTTGCTTTTTGCAAGTTTGCTCTTGAGGAGAAGGACTAGCAGGGCCACAGGGCGATGCCACCAGCACGGTCACAGCAGCTCAGACCAGAGGTCCCCCAGTCCCTCCCCTGGGTCTGGCAGAGGCTGCTGGGGACAGACACAGAAGCAGACAGGACCTGCTGTGCTGGCTGCCTACAGAAGCAGTTTCTCTAAAATAAAAGATAATTACATAAAGGATGCAACGAGTTGTCCCTGGGAGCTCCCTGGGTGCATTTGCAGAGCCGGGGCAGCCCCGGGACGGGCAGCGGGCAGCAGCGTGGGGCTGGAGGGGCGAACTGGGGCTCCGCGTCAGCTCTGGGGAGAGGATTTTCCCTCTGCAGGGCCTTCCCAGCCGGGAAGCTGGAAGGCTGTGCCCGGCCTCGGCCCCTGCATCGCCAACGGGGAGGTGAAAATACTGGCAAGATTGCAAAAAGAGACAGCAATTGTTTGGAAGCTGGAGAAGCCACCTTGCAGTGGGAGCGCTGAAGAGCTCAGCCTCTCTAATATATCAAACAGAAGAGTGAGAGGTGACATGATTACCATCAGGAAGTGCCTTCACAGAGAGAAAATACCAGCTACTAAAGGGCTCTTCAATCAAGTGAAGAAAAGCAGCCCAAGAACCAGCCTCTGGGAGCTGGAAGCAGACAAATGCGAATTAGAAACAAGATGCAGTTTTTAAAAATAAGGGCGATTAAGTAGAGGAATAAACTGCCCCGGGAGGTGGTGGATCCCGCAGCTCATGGTGCCCCCAAACCAAGATTGGCACCGCTCCGAGTGCTGGCTCCAGACAACGTTCCCGGTGCTGGCTCCCTGCTGCCGCCCACCCCCCCAGCCCCCGTGGCTGCTGCGTACAGGAAACACGAGGTGGGGGTGCGGGAAGGAATCGGGGGGACGGGGACTGAGCGTGGGGCTGAGGGAGGATGCTGGTGGGAAGGGGATACCCAACCAGACCCCTCTGCCGCCGGGGCCGGTGAAGAGGTGGCCTCCTGGTACCCAACCCACTCTCCACCACCGACGTCCACAGACACAGACTTTTTTTAAACAAAAAGGCGAACGATCCAATTCGCTGTAAATTTCCCCTCTGGAGACATCTCTCCTCACCCGGGGGGGCGGTGGCACCCACCGGCACCCTCTGCCGTGAGGAAGGGTATTCCGTTCACAGGAACAAATGGCAGGAATAAATGGGAATACTTTGGAAAAAGGACGCGAATCCGGCTATCCATGCGAAGGCATTCCTGGTGGTTTAAAATGCAAATACCCCAGTCCGAGAAGACACAGATCTGAGGCAGCGTTAGCGTGAGCAGCCCGCAGGCAGCAGCTGGGAGCATCGCTGGAGGATGCCGTAGCCATGGCAACGGGAGGGAACACACTTCCACACAAATCAAGGACACAATTTTACTGCCCAAGCGCCGAGTTTTTCAGACCAGTTCCTAGGGACCGCGTGTTAATAACGGTTGCATCCTATTTATCACGGGCCTTTATTGTCTCTGTAACGAGCTCTCCAGGAAAAAAAAAAACCTGGAGAGCATTTCCTCGGGGGCCCAACGCCAGAAAGGCAACTCCAAGTTAAGTGGTTTGCTGCGCTGGCAATTCCCTGCCATGCCCACACGCTTTGAAACACAGAGCAGACTGATTAACTATTAATAACAGGACAGTTGCAAACTATGTATTATGCCCCATTTTGTGCCACTTTTGCTCCAAAGGCACCCGGAGCTTTCCCTTCCGCGGGAGTCGCTGGCAGCGCAGGAGGGCGAGCGAAGCTCCTCGCCCCACCTGTAACAACTCGCCTGCTGCTACTGAAGGTGATTTATTTTACTCAGCGCTCCGTTTCCAGGAGTAATTTTGTTGGGGTGAACATCATTGGGCTTCCCAGGCTTTGAGGAGGAGTATGAAGGTCACCCCGAAGCGCTGGAGGTTGCCCAGAGGTGGCTGGAGATGGGAAGCTGGTGGTTGTTTTGGGGGTTATTGGGTTTTTTCCCCCCTAAATCCCATCCCTGGAGGCTCGGGAGGGTGAAATGGGGCAAAAGCACCTACAGCTCAGCAGCGGCACGGCCGCTGCTGAGCTGTAGGTGCTTTTGCCCCATTTCACCCTCCTGGAGGTGCTTTTGCCCCATTTTAGTTTAAATTCCGGCGGTTGTTGCAGCACCCAGCGCTGCCTAAAGCAGCTTCCCATCAAAAGCACCCAGGAGGCAATTAATTTCAAGCAGGCAAACTTCTGAGGCTCGAGTTCTCCCTGACGGCACCGCTGGAAGGCTGCAGTACCCCAGCGGGTCAACAAGTTGAAAGCGGCGTTTCGTCTGGCAATTTATTCAAATAAATCTTTCAGAAACAGGAAATAAACTATAATAAAGAGGGAGGCCGTCGAATGGACTGCACTGGCTGAGCAGAATGACCAAGCAGCAGCAGCCTGCGGGACAGGGAACGCCGTGGCCCGGCCACCATCGCCCCTTGGGCAAGCTCTGCAGGCGAGATAAAAGCGATAGGTTTAAACCTGAAAAAGCGTTTTCATTAATTACCATCATTATCGTCATCATTGCACTGATGCTCTTCCTGCTATTACCATCCAAAGCCATAGTCAGAGAAATGGGCAGCCGCATCCTTTGCCAGGTTTGGAGGATTTTCCATCAGTTCTCCCTCCCCAGCCCCTTGGGGTGCCCGGCTCCTGCCCACCGGTGCTGCACCCCCACTTCCCAGCAGCATCCCACCTACCTGCCACCGTCCCGCAGCACGTCCGTACCGTTGGCACCGCGTACCCGCCTAAAAGTGACACTCTCACCCTATTGTTTACAGGGGTGAGATCAGCCAGACCTGTGGAGTCTGGAGCAGGGTGGGTCGGGGACCCCCCCATGGGGGTTTGGGGAGGGGATGGAGCCCCACGCCCAGCTCCAGGCACAGGAGGTGCTGCCACGGCACACGTAACGGGGCAAAACCATGGGTTTTCTTTCTCTGTTCACACAGGACAGGAAGGGACACGCACTGACCATCCACCAGCCGCAATGCGTGTCTGGGGGCTGAGCCCCCGGGGTCCCCGGCAGCGGCGCTGGGGGCTGCAAGGGGATGGGCAGGAGGGGGACTCGCTCTGCCCCGGCTCACACCACGGGGATGGGCAGCACCTGGATGCCCAGGACACAAACTGACCGACTCGTGCGGAAAGTCACCAGCTGCCACCAGCTGCTCCTTGGCACAGGGATGGGGGTTTTTTCAAAGAAGGCTACGAAGCCCCCCAGGTCTGAGCTCAGCCACGACCACGCAGCCCCTGGCCTGGGAGACAATGAGAGCAACCGAGGGGAACTCCAGCGCAAATAGAGGTTTTCTTGCCATTATTTTGGGGGGGGAGAGGAGCTGGAGCAAGCGGCCGTGCGTGGTCTGGGTGAAGAAAAGCCCCTTTGTGTCGCACACACCGTGGGCATTGTTCGCCGGCCACTCGCCCTCGCACCGGGGCTGCCCCGCGCCAAGGGAGCCTGAGTCACCCGTCACGTAAGAGCTGCCTCCATTTGTGCCATTTACTTCTCTTTTCTAACACTCTTCAATCAGGCTTGGCTCCCTCGCTCATTCCCCTTTCCTCTTCGCTACGTTACACTGAGGACGAGAAGAAACACTAACACCACACATCAAATCACTAGCGCTTAGGCTGGATCCATTGTGTACTCCAGAAACCCCAGCCTCACCCAAAGCTGGCAGGGGGAAGTGGTTTTGCTGAAACCAGCAAAGGCTGACACGGGTTGGGCTCCTGCTTAATCAGAAATCCTGAAATTTGGAGGAAAAGAGAGCAGGCAGTTGTGTGTTTCTGCTTGTGATGCGCCTCTCCCTGAGCACAAGTAGCTCCACTGACAGAAGGATGCTCAGGGCCCTCCCCGGTCAGCCCGATGGAGACACGGTGCCATCACGGAGGGCACAGAGTGGTGGCCAACAGCAGCATGGCCAGTGGGACCAGGAGGTCCATGGCCCATGGCGCTGGGAGAGAAGGGGCTGCTCAGGGAAAACCAGGGAACGAGGGTTACTCCGGCAGCTGATGCGCTGGTGGCTGCTGTGAAGATTGAAGACCTGCCAGGGTCTGTGGTCTTTGCCCTTCCTTCATGGATCCCACAAAATCAAAGCCTGTTTAGAAAAATCCTAGAATTACTGTGCCCAAACCCTGGGTCCCACTGTGCCCATTGCATGGCCCTGGCCCGTTTCTGCAGCATCTGCTTCAGTCTGAAAAGGAGCTTTAGGACCCGCACCCCAGTTCCCCTCCAGCAGGGAGACCGTCTCTCCCCTCCATCCCCCTTCGTGGGGGGAACAGCACCCACCCCCCCGTGGCGGGTCCCTCGACACCCTCCCTGCCCCCCCTCCCCACTGCTCCCACGGCACGGCACGGCACGGCTTCACTGCGCCGGGCGAGTCACCCCGGTGATGCCCATTAGCTGTAATGGGAAGCTACACGGCCATTACTCCCCATCGGAGCTAAAGCAGCACTGCGCGGATAACTCGGTTACCTCTGCGGAGACACGGCCACTTCCCCGCCAGCTAATTCTCTGCGATACAGGAACCAAATTGGTCTGTGCCGTGGACTGGCAAAGAAGTTCATTAAAGCAGCATGATGCAAGATGAGCACGGTTCCCCATCCTGCAGCCCCCATGCTGCCCCAAAGCACAGAGAGACGTCCCGAGGAGAGAGCTGGGGCAGCCCAGCAAATCCTCATCCCCCAGCACTCCAGCCCAGTGGGACCCTGCAGGGTTCCACATCTTGGAAAATGTAAGTCTCTGGGCGTGGAAGGATCCTCGGGTCAAGTAGAGGGAGGGATGGGGGGGGGTAGACGTGTAGGGAGCATCTTCCCGCCCCAGCATCCTGCTCCATCCTCCTGCCCCAGCATCCCGCCCCAGCATCCTGCTCCATCCTCCTGCCCCAGCATCCCGCCCCAGCATCCGACCTCAGCATCCTGCTCCATCCTCCTGCCCCAGCATCCGACCCCAGCATCCTGCTCCATCCTCCCGTCCCGGCATCAAATCCCAGCATTCCACCCTGCCAGACCAGTTACTTCCCGCTGTCCAGGCAGTAGGTACGAGGACTCCTTGTTCATTTATTTCACACATTATTCCCATTCACTTCCAGTTAATTCAGCATGCCTACTGGGTCATGAAAGGATTTCCACATTTATCTCCCCGTGCAAATTCAGGATAAACTACGACTTGTTGTCAGGCTGCGGGGGGAGGGAGCCGCTTTTCATCCTCCCCGGCTCCAGCCCAACCTGCTTCTCTGGAGCAGTTTGCAAGGCTGAACTCTTGATCCTCCCCAAACATCTTGGATTCTGAACAGAAACTTGATTGTTTCTGGGTCTACTTTGATGTTATGTTTTCATAATGAAGCCGTTTGCAGCATGAGAATTAGGATTGTGTAACGATTTATACTGGAGATAATGGCTTTGCAGGAGCTGCATTGGCACCAAATGGAACTTGAAACGGAGGATCCCAGCCTTGGGAATTATTATTTTTTTTTTAAGTGTTAGTATTTACTAAAAAAGAATTTGATTCCTAATTCCAGAGAAATAAAGCAGCTGAAGAGATCTGCTGGTCTGGTTCGGGCTTGCAGCAGCACGGCACGGCCTGGAGGTTGGCACTGCCGCTCGGCAGGCAGACGGGGCAGCCTGCTCCCATCCAGCAGCCCGCGGGCAACGGGAAACCATCCAGAGCACAAACCCAGGGAATGTTTAACGTCTTCCCTCCACAGACTCACCACCCTCATCCCCAGGAACGGAACGCACAGCCGCAGCCCCATGCGGGAGATAAGGTTCCCGGCACTCACCGGCGTCTCCAGTGCTGACATCTGCAGCCCCATGGCGATGGGGCTGGAGCCCCCCAGCTCGGAGCTGCTGAGCAGCCAGGGCAGGAGAGGAGGAAAGCCCCGGTGAGACCCACCTCGGCACAGCCCAGCCCGACGCTCCAGCTCCTCTGCAATCGCTAAAGAAGTATTTTCACAACAAGGAGGTGGTGAAAATGATGCGTCTGCCCGTCCCGGCTCCTGCCTGCCTGCCCTCGGGTGGCACCGATTGCTCGGCTGCTCGCAGCAGCCCAACCAGGCACTGCGGCTGCTGCTGCCTGAAAACCAACAGCAGGCACTGGGAAGCCATTCCCGTGCCCTCACCGATCCACATGAGCCCTGCACAGCCCAGCCGTGGCCCACGGGCTCTCCCGAGCAGCCGGGTCAAGGCACCGCTCCGAAAACCCACCTCCTCCTCCATGCAAAGGCAAAGAGCAACCCCCAAAGCCACCAAAGCCACCAAAGCCACCGTACCAGTGATGCAACAAGCTGGAGCCAAGGGCATGGCTGTGCTCTCCGCCTTCCCACCCAGCCTGGAGAGCCCCACACAGACAGCGGTGCTGCTCCTCCCCTGGGCTATTTCATTAACCCGGGGAGGAGGAACATCTCTTGTCAATGGGGATGAGGCCCATCGCTGCCAGCTCTGCCTGTTCCAGCAGCGTCGGCGTGAGATGTGAACGGAAAACGAAGAGCAAGGGTGCATCACCTCCAGCACACATCACGGCCCCAAGATCCGTCTCTCTGACACGGGGGGTTTGCAGCTTGTTTGAACAGAAAACGCAATATTAAAAGGCTTGGTCACCTGCACGACAGCAGCACCTCAAAGTCACCGTGCTCATGGCAGACACAAGAACACGCTGCTGGTCTGCGACAGCGAATTAACCTCAGGGCAGCTTCAGAGGCAGCTCGTACGTCGAGGGATGCCTCGGTCTTCCCCCAGCGCCCCCACAGCCACCGCCCCCAGCAGTGATATTTAGCTAAAAACCGCACGGTGCAGACCAGGGAGGGACCGCACCAAGGGGCAGCACAAGGAACTACTTCTTGACCCCTGCCGAGGCGGCAGCTCCCCCCCGGCCGTGGTCCCAGAGTGGGGCTGGGGGGTGACATAGCCAAGACAGGGCAGACCCGTGTGTGCACGAGCACGTGTGTGTGCACCAGTGCTCCCACTGCCCTCCCAGGGCACCCAAACCTGCCTCGGAAACCCACACTGACACTCTCACTGGATCAAACTAATAACTAGGAATAAAAATAGGACTGGAGTTTCTGGGTTGCGTAAGGAGGAGCGGAGAGAGAACAAGCCTGGGGGACCAGGGCTGGGGGATGCTCGGGTTGGCTCAGACTGATCCCCCAGCTCCGGGAGCGCCTCGTTCTGCTGCGGGAGCGGGGACCGCAGCTGGGCTGGCAGCTCAACCCCAGGAGAGGACAGAAAAGCTGCCACAGTCCAAAAAGTTGCAGATGGCCTGGAGCAGGGAGGTGCTGGAGCGACGAGCTGATCTCTGCTCAAGTCCAGCTGCAGAGAGCGCACGGTTCATTAGCCTCGTGCCAGGAGCTCATCCCACCGGGATGCTCATCCCACCACGGCGGTCGGGGCATGGGCAGGAGCCCCCTGGGAGGGTGCCATCAACCCTTAAAGCACAGCAGAAAAGGATGTTTATGAAGAAGTCAGGAAAGAGAATAAAAAGGGGCTTTGCGAAGGAGGGCAGAGTGAAATAACATGGGGAAGGGAAACTGAGGGGTCGAGGTTTGAAATGGGAAAGGTGGAAGGGCTGGGCGTGCAGCCGGTGGCACCGGCTCTGCCTGCGCTGGAGAGGGGTCCAGCTCAGCTTTTATCTGGGCAGGATTGGCTTCAACCATAGCTGCCAGCATTGGGAATCCTCACTCCTGCAGCAGGAATGATGATCCTGACACAGCCACCCCTGGGGGGCTCCAAGGCAGAGGGGGCTCCGCAGAGGAGCAGGATTCAATCCCAGGGAATGTCCTCGTGTCCGTGTCCCTGCGGAGGAGCAGCCTGGCTCCCGTGGGTGGCTCTGGCCGGGGGTCACAGTGGGGAGAGCACCAGGAGCCCGTGGCCCCACTCGGATGTGTCCCCCCCGGCAGAAAACCACCCGCCAGCAGCCGTGGCTCTGCTGGAGCAGAATAAACTCTGTGCTCGTGCAGCATCGCACCGGCGGTGCGACGTCTCCCCGGCACGCATGCTCACAGCAGGCAACCTCCCATTAAATACTTAAGCATCTCCTTAAACGTTCAAAATTGAGGGTGACCCAATGGCATCGCCGGCACCCGTCAGGGCAAGGAAATAATGAATGTCAGCAACAAAACTTCAGCTGTAAAACCTGTCTGCAAAATTGCCCTCGGTTTTAGTGCCAGTTGATCAGAGGTTCCTGAATGCCCAGGTGGGCTGGAGGATGGAGCACCACAGCCAGAGCCCCCCGGCTTCTGCCAGAGCCAAGGGACCCCAGCTGGGGACCGCTCTCAGACGGCTGGTGCCCCTTTCCCTGCAAGGGGTGGACATGGGGCTGGGGCTCATGGTGGCAAATGGCACCACTGTCCCCCTCTGCATTTGTCCATCGTCCCCCACGTCCCCTCATCCCTCCGCAATGGGCGGCAGCCCCTGCCTGCGGGGCTCGCAGCGGTGGTGGCGGTGGCAGCAGGACGGGCAGGTGGGGCGGCCGTTCCTCAAAAGCCACTCGCCAGACGCCCACGGAGAGGGACGGAGGCCAAGGGCAGGGCTGTGGCTCCCTGCGCAGCCCAGGCCCGTGTCCCCGGCCGCTCTGCCAGCTCCACAGCGCTCCCCCTGCCAGCCCGCCTGCCCCCAGCCCCACACCAGCCGCTGCTCCCCACAGCCCCCCGCTTCCTCCCGCTCCTGCTGTCGCTCCTCATCCCCATCCCACCCTGCACAGGGGCCAGAGCAGCCGAGGCTTTAACCTTCCTGAGGCTTCGGCCACACTTTTCCCCGTGTGAACACCATCTGGCTGCTCCACAGAGCACACCACCGTGCAAACACCCCGTGCCGTTTGTACTCCAGAGCCCTCCTCAAACAGAGTTAAATCTCTGATGCTCTATGGGACTTTTGCATTTACATTTTAAAACATCCCCTGGTTGCTCCTGCGCTGGGAAGCAAACCATTTACAGCCCCATCATCACCACCTGGAAGAATCTCCCCTGCCCCATTTTAACCCCGCTAACGAGGTCCAGCATCCTCCTGGGCACCCAGATCAGAGCTGCACTGGTAGCACCACCAGCTTTCGCCCTGACAGGTTTCCCAGCAGGTGCTCCACGAACAAGAAATACCGTCCTGACATTCCCAAATCAATACATTTGTAGCTGTATTTCGGTAAATACCCCGAAGTGCTGCCCCGAGCCCCGTGCTCCGGCAGAGCCGTGTCTGCCTGGCACTAACTCCTTCTGCTTGGTTTATACCCTGTCCATTCCCACGGCAACAGGAAAAACACGACAGGGGCTCTCGATGTAATTTCAGCTTTTAATTCCCCGTCAGTGCTTATCAGCAGGGACGCAGACACCTGAACAAGAGCCGACTCCCATTCAAACCACAGCGCTTGTCACAGGCGCTTCAGAGAAGCGGCAAGTCCCCTCCCTGGGCTGCCAGCCGGCCGTGTCCCTCTGCCCACGCATGGGGTCCTCGCCCGCCCGCGCCACGGGGGCAGAGCAGCCCCGGCATTAAACTGGAAGCACGAAATGGGAGGTTTATTGCGATGCTCAGACCCCAGGAGCTGCCAGATCCCGAACCGGAGCCCTCGTGCAGCTGCGACTCCGGGTGAAGGTAAAGGAACTGCCATTAGCAGCTGCACGAGTATCATTTTGGAAATACAACAGAGTTTGGTGAAAGTACCATTTAATTTTTAAACCTCATGGCATTTTTGCATTTTCCTGTATTAATTCACTGCTGTCTCCAAGGTGTGTGGATGAAGCTAAAGCTTCTCATCACTGTTATATAGAGAAAAAACGCAAAAACCTATAGGCTGCAAATGTTCATAGGCCAGTCTGTTTAAATGGAATTTTTAATGCTTACTTTTTACTCCACCTTTCTGTGCAGTCAGTCACTGAATCATCTCTGTTTGATTAATGCCTGATTAATTTTAAGAAGTCCGTGCACTCTAAAGACACATTAACTGAAAAAGCCTGTCTGTGTGGGTGATGGTTACTGCTCTGCCACTCATTTGCAAAGACAAATGCCTGATTTTTAATTGGGACACGCAAAGCGATTAACTGAAATTTTATCTTTCCTGCACACGCCTCAGCCCCCCCAGCAGAGCCATGTGTGTGTGTGTGTGTGTGTCCGTGTCCCCAACACACAACTCTGTCCCATGGGAGCAGGGTGTCAAGAGACTGTCTCTGCAATAAACTAGAGAACTTGTTTCAGGAACTTCAATCAACAACTTAGAGCTTTTCAAGAGGTGTTTATCCACTCCAAAGGGAACAAAATATTTCTCTCTCAGTCTTTAAGCCCAGGCTGGCACTGGAAGGAGCCCCAGTAACTTCTGACCCCCAGCACTCCAAGGCAAAGCAGGGACTCTCCCCTCCCACACTCAGACGGTTGGTGTGATATCGGAGAAACTAGTCCAGCTCCACAACGGCACAAAGACATCTCTTGGGAATTCTGGATCCAATTAAAATTATTTCAGGCTTAATGATTTGAGGTGCTGCTGGTGACGGCGAGCTCCAAACCTTATCCTAGTGTATAAATCCTATTTTTATGCTGTCCCTCAGAAGCAAACCCGCTCCTGCTCATCTCCTTTCCCCTGACGCTCGCATGGAGCAACAGCTCCATGACCCATCGCAGGGGCTGTCCTCTGCCCCTCCTCACCCCGGCTCTCTGGGGGGGTTATTCTGCCCTAACGAAGAGGGGTTCGTAGCGAGTTGCTCTTACCCCAGGCTAAAGAAGCAGACCCACCGGCACTGGGGGGGCTGAGAGCCCCAGGTGCTTCCTCCATCATCTGTCGGGCAGAAAGCGATGGCTCCCCCCGTGCTCCCCCCTCAGCAAGGACCGGTCACAGCCCCACGGGGACCCCCTGGGATGGGTCAGCACCACAACAGGTCAACTCCTGGACTCCACAGCCTCGGACGTGCCCTTAGAAAAACCTACCCAAACGAGCTGCGCCTAAAACAGAGCGATGAGATTGGGACAGCAACCCGAAGGGGACAAGGAGATGCAGTTTGGTTTTACACAAAATCAAACGAGGGAACTTCTCCCAAGAGTTCAACCTCATAATTTTGAGAAGGCGACTGAGCCGAGCTGCTCCAGGCGCGGAGCCGTGTGTCCCCAGAGCATGTGAAGCCAAGGTATCATGTCTGCAGATAACACTCTCCCAGCACCGAGTGCGCACAAGACTCTGCGACTCGAGTTTAATGTAAAAAAGGTTCTGCCTGTCTGTTCCACTTACTCACATCCGACCGGGCTTCACATGGGATCAGAGAGCGTCTCTGCTACAGGGAAGCGATGGTTTGTGAAACCTGCGGGGAGAAAAATGAAAATACACCCAAGGAACGCTTGCACGGGTTAGAGAAATCAATGCCAGTTGGACTAATTTGATGGAGAATAAACATTCTGAGTACATTTTCCATCTCTGATGTATTATTTGCACTAAGGTAATAGTGCAATCGGGCCCCTCACTACAGGAAGGACATTGAGCTGCTGGAGCGTGTCCAGAGGAGAGCCACCAAGCTGGTGAGGGGTCTGGAGAACAAGTCACACGAGGAGAGGCTGAGGGAACTGGGCATGTTTAGTTTGGAGAAGAGGAGGCTGAGGGGAGACCTCATTGCCCTCTACAGCTCCCTGAAAGGAGGGTGTAGAGAGGTGGGTGTTGGCCTCTTCTCCCAAGCAAATAATGGTCTGAAGTTGGGGCAGGGGAGGTTTAGATTAGATATCAGGAAGAATGACTTTACTGAGAGGGTGGTCAGGCCCTGGAACAGCCTGCCCAGGGAGGTGGTGGAGTCGCCATCCCTGGAGGGATTTAAGAAACATGTAGAGGTGGCACTTCAGGGCATGCTCTAGTGCCCGAGATTGTTGGGGAGTTTTTTTTGTGTGTGCGTGTGGTTGGACTCGATGATCTCAAAGGTCCCTTCCAACCATGAAGATTCTGTGATTCTGTAAAAGAACCGCTGAAGGGTCTCAGACCAGTGTGCATTTACGTGCACACACACCGAAGGGACAGAGAAATAAGGGTGAGAAGGCTCCTCATCCCTGACTTCAGAGAGGGACTGGCCGATGCGCCCGCACCCTGAGGGTCGTCCCAGTCCCACGGCAGCGCTCAGAAAACCAGCCTGTGGTCCCACCAGCTCCTGGCTCCTCCTTGGCGTCCATCCCTTTAGGAGCCCACCGCTGTCACAGAGGAGCTCGTCCCGCAGGCACTGCCTGGAGACGGCACCTTCCCTCCTTCAGCCCCTGACCTGAACCCATGTGAGGGGTGGCCACCCAGCTCCCAATGCCACAGCTACAGTGCTCACCACACAGACCTTGGATTTGGTGGTGGGGATTTTTTTTTGGAAACTCCAGTATTAGAAAATTCCTGGGAGTCGTGGTTCTTCAAAACGAGATGCTACTGCTGACAACAGCAGTAAAAAATGCAACCAAGTGCTGCTGTGCGTGGTCCAGTGAAGGAGATCACTTCCCACCCACTGAAACTCTGCAGAGGAATTTGGGCTGAAATAGCTGGGAAAGGGGGAGTGGAGGGGCCCTTTCACTGCCCCCAGCGCAGACAAAGGCAGCGCTGCTGGAGCTCACCCACTGCAGAAGCGGGGACCTCGCTGGGGAAAATAGTTGGCGGAGCGATTCCACCTACTCAAACCGAGTTACTCTGGAGTGATGAGAGAAGAATTAAAGTCAGAAGGACACAGAGGTCCATAATTCACTGTCAGGACAAAAGACATTGTGCAGAGAGCACCAACACCCTGACTGCTGCCCGAGACGAGCTTTCTTATAGAACACCAGCGTGTCTCGGCACAAATAAACACAAAATACATGTTGGTAGTAGATAAAGAGACCAGAGTGATTTTTTTTTTAAATTATCTATACATTGGAGAAAGTGCAGTCCTTAAAAATGATGTATGTGCACATTACCCTGCCTTCACACACACGGCGCTGCTGAATCCTGCTCACCCCAACATCCCACCTCCCCAGCGGCTCCGGACACAGGACTCTCGCTCCTGTATCCCACCGGGAGCTCCCAGCAGGATCCCCAGCATGGCTCGGCAGGTAAGGATGCCAGCAGCCACCCTGTGTCCATCCATCCATCCTGCACAGGCCCTGGGTTACACAAAAGGCACCGCATGTCCTGCGCCTGGGGCTGCTGCTGTCACTGCTGCCACCAAAACCTGCGGGCACGGCCTCGCCATTGCCATCTTCATCAATATTTTTCCCTAAATCATAAAGACACATGAAGCAGCTACCCCAAGGCACGAGAATCTACTTTAATGCTGCGGCATGAAAATAATGGTGGAAAGGGAACAGCAAATGACCCGCCAGCAGTCCCAGGCAGGGCTGCGTCCACAACACCCCCAACTCTGTCCAAAACTGGAGAACACCTTTAGGAAAGCTGAGTCAAGTCTACACATGCGTGGGCTGCTCAAGATGTTTTATTTCCTAGGACATATCTAAATCCAGGCAGTTTCTGCCCCCGCAGTGATCATGGAATCACAGAATGGTTTGAGTTGGAAGGGACTTTAAAGCCCTTCCAGTGCCACCCCCTGCCCTGGGCAGGGACACCTCCCACCAGACCAGGTTGCTCAAAGCCCCGTCCAACCTGGCCTTGAACCCCTCCAGGGATGGGCTGTGATCCCTTGTGCTGATGCTGCTCCGGAGGGGGAGGTAGATGGGCACCATCCAGCACCGTTCCCGTCCCGCTCCCAGCCCCCTCCCCTGCCTGCAGCCCTCCGGCCACGCGCCGGGCGCCTTCGGAGGAGTTTTGCTGTAGAAAGGGGAAACGAGAGCGAGACCTTCCCGGCCACAGCCTGGGCTGGTGCACAGCTCAGCATCTGTGTGTGCGCCAAATACAGCAGCAGCTGAGGCACATCACCTACAGCCCAGCGTGCAGGTGGGAAACGTCATCCCCTCCATCACCCATCAGCTCCGCTTTAAACGGCCCCGAATCACGGAGCGGAGCGCAGTCCGTGTTCTCAGCGTGCCTGTACTCAGTCCTCCGTGGCTCTTATTCCAAACCCCGTCTGCCCAGCATCTCCTCAGCACCCTCACGGAGCTCACAGACCACTGCAGCCATGCCTTGAGGGTGCGGGTCCATCCTCAGCCGATGCTTTTCCTGGAGAAGCGGGAAAGGTACCGCAGAAACAAAGCAGGGCATCCCGCGACTTCAGCGGAGGCCGGCTTAGCTCACAGGATTCACGCTGGGCTGGCGACGTATTGCACATTACTGACCTTTAAAAACCCTCAAGGACTTTTCAAATTGTGTCAGTCACTTGCCTGATTAGACAACGCAATCACATTTCGCTCAGCTACACAGGGGGTTTCTGGTGGGAGACTGCGCTTTTCCAGCTGCCGGAGCTGATGTTTGCAGTGAAAACCAAAGGACATTACAAGAGGAACGGCTCCTCCGGGCTCAGCCTGCGGCCAGAGCGGGCTTCCAACGGTTTGCCAAGGACAGGGCTTCGCTCAGCATCTCCCAGGGAGCCGAGAGGCCATTTGAGGTCTGAGGCATCAGCAATGAGCTGAGATCCCACCGAGGAATCACTGGGACCCAGCGAGCTCCGGGTCCCATCTGCCCTTTCCGAGGGGAACGGGGATGTTTGCAGCGGGGATGTTTCCTGGGCTTGGTCTGACGGTGCCAGGGACTGATCCTGCAATCCCTGGGGCCAAAGCAGACCTTCTCCTGGACCCTCTCCCCACGGTACAAACCAGTAACCCCCACATCGGGCCCGGGGACCGGGTCCCACGCCGGCCCCAAGCGGGGACCGGGGCTATCCATCAGGGACCGAGCACCCTGCGGGGGCTCACCGCAAACGGCTCACCGTAAAAAGCTTTTCCCCAAAACACAAAGCGCTGTGCCATGGCTTCCCCGACCCGTCGGCTCGTACATTACTCGCTCAATTAGGTCCTCACTCTGCAGAAATAGACGGGTAAACAGATAGAGGAGCACGCTCCTGCCATTCTCAGCTGCTAAAAAATTAAGGCGGCCGCAGGGTCAGTGCCGATGGCGTGTCAGCGACGCACGGGGCGGGCAGAGGCAGGGAAAGGCAAGCTCTGCCTGGCAGGTATAAGAATTGCCATCTCCCCTGGCAATCGCGGCAGCGCTTTTTGCTGGAGGCAAGTCTTCATATCAGGCCCGGTACAGAAACACATTTTCAAGCTGCTCGCTATCTCTAAGATCCACCACTCCCGATCTATCACTCAAAGTTCCTGGAGTTTAGCAAAGGAAATAGAGGCTCTGGACTGTCAGAGATTTAATTCAAAGCCTCTGTGAAGATGCACAAATCTAAACCACCTTCAGAAACATCCCCGGGTTTTAGCAGGGTGCCCAGGGGCGCCTTCGCTGAGCCAGTCACGGACAAAACCACGTCCTTTGCAGCATCCCTCGGTGCACGTGAGATTGTAAGTGCAAAGAAAAGGGGGTGGAGGACAGGGGGAACCCGCCAAGGGAAGCAGCAGTCGCCTGTCCCTCCCAGTGCTCCCAGCTTAGCACGGGGCGAAGGGCAGACTGGGAGCAGAGATGTGGGCACGGCCCACACGACCTGGGGACACTTTTGGGGGGAAGCACCAGAGAGGGGGAGCAGCCTGGGAACGGCAGGAAGCTGATGGCAGGGGGTGGAGGAAGAGCTTTGTAATGAACATAAATGTTCTCACCACTTTCTTCTGACCCAGCCTGAACCAAAACCCCATCGGTCAGGAATTGCCAGAGGGTGTCATCCTGCCAGCACCGAGAGCCCTTAAAATGGCCCTCGAAGCTGGGAAGACAACACGCGCTCCCGGTCTCAGCTGCTCTGCAACGCTCAGCTGGGCTTCACCACATCACATAAATCCCATTTGAACCACCGCCGGCAGGGAACCGCGCTGCTCTGGCCACCTCCGCTCCGCGCCACAAACCTCCCTCTTCCACAAGCGTTTTGCGCTAAATCAGCCTAAAAACACTGCCGTGTCTGGGAATGCGGCACGTCGGAGAGGAGTCGCTTCCCTGCGGATGGAGGAGAGCGGAGCATCACCCCCGGCCCTCGCAGGGGGGGCTGGACAGACCCGGAGGCACCGGCCAGGCTGGGGGGCACAGGGGGGGTCGAGGGGCGGCATTCCTGGGGAGCGGCAGGGTCCAGCACCCACGGCCCCCGGGGACCTCTCTGGTCCCAGCAGCGCTCAGCATAAAAAGTACTCAGGGCGAAATGCCCAGGACTCTGCGTCAAGCAAAGCAGCAGAAAGCCACCCGAGATAAGGTGGGTGGAAAAAAAAGCAACCACCTTGGTAGGGCAGCCCCCGGCTGTAATTCCCTCATCCAGGCAGCGGGTCCTGCCCTCCCCGGGACGCGCAGGGGCTCCCGGCCAGCGCCGAGGGTCTGAGAGAGCAATGGAGGGCTCTGCACCGATGCAGAGACGCTCCTGACGGGGAGGCAGGAGGCAATTTCCTGGCAGGTCCCCCAACCCCAGTCACACAGGGACACCGAGCCCCCGAGTGTCACCAGCACCCCTGGCCCAGTGCCTTCCCACAGCACAGAAACGGGCAGGTTCTCCTTTTTGGGGTCTTGTCTAAAGCAAAACAGTAATAAAAAGGAAGAAAACCGCACAGGATGAAGGGCTTCCCACCACATCCTCCAACAGACTCCTTCATTAGTATTAATTACAGTGAAAGTCCTGCACTAGCTAAGGCAATGAAACACGGCATTAACCAATTAAAAGATAAAGATTTCATGCCGTGGCCTGTAACCCCACGCTCTGAAACGGGGACATGCCACCGCCACATCCTTCTAACAATTGCTGACTTAATTCTTTGCTGATGCTGACACCACGTTCCAGGTGCTATCTGCCAGCAACAGATCGCTCGGGCTTCATTAAACCCACAATATTTCTATTGCAAAGGAGCTGCTCCGGTGGCACGAAGGCACCGCAGCCCCTTCCCTCACACCCACAGCAATTCCGTGCCTCCCCTTGGGGAGCTGCAGCAGCTTCAGGACAGCACCTCATCCTCCTGCCGTGGGTTTGGTCCCCTGCCCCACGGCTGCAGACCCCCAAGCCGGGGGGGGGGCAAACAGGGATGGAGCCGGGCAGAGGAACCCAGCCACGTCCCAGCCTCCTGCCAGCAGGATCTCATCAAACACCGCCCGTCAGCGCCGTGGGTCCGTCCTGCTGCGTCCGTCACTCCGCTGGGAGGGCGGCGAGGGCAGGGCTGGGATCCTGCCCGCTCCCTCCCCAGGGATCGCAGCCGGCTTCTGGCCCCGGAGCCGCGCAGCCGGCAACGGCACATCAAGCAAACCCTGCTCCATCTGCTCTGACAGCTTCTTCCCGAGGAACAACAGCCCCGGTGTGGCTACTGAGCCTGGTTCCTAATAAGGTCCTTTATTTTAAAGAAGGTTGTGCAAAATAATATGCGGCACCGACAGTCCAGGACCTCAGAATCCCATCGCTCGTGTTAGCCCAGGTGGGAAACACCAGCGGAGCACGAGGTGCCATGGGAAGGAGCATGTTCCCAAATCCCCCTCCTGTCCAGATTCTCTGATGTCTGATAGAAAGCTTCAACCCACAGCCACAGACCTCATTGATGCCGGCAGGAGGCGGGGGGGTTTATTGGAGCACTTTACTGGCTATAGCCACGCTTGGAAAAAATAGAAATATGAGGAAATCCTGTCTCCATAAAACACGAGTTATGGCTTTACACGCTTTTTCCCTTGTAGCAAGGTGCTCGCGTACCTGGGGCGGGTGTAGAAACCCGAAGCTGGAGAGGTTATAACCCAGCATCGCCGTGCAGGAGCAAAACTGGAGATAGATAAAGGGGCTGTAATTGTGAAAATACATTGGAGACCACGATAAAGAAAAGCCAAAGGATTACACAGGATTGGGAAATGCATTGTACTGTAAGATCAGCACCTCTGCCTTACAAAAGGAAAATTGATTCAGACAAAAATGTTCTAAATGGTTTATATTCTTAATATGTTATCAAATTAGTTACAAAGATGTAGCGGCAGTAGATGTAATTTACCTATTTCATGCAAGAACTAGACACTCTGCAACATGGTAAATTGATTTACAAAGCTGGAGGCAGAGCAGTATTACAAGAGATTATTTATTGACCCAGAGATAGCAAACCACGCGCAGGGGAAAGGTGGGTCCGTCCCCCCCTGCCTGCTCCGGCAGCCCCCCCCGGCACCAAAAGCTGACGGGGAGGGGGGCTTCGGAGGATGCACGGGGGCTTTCAGGTTAACCTCCTGCAGGGCAAAGCTTGACAGAGTGGGTGGCACGTTGTACTTTCTCAATCTATACCATAATTCCCATGAAGATAACCCCTAGCCATGGAAAAGCACTTTTAGATACTGGTTCAAATAAATTGAACGCATTAAGCCACTCTTCTGTAGATGGGAAGCTGCAGGTGTCCGTGGGGACAGCTCATTACTGCCACCTCCCCAGCCACCCCCCCCAGATGACATTCACCTTTCACGTGCTCTGGATAAAGCACGGCAACGATGTGGCTGCTATTTCCAGGATTTCCCGTAAAAGCAGCACAGAGGGGGGTGATGTGCCGGGGGAGCCGTGGTTCCCCCAACACCCGTGGAGAAATCAAGGAAGGGGTGATGTGCTGCTGCCTGTCCCCCCTCCCGCAGACGCTTCCCCTGCTGTGGGACCTCTGCCCCTCAACTGAGCACAGAACCCCCTGGGCTTCTTGAAACCCCTCTCTCTGACAGCCAAACACTCCCTATCTTCACTCTTTCCCACCAAAAGGTAATTACCTTAAGAGCTCATTACGACTACAGGATGTGCAATTACTGCCTGGAAATAATGCACTATTTTTAGCACATCAGAGTAAAAAGTGGCAGATTGACAAGAATTATCCCTCGAGCAGTAAGGCAACTGGCTTGGTAAAACTGACGACTTTTTCTTGCTTTTGCTAGAAAATAAGTTCCTGTCCCTTCAGAGCAGGTGGGTGCCACCAGCGGAGCCGGTGCAGGGGCCACTGCTGCCCACCGTCCTCTCCACTTCCCCGGCTGATGGACACACCTGGGCTGGGGGTCCACTGCTCTGCCTCTGGTTCTTCTGCCATTCTTCACGCATGGATTAGCTACGGCAAACCCTTCATGGTCCCAGGGCCACCCCGGCTGGGTGTCACATCTCTCTGCTGGCATGGAGCCACGTGTCCCCTGTCTGCAGTGGCAGCACCCTGGGGTCACCGATCCTGTCAGAGCAACCCTGTCACCTGCAGAGATCGTGGGTGTCCTCAACACCTGGGGAGGGAAACCGTCCAGTCTTGCCTTCCTAGAAGCCACCAAAACACAAAGACAAGTGGGCATGTGTCCAAGAAGGCAGGGACAGAGGGGACCCCAGGGACACAGCCTGGCGCTCAAGAAGAGGAAGATGCTCGACTGGATCCTCAAAATGACTAATATCCCAAAGATGCTGCTCAGGTCTCTGGAATTGCCCCCTATGTCTGAGGAGACCCTTTTGAACGTCCTGCTGCTCCTATGGCCTGTTACAGACATTGTCTTGATGATAAACCCCCGTGTGTCACCTTGCACCAGCCTGGGGAGATGCACATGAGCTGGTAGCCGTGGTGGCCACCCCACCGCAGACCCCAGTGGGGCAGACGAAGCTGCCCAGGGCTCGCTGCTGCCCAGGAAGGTGCCATGGGGATGGTCTTCCTCAAAAAGCAGCAGCCCTGCTGCCCCATTCCCATGGAGACCATCACGAGCACAAAACCCCCTGGCTGTGCTCCTCAGCCCCGGTCACCACGGACAACTGCAGGCAGGTGGAAGTATTTCTGGGTCAAGAGAAAGCCCAGGAGGTGAAACGCTTGGGAGATTTCAGCCTCCAAGGGAGAAAAAGGTAAAAGAAAGGGGCGATGCACATGCAAATAACAGTGTTCCTAGCTGGAAGCAGCCAGCATTCCTGGTCCCTGCCAAGAACTCCCCTTTCTCCCCCCCAGACCATGGGAACAGGTAACGGTCTCACACCACCTTCTCTCCTGCAGCTCCAAGCAGGGGTTTATCTATTCCCACTCCCATGGCACATGCAGGTCCCCTGTGGAGCACTGGGGCTGTCACCACAGTCAGACGGCTCAGAACGCTGGCACTGCTGCCCCCAAGCCTCCGCAGGCAGGTGGCACCACGTAACATGCTCCGTGGAGGAAACCCAAGCCATGGACCCAATAAAATGACTTCCCAGCACATCATCCCAGGATGCGAGATGAATTCCAGCTGCGGCAGCCCCACCAGCCACCCCTGGGCACGGCCACCACCCAGCTCACATCCTCCTGTCACCCCGTCCCTCCCATCGCTGCTCCCACCGGCTGAAGCGGCTCCAGGAGAGGTGTCACCCCATGCAGATGTGCCCTCCTCCACCCCCAGCCCAGCCCAGCCGCCCAATCCCAAGGACCAAAGCTACTCAGGAGGCAGCAGCCTCAGGCGTGATGGAAGGGGCAGAAGTGAGGAGAGCGATGGAGGAGACACAGTGCAGAGGAAAAGGAAAGCTGCTGGATTATGGCTGATGGAACCTGATATAAGAGGGTTTTCTCTGGGCTATCCTTTAAAAAATTGGTTTACCGTAAGAGAAAAAAAAATCCAGGTAGTTTTTAGATGAAAAACTGCCCTCCTGTGCCACGGCAGAGAGGAAGGAGGCATTCACATTTCCACTTCTGATGATTTTTTAAATCTCCTGCATAATGGTCTTAGCCTGATTTCCAAGGAGCCAGCACTCAGTGGGGTCTCATGGACCAGGCGCTGGTGCCATCCCCCCTCCATGCACCGGGGCTGCCCCGGGGAACCCCCAGCCCCGCACCTGCAGGGCACCCAGCCCGTCCCATCGAACCAGCACCACGGGAGGAGGCGGCGGCTGCTCTCTCATCCAGGCAGGACCATAAACCAGGGAGGGAGAGAAGAATGGAGGGAGGCAGGAGGGAGGCAGGAGGGAGGCAGGAGGGAGGCAGGAGGGAGGCAGGAGGGAGGCAGGAGGGAGGCAGGAGGGAGGCAGGGGTGCTGCCTGGCAGCGGCGCAGACAAATTGCCCAGCCGAGGAGATGATCCATCCCGTTGAGCTGGGTTTTCATAGCTTCAAAGGAACCCCAAATCCCCCCAGCTGTGCTGAGAGCTGCACAGCCTCCCCAAACCCGGCTGCTGCGAGGTGACAACCCCCTGGCAGCCCCCGTGACAGGTCCCCAGTCCCCCTGTGCAGGGGAAGGCAGCAAACGACCGGGGGCCTTTGAGTCACTGAAGAAACGTCTGAGATATCTTCTCCTCAGGCTGCTTCGCTTCCCTGTGGGTGACG
Source organism: Numenius arquata (assembly GCF_964106895.1). Taxonomy (NCBI): domain Eukaryota; kingdom Metazoa; phylum Chordata; class Aves; order Charadriiformes; family Scolopacidae; genus Numenius; species Numenius arquata. The sequence goes on from NC_133586.1 coordinate 691,850, forward strand.
GAGAGCCGGGGGGGTGGCTGGGGGTGCAAGGAAGGGACGAACCCCACGACCAAAACCCTCCTCGCCCATCCAGCGCCGGCACGTACCCCGCATCCCAGCCCCCTCCGCTGCGGGAGCAGGCGGCCACCTTCGCAAAGCCCCTCCTGGCCCCATAAAGAGCTCTCCAGGAACAGGCTTTACGGCTCCTCTCTAAACCTCAGCTATAAAAATACACATGCAATGCATGGCTACCTGCAGCTACCTCCCACCAGCCACACAGCGATGCTCTCTGGAGTCTCTCCATAAGCAATGACAGATATGAGGGAAGTGTAGGATGATGTCAAATACGCTTAAAATGTGTATGGATTACAGCGCCATAAATATTTTAAGGGCTTGAGTGAATCTGTTGCTAACGTTGTACCAAGCTCCACTGGCCCTCTCAGCCCCTCCCTCGGCAGTGGATGCCATCCAGGAAAAAGCATCATATTTTTACCCTGGTGCTATCCCCGTGTCTAAATAAAGGCCAGGATAATTGTAGCACCTACAGAAGAATCAAGTGCATTCAAAATAGTCTCTTTCAGCTTCTCTAGTCTATAAGATGATTCTATTTTCCCAAACACACCTAAAAGTCAACGTGCCACAAGCACTCACCCTCTTCATGCCTGCTCTACGCATTATTTCATGCCGGGCTGCTCACTGGGAAGGACACAACAGCAAAATGGCACTGTGTTTCCTTTGCCCGGCCACGGAGAAAATCCCAGGAAAGGGAACGGCGCAGCTCCTCCAGCAACACCCACAGCTCCAGGCTGCCAGCGCACAGCCCGGGGAGCGCGGGCACGGGTTTGCCCAGGAAGGTGGCACAGACCGTAAATAACCCCGTTGCTTGCAGACAAGCTGTTACCATAGAATCACAGAATCTCAGAATCTTCATGGTTGGAAGGGACCTTCAAGATCATCAAGGCCAACCATACACACACAAAACCAAACCCCAGCAATCTCGGGCACCAGAGCGTGCCCTGAAGTGCCACGTCTACATGTTTCTTAAATCCCTCCAGGGATGGTGACTCCACCACCTCCCTGGGCAGGCTGTTCCAGTGCCTGACCACTCTCTCAGTAAAGTCATTCTTCCCAATATCTAATCTAAACCTCCCCTGCCCCAACTTCAGACCATTTCCTCTGGTCCTGTCATTATTCCCTTGGGAGAAGAGGCCAACACCCACCTCTCTACACCCTCCTTTCAGGGAGTTGTAGAGGGCAATGAGGTCCCCCCTCAGCCTCCTCTTCTCCAAACTAAACATGCCCAGTTCCCTCAGCCTCTCCTCGTGTGACTTGCTCTCCAGACCCCTCACCAGCTTGGTGGCTCTCCTCTGGACACGCTCCAGCAACATCACGCTCCATCATTAGCAACAATTTGGGGTGATTCTGGTCAACGCTGAAGAGACACCCGTCCCTCTGGAAGGGCACGCTGGAGCATCCAACAGGCGCAGGACTTGCAAATCCTGAACTCCAACAAGTCCCGAGCAGCGGTCCCTGTGCCCCTGGGTCCCACAGGGTGGGGAGCGTGGTCCCAAACTGCTGCCAGGCTCAGGAGGAGTCCCCAAGCCCCGTGCCTGGGACAAGGCTGGATCTGGGCTACGGCTCCTCGTTATCGCTTCCAGGGGCTGGACGTGAAGTTCCAGCAGGATGTCCCTGCAGCAGCAGTGGGGACCAGGGCATCTCCCAGGCGATGGCGGTGTCCCATGGCCACCACCAGCCCCGTTCCTCTGTTCCCATGGCAATCCCCGGCCCCGGCAGCTGCACCGCGACGTCGACTTTTCCTCTCTCTCCACAGAGATCCGTGGAACAAAGCAAAATAAAACAATTAGGCAGTGTCTGCAGGGGTCAACACGCAGTCACTCCTTTCAGGCTGATTTACGGTTGCCCAAGTCCCACGGAGAAGCCGAGGCTGAAGCCATTCTGGGCTGCTTTTTACTCTTATCCCTGTCCCATGGAAACTGCATGGGGTGAGACTCCAGGGCGCACTCTCTTTCTCTAACTCTGGGGGACTTCGCCATGGGGCCAACGTGGCAGCGCTGACAGCGGGAAGCATCCCATAAGGGCAGAGGGAAATCACCGCCATCATTAATTTAAGGCACCTCCACTGGGATTAATTGCGCATCAGCACTTTATTTGTGTCTATAACAAAAAGCAGGCGTTAAGCTGAGGGACACGGTGCCCAAGCGACACCCAGGCACTGCCAACAGGACACACGAGCTCCCAGGCTGTCCTGGGGAAGACAGCAGGCCAGAACGCGGGCTGGCAGCCATCCCTGAGCTGCCCCGAGGAGCCCCGGCTTCATTCCAAAACCCCAGGTGAAGAAATCTGTCCTGAGAAAGCAGAAGTCACAGCCGGATAAAGCCCCATCGGTGACCTCAAGGAGTTGCTTCCAGGCAGTGGTGATGGGCTGGGGAATCATTCCCTGCGGGTTTGGGGGGTTTATATCGAGGTGCAAACAAGAATGGTGCAAACTGTAAATGCAGAGGTAATAAATGCAAGTGGAAGAAAGGAAGGACAGCAGTAACACCGACCTGGACCATGGAGACAGAAAAGGCCGTTCTGGATCAGGAGAAGAACCTTCTCACTGAGGAAGGGCCCAGGAACACCGAGGTTAAGGCAGGAGCGGGGTCCAAGGGAGTCACCCTGGGAGGGAGGTGGGACGGTGCCACTGCGGGGACAGGAGACAAGGTGCGGGGGTCCCAGGGGTCCCTGCAGGGTGGAGGAGGAGTGCCCGGCACGGCGGGGGACACTCGCCAACATCTGTCACACCCCAACTGTCCTGACCCTGTCCCACCATCATCCCCAATCCCGTCCCCCTCCTCCGCTGCTGCGCTTTCTATTGCCCTGGCGTCTTCCCTTCCCCACTTCCAATAGCCCCAGGAGCTCCAGGTTTCCAGATCCCCAAAACATTCTGTTCTCGTTACACATTTCCTTTGGAAAGCCATTGCTGTTTGCAAGCCAGAAATATTAGTCAGCATGCTGTATAGCGCAACGCTAATGAGAATTAAATCGATTCATGAAAAGTACCTGCTCAGCATGTTTCTTATCTATTTTTCAAACACAACTATATTGGATTCTGGCTTTTTTTTTTCCAGTTCCAATATACTGTCCATTCTATGAGTTAAGTACCTAGATAACGTATAGTCACAACTGCTATAAACTACCAAATCTATGCATTCCTAAAGTCTCTCTCTAGCTCCAGAATGGTTTCATCAATTTTTGTAATTTTTTTATTAAAGAAAAATTTCATATAGGCAGCTAGATGGATATTTCCTTCGGGAGCCAAGCTTATGTGCCAAGCTAAAAGCCAATACGATCTGAAGCAGCCCTGCTATAAACCCCTGAAAAATAGAAAAGCCTCATCGATATGACAGATATGCCACTGTAATTAAAGTCTTTGGTAACCGACATTATGCAGCCAAAATATTCTATTTCCAGCTGCAGCATTGATCAAATTTTGACACCCCACATTAACTGGCTGAGGTCTCTCTGGCCTCACAAAGCACAACACCACACAGCTTTTGTTAATTATCATCTATAAAAATGCCTCCCGTATCTGGTGCCTGGCGAGTGCTGACCCACCTTATTTCACCCCTTCCTGCAGCACCCTGAACCAGCCTAAGATTTTTCTCCATGCTCAGGAGTGCGGTGTTCATATTCTTTACTGCCAGATAGGAAAGATTAAAATATGTGCCAGCCTTCTCTTTCCAACGAGATGCTCGGTCAGTGCTCTCTCCCGGGGACAGAAAATGGCTCTCCGCACAACGTCCAGCTCCAGCGAGACCGTGACCCGGCCGGGAGTGGAGAGAGGCTGCCAGCTCAGAAATCTAAAGCAAATATATTAAAATTATGATGTTAAAATTATTAAGGCGCAGCTGGCTCACGGCTCTGAGCCCTGCAAGGCTCACAGCTCTTCGGGACGGATTTCCCAACCTTTGCATTTTCACAGTGAAAAGTACATCCCACAAACACAGGCGGGTTTCCCAGTCTGTTCCCACCTCTGCAGAAGAGCAGTTCCCATTTACACCAGCTTCATTGCAACTTTCCTGCTCAGTCTTTGGTCCTGACCAGTTTGGAAGGCAGACCCCCCCCGGTTTGTATCAGGAGAACCGGGATTGTCCACTAATGGAAGGACAAAGTCGATCCTCGGAGCAGCTGAAAGATCCCGTGGCTTAAAATACAGCTCTGCTCGACAGACTGGTTATGTAAAAATGGCCCTGTCTTGCTCCGTAGCGCAGCCCCTGACGAGTATCTGGAGAGACAGCGGCTGACTTTATTGACTAAAATCAGATTTTACTGTATTTTCCCCCCTGCTGTCCCCTACAGATAACGAGCCAGAGGGAGCACGATGGCATCTCGCATTTTGTGTGTGCGTGGAATAAACTGTATTCCTCACAAAATTTCCTCTGCCGAGTCCCTTTTGCAAATGAAGCCAGCGGTTACCAGTGAAGGTAATCTACCCGGATGGTAATTGCCAAATTGTAATTAAGGGCAAAGCACGGTCTGCATCTTTGAAACCATGATGCAGGAGGAACAAAGCGCCCAGCTGCTTCCCAGGGCCACGCCAGATCCGTCCACCGGCAGCTACTAAAATCCTATTTCTGCTTAGGAAAAAGAGCCGACGACTTCCCTCTGAGACGGGAACAGCCCCTAAGGACTGGGCATTTTTTGCAGAAATTCAGCTCAGTCTTGGTCATAATTACCCAACAGACACGACAGGCTCTGCAGGAAACCTGCCCGGCCAGCCCCAGCTCCCACAGGTCACTTTAGAAAGAGCCACATCCCAGTACATCTCGCCCGGTAAACGCCTGGAAAATCACATCATGGCAAAATCTGTGCCACAAAGCAACGGGCGAGAAAGATTGCCCACTGTCACGAGATGCACCACGTACCCGGGGGACGAGGCTGCAGCCGCTTCAGACCTCGCCACCCTTCTCCTTTCCAAACGCGACTGAACGCAAGAGGCAGCAGTTACTCCTCTCTCTGGAAACGAAGAGGCCGTAATGGATATTTAATCACTGCCTTCAGCTGCGAGAAGCCCTCGCGTCAATGTCCCGCCAGACACAAAATAAAAGACAGACACGGACCGACAGAGAGGGACCACGGACACCTTCGGTGCCTCCAGCCTGGCATGGGGCAAATGGAAGCATCGTGTGAGTTCCCGTGGAAGGAGCTGGCCTTGCTGGAACGTGGCCGCAGACGTCGTTCCCGTGTACACGATCGCTTTCAGCTCCTGAAGAATGAGTCAAAAATTAAAAATAAGTGGGCTGCTCGAGGCACTTTCACTATTCCCCAGACAGCTTGAAAAAGGCCTCCTACTGCGCATTACCTAATTTTTACATGACAGAAGCAGCAAATTTCTTCTTTCGTGATGCCATTGTGCATACCTTTCGACAATGCTATTACCGCGTGTGTGTGCGTCTATATTTGTCTTCCACATCTTATATGGCAAAGTGATAACCAAAGTAGTTCTTTCAGGAAGCTGGCTCCTAAGAGGGGGATGGCTGGCAGTCTCACGGCAGGTAACGTCGTAAAACAGGTAGGAAAAGTTAACAGAAAACAGACATTTCAGCTGGTGAGGAAGTAGCAGCACTAGAAATGTTTTTGACGGGTCTCCATAACAACTTGTGTTTCTGCCTCCCATTAAAATGCGAGTAAACATGTCACCGGTTTCTCAGTGGACATTTGGTGGATGTTTTCCTCAGCTGCCTTTTGTATCCTTCGTATTTAAAATTATATACTTGCAAATGACTTTAAAAGGGAAAAGGAGGTGAAACCCAAGAATCTCTCAGCTCGGGCTGCTACTTGGTCTTCAGACTTACTGTGCATTTCAGGCAGCTTTCCTGCCAGCCCACAAACCACACGCATGGCAATGCTGGAGCAGGGGATGGAGGAAGCTGCCCGACAGCGGGCAGCTCTGCTGAGGATCACCTGAGTAAGAATGACAGGTTTCTGTTGCAAATACCTTTCCAGAGCTATAAATAAAAACATTACTTTGAATAGAGTCAACAGCAAACCGGCCAAAGTGTCGCTTTCACGCCCCCGGGACCCGCAGGCTGGGAGGGGTGCGATCCTGCACCCCCTGCACCCCCGAGACTTTGCCTATGAACTTCTCCAGGGCCAGGACCTCTCCTGGCTCCCAGGATGCGCCGGCGATGCTGCAGTGGCTTTGTCAGAACCTGGCTGGTGCTGGACCACGAGACCAGGGGGATGCTCGGAGCACCCGACCCACCGTGTGGACCCGCAGCCTCGGACCCAAACCCACCTTCCTCCATGTTTCAGACAGGTCTGGCACCAGTTCTGGTTCCTGTCCCCAGGTGCGGGCTGCGGGAGGGAAGGGGGGGCTCTGGGAGCAGACCGGAGCTGCTCGGCTGGAAGCCTGGTGGCTCCCGGCGCTGTCGGCAGTGGGGAGCAGCCTCCGGAGCAGAAGACATCACCTGTGCTGGGGACTTCAGACAAGAGACCCCACTGGGCCAGCAGCGGGCTGCTAACCTATTTCCCAGCAAAAGCCATTGGAAACTCTCAGAAGATAAAAAGATAATGAACAAATAACCTTCACAGCAGCCAGCGCTGCAAAAACCCAAGGTTCCCCTTTGTGTCGACTGCCTGTTATTAATGATCCTGTCAGGTCCTCTAATGAACTTTGCGCTTCATGGGGAAAACACGGGGTTTGTCCAAGAGCAGAGTCAGGAGCTCGTGTTCATTTATTCCCCGTCTTATGCAAGAAAGTTCTTACATTCTGCATCTAAGAAACCGTATTTTTATATTTATTTTCTGACATCTCCACGTTCTCGTAGTACTACCGAAACAAAACACCGCTGTCTTTTCAGGAAAATGCTTGATGCATCGAGCAACGGCAAATCATTAATTATTTCAAGCCTTTTACACCACCACTGACACCACAGTGAAGAATTTAAAACATTTCCTCAGACAAGCGGCTCAGTCACAGCAAAACCGCAGTGCAAGAGCGCTGCTCGGGTTTTTTCAAAGCTCGCTTTATTCCGGCGGCGGCGGCCGGGCTGCCTCGCGTCCCTCATCGGAGACACGGAGCACGAGGTGGTAAATACAAATCGAATACACCGCTAGAGCAGCCCCTTGCCGTGGGGATGAACAAGAAGCCTCTCCACCCGGCGAGGCGCTCCCCGGGGACGCAGCGCGGGGCAGGGACCCCCACGGGAGCGGGGACCCAGCATCACACAGCGCCGAGGAACGGAGCATCAACGGGCACTGCTGCCTTCTCACACCTGCTGGGCCCCACACCGCAAACCACCACCTGTATTGCTTTTAAGACGCCTCCATGGCATGTAATATTACCAAAAAACAAGCTTTTCCGAGTCAAGAAAGCCCAACGCCTTCCTGCTCAGGCGGCTGCTGGGAGCCCCCGCGTCCCGGCAATCGGCCGAGACCCGCAGCCCCGCTCACCGACAGACACAGACCGTCCCCCGAGCCCAGCGGAGACAGATGCTGGGACAGCGTCCTCCCCAAAATGGCAAAATACTGCAATATACAAAAAAACCCCTCAACAACAAAACCGCGTATGGAGGCGCAGACCCAGCCCACCGTACACCCTCCCTCCGCTCCGACTCCCCAGCACCGTCCCTGAGCCCACCCGGGCCGAGGGACGCGGGGACAAGCTCTCCAGGCTCCTCCGCCTGCTGGGACGGGCTGTTCGGGAGAGAAAATGAGGGCAGCAGAGAGGAAGGATTCATCCAAGCTCAGACAATGAACCATTCGCTCAACATGGGAATATTAACCAAGTAAACTTCCAATAATCAAATAAAAAAAGGGCTTTATTTAGAATCAGAACACTCAGGTATTATCTAGCGGCACCAAAGCCCTACTCGCGCCTTTATCAAGCTCAGCCAGAGGTTAATTTTGTTGCCAGGTTTAACCAGTGCCGTTATCTCAAAGGTAAATAAGACCTCTTAAAATCAGCTCTGCCTCCCAGCGCTGCTTCTTTCCCTTCCCCAGCACTGGAGAAGCCAGAGGACACGTCAGACAGGCCACACTTCGGGGGGGTATGAAGCCCACCCACATCCCAGCCGCTGCCGGGGTGAGCGGCACAAACACAGGGGTACGGCAGCAAAAATACACGTTCCGAACTTCCAGCGAGCAGCTTCGCTCCCCAGATGTGTGCCGGGATGAACAGCGCTGCGTATGACAACGATGACTTACGCTTTGGACAGTCTCTCCGTATTTAAGTAAAAATAGAAAAACATAAATTAGAAACAACAGGCGGAGAAACAGGCTGGGCGAGGAAACGCTACGGAGCCCAGCAAGACGGGAAATATCTGCGCTCGTGAGGGAATGACCTTCAAAACTCATTCACCGCTCCCAGCCTGGATGGTGACGGGTTTTCTCACTTGCAAGACATTATACATTCCTACTATGCACGCTCTAATTCTGCCCGCACTATAAATGCTTGGCTGATAAGGCAGCGTGAAAGCAATAGCCAACAAATATTTAAGTGGGGTAACCTTGATTGTGAGGGTGACAGGAGCTAATTCTTTCTACCTTAGGTCGTGCGTACTAAACACCAGGGTTCACTCTTCGCTGGGCCGAACGTAAAACGAGCCACTGAAATACCTGATCAAGTAGTAATTAAAAAAAAAAAAAGACGTGCAAAATGATGACACCTCGTTAAATTACCTTAAGGACAAAAAATCCAGATTTTTCTTAACTGCATTGCCTACACTTTCTCTCCCAAACTACAGATTTCCGTGTAATTTGTATCAAAAACAGCCTCTCAGAGCCGAATTAGTTTTGCTTATGCAAAATAACCTGGGTTGCCGTTATCATTGTTTACTGGGTCACACTTTACAACCCAGGTGGGGGAGGAAGGAGCAGCATTAGCATTCTTCAGCCGTTATTGGCACAAAACGCCGTATTTATCTATTTCAGACTATTTAAGCAAAAATGACGGAGCCTCCCCCAGCCTGCAGCATCCCCCGGTACCCGTCCTTCAGCATCCCCAGTTAACGCGTGTTTCCTCCCGCGGGCGGCGAGCGGCTCCCTCCTCCTCGGAGCCGCAGGACGGGGAGACCCGGGAGGTGGGGGCTGTTGTTATTTACTCCTTGAGTCACCTTTACCCGAAACTCTGCCCTGCGTTTTCCGCCGCCCCCGGGCTGGGCTGGAGCCAGGCGACAGCGGCGAGAGCCACAGCGGACCGGTTCCCGGGCAGGGGCGACGGTAGAACGAGGAGTAAAAGCAGCCGGGGGGGGCTGCCGCTCTCAGCCCCCCCGCTCACGAGGTCCCGTCACCCAGCGGGTGGCAGCGGAGACGGTACGAGCGGGTTTTGCCAGTTTTTGGAAATACGACATCCCCCGGTCCCTGCGCGCTGGGGGAACGGCCCCGCGCGTCTCCCGCACCGCCCGCAGCGAGGCGGCAACCGGGAGGGGGGCGACGGCCCCGGGTCCCGGTCCCGGTCCCGCCCGGCACACGGGGGGCGGCAGATGCGCCCCCCGTCCCCGCCGCTCCGGCCCATCGCTAACCCAACCGCTCATTAGGGCGGAGCCGGGCGCTAATGAGCGAGGCCGAGCGGGGCAGCCCGGGCTGCGGCGGCGGCCGGGGAGAGTCCCCCCCCCCCAGCAGCATCCCCTGCGCATCCCTGCCCAGCAGCAGCCCCGCCACTTTACTTCGCACCGAAGTCCTCCCCGCGATGCGCGGAGCCTCCGCGGCCGCCGGCGGAGGGCGAGCACCGCGGGGCACGGCCGAGGCTCTCCCCGGCCCCGGGGTGGCCGTGCCGGGCCGTCCCTGCCCCGCTCCGGCTCCGGGGGCTGCGGACGCCCCCGCGCCGGCTGAGGGCTCTCCGCGCCATCCCCGCACGCCTCCGCGGCGGGGGACTCTGCCCCGGGGCTCCTCGCCGCCGGCAGCCGCGGTTCGTTTCCCGCAGCGACGCTCCGAGGGTCGGCGGGAGCCGGGCTGTGGCGGAGGGGGGGGGGGGGAGTCCGCCTTTGTTCGCGGCGGCGGGGCAGGAGCGAGCCGCCCCCGCCGCTCCGCTCCTTTTGTCTGCCGGCTCCGGGGGCTGCGCGACCCCGGCGGGGGTCTGTCCCGCCCCCGCGCCCCGCGGGAGGCTGACCTGGATGGTGCAGGTGTACTCGCTGTCGTCCAGCAGCCGCACGGTGCAGTTGTACTCGCGGTCCAGGTTCCTGCTGCTGCCACTCATCCACCTGCTCAGCATCTTCCCGGGGCGCGGAGCGGGCGCGGAGCGGCGGGCGCTGCCGGCGGAGCCTCCGCTCACATCCCCGCGGTGCGGTGGGCGCGGTGCGGTGCGGTGGGCGCGCCCCCCCCCCCCCCGCCCGGCTCGGCCCGGCCCGGCCCTGCCCCCGCTGCGGGGCCGAGCGGAGCCCTGCGCGGAGCGGCGCGGAGCGGAGCGCAGTGCCCGTGCCCGGGCCGCGGCGCACGGCGGGCGGGGTGGAGGCCGGCCCGGGAGGGGGGGGGGGGGGCGACCGGCGCCGTCTGCGGGGGCCAATCTCGGCGCGGCGGCGGTGACGGGCTCCGCCGCAAACCAATGCGGCAGGGGCGGCGCGGATCCGCCGCCTCCGCTGGGCAGCCCCGCGCGGGAGGGGGCTCCGCGGGCGCGGAGCGGCGAGGGGGGGCGCGGCGCCGCGCCGGGGGTGCGGGGCTCCCCGGGGACAGCGGGGACGCTGCGGGGCCGGGCCGCGGGCGGCTTCGCCTCCCGCCCGCAACTTCTGGCCCCGCTCCCCGCAGCCTGGCGCCCACGGAGGGGTGTCCGCCCCCCCCCCGCACCCGGGGGCAGGGAGTTGGGGACAGCCCCCCGTTTGCGGGGGCAGCCGGCGCCGAGAGCGCTGCTGTGGGGGTGAGCCGTGCGTGTCACCAGCGGCGCGGAGCGGGGGTGCGTGTGGTCGGTGCATCCTCACCCCGCACCGACTGAACGGGGGGGTGGGAAACGGCCTTTGCCGGCCCGGGAAGGACAAACGGCATCCCTGTGATAACGTGAGGGGGAGCGGCTTTAAACTGAAAGAGGGGAGAGGGGAGATTGAGATGGGATGTGGGGAAGAAGTTCTTTGCTGTGAGGGTGGTGAGAGCCTGGCCCAGGTTGCCCAGAGAAGCTGTGGCTGCCCCATCCCTGGAGGGGTTCAAGGCCGGGTTGGAGGGGGCTTGGAGCAACCTGGTCTGGTGGGAGGTGTCCCTGCCCAGGGCAGGGGGTGGCACTGGGGGGACTTTAAGGTCCCTTCCAACCCCAACCATTCTATAATTCCATTAATAAGCGTGACCCAGCAGGCCTGCAAGTCGCTGCTGAAGCACCAGCCTGCGCCCGGCTCGCTTACCTGAGACGGGTTGGGATTAATAGGTTGATGTTCCCACCGAGGGGTCAGCTTGGAGCAGAGTGATGCACCAGCCCAAACGCTGAGGTGGTCCCCAGGGCACGAGCTTCTCTCTCGGTGTTCATTCGCTGTGGAAGGAAACTTTTACATCTCTAGTTATTAAAACAAAATGGACTCTAAAAGTGATCAGTGTCTGCTCAGATGCAGCTGGTGCTGCTCCGGAGAAGTGAAATCCCTGGTGGCAGTGTCAGCAGCGACCAGGCGTGGGAGCCTGGTGCTTTTCTTTGGGGCCATCCAGTCCAGGGGTTGTCCCCATGATGGGTAACAAGAGGTGAGTCCTTCCCAGCCCCTGCCTCCCCGTCCCCATCCAGACTGGCCACACTGGGTCTGCCCGTCAGGCTGGATGCGCGGGAGGGACCCCAGAGGAGGACCAGGCTTGGTTATCTCAGTAGCCAACAGGCAAGTAACCTAAATGTCTGTTTGCTGGTGATGTTGCAGGCAGCGGTGGGATGGGGAGAGTGGGCAGCACCGTGGAGTGGACATGATTCTGCCAGAAAAAATGACGGCAAACCCAGACCCTCAGCCTGTGCGGGATGTCTGTCGGGGGACTGAATTTTGCCGTTCCCCGGGAAGACGGGCTGTGCCCGGCACGTTGTCAGGAGGCGTGATGCGGAGCCCAGAACAACAACGGCGCTTTTCACAAAGAATGGGACTCGCTCCTGAACCATCTGGGCACTTTTACAAAGATGCTTGTATTCACTAAAGTATCTGCTACTTTGTCATGTATCCCACTCTGCATAAATTGTTCATCTGCCTCAGAGCTCCCCTTCTGAACCAGCTGAACTGTTAATGAAGAATGGGATCCTCAGCATTAGCAGGTGCTGCTTTCATCAGGAACAGAAGCTTCTGAGCCAGCTGAGCGGCTTAATGAAGAGAGCATTCATGCCACAGCAGCCAGGGCTTTGTCAGGGCGCCTCCCGCCCGTGCCACAGCTCGCCTCTTGACTTTGTTCCTCCACCAAGTGAACAGTTCTGCTGAGGTTCTGGTTTTCGGCAGAGAAAGTGTGGGGTTTTTTTAAAGCCCCCAGCCGAGGCGATGCAGGAGCCCCTGGGCTGAGCTCACCCTCCTCCTCTGCCTCAGGCTCGTCCTCAGAAGAGGGGACGTCGCTGGAGGGACACCCGAGAGCAGCTCTACGCTCCCCGAGCGAATCAAAGGCTGGGAGATGCCTTTATAAAAATACTCTCTATTCCCCAGCTTTCATCGACAAGAATGCAGTTTTGATGAGCAATGTCTTTTCTTTTTTTCTTTTTAATAATTAATACAGTAAATCGTACAAATTCGCTATATTTGGATTCTCCATTACTTGCAGTTTTGAGCTCAAAAATCCAAAATGCAGCTTTCCAAATGTATATTTAAAGTGAATTCTTAGATGCATTTGTCTTCCAGTCGGTTACATTTCACTAAGAGATTGTGTTCAGAACCCAGGGAGGAGGGAGCGCGGGTGTCCCTGCTGCTCAGAGGAGCAGGGAACGCGGCTCCCGAGGGCAGCGAGACCCCCGTCCTGGGGATGGCACCCGCATCACAAACCACCGCAAAGCCCCCGGAGAAGTGTCTGCAGAGCCGTGGACGAGGACCTGTCCCCAGGGGCTCTCGGGACGCTCCTCGCCTCTGCTGCGGGGCAGAAACCTTGGTTTCAGGCGAAGGACCGAGGCTGGAGCAGCAGCCCCATCCCATCACGCCCAGTTTGATGTCCTCTCTCGGGCACTGGGGCGAACGTGCCCGTTCAACCAGCACAGTCAGGCCGAAGTATCCCTGAGATATTTCGAAGTATAAACAGCCAGTTACGTGTCTTACTTGGCATTAATTTGGTGCAATAATGGATGGTGCATTGACGAAGTTAACGCCAGTCAAGCCCAGTGTGTCCAGGTGCTGTTTGGAAAGTGCTCAGCTGTCGGAATATTTAATGTTAAGAGAAGCAAAGAGGCAATGACTGCCTTAAATGCAAAAGTAATGCATTTCTCAGGTATTTCAATGGAAAATGTCATGCTTTATCTATTTATCATCCATAATCCATATATTTATCATACATAATAATTTCTCATCAACAGCTAGCAGTAGCTTTGAGAGTGGATGCAGGGGTACAGGGGTGCAGAGAACAAACCCTGGGGGTCCCCAAAGGGGGGGCTGGGGAACAAACCCTGGGGGTTCCCAAGGGGAGGTTGGCAGCAAAGACCCTGCTGGGGGGTGCCAGGCCGGAGACCCCAGTTAACCAGCCGCCGCACTCTGTCCTGGCACAGCATTAAATGATGACTGATCATCTTTAAATTATGCTAATGTTTGTAAGTAGTAACCATTTATTGTGCTCAAGATGACCAGAACATGGGCCTCTGCTTTAACTGGTATTTCTTGTTTAACTGCAGCCTCTTCTGTTTAGATACTTTCCGCTCCTCTCTGCAGCCCCACATACTGGGGGGTTCAGTGCAGATCCTCCCCTGGGGCAACGATGACAGAGAAAGAACAGGAGGGGGGTTCGCGTGCTCAGGGACCACCACCCCGGGTGGACTCTGGGGAAAATCTCACCCGGCATCAGCTCTGAGCAGCGGGACGTTGCCAAAGAGCATCAACCAGCAAGGAGCCTCCATAAACCACCCGCTTTACAGCACTGTCATTTCCATGCTAGCAACGCTTAGAAGTCCCCATCTGATGTCACACCCTTTAACACGCTGCTTCTCCGGCACAATCTGTCACCCAGAGGGTATGACAGATCTCTCTCCAGAGGGTGTTTGCTGCCACTCTCCCCAACAAACAGCAGGACAAGGCAGAATTCCCACCAGAGGCATTTCTCCCGGCCAGAGGATGCCTGCCAGGGATGGAGCCCTCATGCAGCAGATGCAGTCTGTACCCCTGGCTTGCTCTGGAACAGCTTGTTCCTTCTCCTCCACCACCATTGCTGCAGGGTGGCACCTCACCATGGGACCCCTATCATCTCGCCATGGGACCCCTACCAAGCTCTCTGGATGGTTCTGGAACCCCTGCAATGCCTTGAGCCCTGGGCAGCGTCAGCCGTGTCTCCCCACCTTTACTTCTTGGTTGCACCCAACAGGGCTTGGGTCTTCTCAGGAAATGGTTTCCTTCATGATGCAGAGCCTGTATCTTCCACCAGGTTCCTTGGGGGATCAAACTCGCCAGCCTTTTTTTGGTCCTAAAGATCCTTTTTTGGCTCTTCATCCCTGGATTTTCTTCCCTTTCCTTCAGGAGCTCTGTCTGGCCGAGCCCCTCGTGGTGGGGAGCTCCCAGCATCGCACCCACGGCACCACCGCATCTCCCCGTGCGGAGGATGGCACTTGGGAAGCAGAGAGACAGCACGACGTGTGACTGTTCCATTGGCAATTCACAGCAAACGATTGCTTTGACTTTTTTCCCTGCTTGCAGAGCTAATCATAAGCGTGTCAGAAAAAGCCTTGCTCTGAGCGCTCATGGCAGAGACTCCAGATTGGAGGCACCGCGCTTGTGCCTGGCTCGACGGGGCACGCAGGGCTTTCTCCTCTTTCTGAGTCACTGGTTCGGCAGACATTTACATCACCGATCCATAAAAGTGCAAATAGAACTTTCAGTCTCCTTGGGTACGCACAGAGGTAACACTGAAAAACGCTCTCGGCAGTTTTTTGCGAGCAAGACACGCTCTGGTTTATATTTAGAGAATACAAATAGGGAATAGTTCTGAATCCGGCCCAGAAATCCATTTAAAATAGTCCTATAATTCTATTTACAGACCTTTCTGTAAATGTTGTAACAGGCAGAGAGAAGGGTGTCTCTGTCTCTGGGGACTCTGTGCTGTGAACTGGGGGGTCCGTATAAACGTGTTACTGGGGTCGCGTGTCCCCACCAACACCCCCAGGGGAATCCTGCCACCACCCACCACTGTGCATCACGGCCAGCGCTTGTGATTTCTTGTATGACTCTCCTGATATTCAGTGGTATTTTTCTCAAAGTCCTGCTTCTTGCTCTCCATGACTAAGAAGTAATCACAGTCTCTGTCAAAAAAAACCCATAATAGAGCTATCCGTCCTGATTGCAAAAGAAGGCTTGAAAATGTGAGGCGTATGGACCAGAGGGTGCTCAGCAGGGGTCAGAAATAAGGCAGCAGGAAAAGCAGCCCTGGGGTTTTTTGCTCTCCATCTCAGGCTCTGCACCCCCGGCTCCCAATTTTCAGGCATGAGGTCCTAGATTTGCTAATGCTGTCCCTGACGGGCGTGCGAGAATTTCAGTGTAAGGAAATACTTAGTTTTCAAGGACGCTTGAGGGACTTGGGATCAAAATCCAGCAAGATTTGGGCACCCGAACCCCGTTCAACTCTGGTGAAGCCCGATCCTGGGGAACATGCCTGGGGGAACCCTCCTCTTTGCAGGGCTCCTGTCCTGCCACCTCCCCAGGACTGGGCTCCCCCGGTGTCTGCAGGTGCTGAGGGGCAGCAGAAAAGCCCTCACAACACTAGAGCCAGTGTTTAAACAGACCAAATGAGTGGGAGGGCTCCAAGAATGGGAGGACCCAGGCACGGCAGGAATTTGGGTGCCCTTTCATTGCAGGGGAAGATGGCAATAACTCACAGCAGCCGCCGAGGGCAGGCATGTGGGACTGTCCAGTGCAGGGTTTGGGAGCTGTAGGTCTGGAGCCAAGATGAGCAGAAGAAGCCGAGCGCGTGGTTCTGGGTCCTGCTGCACGTGGTGTGATGGGTGGGATGTCACCGAGAGAGGATGGCACTTCTCACCTGAACCAAACAGGCCACTCCATAGCGAGACAATTGATGAGCCCTGGCAAAAAAAACCAAACCAAAACAAAACACAATTGCCTGAACTCCATGTGTTTCCAAGCCGCAGAAGAACAGCCACTGCCACCACCACGGACCCCATCTGCCCGTGGGCTGCCAGCCACGCTTTGAGCTGCCCCGGGCTCCGAGCTGTGCACAGAGTGTGGCCAAACTGGCAGATTTCCCACAGAAAAAAAACCTAGGCTCATCCCTCAGTGTTAATTCAAGCTTGGTCCCCAGTCTCTGTGAGGGGACGGCAGGACACGAGCCTTTGGGAACCCTCCTGAAATACCTCTTTCCCCGAGGAAGGCAGGGAGGTGAGCCGCCCCGAGGCAGAGCCACTCTGCCAAGCAGCAGCTGACCCTGTTAACGGCAAACAGCCAGGGCCTCTGCCCCCGCCACCCCTCCCAACAGCACAGGGTTTGACAAGCACTGGAATTAATTTGGATTTAATCTAAACTACTCGTGGCGTTTCTGCTTTGAACTCTGCCCGCTTCTCCCAGCAGCAGGCGGAGGGGCTGTCGCTTCGGCTCTCGTACGGGTGAAACACCCCCTGAGTTTTGTGCCACAGCCACAGAGCCTGGGGTGGGACACAGCAAGGGACGGTCAGGAGGATCAGGCTGGCTGTCCAATGTCACTGAACCACCTTGGCTGCAGGAGCGTTTCTGTGGCTGGAGACTCTTCCTTTCCATTTGTAAAACATCTTCAGAGCCGTGGTGGGAAGGGGAGGTCTGCTCCTGCAGCCCCCACGCGCTTCTGGAGGCGATGGCTCCGCAGAGAAATCATGGAATCACAGAATGGTTGGGGTTGGAAGGGACCTTAAAGCCCCCCCAGTGCCACCCCCTGCCCTGGGCAGGGACATCTCCCACCAGACCAGGTTGCTCCAAGCCCCCTCCAACCTGGCCTTGAACCCCTCCAGGGATGGGGCAGCCACAGCTTCTCTGGGCAACCTGGGCCAGGCTCTCACCACCCTCACAGCAAAGAAGTTCTTCCCCAGATCCCATCTCAATCTCCCCTCTTTCAGCGTCAAACCCTTCCCTCTCCTCCTATGGCTCCCCTCCCTGATAATGGGAAATGGGGAATGACAACTGCCAGCCTGGCGCAGTCCCCCCTGTGGGTCAATTAGTATTTTTCTAAAGGAAGGAGGAACGGGTGAAGCTCCATAATTAAAACACACATCGGGCAGATCCAAGAGACTTTCCAACCACGCTTGCGGAGGGCAGAGAGGGGAGGGAGCTGCTCAGCCTCAGACATCGTGCTAAAATCACCGGGGCTTGGGCACCGGGTAAAGAAAATGCATTTGCATGATGAGTGTTTCAGGCAATGGGCATCGCTTTTCCTAACCTGCTCTTATTTTTCTCTTAAATATGTCTAAAATTACTACCTTCAAAATATTTCTAGTAGAATCCTGTTGCCTGAAGAAAATGGACTCCCGGGGTGCTTCTACACCTAAAAATTCAACAGCCTGCGTTGAATATTTACTACTTATTATCTTCATTTTATATACAGATTTTTGGGCAATTGTAGCTGCAAGAGCACCACAAAGATAATCTGTGCATTGGCAGAGACGTCGTTGGGCTGCCGGCAGGGAGCGGGTAATCCCTTGCATTTCTGAGCCTTGTGCATTTACTGCACATTTCGGGCGGAAAGAGATAAAGCGGTTTGTGAGAGTCTGCGGGGCCCGTCTGGAAAGGCAGCGAGTGCCCTCTGAGACGCTGCTGCCCCTCTGCATTACCTCCAAAAACTGTGCCCTTTGGATGACACAAATGTATCTGACCATATCAGAGAGTGCAGCAAGCTGGGATAACGACCCCCAGGCTGGGCCAGTTGGGATAACGACCCCCAGGCTGGGTGGGTTGGGATAACGACCCCCAGGCTGGGTGGGTTGGGATAATGAACCCGAGGCTGGGCAAGCCAGGATAACGAACCCAGGCTGGGTTGGGATAACGAACCCCAGGCTGGGTGAGCTGGGTGAACAGGCTGAGGCTATGGGTGATGCCGCCAGCTCCGCCAGCATCCCGATTTTCTTCATTCTGCCCTTCCAAGAACACGCTGCCGCAGAGTCGGCTTCCGTTAGAGGCTAATGAGGGAAATCCAACACGTTATTCCACAGCCTCCAGCCCACCTGAGTTACTTAATACTGTTTCTATTGATAAGTCCTGGAAAATCAATGCAGCGATGATGTCCACTTGTTATTTCAGTAAATGGCCTTTTCTCCACAAAATGGATCCTTTTTACGGGTTAATGAATCATAAGGAAAAAGATGCCTTTCGGAGGGTTTCTCTCTCAGGAGAGGCCGGGGGGAGGCTGGGAGCCCAGGCGGTCTCGGTGCCGCAGCAGGGCTGGTCCCTGGCAGCGACAGCAGCGGCGCTCGGGAACAAATTAAACCTTCCTTTCCGCTCTCAGAAACCCTGGGGTTTTTGCTTCTGCTTTGTTTGGATTTTTATTTTTTTTGCATGTGTAAAGTTACCTTTTTATTTAGAGTCAATATGAAATTCTCTTGTCCCTGTGGATTTCTGAATGCTGCCTGGGAGTCAGAGATTGTGCCGAGCTGCAGAAAAGAAATTAAAAAGTAGGTATTGTGGATAGGAAGCGTAAGTAGTTCCCGTCAGAAAAAGTACCCCAGTGGGAACGTATTTAGGAAAGCGATTGGCACCTATAGTAACTGGGTTCCAAAACGCAAGAAGCCCGTTCATGTGGGCTATTATCACAACACTGCTATTCTCTTTTAGGTTCACTAAACCGACAGCTTTCCTCCTCCCCTTGGTCTCTTCCTCACTGCCTTGTCCCAGCCCGGCCAGGAGGGGCCACATCCTGGCTCCAGCAGCTCGGTGCTGGGGGACGTGGGTTCTTCAGGCCTGAGACAGACCCCAAGAGCTGCAGCTCTTTCCTGGACTTTCTCAGGAGGAACAAAGAGGAATCGAGCAGCAGGTGGGGAGCGTGCGGCTGCCCAGGGATCCGCAGGCACCACCCGATGGTACCTACCATGAGCAGAAGAGGATGGTCCAGCCCAGAAGGTAGAGAGGGATGTATCGACAGACAGACAGACATACCTAGCGCTCTGAAGAACTTAGTTTATGTATAATTGCAATAAGAATATTGTCTGTACCAAGCCAAACCTTTACAAAAACGAAAGTGCATTACAATCACACAGCTGTAGCTAATACACTATTAAATACACCTACTAGACACATTTATTAAATGACGACATTCATTAACTGTAGCGATATTTTTATATACTTGATGCTTCTAATGGGTTGGATTAGGAACAAAGAGATTGAGAAGAGAACAGAGAGAGGAAGATATGATGGAAAGCCAGCGCTCTGAGAGGAGCTCACTAGGCAGCCGAAAACCGCCCCTCTGCAATCAGGAGCAAAGCATTTCTGAGTAGAAATGTACTCGTGTTCTGAGTCTGCCCTGATATACCAACAGCAATACCCTGAAAGCAGTACCTGGGAAGTGAGAAATGGGGAAGCAGATATGAGCCGATCAATTAGGAGTCATAAAATATACAAAACTGATGAAGGGAAAAACGCCATCGGAATGAGAGAGGATCCGAAACAACCAGCAGAACCTGTGTTTGTCGGGAGCAATCGGGTAACAGGGGTTGGACCCAGCTCCTCCCAAACAGCGGGACAGTTGATTTCTGTGCCCACCATCAGACGGGAGCGCGCTTTGTCTCCTGCGCCTGGCAAGGAGCAGAGGGCAGTGCCTCAGCCACAGAACAACGACAAACACCTTTCCCACCGACTGGCAACCGGGGAAGATGTAAAATAGCCACAATCAGGAACACCTGAATGTGAAGAGAGGCGTTTGACCCAATGCTGTTGATTCTGAATAGGCTTTTGAATACTGGGGAAAATCCGAAATAGAGCAAAGTGCTGGTGCTGCACTGATACTCAAGCAGACTGGCAGGTTTCTAGATGGGAAGGCTAATGGAAAAAAATGAGACAGAATTAAGGGACAAAAATATAATTATTGCCAATACAGTTTTCTAGACAGCAGATTCTGTCAAATAAATGTGTTTTCGTTCCTTGACAAGATGACAATTAAATGAAGTTGTGCAGATGTGCTATAATGTGGGGTTTGTGAAGATGAGGACCATCCAGAGGTCCGGGCTGAGGGGACGCTGGCCAGCTGGCAGGTCTGTGCCACGACCGGCACGGCACAGCTTCCGCAGGGGCTCGCCAGCCACTGGGAGTCATTTTTTTTAATCAGCAAATTGTTAGCAAATGCAAGATCACTGCTGATAAAACATATGGATGATTAACAGCCTGGCAGGACAGTCACTAACGAGGAAGAGCAGCTGAGGCACACAGTGCTCCGAGACGCTCTGCTCATCCGATGGAGAGTGCTTTAATACGGATGAGAATAAAATCGGACATTTGAGTGGAAGATGCACTGGCCGGGGCACGGTGAGGATGCTGGAGAGTGCTCCTGGAAAGTCCTGGGAGAACCCAGAGGGCAAAGCAACGCACCGGGAGTGTCCAGGGGACTCCCTGGCAAGCAAAGCCAACAGCAAAGAGATCAGGGCAGTGAATTTGCCCATGGAAAATCCAATTATCCAGTGTTTAGACCAACACTGGAAATCTGCATTCAGGTTTGGTGTTTGAGTTCCTAACAGAGACGTGCAGCGAGAGCAGAAGAGAAAGAGTAAAATCACTGAGAGGCTGGTAAAAATACCCTACGAGCTCCATCTGTTTAACTTATAAAAAATACTGAGAGTTGACTTTATTATATAAATATCTTTATGGTAAGAAAGCACCTGCCGGTTAAAGGCTCTTTTATTTAACACAGAAAGGCAGAGACGGTGCCGATGGCTGGGAGTCAAAGCAGAGAAGCTGAGATGAGAGACAAAGCACTTGGGGGTCACAGTGGGGCCAGGCCACCCGTGGGAGCTGGGCTCGGTGACTCCCCACACCCTGAAAACATGTGTCTACAAAATCTGTCTTACTGGAAGGCAGGTTCCTGCACGCGGGACCACCGCAGCCCTGAGATGGGCCTCCTCTGTTTATTCTCCCTGGTCCTGAACCTGCTGCTGGTTTGGACTCTGAAAAACAGATTTCTAAACGCTGTTCTTCAAAAAGCAGCCAGGGAAGATGAAAGAGAGAGGAGTTAAAAAAAGAGAGAAAGGCTTTGAAAGCAAATAGCAATTAACCTTCCTGTTCTGCAAACCTGGCTTCCCGGAGCTCAGGCACATGGCACCGGGGAGGGGGAGCACCACATGCCTCGGCTGCGGCACAGCCCTGCCGGGGATGCGCTGCCGGCTGAGCACCACGGCGGCACAGCCGGGACCACGGAGGGGTGTCACCTCCATACCCCAGCTGGCACTGCCAACAGTGGTCCACGTCCCAGCTCGGTGAAGCCAGGGTGATGGAGAGGACAGGCTTTTTGCCTGTGCCCGCTCGGCGCTGGCCCAGCTGCTGCCGCAGCCATGGGTGGCCAGTGGGGATGGGAGCACAACCCAGCGTGGCCTGGATGGAGCTCCACCAGCCTGAGCGTGACGGTGCTGTGGGGGACGGTGTGCCAGGGGGACGGTGGGCACGTGAGCGCTGCCTGGGCTGTGCCTGGCTTTGGGCTGTCGGGGAGGAGCGGGTGGCACAGGTACAAAGCGAGTGGCTGGTGAGGAGAGGGCAGGACCTGCTGCAGGCTGGGCTGCTTTCTCCTGCCCCAAAGCGCCTGAGAGACCCCCTGCTCCCCTCCCTGCTCTGGCATCTCTTCAGCGGGGGTGAACCACCTTTCCTGGGGATTTAATGTCCATGTGCATCTCCCAGTGGAACGGGAAGATTGCACTATGCAGTGCTGCAATACAACTGCATTATAGCCTTGCATAATAAACCCATTACTGCGCCACCAAAGAAACCCTACTCAACACGGAGCATCGGATGCGCTTCAGCAGGAGCCGCCGTGGCAGAAATCACCAGTGGCTGCGCCCACAAGTACTGGCAGGATCCGAGAGCCAAGACCGGTGGCTATTGGGCCAGAAGGAGCCAGGGGTGCGGGACGGTGACAGTGGGGGCTCAGCACAGCCAGCCTGGCATGGGGCTGGCATGGCCGGGAGGACCTGGGCACGCAGCCTCGTGGAGCTTGTCCCTTCGGCACCAGGGACAATGACCAAGGTGGTCTCTTCTTCTCAGCTCTGACACACGGGCAGCTCTGACAAGCTGGAACTGTATTTTGGCACCCGCCAAAAAATTAGTAAAAATATCCCCCACTAGAGAGTGACGACGGCACCTTCCTGCTGCACAGCACCTTGGGACGGGGAGCGAGGTGACACGGTTTGGCCATTAGAAATGTCTTGTGCAAAATGAAGGGAGCTGAGAGACCAAGTGAGATGAACAGAAAAAGATGGCGATTCCCCAGCACGTGTTGGGAGGGAGGGCAGCTTGTGGGGAAGGGGCTCTGGAGGCCGGCATCGCAGTGCATTGGTGGTGGGACCTGGATCTCAGTGTCACTTCTCAGGCCGACACCTCAGCACGGCGCGTGTCCCCAGCTCCCACTGGCCATGACCTGCGTGCTGGGCACACACCTGCAGAGAGGTCCCCTCTGCCCAGCAGAAACTGGGGTACAGGCTGCACGCCCCCGGCCTGAGACATTCGCAATACCCGGGAGAGCTGTCAGCATCCTTCAGGAGTGGGAATACTCATAAATATGGAGTGAGAAATAGTTCAGTCAATAGGAGCAGCAGCTCCGGAGAGCGGCACAGCTCCTGGCGGGGCCCATTGCCATGGTACCTGTCAGCAGCTCGCAGCATTGTTTCACACGTCCTACTGCTCTGAAAGGAGCTTTTTTCAGAAGCAGCATTTTAAAACTGAGCAACAAAGATGACTATCTTGCCACCCCACCTTGGCACCCGTAAACCCAGTGACCTCAGCGCATGTTTGGTGAATTGTATTAACTCAATACATTCCAGAATATAAACCCCCCAAGGTACTGACCGGCTGAACCTCACAAAGTCCATCACTGCTATTTTATCACACGACAGATGACCTCAGCAGCGAATGGATCCTCCCAACTTGGTTCCTAACTTGGAGATTTGTAACAGCAGCAAAATCAGGTTTTTACTCTGAAGACATGAGTTTCACCATCAAAAAGGCATTTCAGCGCGGTGCTTATGTACCCACCACGCTTCCCTCCAGACTGGGAAGATCCTGTGCTCTCCCATGAGATCACCGGGAACTTCCAAGAGGGCTATCAATCAGGCCCACAATTGGTTTTTTCATCGGTTTCTGACCCCTTCTGCCAGTCACGCCTGTTGCTGCGACTGCCCCAGCGTGGGGCAGGAGGAGCAGGACGGGGGGCAAGGACTGGAGCTGAGCCGGGAGCCAGGACCGGGAGCACAGGCTTCCAGAAGGACCACAGCCCCCCCAGTCCCAGCATCTCTAAATGCATCGGCATGCCAAGGGAAACGACAGTGTTCCCATGGGAACGGAAAGTGCTGACATTTCTAAACTAAAAAAGGCAAAAAGCAGCAAAGTATGTGCTCAGCAGGACTGCCTGGACACAGACCTGTGGGGATACTGCCTCTTCCCTCTTCTGTGCGTGAAGGTAAGATACTTTGGGAATAATTCCTGTTAGGACACCAGCACAGGATGCAAGCAAAGTTCCTGTTTATCTGGTTTGGGGGGGTTAATTCAGGCCAATTGCCTGCGAGATTAAATTTGATGCAGGGATGTCTTGCGCAGCCTTTACCTGTAGCCACATTAAAGGAGACGAAGCGTCCACATGAAATCACGCTGAGGCATTTGTCTCCCTCATGCAAAATGATTGAGATAAATAAGGCAAATTAAACTGCCATATTGTTGTAGCTAAATTATTTGTAATGGGAATATAAAATGTACTTGCTGCATGGTAATTAAGTGTCCTGGAGTTTCAGATGGGAAGACCTTTAGCTCAGAGAGATGTTTCTCTTTCTGTCAGATCAAAGTGACAGTCGAAGTGGATGGTGACTCAACAGAGACGCTGACGTCGGACACCCATTTCTCCTGTAAGCAGGCACAGGCTGCCCCAGATGCAGCTGGTCCCCAATGGACTGGAAGAGGTGCTGCAACCCTGGCTCTTCTGTACGGCACAAACAGCTTCACCATTTAAAAAACAATAACGTTTTTTGCAAAGTGAAGAAGTTGATGAAGAAGTCGGTCATTAGCTTCTGCTCACTCCAGAACCACGGAAAGGAGCTTAGGAGGGCAGAGAGGATGGATGCATCCGGCCAAGGAAAAGAGGGGGGTTGAAAGTGCCGGGAAAGCAGCCTGAAGAAGGGAAGAGAAACAAAAAGGAATTACCACGTTTCTGACAGAGTGAATAAAAATAGAAAATGATTAATGTCATCATTTAGGAATATCAAAAAGCGCCAGTTCTTGTGATCAGGGATGGATTTTAGAGGGAAGGCTGTGCTGCTGCCAGCTGGAAGGGTTACTGCAGGACCCAAAGCTCCCACCATGAACAGCCTCTTTCCCCATTTGAAAATCTAAACAGTGAAAAAAGCTGCATCTAATTCCCTGGTGACCAGAGGGGGATCTCCTGATAAAAGGCAAAGAAAAATTGACTAAACTAATTTTTTTCTTTAGGACTCACAGCACAGTTAAAGCAAAGACACCACCTCCTCTCTGGAGACAGAAAGCCAAGAGCATCCTCAAGTTCATATGGATAAAAGAATGGATAAACTCAAGAGTTTGCTGGAAAACAAAGCCCCAAACCCTAGAAGTGAGTTGGAGCTGGAGCTGCTGCCCTCAGAGCGCAAGGGCTGCTGGTGCATCGAGACAGATTCAGTCCAGTGCAGGTCCCCTGGGTAGAGCCCAGCAAGCTCAGGGCCATCTCCTGAAGCGTGGTACCAGTACCACCAGTACCAGTCCTGGACACGCATGGACTCTCCATCTCCTCCTGACCCCAAGGCCAAGTGCTGTGAGCTGGGGGGATGCTCCTCCATCCCCAGCCCTGATCCGCTCCATGATGGGATCCAGCCGCAGGGCCTGGGGAGGAGAGCGGCTGGTGCTGAGCGAAGCTTCTCTGCAGCTGCAGATGGCCTGACCCCCACCCACCGTCCCAAACGCTAACCCCCTCTACGGCTGCCTCCTTTTGAAGGTTTCTGTCTCTCCTGTTGGCAGCAAGAGGAAACACATCACTCTGGGAGAGCTACCGAGGGAAGCCCAGATGAATCACACACAGACCATTTCACCAAGTCCACTGAGAGAGGTGTTTAAACTTTCCAAATTTTTATTAAGAGGAAATAATGAATTTTTGCAGAAACGCTTGAATTTCTCTCCTGGTAGAGCAAGTTTCTCTAATCACGAGCAGAGTCCCCCAGGCTGCCCAGCTCTGCTCCAGCAGCAGAGCCCTCCTGGGAGGTTTCCTGGGGAAATGCAGGTCCCTGCTCCTGCTGCGGAAGGTGATGCTCCGGCGGGATGCACGCTGGCTCCGCACCCGGCACTGCACAAGAGGGCAGCTCTCCTCACCCCTCTCCACTGCACACAGAGCGGAGCCAGGGACTCCTCCATGTCCCCAGCCTTTTTGAATCCCCCCAGCACGTGGCACATGGCACTGACCTCTCCTCACCTTAGCCAGAGACCCTGGAGGCATCTGTCCTCTCTAATATACCGGTTTAAATCTCCCTGGTATAAATGTGCCTGAGAGATCCGTATGGGAGCAGAGGGAAGGTCCCTGGCCCCAGCCAGGGTTTTGGGGCAGAGCCCAGCTGAGCCCTTCCAGTGCTCCTCCTGGTCCCCAGGTGAAACCCCAGCCCTGGGAGGTCAGGGGAAATTCATCACTTATTTCTGTGGGGCCAAAATTTCATCTCCAGAGCCCAGCAGACTACAGCCTGGAGCACACATCCATGCAATCACCAGTCTCTTTCTCTGATGCTGCACATGAAAACACAAATACCTTTAGGTACTTGTTCTCACAAAACGTTCTGGAATATTTCCATCCCTCTTCTGTGCTTTTTCTTGCACCTTGTGCTGGGTTTTAGGATGCCCCATCACGATATTGCCTTTTTGGAAGGCAGAACCACTGTACTGAAGAAGCAGATGCAGAGGGAGTGGTTTCCCAAGCAACAGTAACCAGGTGAGAGCAGGGTTCTTCCTCCTCCACCTCCTCCTCCTCCACCTCCTCCTCCTCTTCCTCTTCCTCCTTGGCGGTGGGGCTCGAGGCACAGGCTGGGCAGTCAGGTCCCTCTCCAGCCACCAGCGCCGTCACCAAAGCAGGAGAGATGGTGGGGGTGCAAATTACTCATCCCGCTCACTAGCCCGTGGGTGGCGTTTGACAACTTGCTGCTGTCACACAGGTCAGTACACCTCTAATTATACCAGGGCCACTTACAATAACCGTGCATTATTCAGCTCCGAGCAGAGACAGCAGCTCCGTGCGTGCACGCTCCAAACGCTGCAGAGCCTATTTTCTAAATCAGCTCATGCCTTGCCCCCCCCCGCCATAGCCTGCTTTCCCCAGTCTGTCTCACTTCGTGACTGCTAAATGACGGCAGCGGGTTTATTGATGCCGTGCAAAGCGGCTCCTAAAATAACCATCGGAGATGGGCATGGGCATCTCCTGCCTCTCGTGGCCACGCTCCCCACCAGGCAGGAGGGCCCTTGGTGGGTGCAGAGGCACCCCTGCTCCCAATGGAAGCCCACCACCAGCCCGGGCGCTCTGCAGACCCATGCAGACCAAGATCCTTACGACCACTCTAAAAAACACCTTCAGCTTGGCAACCTCCTCCCCAGGAAGGACCGAAGAGGGATGAGTCCCCAGCTGAGGAGCACCCAGCACACACCTGGTTTCTCTGCATCAGTGCAGTACCCAGTGAGTCCGGTGAGTCACGGGCTGGGCAGCATCCTCAGCTGGAGAGACTGACTCATCAGAGCATCATGCATTCTGTCCATCCAGCAGACAGCTGGCCTGGCTCTCCCTGAGGAGGGGAGCAAACAGGCCAGGAAATGCTGCACTGCCAGTACTTCAGGGCTTTCAGCATGATAAAGAAGAGTAAGGGCAAAGGCCCTCCTGCCCATTGCAAGTCCATTGCTGGTAGCACTCTACTGAGACCCACATCTGCCCTGTAAGTCTGGAGATAACGTTCCCTCAGCTGGCCATGATGGCCGTGACTAGGAGGCTCCATGCAGAACCACCAGGTGCTCATACAGGCAGAGGCACCGAGCAGCATCACTGCTCCTCAGATCCTCCCCGCAACCACTGACCATCCCACCTGCTGCAAAGCAACTTGTTGCTGCCTTCAGGAAGAGTCAGTGACAGTCCTCACATGGAGATGCTATCAGGTAAGGCAGTTTCCATCCCACTCCTACATGTTGCAGAGACAGGACAAGGGACATGCTGAGATTCCTGCAGGGCCTCCCCAATCGGCCACAGTGCTGCTCAGAGCTCGCTTTGGGTGCAGGCAGGGCAGGCAGCTGCCTGCAGCACCAGATCTCCAGGGTGGCCAAGGGAAACGGTTGTCATGGACTTCCTGTCTATTTTGCTTGTGCTGGAGGAGGTTGGAAGAGTTCTTTTGTCTTCATCCTTTGGATGCCATCACCAATCCTGGTCCATGCTGCTGAGGAGCTCCGGCCACCCCTGGCAGCAAGCGATGGATGCCCTGCAGACAGTGTTCCTGGAGGAAGAGACCTTGGTGCTTCACTGGGCCACTCTCCTGAAGCTACCAAGTGGTCTGATTTGTTTGATTGGCTTAGGCTGTAATCCTCTTTTATTTCTAGAAGAATACGGGGAGCTGTTTTCTGCCATTGCTTTCATGGCTCAGGGGCAGAGTTTCCCATCTGGAGTCAGCGAAGCAAATCCACTCCTTCGGGAGGTGGCCGTGTTGAAAGAAGACAACCTGCTCCTGCCAAGGACAGCAAGGAAAGAGTTTAGGTTCCAGTGCAGTCAAACTCCTTTTAGTAGCTTAAAAAGTAAGTTTGTTAAGATATGCTTTAGGATGATTTCTGTGACATAGCCATTTGTCTACACGTGTAATTCTGCGATAGACCACAAAAGCATTCTCAGCATTGATATGGTCTCCTGGGGAAGGAAGTATCATTCTTTTTTCAAGTGCATTATCCCACCGTTGAGCTGCTGCCAGAGCGCTGGGAGGGTGCACACACACGTCAGTGCAGATGCTCAGAGACCCATCAGCGGCATAAGGTCATCCTGGTCGCCGGTGGCACAGCTCAAGTGGGACAGTCACGTAGGGATCGCAGAGGGGGTTTGACCCTTAGCCTGTCTGCTGCAGAAGAGAGGAATAGGGACAGTCCATGGACATACATCGTGTCAGTCACAGAAGTGGACTCCGAAATCCTGACTTTAGTTCCCCTGAATTACAGTATGAATATTTTATAACAAGGCCAAAAAAAAGGCATGCAAAACTACCTGGCTTTCAAATTCCTCCACACAAGGTGGGCCACAAAGCTCAAAGGGGGTTATAAAAGCAACCCCACCCTTAACTCCAAACATTCTGCTCCTCGTGGTTTAAATCTAATGAATTGTTCTATTTTAATGCACTTTTAAAGTATGTCATCTGTATTCTAACCACTGACCTTTTCCTAACACCCTTCAGGCATCCAACAAATAGGTTACATCTGTTACTTCAAAAGCAAGGCGAGATGTGGAGGCCAACATCTCCTGGGGTTTTTGAGTGAAGCAGCCTTATCTTTGTTCTTTGACATAGGCTCCAGAGACTGTAAGGATCCCAAAGGGGTCCACACACAGTGCCAGCCTGGGCTTCACACTTCTGTATGTTCTCAAGATCTTCTTATGCTGAGCAACCCATCACAAAGCACAGAGTTATATTTTTGCCTACTTTTATTATTTTTAATCTTCAGAGCTCAACTGTCTTTCATTCTCTAGCATCATCTTCTGTTCACAAAGTGAAATACTAGAGAAGACGACGGTTGCAGTGACTAACCACCCAACGGACCTGCTAGGTGTGACAATGTCTGCAGTGTCTGACAGAGATGGAAGCTTTTCATGCAGATGGGATCTACCAAATGCACCCCGCTGAGAGCCAGCACCTCGCAAAGCCAACTCGCGCCTCTGCCAGCTGCTTCTCTTCACAATCCTGTGCATGAGCACTGCTCCACCATAGAGGAGGTCCATGTCTGCTCTGGAGTAGACCCAGTCCTGTAAGTTCACTGAAATGCTGGACAAGATCATCGTCTGCCCAGTGCAATAGCTCACAGATAAAAAGGCTGTGACGTGTCACTCCATGTCCTCAGTTAATCTGTCTCCAGCCACCACATTCATTCCTCCCTGAGCCAAGGAAAAAATTCTTATGTCAAGTAAGATTTTCTGCTCCTGCCATGCCCAACAAAAGGTAACCCTCTGTTGGTAGCAGAGCTCTAGAAGTGGCCATACCGTATTGTCACCACCAGCTTTGGCTTTTACCTCATACTGTGTGAGCTGGGGATGGAATCTGATGCGGTGGAAACCCATCCGATGACCCATGGGAGGGCTTTAGGGATCTCCACTGGAAAGAGCTTCCCAAGACTCTGCAAGCTGGTTTATTTAACTTCCATGAGGAGAAAAACCTTTCTTAATCCGGTTTTATGACTAAAAACTCCTTAAAGGCTGCCTCCTATAACATGAGATGTAACTAAACTCCGATGTGTCACTGTTCATCACTCGCCATATGCTTTGATGGCTGGAAACGCGCATGACCAGGAACAAACCTGAGATGCCCTCTTTCCCTCATGTGGCTTTTTAATGAGAAAGCTCTTCGTAAAGGGTTATGGTTATTTTCCCCCCTTTTAAGAGGGTTAGTGAGTTCGACAAGCAGCAGAGCAATAAAGCACCCTTGATATCTTCTCATGGACTAAGTTGCTGTTGAGGAAGATGGCTCGCACCACTGAGTGTCATCCTGCCTAAAGGGGCTGACAGCAGAGGAGGATGCATGGAGCACAGCAGCTTCCTCCCCCATGGCTTGGGACAACACCGGAGCCTCAGAGCGCATCCAAAGAGAACTTATGCATCAAACCAGGAACAACAACCTAATCGAAACAGTCAATGAGACATGTCTGGTGCCCGCCATCTGAAAGAATGAAAGCATTCACCAGGCCTGGTTTAATTCATGCCTGGATTTTTCTAACACCATTTGCCAGCATTAAAAGGCCATGAAAAAATGTCAAATAGTTGCAAAGTGGGAAGTATTCTTGCTCTCATTTTTCACTGGAGATTGGAAACCCCAGCTGTCCTCCCCCTGGAGAAGCTAATGGTAGAGCAGACTAATGTGCTTTTGCCATAGCTCTGTGTGTGGACAAGTAACTTTGCAGTCGGTGTTTAGATCCCTGCCAGAGGCCCCAAATCCCACAGAAGCGGGTCACCAGAATGAGGAAAGTCTGGCCAACCAGACCTGACTGAACCTCCCTGGCTGTGAGGATGGTGGAACACACAGGAGGTCCTGTGGCCCACCCAGAACCGGAGGTGATGCCAGTGGTTCCCTGCTGGATCTTGCTGAAGCCCAGCAGGACTTTTGTATTTCTGTGGACCTCCAAGTGGAAGGAGATGCTGGCTGCTAAATACCCAGGATTGTTTATTGTGGTCTCGAAATATGAAAGCACACAAAGCCCGAGAAGCTGGGACACACCACGACTGCAGGTCAGAGATGAAATTAGTGCACGGATTTGCCATCACGCACACAAAACCCACACATCATGCAATACTGCCAAATTTCATAAATGTACCGTGACACAATGGTTACATCTGGAAGCTATTTCTGCAAAAAGCACATAGATAATGTGACCCTGTCTACTCGAGAAACACACTGGTTTGATGCATACAGCGTTCCACAGTCCATCTTGAAATATGATGCTTAAAAAGCAAGCAAGATTTCAAGTTAAATGTTGTCATAGCTGTAGGTTTCCTATTTAGGTACCAGAAGGGCTTCTGGCTCTGGGTACAGACGGGGTAGGTGAGGCAGTGTTATGGAGTAAGGTACATTTGGCCCAACCTCTGTGTACTACTTCCATTGCCCCTCTGCAGAAGGCTGCGTGGTCACTCCCTGGCTTGTGCATCGCTACAGCATGTCCCCATAGCAGGAGCAGAGCTGTGTTAGTCGGCTGTGGAATAGACTCATTTGCCAAGGAAGTCAGTGGGAACGAAGTGAGCTCAGCTCCTCACAGGATCAGGCCCATTAATAACAACTTTTTGCTATTTCCAGGAAACGTGTTTAGACAACAAAGGTGTTCAGACATGCAAGGCAACAGGGATTTTCCTGCAAAGCTCATGTGCTGAGAAGTTCAGTTCATCAGTACTGGCAATGGCCAGGGACAGACCCAGGACATGAGGTGTGGAACAACGAGGATCTACACACGCACATAGAGAAGCCAACAGGTCAATCACATCGGAGCTAAACCAGGTAGGAGCCCTCCTAGTTACCCCTGTGATTTACCCTTGTGTGTCTCGTGTGTAGGCTCGTTCCTGCAAGGCATGGCGGATTCTGACCCAATTCAGCCAACGACTAAACAAGGTGCTTAATTCTGAGCACGCTGTTAAGTACCCTTCTAGCCCACAGCTGAAGAGCTCAGCACTTGAAAGACAGGTCCATAAGAATCCAACCCCGAATAAATCCAACACAATAAGATGCTGGAGGCTCATTCGGGGTGTCAAGAGGCCAGATGGTAGGCAGCGTCCCCCCGGAGCACCGCGATCCCCCAGGCTGAATGCCATATTCAGAGCTGCCTCTTCCCTCCCCTCCCCAAAGGCCTTTGCATCCTCAACGGGATGCAGTAATTAAGCCGACATGGAAGAATACAACCATTCTTCAAAGGGCTGGCAGATTGCTTGGGGATTTCTCCTGTAGTTGCACAGCTGCACTTGGGGGAAATATGAGTATTGGAAAAGACAAAAAAAGGAAAAGGAAGAAAGTTGAAACAGGGGAACATCAGAAAATGAAGAAGAACAGAGGAGTGTGATGGAGATAGTGTACAGGAAAGAGAAAACAGAGAAGAAAAATCTGTTCTCTTTGCACAAAGTAGCACAGAGAAAGTCGGGAATGAGCAGAGCACTCCTGACTGCCACTACTTCAACAGAGATGTCCAGAGAGAAACGCAGCTGGGATGAGATTGAATTGTACTGGACAGTATGTTTAAAGTCTCCACAAATGCTGTGTCGAGGGCTGGGATTTGCAGATCACAAGCTGCCCTCCTTAGCGTCCGGCTTGCAAAAGAAACGAGTGACACACGGCAGTATGGGCTCTTGCTCTGACTCCAGTGATGGGGACACCCTTGTCCAGGCAGCCAGCTCCCGCTGAACCGCTCGGGTGAATGACACAGCCACCAAGGGATGGATGACACAAGTGACTGCGCTATTTAACAGCAGGGTTGCAAACAAATCAGAGTGAGATTACACGGTTAAAAGCAGTTTGGTTTCTCAGGGTGAGCAGAGGACCTCACCCTGTGCACAGGGTCGGGCTCAGGCGCAGTCCAGGAGAGCCCGGTTTGATTTGTGCTGGCCCCTGCCCATTTAATGGCAGACTCCAGAAATCACAAGCGCCTCCAGATGCTCCCTCAGAGCTCTGCTGGGGGACCCGAGTCAGTGTGTGTGCTGGACACATTTAATTAAAAATATTTACCAAACACGTTTATGACCATGGTTTAGCTTCAGTTTCATCCACAACAAACACATTTACAGAAAAACACAAAGAAGAAAAAAGCCTCTGAGGTAAAGAGCAATAGAGAGATAAGTCTGATTAGGAAGACAACTATTAATAGCAATTATGCTTTAATTACTGTGCCTAATCTTTTTGAACCAGCCGTTTCTAGCATGTCCTCTACCAGACAAAGAACTTAACTCTCCTGATTCTGTGTTCAATGAGACGTAGGAGGAAAATGAGTGGATCTACTTCCAGCAGATCTACTTCCAGTAGATCCACTAGCAGCTAGATATAAAACTGCTTTCAGAAGATTTACATAAACTGCGTGTGAGACAGGATGGCCTGGAGGAGGCCGGAGCTGTTCTTCATGGGTTTAACACTCATGTGAGTGTAAACAAGCTTAACACTGCTCTTTGTCTTCACTGCTGTTTCTCCAGGGTGAGGGTATTATGCTCCCAGGCTGCTGCCACAAAATTCCGGGCATAAAAAAGGCACTGAAAAGGACATGAAATAGTCTAGACAGAGGGGAGCATTTCGGTACTGCTGGAAGGAAGCACGGACTGTGGCTGGGAGCCACGGCTTAGTTGGCATTTGATGTTCTCGCTGCCCAGCAATCCAGGCTCGCAGCAGGCGTGAGCCAAGGAACACACCAACCTCTCCACATAGTGACCTCTCCAGTGGCAGGGTGGGAGCCCTCTCAGAGTGACCCCCCTTGCCTTAGTCAGAACCGGCACAAAATGGCCAAGAAGGCAAACCCCCCTCAGTTCCACCACTCCCTGCAGGTCACAGCCAGGTATCCTCACAAATCCTGGCACTTTGTGACTATAGAGCTTTAGCTAACCCATGGGTGGAAAGTGGAGGTGAGGATTAGCCTGTTAGATGAACACAGCTACATTGTGATAGTAACAAAATGTACATAAAAGTCCCCACTGAGAAATCACAACATTTTCCAGTATGATCTCATGGACTTGAAACAACTTTGTGGGTATCTCAGGAGCCTATTCCTATTCTGTTCTATTCCCTCACTGTCTTTGGGGCAAATATTTTTAAAAGTAAACTTCAATAGTGTTAACTTTTGAAAATATTAAAGTATATCAAAAGCAAATAGACTCGTAAAAAAAACCAGCTACATTTCAAAACATTTTCCCATCTTGTAGATGCTGGATCTTGGGTTAATGCACCAGGATAGGACCTGGAAGTGGGGGAAGTATCTTCTTTCTTCTCCATAGAAAACTGGTGAACAAGAAGCCGATTGTCTAATGCTAAAAACGAATCTTTTTGTACATCTGAATAATCAGTCCTACCAAGCACTGTGGAACAATTGACCTTTGCTTTGAAATCACACATAAATCTAAAGTATACAGGAAGATTAATCGGTGTATCTCAGAACTTCTACCAATAACTTGAATGTCTGGCCCAAATGAAAGAGAGTCCCCAGGATCAAACTTGGCACAAAGACACTGAAAGTTAACACAGTGGAATGGTCAGAATAGAGACCTTGCAGCAGTGAGGAAAGAAAAGCTGTCAGCAGTGTCTCACCCTGCAGATAAACCAGCTCCTCTGCAAGCACAGGGCGCTGTGACACCCTGGAAGCTCGTTTTCAGCAAACACGGCACGATTAGAGCCACCGCAATCTGTACTCAAGGGCTCTCAGCAATTTAATCCAGCCTTGAAAAGAAATTCATTAAAGAACCTGCTTGGGAAGAGAAAGGGATTCACGTGAAGGGGCCACCCCAGAGCAGAGCCCAGCTCCGGTGTGATGGTGGGCGTGCGGGGCACAGCCAGCACCCAGCTGCGGTTCCCCAGTGTGGGAAGTGCCACTGCCCCATCCTGGACCAGAACTGGGCAGGTCCCAGGAGAGTGGCTTGTGGAGAAACCGAGAGGAAGGAGACAGGCTCAGAAAGGGCTGAATGAGAGGTGCATTACAAGTACCGTCCTACTTACAAACAAAAATATGTCCTAAGTAAACAGCTGAGAGCATCTAGACCCCTACCTATTCTTTGGGGAGAAAGAACAGTAATTCAGTGAAGAGCAGAACTAAAGACACCTGATTTCCAAAGCACCCGTGTTCTGCCCCTACATACACCTCCTGAGGGGTCATCAGTCCTCCCTCGCCCTTTAGCTCAATGGGTCAATCGCTCTGGGTCTCTCTGACAACAGTTACCCATTTTCTCGTCCCGCTGAGGAACACAGGGCGTTGCAGACCCACACACTTCTGCCACAAGCAGACAAGAGGCACAAAAGCTCTTGGAGGGGGACTTGCAGACAGATGGTGTGACTGTAAAGCTTCATTTCTTGGAAAAAAACTGGGCTAAAAATGTAGATCACTGTAACAGCAACAATCCTGAGGAACAGGCTTAAGAAGCTGTACTAAAACCATCTGAGGTTGACCTTTCTGGAGGAGGTCCCCAGGAATAATTACTCCTCTCCGGCTGCCTGCTGGTTGCTCCTCCTTTGTCCCCAGCAGGACCATGCCCCCGGTGTCTGTTCTTCGGCCAAAGACACCTCCACACCACACAGGACCACTCAGAACATGGCTGGTGGTGGCAGCCCTGGGCACATCGCTTTCCTACACGCAGCCTGCTGCATCGTCACGCACCCTGAGCACTGCGATGCCATTAAACTGAAGGGGTTTGTTATTAAATCCCAGTCACTCTGAAGTAACTGAATTATCCAAGTTTTAGTTGAACCAATTAACTGATATAATGCACGACTCTTGCTTTCTTAAATGAAGAGAAGCATCTTGCTTTCTGCTCATGTCTCACTGTGAAAGTGATTTCTTAAACACTTTAATCTAATTAACTGTTTGAGACTGAGCAGCTGTTGAAGGAGCTCAGGTGATGAGAATTGGACCTTGCTGTATGTGGTGCTAACCAAGGAGAAAAAGGTTATGAGGGTGAGGTGGGGCTTAGAAAAACAATGTCCTTCTTAGGATACATTAGTTTAAAGGCAGGGAGGTCTTGCTGGCTGACCTATTGTTCCTCTAAAATAAGCCTGAAAGACGAAGCAAGAAGCATTTTCAGAATGCACTGGCTGTGGTCCTCCCCCAGAGAGTAAAGCTAAATAAAGGGGTGCGTTTGACTGAGACCACCGAACCCCAGCCACAACGGGGAACTCAAAGATGCGCAGACTGACCCCAGCGCTTCCCGATCCCAAATGCCTCACCATGGAAATACAGTGTTCCCTCGCTCTGCTGAACGGTCCCTCCGGAGGTTTCCCTGCTCTGCTGTGATGCTGCACGGGAAGGAGTGTCCCGAGCATCAGCTGTTGTGCACAGGCAGATATTTCACACTGCAACTGGAAGGTGCCCAAGGTGGAGCCTGACGCTGCAGAGCTCTGCCAGAGCAGGTAGCAGAGTCCCCGGCGTCCAGCGAGTCATCCCCATAGCAATGACCTTGGAAGCGTTTGTCATGGGAAATTACAAGGGCACGGCCCTCGATTAGTTCCCTGTGAATTAAACAGCCTCTGTATCGTCTCTTAGGTGGGGCTGAAGGTAGCACTGGATTACAAAGGGAAAGTAATTGTACTGGCCCATACAGGCAAAGTGACAAGGAACACGGGTCAGAGTGTGGTGTGTGGCAAATAAAAACTGTATTTAATGTAAATTATCTGCCAGAGTTTCTATCTAGAAATCAATAGTGAATCAGAGGGAAGCATCATGGATTAATTCTGATTGGCCCTTGCAATGTTATTATAAAATAAAGGACGAGATATTCTAAATGAGACTCTAAATGAAAGAAATAAAAAAGGAAGCAGATTAAATTGCACATTTGTTACTAATGTTTACAAACACGATACTGAATCTCACAACCTACACACTTGAGCTGATTTTAAATTAGAACTGAAATAGAGGTTTTCTTCTTTTTCTTACCGTGGCATTTGAGCCCCTGTGGGAATGCCCTGGGGCACACACTGATCGCCCAGGCTTTCCCCTGCAGAGCACATCAGCCCATAGCGGTTGGGGTAATAACCGTGTCAGGCTGGCATAAGGTCACAGGAGTCCTGGTGGCACTGGTCCCCATCCACCCAGTCTGCCCAGTACATCCCGGTCAGCCCTGACACTGGACATGCCTATCTAGTCCATCGGTCCTCTCCACTGTGGCTTTAAATAGGAGATGGGCAAATGCAGCCTCACACAAGGACACTGCCTGGGGTGGTCTCTGCACCCCACTTGGGCATCCCACAAAACAGCACCTTCATTGGGTCAGAACAAGGGCAATAAGGGGCCAGGGCTGCTCTCCATGAGCAGCAGATGAGGAACCAGACCTTCTGGCAGGGTGCAGAAGGTGAGAGGAGCAGCAGGTCTGCAGCATCTTCCCTTCCCCAGGACAGCCAGCCCTTCTGCCTAGCCCATGGCCACCCAGAAGCGGCCTGGCTGCTGTGGCTCCTGCAACTGAGGACCATGAGCCACTGACGGAGGCCAGCCCAGGAGCAGGACTTTGGAGGACACAACGTACATGTGATGCCCTTGGACATCTGAGGCAGTGGCCCAGACACTGAAGTGACACTGAGCCTGAGGGCACTCTGCTCTCCAAGCCCACAAGCTTCCACCCCAGATGGGTCCTCAGACAGGACTTCACTCCCCCTTAAGCCCATCCCACCAAATTCTCTACTTGTGGTAGAGAAGAGGAAATGAGAGAGGGATGAGGGGTGGTCGCATCCCAAATGTCAATGAAATTTGCGCTCCCCTGGTATTTTGAGAGTCTGGCTAGATGCAGGGATGAGATGAGGGCATTGAGGGCATCTCAGTTGCTCAGCTGCTGCATAAGCAGATTAACTTCACATGCGGCTGATCCATGGAGAAATGGATCAGCAGGAGTCCCTGACAAAGACAGATTTCTCCCCGACTCACATTCTGCTTGCTCACAGTAAACACTGGGTGATGTTATTTACGTGACCTGTCTTCTCTTCTCTGACTTGCATCACTTTGCTACTCAACCTCCACCCTGGGTCGCAGCCATCTCACTAAATTAGGCCCATTGCTGAAGCAGCCCTGGCAGTCATTGTTCTCCGAGCGGGAGGGAGTGAGGTTAGAGGGCACCAGTCCCACTCCGCTCTCGGGAAGACAGAAGCTGAGGCTTGAAGAGACCATTCCCATCTCTCCCAGTCAGCAACTGCTGCGCTGGGCTGCTCTGCCCCTTGGGAAACTCTTGTGTGTGCCACAGGTACTGTACAGGGAGGCAGGAGGACACAGGTGGAGGCATCTCCTGGAGGGGGAAAGCAGCTATGGCCATTCAAGATGTTTCCCTACATCCACCCACCCTCCTTTTCCCTCTCCCAGCGCCTGACCCAATGTGCCTCCTTCAAAGCATCATTCCCAAGGACACCCCGGTAATGAGGCAGCCTGGCTGTCTCCCACGGCATTCTCCTTTTCTCATCCCATGCACTACAACGGCTTCCCATGAGAAGCTCCTCATGGTAATGGCTTGTCTTCGGTGCCCTTCTGACGCTCTGAGAGGTCTGAGTCAGCTCACCCTGCACTGCCAGCCCCGAGCAACTGCCGGAGCTCATGGAAATTTACTGCCAGGCATTCAGTGAGTTACTCCAGCCTCACACCATGGAAGAGGGAGCACAATTGACCCTCTTGTTCTGCATCTCTTGGCTCAGAGGGCTTAATTAGACTGAACATTTAAAAAAATAATTGAGTGACGAGAGGGAAGTATTTGGCACTTAAAGAGCAACAAAATATTTGGAGCAGGTACGTGGCAGAGGACAGGGAGCAAAGGCAAGAATAGGAAGAATCACATTCACACTGTTAAAGAAATAGCATTTTTCTCTGGAAGCATTCTTTAAACAGTTTGTAACCTAATTCAGCACATCAAAGACTGTTCAGTTTGTCAGCGCCCTGGACGGACACGGTACTTCACGCCAGCTCTAACTTCCAAGGACGCAAGCACTTCCCTGGACTTAATGGAACCATTTGCTCTTAAAAACATATCCCATTACTGACCCGCATCAGCTTTTCCTTACCCTGGCTCGATATTCCTTTTGCTTTCGGGAGAGCAGCTACACAACCTCTGCTTCCACTTCCTTTAAGATTAGAGGCCAGGATTAGGATTTTACTGCAGTGATTTATGTTTAACAGACCTAGAAGAGACCTGGGAAGCTGCCTAGTCCCCCTTAAAGGATGTATCCTGTACACTGTCCCGCCAAGGAGGGACTCCAGCAACTCCAGTTTTTGAGGCTTCTCTAAACCAGACCCACCTGATCCCTCACCAGGCATCAGCGAGCTGTGAGATTGCTGCAAAGAGCTTCCTCTCTTCTCCTCCTCTCCTCCCCTCCTCCCCTGCCCAGGCTGCCCGAGCTATTCGCCGCTCTCTGCGAGCTTCCCAGACGAGAGAAGTCCCAGGGAAGATGAGCATACCAGCTGTAAGGTTGAGTGCAGCTCTGTGCTGGGAAGGCAGTAAATATCAACTGCTGCAATGGCTGCTAGTTTATTGACACCTAAATTAAATTACAAAAGCACACATTTCATATAATTGAAAATATGTTAATGCACACGGACAGCTCTTCTAGTCCTCAGCTCAATAAACTGTTGCTTTTCCTCTACTGAAATGTCAATTCCTCTTAGAGCAATAAAGAAAATCTGCCAAAATTCTCATCAGTAGCCTATAATTAAAATCCTGATTTTTCTACCATGAAATAAGAAGTAAATACATGAGATCCTCAAGTACGACAATAAGTGTTTTTCAAGCCATCTGTTGTAATAATAATTTGGTTTCTTTTTTGTTTAGGACAAAGGAAGGTGTTCTTAAACTACATGTGGGAATACAAAAGCATGTTTTAAATTCAGGTCATGGTTTGACACCGGAGTGACAATCTATGATGCTCCATTTGTGGCTTGCTTAGTCTATAAGAAAAAAAAAAAACCAAATGCTAATCCAGGAATCCGAGCTGTAAACCAAATGAGGTGCACACACAGCAGAAGGAACTGGTCCATTGGGACAGCGCTATTCCTGCACTCAGATACACAATCGTAATCACCTGCTTGCAGCAAACAACTCCGCGCTGCAGAGCTCTTCCCCTGGAATTGCCTTTTCCAGCTGCCCTCCCAAGCGCGAGTGGTAAATGGCAGCAGCCACTTGTGTGTACGTTGGGAAAAGCAAAAGAATTAGCCAGGCTCCAGTACGACTCCTTACGGCCCAGTGAGCTCGCATTCAGTCTCTCAATCCTTAATAAGCGTTTGGCCTTAATTGCTGATTATATCTTAACCTGGTACTTATGCCATAATTGATGAACATTGTTTGCAGTGGAGTTTTATGGCTCTTCAATACAGATGGAAAGTCTTGCTTCAGTGCCCCTGCAATTGGATCCTCTCTTCATCCCGCATTGCACGGCGGTGCCTGGCACCATCTAGTGCTGAGATGCCAGGCTGTGGCACGGCCCAACAAGTCATTTCAGATGTCACTTGTCCTCACTAGAGTAGCTCTCATCAACTGGAGTCAAAATATCCTCTCAAAACTTCGGGTGACACTGCCCTGGGTGGGGGGGCACAGAGCCCCTCGGTAACACAGGAGTCTGGGAAGGGGGATGGACAAATTTCTGGAAAATGCAGAATATGCTCAACTGCTGCAGGTTTCCCAGTGACTGAGCAGCGGTCCCCTTACAGGGCTGGTTCCAGGGACAATAAAGAGAGATTTTGTTACGTGAACCTTTACGACTACGGCAAAACTGTTGGGGTTTTTGATGGATAGATCAGAAGATTCACCCATGAAGCTGGGGATGCTTAAACACTTTAAAATCTTGGTCTCAAGCAATTATTAAATTTAGTACAGGGAACAACAAACATAAACCGTCACCATCCCAACCATTTCATAAATCAATTATTTTAGCACCACTCATATTATCAAATTAATCTTTTTTTTAAAAGATATTTCATGACAGTCTTTGAAACCAACACCCATTTATCAGAAAGTATCTCAATATAATACAAAGTACCAGACAGAAGGGTGTTTTGGAATAAGACATGCTTACATAATGGAGAATTGTCTACTACCTTTTAGAATCTCGTATGAAATAGAGTTAAATTAAGTCTCCTGTAACCAGCATCATTGTGCAGGTGGAGTCTTTATCAGAAGACAATTCCAGCAGCCATAGTTGAGAAACGTCTTCATTGTCCCGGGGAGAATAAAAATTGAGTACCTGCCCCACAAATGTCTATATTGTAACCATAATCATCTCAGGAAAGTGAGGTAATAGATACACTTTGATACATCTTCTTGAAACTTTAAGGCCATGGTTTGAAATTTTTATCATCCTGGGCTCTCTCTAATTCCCACAAATAAATGCAGTAACAATTAGCAATAAGTGGATATAGTTGTGTCAGACTTCAAGTACCATCACATACACTCCTGGAGGCAATGGCTGTATTTGTGTTGCCTAAAACATTTTTATAAAAAATGCTTACAGTATTTTTTTAAGATGCTCCAAGAATTTTATTGGCAGCAGTAAGGCCTTTGAAATCTGGCACAGCAATACCCCCTCAAGCTAGAGAAGTCTTTGTCCCATGAAATCTCATTTATATTTAGCAGAGTTAGATTTAAATTATTATTTCCCTTCTCTGCTTGTGTTCCCCAGCAACAAAACAAAAGAGTAACTGAATATGAATGTTTTGCGAAACCACAAGAGCACTGTAAGACAAAAGCACCACACCACTGCTGTATTAGAATACTTGTCTTCACTCTGGCTGAGCCACAGCCGCTTTGTCACAGGGCCTCTAACCTTTTCCCTCTGGAAGCAGGGAATTCCAAAAAGCTTTCGGCACCTTCTTAGGGGTCACAGCTACACCCATCTCCAAGGATATTTTTTTTTTTTTTTTCCTCTGG
This sequence comes from Numenius arquata, assembly GCF_964106895.1. Classification (NCBI taxonomy): domain Eukaryota; kingdom Metazoa; phylum Chordata; class Aves; order Charadriiformes; family Scolopacidae; genus Numenius; species Numenius arquata. Next base: position 733,352 of record NC_133586.1, read on the forward strand.
GCTCTTTGCAGGATTTAAGTCCAGGTATAAACCCATTTCCAGTGCCACACTCACTCCTCATTCCCCACATGGGCAGTTCTTGGGTATTATATTGCAAAAAGGGAATTTAAATCAACGCTCTGCCTTTTCAGTAATTATTCACTCCTAGATGAGCTCCTGCCAACATTTGGGGTTTTCATCCTTGCTGCAAATGTCATTTGTTATTAAAGGAACTTCGCAGGCCCCTCAGAGCTGCATACATGACTGTGCTTCTATTAAAAAAGAAAACAAACTCACTTCTGGGGAAATGCTATTTAGAGAAAACACCTTTTTCCAAAATGCCAAGCTCTGCACTGAATGTCCCCAGCTGCCTCTCCCGACCAGATGTGCTCCTGCTCCCGACCCACACAGGAGCTTCAAGCTGAACGCCGCTCCCTGGGTACAGACCTACTCTTCAGACTGTTTTTTTTCAGAAAGTGCTGCCATTTGATGAGTCAATCCCAGAGGTTCCCTGGCTCGTTTTCAGAATGCAACATGTTGTAAGAGATTAATTCTGATACCTCACTCCAAATTATTCTCAGAAAGATTTCCAAATCCTAGATGTCCATAAATAAACTTAATACCATTTCAGCTATAAAAAAAAAAAAGCACTGATGCTATTGCGCCTTCAAGTCGTTCCAAGGACCATCTTTATCCCTAAGAGATAAAAGCAAACATTTGCCTTAGAAGTCAACATGCCTTAATTGTCTTCCGCAGCCAAACTTACATTTTATTTCAAAGATGGCAAAGATGTAGCTGAGATGGTTTTAAATCAAAATCAGAACCAGGAAAGGGGTTCTGTGCCTCCTGTTCCCCCTCTGCCACAATTCCTTACCTTGACCCAGGTATCACAAACCACCTGGTCTTGCTTTCCCCACCCTTCTGGTTTCTTTCACAGAATCACAGAATCTTCTAGGTTGGAAGGGACCCTCAAGATCATCTTGTCCAACCATCAACCTAACTGACAAAAATAAACACCCACAAAACAACAAAATGCAACACCAACTTTCCAGCTTTCCCTCCTCTTTCTTTTCTTTTTTCCCCCTAAGTGTTTGATTGGGTTTGCACAGCTTTAATTCCTACTGCATATTGCCCTCCGTCCCTACAGATCGATTCCTTGCTCAGTAAATCTACCCAAGGATGTGCTAAAAGAGATGCCTGAACTGATGGGCTGCCTGTCTGACCTCACCCGTGGTGGTTCCCCTTCTTGTCGTTACTCGCAGGATAAAAGCTGCTTTTGATGCATGACAGGGGTGTCTGTACAGTTGTTCTAACACAGCAAACTGAAAATAAGGCAGGAAAAGCAGCAGCACAGAATTTGAGTAGCTGATGTGCATTGCTTTCTTGCAACATACACTTTTAACGTGCACATGTAGATGCCGGTACGCCTGTGTGCAGGGACATGAAGACGTGAGCTTCTGCAGCTTTTTTCTCTTCTTTTCATGCCGTCTCCAGCAGCACCAGCCCGCTCCCCCCTGCCTTCTCTGGAGCAAAGCAGGGAAGGGGCACCTGAGCCTGCTGAAAGCCATGGAAGAACGGGAGCCATTTGTGACTTTAAGACAGACAATTTTACCCATCAAAGACATGAAGTCTCTTCCAAGACAAATGTCATTAATAAGCCTCAAAACATTATTTAATCTTGTTGTAATGAGTTTTGATAAAATCTGAAATGACGAAAGAGTTGTTGGGAAAGTATAGGTGGCGGCCACTGTTGTGCAAGACAACTTCATCTTAAGCATCTACCTCATCCCCCAGCTGAAACAATCGTATTGAAAAAAAAAAATTACCTCTCCCCACTCGCCTGCTGGAGTGCTGTGCTGGTATGAAAAGCTTGTTACTTGAACTGGACTCTGACAAATCTACACAGAAATGTTAGGAGGCTCTGCTGCTCATTTTGACAGTTGTGCAGCCTACCAACAGATGGAGTATGTTAATCAGTTTTTAAAGTATATGCTAAAAGCCTGGGCTAGTTTAAGTTCTGTGTTCAGAATGTTTGCAAAAAACACAAACTTGTAATACATGCAAAAAACATTCTGCTGCAGTTGGAAGGAAACAGATCTTAGAATATTAATTATATACTTTTAAAATCACTATTTTTCTGTAATGCTGAATAGATTATTAAATCAGCATGTTCTCTTACGCAGTTTTCACTATTCTAGATCTAATTATATATAAAAAATTTAACTCTACAGTGTTATTTCCACTACTTAAAAAGAGGAAAAAAGTCTGGAGCGAGTCAGAGCAACACCCCAGCCAAGAAACACAAAATGAAGTCCCCGAAGGCAATTCAGCCTGGGAATATTTTCTTAGGGCTCATCTTATTAACAGCAGAATAATTCAAGCAAATGGATACGGCTCTAGACCTCTGGCCGTGGCTGGACCCGACACACTGCAGTCAGAGGTGACAGAAACAAACGTCAAACCCACGGAGGTGGCCCTGAGGGGAGGCTCTAACACCTCCCCAGCGTCATCCTCCTCCTGACGCCCCGCTCTCCAAAACCCCCCGAGGGCTGCCACAACTCAACCTCCCTTTGCTGCTCCCTGGAAACCTGCTGCTCAATCACTGCCGTTCTCACACACAACTTTTTTGGACGTTGATAACTTACTGGCATTTTTTTTTCTATCAGCACCTGTTTCCTTCTGCCTGAACTCAAATCTAAGCCCGTCTGACAGTTCTTCCTGAGTGTCCAACTATTGTCTTTATTATAGAGTGCCTCTTCTCTTAACTTTGAGTTAGATCCTGCACAAAAAATAAACAAATATATCTAAGCTTATCTTTCATTTAAAATCCTGCTTCAGGCTCTGAGGGGATCAAAATACTTGACCAGAACAACAATTTGGACTTTTTTGTTGGTTTAAATGATAAAAATGTCACAGGAATAACAATACAGAACACTTGTTCTAAAAATACCACATGTGGGGCTCTTAGAATTTCCAACTTCACAGTACAAGAGAAAAAAAAGGGGAAATAAATAATCAGCAATCCCTTCGCAAAGTAAAATGTCTGAAGGGGAAAAGAAAATCAAACGTGTATTATGATTTCATCAGCAAAACCATCCTGCTGAGGGAAGCCAACCCAAGAGAAGGTCTGTGCCTGGGCTGTGAGTGCCCCGGCAGGCTGCGGGGAGATCTCTGCGCGGGAGGCAGAGGCTGGGCCAGGCAACAGCCCCGGGAGCTGCAGGCACTTGGAACTCAGTGTGAGTATTCCTGACGCCTTTAGAAACCTCACTGTGTATCCGTTCATCAGGAGATATGCCCTAGATCTGTACCAGGAACTAATGAAATGTATTTTCCCCCTCAACCTGTCTAGTCTGAGAGCATCCAGCAGCATTTGATTTCTCAGTTATCCTTTTTACCACCGTCTGCATTTTTCCAGCGCACGATCCCTTTTCTAACACAGACTTCTACAGCCAAAGTGTTTTTAAATGTTTTCTGCTCACCACAATATTGATTAATAGACCAGGAGAGAGGATGCGTTTTTCAGGCTATTAGCATTCAGGCCTTCATTAGGAAACGCAGGGCAGGCAGGAATACATTGTTGTCGGCAGTACCAGTGTGTAGATCAAACCCGCAGTTCCTTAGCTTAGGAGGTTGCTTTGAACGATTTCTTCCTTTACAAGGCCTGCAGCTGTAGCTTATACTGCTCTACAGTGACCACATAGTTCTAAGCATTCTTCCTTGGAAAATGTTAACACCTTCCAGAACAACAAAAATGTTATATTATCAAGTCTCTCCACACTTTTGTAACACCTAGTAATGCTAACAGAAAGTTAATTCAATTAGTTCATTTTTCTTCTCTGTGACATATAAAAAAATCCATAAATACTGGTTGCATTACTTTTTCTTGATTATCTTAACAAATATGCCATAAGAGTTTGCTATTTTATTGCTATTCATTTTTTAAATAACACTTGTATATATTAATATATCAGCAGCAGACAATAGGTCTGCAGAACCTCAGCAAACAGCAACCCTTGTCTGAAGAGATTCCAGGGTAAGTTCTGAATCTTAAGTGAACACACCTTCCCTCTGCAGTTCCCCTCTGCCCTCCAGGCTTCACAGCCTGGCACGGAAAAGCTGTTCCAAACTGGTATTTTTTGATTGCTGCAGCATTTACCAAGAGCCACGCTTCCCACTGCAGCAGCACCAGCAAGGACAGCGCGTTTCCGCACCTCGTTACACCATCTGTCAGTCATCGCCGATGTTCTTTACGCTTCGCTGTTTCTGCCAGGCTCTACACTCCCTGGAACACCTCATTTATCCCCAAGAGGACCACGTCCCAGGGGCGCTTTTGCATCACTTTGTGCTTTGGCTCTCAGTCCCCAGAAATGCGTTCCTGTAGGAAAGGCCACACAATGTCACAGGGACGGTCCCTCCGTGCAAATGCTTAGGAGCCAAGGACACGGTGACCCTTTGCCTCGTGTGCCCTCTGAGTGGCTTAGGTTAGAGCAGTTTGAATCTCAGGCCTGTGTTTAGCAGCCCTTGAGGAACTGCTCCTCTACTGATTTACGTAACAGCTTTTTAAATTCATTTGTATTTTTGACCTCCACAATGCAGCAGTGGTGATGCACAATTAAATTGTGCAGCGTGTGGAAAAAGTATGTCCTTCTCCTGCTGCCCAGTAATTCCACCCAGTGCCTGCTAGTTGTACTGGCAAAAGAAACACCAAATAATCTTTCCTATTCATCTTCTCCATAACATTCATCATTTTAAACATCATTATCACAGTCCTCCTCCCTCTCCTCCTTTCCAAACTCCCCTGCCATCTCCTCAAACAAAAGCCATTCAACACATTTGATCACCCCTCATTTCGTAACCTTTTCATAACCTTGTGATCGGAACCATCGTGTTCACAAAGCAGAAGAGCAGTGAAATTTCATACACTGACAGTATCTTCCATTTTATTCTTAATTTATATCTTGACAGTTCCCAGGATTTACTTCCCTTTCCCTGCCCCCCTTTTAACACCCATGAGATAAAGGAGATGTTATCGGAGGGAGCTAAGAGCCCTCTGCATATGTGGCATTGCAATCGTTTTCTTTCTCCTCTATGCTTTATTTGACATTTATCAAAATGGAATTCCTCTGCTGTTCTATTCACTCAGTTACCCAGTGTCATGAAATTCAGTAACTCTTGCTAGTCAGCTTCACTTTTGATCATGATGAAAAATGACATGTAACTCCGACAAATTACATTGCCTTGCTATTATTGTTTTTCCTCTGATCACTTATGAATATGTGGAAGAAGACAGGTCACAAACCGACACTAGCAAACAAGTTATTTACTCCTTTCTTCCTAACTTTTATCTAATTGCTAATCCATGAGCAAACTTCTCTCACTTTATAGCTTAATAGTTCAAGAACCTTTGGCAAGGGACCTCAAGAAAACTCACTTAAAAATTCAAGAGCATGGTGATGATCAAATCAACCACAAGCGTTTGCTTTTTGACTCCTTCAGAAACTTCCAATAAGACCTGGAGAACTGACCTTCCTCCAGAAGAGCAGTGCTGGCTCTCTCCACATAACACCGTCTGGTGATGCACCTGAAGCTTGGCTCAGTCCGCCTGGTCAGGCTTCTCCTTTGTAGTTCTTCAAGTCCCTCCTGGAGGACATGAGAGCAGCGTCCTGGCCACCCAGGTGGAACGACTACTGGCAGCCAAGCAGTGTCAAGTCTGAGTTCCTTTAAAATCTTCTGTTCTGGTCCTGAATATCTCGTCAGTCATTTCAAAACTTTAACTCCACTGCCATCTCCAGTTCCTCCGACATAGACCTACCCCAAGAAAAGGCTCCGCTCTGAGAAGAATCTTCAGCCGTGAACAGAAATGCAGCACCTTTTCTGCCACAGCCATATTTCTCCTTGCTCACTCCTTTTCACCCTTTTGCTGGAGCTGGTAAGGTGGCAGGGGATCAGGTCTCAATTTTAATTAATGTGAATGTTTTTGTAGGCCTTCAGGAAGCTTCTCTCTGAGGTCGTTGTGGCTGCTACACAGCAGTTCTACACTTAACTTGACAGATTGCCTTTTCTAGTTTCTTTGGTCAGGCACAACTTCTGTTTCTTAGAAAGATGGCTTTTAACATTAAATAGCCTCTCCAGCTCTGTTAAACTACATCGTCATTTCTGAGATATTCCAGAGTGTTTTGATAAGTGACCTGCCCCTGGGCCGAGTTTCTAATACTCCATCTTGAAGCAATCTCTGCATTACAAACCCTTAAACGCTTTTCTTTCGACAAACGTCCTTGTTTCGCATAGCTTCCCTTTCCAAAGTTAAACATTACTATTGCATATTTTGATACTTTTTTTTATTTCTACAAGGCTGCTAAATTGGAATACCTTATGGCTACTCTTACAGAGCAGCTCTTCAATAGAAAGATCCGGAAGCATGTAAGGTTTTGACGCGATCCCGAATTTTCTTCATGTCCTTCATTTTCTCCAAGATAAGTACGGTGTTTATAACTTAGTTCTTGTGCTTGCATTGTCTGTCACAACAACAACAGTGCAGTGTCCACCAGACAACGGCTCACAGTGATGAGGTCAAGGGCCAAAGAAGCCAAGACAAACTGTTGTGAAGGACCAGCCAGGATCCTGGTCAGAGGTTGAGCTGAAGATGCTGAGATAGGTGATTCCTACCATACTTTAAGATTACAGTCAGATGCTCAGGAAGAGGGAGCAGGAATGCAGCCTTTCCAACCAGAAAAAGTGGACTAGGACTCGATCACAGGGCCTGGAACGTGGCTGGAATTAAATGGGAAATGAATCAGAAAAAGCAAACTGCCTGGTATTGCCTCACCTCCCAGATACGCAAAGGCAACCACCAAAAACCTGCAGGGGCTGGTACTTTCCCAGGCGGACACAGCTCCCTGGTGGGATGGAGACTTTGCTGCCAGCAATGGAGCTGGGGGCTCCCACCCCCCCGCCCCCAAACGGCTGAAACAGGAGAGAGGGAAACTCCTCTGAGCACCACGTGAAGGGAGATTCCTGAGCAGGCTTTTACAGGCTGGTAAGAAATCAACGTGTAGGAAATCCAGGTGCAGTTCTGAGCTCACCTTTGTTATGTTTATATTGTATTTACATTATTTAGACAAACATTTCCTTTCTCCCGGCGGTGCTCAGGTTTGCACAGAGTAAGTGCATCCAGAGAGAACAAGCCTAACACAGCGGACGAAACCCCTGTCACTGCCCACCTGCACAGCGAAGTAGAAGTTGCAAGACCACATTTAGAATGTGAATCTACACCGCCATCTGCAGAAAGCAGACTGGCAAATTAACTGGCTACCAGTGTAGCAGCAATTAAAAGTGCCAAAATGCAAATATTGGGATGCAAGTATAGTATAGGATCAGGTGGAAAAGAGAAAGGGATGTACGTATGTGCTGTACTTCAGGAACGGAATGTAGTTTATATTTCATTTCTTAAATGTTGCTCTTTTTCCTCCTTTTAGGAGGAAAACTGATCCGTGTTTCTCTCACATCCTCCCAATGTTATTTTGTCAGTTGGGAGGTAAGGTTTGTATCATCCATGGGCATGAACAGCCCAGGTGCGTGCCTGGGCCCTGCTGCTGTGATCCCACCACGGCCGAGCCTGGCCACCAGCTGCTTCAGCCCAGCTCTCACCCCTGAGAGGCATATGTGCCACAGCCAGAAGAGACTAATGGCTTGTGAAGCAGTCTGATTAAGAATCGATGCTTTACCCGTGTATTTCATGAAACAAAGCACTACTTTCCCCACATCATTCCGAAGCTATGCTGTGCTTCCTCAGGAAAACACCTTTCAGGAGAAGTCCTGGGTGTGCTACTCCGCCTCTCCTCCCCAACCGCCCGTTATTTCGGCCCGGCCCGGCCCAGCCCGCCCCTTTGGCGTCCCGGGGCCACCGGGGACGAGGGCGAATCTGTGAGTCCATGTGTGTCACCGCCGGTGCAAACCCACCCCCCCCCCAGGCACCGACCCGCCCGCGCCGCACCGCCCCACTCCCCGGGGCCCCGCAGAAAATGGCGCCGGCGAGCGGCGGGAGGCTGAGGTCTCGCGAGATCTCCCCGTGCAGGTCTCGCGAGAGGCGGGAGCGGAAGGGGCGGGGCGGCCGGGCGCGCTGCCGGCCGGCGAGGTGGGCGGTGCGGCCTGTCCCTCCCCGCGGGGCGGCCACGGCAGCGCGGGCAGAGCCCGGCCCCCGCCCGGCCTCCGCCCGGCCTCCCCTCGCCCCCCCCTCGCCCCGCTCCTCCCCGCGCAGCCCGCTCTCTTCTCTCGTCTCCTCTCTCTTAGGACTCGCCGCCGCCGGGGATGCGCCCGGCCCCACGGGGCAGCCAGGTGCCCTGAGCAGCCTTTCCCCCCACACTCCCGACCCTGCTTCTCCCCTCTCAGGCGCGGGCGGAGGCGGTGAGCGGGTGAAGCCTCCCCCATGGTGGGCTTCGGGGCCAACCGGAGGGGCGGCCGTCTGCCTTCCCTCGTCTTCGTGGCGCTGCTGGTGGTGATCGCCATCCTCGCCTTCAACTGCTGGAACGCCTCGTCCCGCCAGGCCCTGCTGCAGGAGGAGCTGGCCGAGCTGCAGAGCCAGGCCAAGCGCACCGAGGTGGCCCGGGGCCGCCTGGAGAAGAGGAACTCGGACCTGATGGGTAAGGTGGACTCCCACAAGAAGCAGCTGGAGCAGAAGGAGGCCGACTACAGCCAGCTGAGCAGCCAGCTGCAGGCCCGGGACGGCCAGGTGAAGAAGTGCGAGGACAGCAAGGTAAAGCGGAGGGGACAGCCGGGCCCGGGCTCGGCGCGGGGGGGGAGGGCGGTCCGCCGGTGTCCTGCGGGGCCGTTCTGCTGGAGGGGCAGCGATGGCTCCCGCCCGGTGGTGGCCGGTGGCCCGGCAGCGTCTGCAGCCCGCCCTGGTGGTGAAATAAGCCCCGGAGGCAGCGTTGTCTGGGGCTGTGGTGCTGTGGAGCCGTTGCAGCAGGGCCGGGGTTCTGCGGGCACCCCAGAAAAGGGCTGCAAACGTCCAGCAAGGGCAGTGTCTCTGCTAACAAGGAAACGCCGAGAGCTCACCGTTTTCCAGACGGCTATTTTTAATTTTTTTTTTTTTTTGAGCTTTTTTCCTCTGCTGAGCTTATTTGATCTTTTGTGATCAGGCAAAAAGCTGTGCACAGCCTTAAAACTACAGTTTGTTCGGCCTGAAGGGAAAAGAAACAAGTCTTAACGCTGGGGTGCAGCGCCCTGGGGCTTGTCTCCGAATGCCCTGCACAGCAGGGGCTGGGGCTTACGTGGCCAGAATATTCCTGAAAAAAAACCCAAACCAGAAGTTCTTGCTGCAGACATAAGGTGTCATTTTCATCAGCTGGGAAGAGACAAGCTAATAGAAAATTCAGCTTGCCCTTTGATGTGGAGGTGGCCTGGGGATTGCTGTTGTTGTGGAAGGGAAAATGAGCGAATGCATCAACTTTCACTGTTCCTCTTTGATCATCATCATCACGGGCAGCTCCTCACAAAGGAGTTAAGCAGACAAGTTCTTTTACTCAGTGGTGTGTGGTGGCGTGTACTCTTATTTGCATGCAGCTCATAATTCTGCTAATTGAACACTGTTTAACACAGTAGGATTTCTGGAAATATCACACTTAAGCTTATTACTGGCTGAGTTTGTTTTTCTGGCCCTTTCACATCCCACATTTGATGAGCAGAATAAGAAAATGCATTTAATTGTCACAGAAAAACTGAATGTGTACATGTCTCATTACAGAATTACAGCTTCCTTCAAATTGATTTAGTTTGTATTAAAGTTATATTTTATTTCCTGCTGAACCATTAAAATTAAGCCATTTGTTTGTTCAGCAAACATGATTTTTTAATTTCTTAGTTTTTTCTGAGATTGGGATAAAAAGCCTGATTAGGTCTGTAATGGTGGGTACTGGTGCTCTCCACTGGAAATAAATGCAACTGACACTGTTGTGGTTAAAAATATTGTGCTACTATAAAATCTAATTTGATTTACAAGTAAATATTCTCTACAGGTCTCAAGACAGTTAAGTCTGATGAGTAAGAGAAGCTGAACTCAAAGCAGTTAGGTTTTAACGAAGATGTACGAGACAGAAAACTCGTAGATTTCTAAGCTGTTGAGGTTTTTGTTTTGGTTTTCTTTGGTGGGTTGTTGTTTGTTTGTTTTTTATTTTAATTGAACTTTTACATACAAATAGAGGGCAAATAGTTTTACTTGCCCATTGCCCTCCGCACTAATAGCAAGCATCCAAGGGTGGTAGGAGCTTGAAAAGCCAGGAGGTGGTCAGCCACGGCACCGGGCTGGATCGTCCTGTCTCAGGCTGCTGGGACAGTGAAATTCGGGGCTGGAATTAGGGGAGGGAGTCTGCCAAAGGCTGATAACTGCACTGAAACTGCCTGCACGCTGCTGGAGGGGTGGCTGGGGATGCTGAAGGGAAGTAACGCTGGCGGGTGTTTGTAGTGTGGCTGTTCTGTAGGGAGGTGAAGTTGGTTCTGTGTTCGTAGCGCACTGAACTTGTTTCATGCATTATTGTAACTGATTTCCAGGTGTAAGACCCGCTGGTGCTGTCAGTTACTGGCTTGCATGGCAAGGCTTGCTTGTAATACAAGAAACTTGTATTTTTTTGGAAATCCGTGATGTTTTACTGTAGGACGCCAGGAGAGAGAATGCAAGTGCTCAGGCAGGGTGTCTCGCCAAGGTTCCTGGAAGCCAGAGCCCTCTTTGTTGCCCAGGGCACAAACCTGGGTGCTGTTGGGCTGCAGCTGCTGCTGACCATTAGCTGTTCTCCGCAGCTCTGCCAGGCTGTGGGTGCTCTCGGAGCCTGGTGTCTCACAGGGCAGAGCAGGGAAAATGGGACTAGTAAACCTTCCAAATTAATGTTAACGTTAATTGGATGCGTGCTGCAGTATGTGCTCGGTATCGTCCTCCTTTGTTCCAGAAGCTGCCATTTAAGGTCATGTGAGCTGGTAGCTTTTGAATATCCTCTCTTCTTGTGCTGAAAATGTTCCGTGTGCCTTAACAGGCAAGAATAGCGGGATGTTTTAGCAATAATCACTCACTGTCCCTTTCTCTTCTCCTCCCACGTGAGCTACTGTCATGCTTTCAGTGGCAACAATCCTATTTTTTTCTAAAAAAAAACCCTTTAAGTGACTGTACTTTAGAGAGTAGAGAATGAAGCTCTGTTTTAGAGGGTAAAGATACATTTTTAAAAAAATAGTGAGTAGTAGGCATAAAGTGTCTGACCAAAAAGGCTTGACTGATAATTTTTTTCCCTCTCAAAATGAAATTTGGCGAGGATCTTCTTTGAGCAAACTGTTTTTTACCAGTGATCTTGCTCCACTTGTGCCGTGCAGGAGCTGTAATAGAACACCAACACCGGTAATTCTGGGGGTATGGAGTGACTGCAGGAGATCCAGGCTTGTTTCATAAAAAGCTCGTTTGAAAGGTGCCGCTCTGGTGGTTGTCGTGGGGTCAGTTCTGCTTTATGCCCCTTTGTCTTCGTAAGGGACTCTTTGCCTTGTGGTGGTGTAAATCAAATGTGCGTTTCCCCGGTGCTGAGGTGACTTGAATTTCTGCTGGCAGCTTCCTCCGGGCTCGGTGATACCTGTAGTGGAGCCCAGACCCTCATCCCACCACGATATCGTGTGCTCTGAGGAGCAAGTGTAGGAGCGTGACCTGGTCTCTTGTGTTTAAAAAAAAAAACAAAACAAAACAAAAAAACCTACAAACCCAAAACCATGGGTTCTTGGCAATTTTGGAAATTCTCTCCTATGACCCTGTGGTCATCTTGATGAGCTCATGAGGGTCTGCTGGACCTTGGAACAAACTAGAGAAGTTCTCCTTGGGACCACTTTCTGGGAGGTGGCCTGGGGGTGGTGGTTGCCCAGCGCTGGGGAGGCGATACATGCAGAGTCAGCACTAATTTCCTGAGTATTTCACTCTGAATTCTATGGTGCTGATGGTTTTTTTTTCATAGCTTTACACGTCCCTTTGCAATAAGCACACTAAAATGATTGAATGGCAGGCGTCTGTGGTGGAGAACATCCAGATGGCAGCCGTCCAGCGTGTCAGGGCTGGTGGCTCTGGGTGCGGTGTTGCAGCTCCCAGAACGTGCCTCTCTTGCTCCAGAGCCACTGCTGGCCATGCCAGGGCGTGATATGGCCTTGCCCTTAGCTGATGCCTAGAAATGGGGCTTCCTAGGATGCAACTGTTTGGTAAACCATCCCCAGGAGCAGCTGGGTATGTTCTTTGTTGCCCAGACTCCTTGATAGCTCCCCAGTTTGCAAAGCTGCAGCTTTACAGCAGTGATGTTGAGAGCATCTTCCAGTCTTGCTGCCTGTTCCCAATGATCACAATGTCATCTCCAACGCTGTGCTGGCTGTTTGCTGACAGCTCTGCGTATTTGGAAAAGGCGGTTGACAGCAGTAGAAAGGTGATGGGATTGTGGCACATAGACCTCTGTGCAAACAGACTGTTAATCCCTTCCCCGGGCTGTTCCTGCACGTGCCCAGCGAAGTGCTGGGAGTGCCCAGGCTGGGAAGCGGCACAGAGGAGCACGGACACCGGCTCGGGGTGATCCCACAGGCGGTTCAGAGGGTGTTCTTAGTCAATAAAGCAATGACTCACAGGGAAATGGACGTTTACAATTTACCGCTTCTTTCATCGGAAAGCAGTCCCACCTGAGTGCTGTCCTGCCACAGAGATAAGCTCCAGCATTTATAGCTCTTTTCCTTACAGTGCCTTCCATTGTATGACAAGACCTTCCACAATTCAGCCAGCGCTGCACGGCTGCCTTGCATGAACGTAGCTCCCGCAGGCACGGGATTTTTGATGTTTTTTTCCTGGGCACAGCTTGTTGGGTTACAGAGAATTTCTTTTATCCATCCCAGCTGCTTTGGGAAGGATCTGAGAAGCCAGTGGGAAACAGGAACAGTACAAATAAGTCTGGGCTCAAGGAAGACACAGCTCAGAAAGAACTGGACTCGCGCCATGGTTTGTGGAGTGTGGTTTTTCGCATGTGTAGGTGGAACAGATCCCATGAATCATAAAAAAGCTTCATTTCTTTCTATCCTTCAGATGAGGGACATTTGCTGTCAGCTGAGCTGTTTTGGATATACATTCTGTCACTTTTCTCTGAAACTCAAAATTGCCAAAATGAAAGATTGTGTGATAAAACTGATGCTGTCTGCAACTCCAGCTCCCGGTAACAGACAGGCAGCCCTCCCCCAGCCCCTCACCAGTCGGATGCGTTACAGGGTGAGCAGAAGCCAGCAGGAAGGCTTTATGGATTCGGAATTCTGATAGCTGAAGGTTTGAAAACAGAACCCGCTACTTTCCAAGATCTCCTTTGGTTGTAGACTTAGTGGGTTCAGAGAAAGAACTGCATTAGAGTGAAAGACAGGAAAAATGTGGTCATTATTGCCAGTGGCTTTGTAAAATAGGGAAAGATACTTTTTCAGTAACAATCAACAAATCACTTTTTGCCTGTTCCCCGGTGTCTGTCGATGGAGAGCTGACGGGCTGGGCGCCTGGTCGAGTAGAAATTCTTGGCGGTGACTTCCGTTTTGTGCTTCTGTGCAAGTCCCCACTGCAGGGGTTACTCCGGCTTTTGGGATAAAGCAGGGCAAGTCCAGCCCGGGCTTTCACTTGCCTGAGTATTGTTCTTTGGGCACCCTGTAACAGGCTGCCTTAAACCTCTTTGGGGGACAGAGCACACGTGGAACCCTTTCACAAATGCCTGGCTCTAACCTGCTCCTCAAGAGTCCCTGTTGGGTGCTTTGTATCTTTGTTTTATATCCTATTTCAGAGCAATGTGGTCAGCGATCTCAGGTTCCCAAAAGATTGCATCATCTGCCACTGGCTTTTTTGGGAAAAGCCCTGGGAAGTGGCTGGGTGTGCCTGCAGAAACCCTTTTGGCTGGTGGCCCTGGCCGGGACAGGGTTTGGTGCCAGCGCTGCCCGTGTCTCTGTCGCTGCTGGGGATGAGCTGGGATGCTGCCGCCTGGCACAGAGCACGCTCTCCAGGAGCACTCCGGGATGCGAGCAGAGCAGTTGGATGCATGCCCCCGTGTACATGCTGTTCTGCAGAAAATCACGATTTCAGCAGTTCTCCCATGGCCGTGCTTCCTAAAGTTAGAAAAGCCTGTCTCAACCCATATGGGACAGACACATTGAGTCACAGTCCAGAGGCTGAGAGCCTTTTACAAACAACAACATGACGTGAAACATCTCTAAAGAAATGAATAATTGGAAAAAAGGGAAAGTAGAGGTGGGTGGAGGAAGTCTTAAAATAAGGGCATGTGTCCTTTCTGTTTGTTTTGACGGGGGATGTAGGTACTGACTCAGGCACTGAGCTCCAGCGTCCCTGTGGGGATTGAACCAGCCCCTGTGTCCCCCCCGTGGCAGAGGTTTGCTGGTGTCCTTGGTGTTCCCAGGTCAATGCGGACCTTGGGAGCCGCGAGTCACAGCCCTCTGTCAGTGCCCTTTCTAGAGTGACCCTCTGTATCCATCATGAAACTACAACAGAAGTAATTACAGCATCGGTGTTGCCTGGTGATGGTTGTGGATTTTCTCACCCTTTCTCAGTATCCTCTCCACGTGCATCTTTCTCTTCGTTTCTGCTCTTTTTTGGCTTTACATATGTCTTTACGTAAGAACAAGACAAAGCATTTTTCCTTAGTGACTTTGTGTACATGCAGTTCTTATTTATTGTAACTTGCTATTTTTTTCCTTACTAAAAATACCAAATTAGAAGCTGTTGTGGAAGCCCACTGGTGTCAGATTCCCTTAAAAATAAAACGTATTATGAGCATTAGGTAGCATCACATAAAAAACTTACTTGAAATATTCATTAGGTAAAAATTGTTTTAGCTGATGATGCTGGGTGTTTATTTTCCTACACGTAGGCTTTGACATTGGAGATGCCCCGTTTCCTCCTGCAGTATCACAATGCAGCGTGTTTATTTTAGTCCTGACAGAATCTACTTTTTTGATAGAAATATGTTCTGGAAATAAAGGTAAGTCTTTGTTAGCAAAGCCTAAAGATAGTGTTTAGGTTGGTGATATCACGGAGGTAACTAAATATACATTTCCTGTATTTACAGGAACTTTGTGTGCGTCATTCTGATAATCCTTTACGTACATTGTCTCTACAATGAAAACAAATGCACCCCTGTGTTCCCGCTCTCGCCCCTCGCACCTCCCGATCGCCTGTATTTATACAACTTCTCCTCCTTTCAGATCAAGCTGCAGAACAACGTATCGTATCAAATGGCAGACATACATCGCTTAAAGGGTAAGGAATTCAGGGCCAAAAGGTGGTCTGGCGGACTGTGAAGTTGTGTGGTTTTTAGCTGCCCGAGCGCTGGAGAATGTGTTTGAAATGAGAGATGAAGCGATGCTGGAACACGGCCTGATGTGGAATGTCATTGTGTTTGTTTATGGTCTAGTCTGGGTAAGAGCGGGGTCGGCTGTCGGAGCCTTTGCTCTGCTCTCTGCAGAAGGAACCCCTGTCCTGGCACGGCCGCTTCCAGGGCAATAGGAACGTTTTCATGGCCAAATACGCAATTTGGTACAGTTTGGGTGAGCGATGTTGTGATCCTTCTGCTGGGTTAGAAAAGGTCCAGCAAACATCTTTTTAAGGTTGATACGTACAGACGTGATTACGGTCCTGCTGTGTGGGTTTTGGAGTCGCCTGGAACAGCTAATGCCGAAATGGGAACATGCAGACAACACACTTGGCGTTTCTGCCTGTATCTGGGTGTTGCAACTTAAATTAATAGAAACCTAACAATTATTTGTAGCCCGAGGAACAGGGAGAAAAACTTCTGGAGCAACTACTTGTGAAGACAGGAATATGTATTGGTTTTATGGATAGTGTGAAGGTACCTTCTTTTGAACATTTATTGCAGAAGTAGAATATTTGAACACCGAGCCTAAAGTAACCTAGTAGTAGTTTTGTGTTACTCAGGATAACAGAATCGTTCAGGGAATTAAGGAGGTTTCCAACAGGTGAAACAGCATCATGTGAGCCTTCTGAATGAAAACGTAAAGAAAAAGTTAGGGGTTCAGCACAGTATCAGAAGAATTGTTCTAAAATTCATAGTGACATCTGGCATACGTGAGTAAATTGGCATCTTTGTCAAGTTAGTTTAAAAATCTTTATATCTAGAAGAAAAAAACATAAAGCTTGAGCAAATTTTTAACTTATATAGAAATATTGCAAGTTGTATCTGCCATGGGGCATTTTTTCTTACATTTCTATATTCGTGTTGATTTTTGGTGTAGAACAACTAGCAGAGTTACGGCAGGAATTCATTCGCCAGGAAGATCAGCTCCATGAGTACAAGAAGAACAACACTTACCTCGCACGGAGACTGGAGTATGACAGGTATGTCCTCAACAGTCCTACTCCTGCTAACCCTCAGACTTGAGGGGACTCACTTGCGATGTGACTCTGACTTAGCTGTCACTGGATTTTAAAGTTCGGGTTTTTTGTGATGTTCTGCTCCTCTCCCCAAACTGAGGTACGATCTAAGAAAAATCTGACTTACCGGAATTGTTCATCATTGGACCATTTTAAGCCAATGCACTTTTTATAACGTGGAGATCTTTGTTAACAAATACTTGGAAGAGTTTAGTCAGCACAGTTCTGTAAGCCGCCAGGCTTGTTAGTCGCTGTCTCTCTATGTGTACTTTATTTTTCAGCTGAGGTCGAAACCATTGTAAATGTTGAGATTTTAAGTTGATCTCAGCCTCTGAAGTTTCTGATGGAGAAGCAGAGAGAAAACTGCTTCTGAAGTTGTGTGGAATGAGGAGGGGTTAACACTTGAGAAAACATTTGAAGCTTTCACATACAAATCGATATTCTTTGCTCCGTGTGCTCTGTCGAGTGTCTGCGGGTTTGTGGGAGACGGGAATTTTGTGGAATTGGGTTGATCTCGCTGTGGCTTGTTGGAGAAGGTGGGACACTGAGCTGTGTCACTGGGATCCTGTTATTTGAGTTGGTGGCAGTACCCAGTAGTGGCAGTTGTCTCTCTCCTGTGGTGACACCTGTGGGAGACACGTTGCTTTCCCGGCGGAATTAATGTGTGCTGATGGCACATGGAGTGTGAAGCTTGACTTTTCAGTTGCTTTCCAGGTTTTAGAGGAAATACGTTCAAGGCCGTTCTGTTTATTTTACTGTTTTTCTGCTCTGTCCCTATTTTTTCCAGTTGTGCTTTCTTTCTGTATTCAGTCCATTTCCACTCCAGACACGTTCCAGGACAAGGCTTTTTGGACAGACTATTCTAGCTGTAGCTCAGGTTTGGCTTTTTGTGCCACTTCATTGTTTTTCTTCCCCCTTATTTTATTTATGGGAGAGCAGATACAACAGATAAAATTAAATGTAACTAACAATGTGTTTCTAATCAAGCCTGCAGTGTGGGCAACAGATCAAGGAAATGAGACTGCAACATGAAGAAAACATGAAGAAATTAATGGACCAAATTATGCGGGAACAAAAGGTAAGGTGCAGCAAAGTTTCTGTGTTGAATTCAAGAGCCTGAATTCTGCTGTTTGACTTGGAACTTCAGCTACATGGAGGCTCTGGACATTCCTCCCCTAATTTTTTTTAAATACCTTCCCGAGCAGCCCTAAATGGGTGTTAGTGTAAGAACATCTGGCTGTTTGGCTCCATGGGTGAATGAGCCTTGAAGAGCAGGCTGGATTCTCTGCTCTCCCGCAGCCTTCCTGCCTGATATCACTGCCCGGGAGTTGGGTTTCTTCTCTCTGAAATGGCTATTACTTTATAGCTCTCCGGGGTAGGGTCTGTGCTCTTACAACCTTACAGAGGTTATTGCAAAAGGGAACCTGATCTCTGCTGAGGCCTCGAGGTGTTAATGTGATGCAAATCAATGGCATTGGAATGGTATCAGGGGTGTAATTAAAAGGTACAAGCTGCCAGGAGAATATGGGCCTCTTTCCTGCAAACAGTTGAAATAAGCTGTTCTTCTTAAAACTTAATTTCCTTGCTTTGTCTGTTTACAAACATTTCAAATAATATGGCAGACTTGAAGCAGATTTCAGTCAGATTTTTCTTAAAATCTAGAATTGTTTCAAGGTCTCTGACCTGAGGCTTAAGGCCAATGATGCCTTAACCTGTTTGCATTACACTTGAGAGCTCCAGACGCCAGTGTGTCACCCAGCCCTGCTGTGTGTTACATCCTCTGTGCAGTGTCTGTACCCTCATCTCCTGCCCTCAGTGTTCAGGTTTGTGTAGAGAGAGGTCCTGCTGCTGTTTGCTTTGCTGATCATCTAATTCATACATGTGACTCTGCTTACCCAAAGTAATCTTGAATCAGAGGGGATTTGTTTTGTAATTTTCAAGGATGTGCTTAATATTGGTTCTTTATAATTTGTTCTAACAGGTCACGCAAAAAATTCAGTCCAGTAAAGACACTGAAGTAAGTCCCAACAATGACGACCAGGCAATATCTAAGACTGTTCCAGAGGCAGAAGATAAAAATGCAATAAAGAGTGAGCAGCCCTCGGACCATGCTGTAAATGGGAAAGGTATTTCCTTTTTTTTTTTGGCCATCTCTGATAGATGATGGGCCAGTTGTGTTCTATCCTTTGCCATCATACGGAATAGTGACTTTCTCTGAAGTAGAACAGTGAATTATTTGGCTCGGATAACTTATTAGCTGCATGTGATTGTACCAAGGTAGAATTTACAGGTGTCTAGAGATGGGCATGTCCTTTCTCTGGGTCCTGTTACAAAAGTAGTTTCTTGCACAGTTTTGGGTTCACTTTGTTGGTTTGTTTGGCATCTCCTTCCTTGTGTGGCCAGTTGGGAACTGGGGGTTGCCTCTCCACTCCTGTGAGGAGTCTGGGGACTGTTGGAGAGCTAGGGGCTGCACAGAGGCAGTGCCTGGAGGTGAGGAGAAGCCTCCAGCTGGGGATGACAGCAGAACTGTGGGGACCTTTGGCTACTCGGAGCTGTGCAGGAGGCTTTTTGGCGAGTGACTCTCGCAGTCTTCCTCCCTGTAGCCTCTCTGAAAGGCAGATGGGTTCCCTTTGTTGCTGAATCAGCACCTTCTTGTATGAGTCCAGTGTCTGTTCCGGCAAGCTCTGGCAATGGGCTCTGCTTACTCGGCTACCGAGAGCCGCGCAGCCATCTCCCATCCTCTTCTGGAGGTTGCACCGCCCTTGGGAGCGCTGCTTCAAAGGGTCTTCAGTGGCTTTGACAGGACAATATATGAGTTGTACTTACATTATCAATATGGGATGTGTCCCGTGGATAAAGGACTTTTCTTCTGGCCTTAGAGCCTTCCATGAGAGGGAAATTCACTGTTCAAACTTCAAGGTTAATAAGGCAGAATATCCTGTTCTTGTTTTACAGAGAAAATCAAACCAGGAGGAGATGCGGGCATGCCTGAGATAGAAGATAACGACCCTGCTAAGGCTGAAGATACTCCTACCGGTTAGGAGAAATAATTTAATACTTTCACATTTGGGTTTTTGGTATATATATTCTGTTTGAATCCCGTGTGTTTCATAGTGAGTGCAAAGTTTTACAATCTGTCTATGGTAATAAAATTCAAGTGGGGTGAAAATCTGATAATTTTTACTGTGCTTTGAATTTGAATTTTCAAAACTGAATGCTGCTTATAGTATTTTTTTATCCCAGAGATCTTGTATTTTATATTTTCTTCTATGGTTTAAAAACAAGAAAACAACAAGAAAAAGTTTACAGGGTTGTTAGAGGAAGACCTGGTATATAGTGTCTGTTTGCTTCATGTTCATGCTTTTGTCCATGTGTTTCATTTTAGCTTTAAAGAAGCCGCTTATTTCAGCTCCTAAAAGTGAAGTTCATCAGCCTGTTATGAATCTCCCAACTGAACAGCCCCATGCCCCGAATCTGGCACCAGGTAAGTTCTTAAGAGCATCTGACAAGTCAACATTTTGTAGGAAACTTACCCTTCAGTATCTGCTGCCATATCAGGAAGGATAGATGCACCTGGGCAGCCCCTCGTCGGGTTTGATGTGCCTACAAGAGAAAAACCAAGGATCAGTTTCTGCAGAACCCGAGACCGAGCGTGTTCTCGGTCTGGCCTCCTGAGGCACTGGGGTTGATGGCTGCGTGAGCTCTTTTTGTGCCCCCCACACCCAATAATTTCTGAGCCTTCTGACCAACTTCAGCCAAATTTGAGAGTTAGAAGTTTCAAAGGGAAGTGCTTTGAGATTTCTCTGCTGGCAAAGGACAGTAATTGAAATTAACACTCTTTACTTAGGGGTACTAATTAGCCAGGGTCACTTGCTCAGTGCCTTCCTGTGTCTGAGAACAGCTCACTGGAGGGTAACATGCAGCAGGTTTAGGACATGAGAAAACTAAAAGTACTGAAGTGCTGCAGTGAAAGGGTTTAGAAGAATTTCAGGTAGAAAGGACACAAATCCATAGAAAATACACTTAAATTTAAAGCTTGTGGATTGTGTCTTTTTGTTTTAATGTGACAGAGAAGGGTAGGTTATATCTGCACAGCAAAGGTCATATTCAGACACTGTCCTGCTAAAAACTATCAAATATAATGTACTCTGTATATTTGTGACAGGACCAAACAGCTTGAAGTTTTTTATGTCCATTATTGTTATGTCCATCTTTTGAAAAAAGGCAACAGAAGTATTTCTTAACTTCTCCCCGTTTGCAGAGGGTCTGTAAGCAGATGAGAATACCAAAATTAGTGAGTTCCAGGTCTGTATATGCATTTAGAGTTTATTACTTCCAAATGTCAAGTCTTTCAAATAGTTTGTTTCTTTTCATTGTTCTGGGGTGGTCCTTCATTTTGGCTTTTATTAATGAGAAGACATGAAAGGCAGTGAGTGAAACGCTTCGTTGACTTGGGAGTTTATCAGCAGAAGGTTGCTGTGGGTTTGAAGGGGAGCAGGGCTTTCTCTGTTCCGTGGTGATGTAGCCCCGTGATTCTGCTCAGTGTTTTTAGCGTAACGTCTGTGACCTGCTGCAGCCTTCTCACGCCACAGCTCTTGAATAATCTATAATGATGCTGAATAGATTGGAAAAGCAGAATCAGCAGGAGGATAAAAACATACGTAACCGTGCTATTGTTCTGGGCTTCAGCAAGCGCTTAAGTACATACAGAAGATCAGCCAAGAATGTAACAATTTAGGGTTAATTCCGTATTAAAATGTGATGAATTAACTTTTGTGACAGCCTTCTTTTGGAACCTCGTAAAAACTGAACACGCTTCCTCACTCTCTAGGTTTGCACAGCGACAATGATGGAAACGCCGATATTGCAAAGCAGATCCCCCCAAATTCTCTCCAGCACTTAAATTTTGACGAAAATATGGAAAATCAGAAAGAAAACAAAATTGAAACGGACCATATAAAAATTCCAAAGAGCAGAGTTAGTGACTTGCAGAAGATGAAGCAAAGTAAGTTGGCCAATATCGCATACTTCGATTTATGAAGGTTATCACTTCGTATTCTAGCTGGAATAAGTGCCTGTTGGGGAAATAGGAGCCGTTACAGCGGGTGGCCTTCTGGAGAGTAAGCCTGGAAAGAAATGTAATGTGTGACTGGGGAAAAGATATGCCCTGATGTCTCATCTTTCATATATATGTTCAGTCAGTTAAAAAAAAAATCATTTGCTTATAGGAATTTAAAATGGTTTTGGAAATAACTACACATTGAAATAGATTAAGTGAAGACTTTTGATACACACATGATACTGGGTGACAAGTTCACGCTGTTACTTGACTTAAATACAGTGTTTTGGACAATATCGCAAGAATTCAGCCCTTGTGTAGGGGTTCTTTGTGGTGGTACCTGTGTATTGGCCAGAAGTTTGTTCTTCTGCCTGAGGAGGTTTTCCAGAACCTTTCCCTTCCATGGGAGAAAAGGAAGAAGCCTCCCGAGAGGAGCAAACCATGGATTTGTGGTGTCTGGTGGGGCAGAGTGGGCAGGCAGGGAGAAGAGCTTCAAATCCACACTCGCCTGTCTGCAAACTGGGGGTTTGAGGTGCCTCCACCTCGCGGCAGATGCCGTGACAGCGGGAGTGTTATCCCTCCAGCATTTGATTGTGTCTGCTTGTGGGAACGCCACACGGAAACAAGTTCATTACGGTGTCAGCAGAGACGCTCCTGAGCACAGCACAGAGCACACCGACCAGCTGTACCTTAGCCCAGTTGTTTTGAAAGAACTAATTCCGATTGTTTGGCATTGGGGAAGGGGCAGTGAAAGCAGGAATGTGACTTTGTCGTAGGCAGATGATTTGAGACCTGTCGGGAATGACTTGCTGTTTGGTGGGCGCACAACTTTGAGGGAAGAATATTCCAAGCGGAGGTATCACCCACAGCTTTAGGTGAAAGGCTTCTGTGAGGTTTGCAGAGACGCACCCTGCGCTTGGCACCGCTGGGGGTTTTGCCTGCCGGCTGGTGAACGCTGCGTGAGATGTGCTTTCAGCGAGAGAGATGTTTGTACACGTAAAAAGGGTCTGCAGTTGAGGCCGAGTGACCCCCAGAGTAAGTGACAAGTGGCAAGTGAGCGGTTCAGTCAGAAAGGATGCGGTTGGCCGTGGATGTTAGTCACTGACAGGTGTTTGCAGTGAGGTTTGTTTCTGGGATGTGTTGACAGGAGCAGCAAATAGGATAGTAGGATGGAGTAAGTAACTCTGCTTTACCTGGGGCTTGCGAGGCCGTCCTCTGGCTTCAGGTGTCAGGGGGAGATGATGGGAAGCTGGAAGGAATTCAGGGGAGAGAAACCCTTATGGGGCATCCCATGCTGTCACTAACCCTTTGTGCTCCGTGACAACATATTCCTCAAAGAATCTGTCGGTGTAATTCCTGCGCTAGGGACACTGGCTGGTGTCTGGGGTGAGCTGAGGGACCCGCAGTGTCTCAGCATTCCAGATCCTGGCTATCTCAGAAAGCGATGGATGCTGGCTCCAGCTGTCAGCGACTCCTGTTCTGGTGTAGCCTGAGGTCTTGGCACCCCCAGGCCGTTACACGTGCCTCTGTGAGGGTGTTGGTGAGTGCACAGAGTGTTGGTGTTCTCCTGGCGCTCTGCAGGAAATACCTGCTGCCAGCACCTTGCACCCCTGGCTCCTGCCAGCGCTGCCGAGCCCAGAGCGGGCTGGTTGAGGTTTGTGTGCCCAGGCTCCCCTCCCGTGAGCTAAACCACGGAGCACTTCCAGGGGAGCGAAGCCCCCGCAGTGAAGGAGCAGCCACGTCCCGGAGCTGGGCTGGCATCCAGCTCGCCAGGGCTGGGCTGTACACGAGCCCCGGCTGCCAGCCCCGGGGGGGGGCTTGCCGTGTTTCTGAGCACCCCTTCCTAATATTTTAACCTTTCCTTCTGTCTCCTTAAATTTATTCAGTACTTGTTTGCCACAGTATTTCTGGCATACATGCAGGCTGGGTTTTCTCTGTAAGTTGAGTGCATTCAATTGTCTTTCCAGAGCTTGATTTATATTTAACATGTGTGAATTGTACAGTTCTGTCTGCTTTTTATATAGAATGCAGTGTCCAAAAATACAACCAATAATAGCAAGGATTACTCAACTAGAGCTGAATAGAGAATGGATAATGTACTAAACTTCTGATTTCTAAACAGATCATAGTTTCTTCTTGCTTATTTTATGAAATTAACTGAAACTTCTGTTTCTGTCTGTTTGAGCTGCCCTAGATGTGATTCCTCTGCTTTCCCTCCCCGTCCAGAGAAGCACTCTGTTACTGGTTCTGTCCTCATGTTTCCATACTGCCACATCATAATTCTTACTGTTTTAAGAAATAATTTCATTTTTACATCTGTCCGTTGTAACCCCAACCTCCTTTTTAATCCCACTGTTGAAATCCTGTTCTCCAGCTTTCCCTCTCTCTAATTGCCTCCACTGCGAGTAATACCACCTGCCCGGGCAGACTGGTTTTCTCAGTGCGTTCCCAGTCCCTAAGGACTGTATTGCACTTTAATCCTATTTTTTTCATTTACACCTAATCCCTCCAGACCCGTATCCCCTGCAGACTCAATGTTGCATTCTTTAAGTGATGGGCGAGCAGAGTGAGCTGTGCTGGACTTGAGCAGATCTCCCTGTACCCCATCAAACCCCAGCTCCCGACTGGACACCCCGCCATTAATCCCTCACTCTCTGCCTGCCCGACTCTCTGGTCCTTTCAGAGTTCCAGCTCATCTCGGGTTTCCCGTGCGTTGTCTCAGTATCTGCAACTATTCTTAATTCTTTGCTGGGAGACAAAAATACTGGGTTCAGAACATTTTGAAAACTGTTAAATCTTAGTAGGAAACCTGAGTGAAAAGCCAAATTAATTAGGTAGTTAAAAATACCCATTGAGAGACGCAGGGCAGGTCTCTGCTAGAGCTTTACCCCTGACAGTGGTACACGCTCTGCTGAGTCAGCAATACATTGCTCTGGTGTGCCTGGGGAAATGCCAGTCCTCAGAAGAAAGCTGGGATACAAAACCTTCCTCCGTGTGCTCTTCAGCACTTTAAGAAAGCTTTAATTGGTGTTTGTAGGTAACCAAAGATGGAGCTTTTTGTTCAGGTGCTTCCTCTGGCTCTTTTCCCCCAAGGAGTGAAGCTTAGAACAGTGCGATTTCACAAGCCCCAGGTGCTGAATGGCCACGTCTGTCCCTCTGGCACGAGGTGTCCCCTGAGTCCTGTTGTCCCCCCCTGCTCTAGCCCTCTCCCTCCCACCCCCTTCCTCCTCCCGCTGAACCGCTCCAGAACCCGACTCTGCGCCTGCTTTGGGGCGGAATCTTCCTGTTTCTGTCCTCTCTGCTTCTGACTGACTCCTTTGCCTACTTCACAGGCCGGTTCTTTGATGAGAATGAATCCCCTGTTGATCCGCAGCAGGGTTCTAAACTGGCGGATTATAATGGGGATGATGGTAACGTGGGTGAGTACGAGGCAGACAAACAGGCCGAGCTGGCTTACAATGAGGAAGAGGATGGTGATGGTGGAGAAGAAGACGTCCAAGGTGAGCTTGGGCCTTATCTCCATCCCATTGTAATAAAATCCACGCTGAGTTTACTTGTTGAATTTGTGTAAAGCCTCGATATTTGTAGCCCATCAAAAATTTCCCAGAGAGAACAAATAAGCTTTAGGCAATCTCACAATTCGGTTTCCTCTCCAACTGAAAGCAACGTCACAGCAGTCTTCAGGGAGAGGATGTTGATACCCCATTTCGGTCGTGCATGTGGTTTCTGCTGGGAAAATCACTCCAAATTTCAGCAATGGCTTTGTCTGACCCCCCCAGGCTGGTGTCTGTCTCACTGGGATGTGGCCTTTGCCATCGCTAAAGCAGTTCTCGGGTACAGAACTGCTGGTGTTTGAGCGCTGCTCGTGTCCCGTCCGACAGAACTCTGGTGGGACGGGCCAGCTCTCACTCAGCCATCCCAAGCGTGATTTTCCTGCATCCTACACAGATTCAACAGGCGCTGGTTTCCTCGCTAACAAACCTCACACCTCGCGGCTGCGGTGCTGCCCTGACGCTGGGTGTGCATGTCCCCCCCTCCCTCTGCATGTGCCCGGCGCGTCCCCCCACCGCCTCTCTGGCGGGCTGTCTCCCAGCACCCTCCATCTCCCTGTTCCGTAGCGTTTTGTGAAAGGCTTGCATGGCTGCAGGGTGAAGGTGTGTGTGTGAACATACATAGTATTGCCAATTAAGGAAAGTGCAAAATAAAAGTGGGAAAAAAACCCAAACCCAGCCATGATTTAACTTCCCCAGACCCCCAGATTTTCATCCTCATAACGCAAGGGTTTCAGCTGGTAGTTTTTCAGACATATCTAATTGGTATCCAAGCATAATTAATGGGAAAAGCGGATAAAAAGCAAGTGATTTCTGTGGGCACGCACCTAACTGTGCAGTGTCAGCATTTTGGGGGCTGGGCTGGTGGTTTGAAACTCATGAACAAGCGGAAGAAAAGTGTGGATCAGAACCCTGGGGCAATTAATTAACTTACTGATAGAAATGGGAACGCTGTGCCTGCTCCTGAAGACGGGGCCTGTTCTGTTACACTTTTGCTCGAAACCAGCAGCAGGTTTCAGTCACTCTGGATCGGTAACGCCTGTTCCCGGGTGCGTTATTAGGGGGTTGTAATTTGCTTGTAGAAGCCAGTTCCAAGGGAGGGTAGAAGGGGACATGGAGCTGCTTCTGCCCCCGCTGTGCTGGGGACGCGGGAGATCTGCTCCTGGTGGCTCTGACCTTGTAATGGACAGGGAGGTGTGGGGTGTCCTGCGCACCCAGGCGGTTTGTGGGTTGTGGTTTTCATGTTTTTCCATGTTCCGTTCCCCGCAGTAACAGGGGGTGATGCCTGGCTCCTCACCACGATGTTCCTTCACCAGATGGGCTCAGGATGCGGTTACCGAAGTTTTAACCGAGGCCACGTCACTTTAGTGACTCTGTGCTAAATTCTGCCGTTTGCCTTGCCCAGCCTTCGGGCTGCTCTGTCCCCACAGACCCCCGGGAGGTGGGAGGACAAGGGCTGCCCCAGCCGTGTTCCCACCATACCCAGCTCTCCTGGTACCTCCCGGCTGCGTTGCTTATGGGCACGAACACGCTGCTGTGGTGGCCTTTACAGGGACACCGATGGCTTTAGGCAGCAGGAGTTGACATCACTGATGTCTGCTGTGATATCAGTAACATGCGCAGCATCCCTCTGTGCCCCTTACAGAAGGGTGGGTACGATACAGCAGTAAGTGGTGGAAAAGTTATAAGCACGATCTCTATGGCTTTTTTGAATAATACTTGAAAAATATTGGGGGAATTGGAAAAAAATAAGAGCTGTAGCTGAAAGTGGCCTCATAAAGCTGTTCCCTGCTTAGGTGTAGAACCTGTCCCTTCACTGCTCTGGTGGCTTTAAATTTGGGCTTGGTGAAAGTTCTCTCTGACCAGCCCCTCCGTATGCCCCTGTAGACACCATGGGTTTCATATCTGGTAGTAAAGATTCTTTCAGAAACCTTTTAAAGAAGAACAGTTTCAGCAGCGCGTGTTACTACCTTAAGTGGCATTTTCTGAGCCCTTTGTTGCGTTGTCCACGAACGGCTTGTTGAGGTGATTTGAGACGTGTCATCAGGTGGCACGTGGGACTCCCAGAAGTAGCATTTCAGAAAAGTGTCCGCTTTAATCTTCACAGGAGTTTGTTTGCAGGGTAGGAGAGGGCAGAATCGGGGGGCTTGCAGGGGGGATGGTTGTAATTGGTTAGGGAAGAGGGAAAAAAAAAAAAATTTCGGTCTAAAAACGATTAGAAAAACATCACATGGTTCTGCATCAGGCTGGGACAAAGCGTGTGGCATGTGCAAACAGAGCAGTTTAATTAAACATGTTTTTCTGTTGCCACTAGAAATGTGTGGGCCTTCGATTGAAATTATGGGAGGGAAATGCAGGGATTCGGGAGATGGGCTCGTGAGCGTCAGTGTCCAGGCCGGCATTCCCGCTTCTGGTCCAGCTCCGGGGAACGCGAGGGGGTGTTTGAGAGTCGTTGGCTTCTGCCGCAGTAAATCCCTTTCTGTGGTGGCCGGATGGTGGAGGATGATTAAATCCAGCGATACCCACGTCCTGCGTCAGTAGTTTCTCGCCCAACAAAAGCACGTGTCGGAGGTGACCGCCGGCTGCTGCTGGGAGTGGGGTCCCGTCGGGCACCCCCCCTCCCAGGGTCAGGAATAATTGTGAAAGCGTCGTGGAGCTTCGGGCAGCTCAGCCCAGTGAGAGACTGGGTAAACTGGACCTGTGCTTTCCATTCCAGTGAACAAGCACCTTTCCTGAAAATAAGGGAATGTGGCTCTGAAATGCAGGAAAAGCTCTTTCACTGAAACAAAGGGAAGTTTTAGGGCTTTTTTGAGAGAAGGCGGCTGGGGGGGCCCACACAGGAGAGATCTGAATTACGGCAGGTAGAATGCAGAATATTACAGTGTATTTTAAAACATCACTTGAAAAAAAAAAATACCAAATGTGCATTTTCTTGGTGGATTTTTTTGCGTGTGCTACAGGAAATGGTTACACTGAGGATGCATGAGTTTGGGTGGGGTTTTTTTTAATATTATGATTTTTCCTGAGGCTCAGGAACCAAAACCCAGGGAGTAGAAGGCAAGCAGCAGGACAGAGCAGAGCGGTGGGGACAAACAGTCGTTCTGGATCTGAAAGAGGGGATGAAACGTCTCCATTCTCCCGGCCAAGGCCCAAGGTGTAAATCCCCTGAGGATGGACCTGGCACAGCTGGGACGGACGTGGCCCCTTTGGGAGCAGCATCGCCCCTGCCCTCGGCTCCCGCTGCCTTCCCTGCCCCAGCGCGGCTCTTCTGCGGCTCAGGAGCCTGGTTCTCGGCCACTGGGTGTTCATCACGTGGGAGCCCGGCTTAGACGGGCTTGTTTCAGTCCTTTCAGAGTAACGTTGATTCTCCAGCAGCCCTGAGAGACCTTCCATTTCCATTGATAAGAGGCTGGAAAAGGTCAAGAGCTGCCTTTGACGTTTTTAAAAGTCTCTCTTCAAATTTTACCCCCCGGTCTGAGACAGGAGAGCACAGTACGTGAAAACGCTGACGGCAAAGCCAACCGCAGCCCTAGTGAAAACCGCTCCCTGAGAAGCAGGGGGTGCCCGGTTTGGGGGGAAGGTCCCGTCTGAGAAGTGGGTGGAATTGCCTTAGTCTGGGGGGGCTCACGCCCACTTCTCTGTGCTCCACCCGTCAGGTACCCAACGTTCTGTAAAACCTTACCGTGTCTAGGCTCTAGAAGGGGTTAAGAAATGGCAACGTCACTTGTCGAAGTAGTTGGGATTGTAGGGGGGGAGTTTGAAAGCTTTAAGGGAACACGCAGGTGACAGCAGGAGGTGTCACCAGTTCTGCAGGCTCTGAAGTCAGCAAACCCCTGAGATGCGGCTGCAGTAAAGCCGAGGATGTTAAATAGTGTGAAGTCCCAGTTCCTCGGGAGGGAGGTGCCCCCGAGTGCTGACGGGTGAGCTGTAATTCCAGGCCCATCCGCGTTCTCCCTCTTTCCCGGTGACTTCACTCCCGTCCCAGACGAGGCCGATCCAGGGGGGGATGTCTGTGGGAGCAGCGGGGGCTGGGAGAGCACGTGTCGGTGGGGTTTTTCCAGCAGCGTCCCCTCAGGTGTGATGTGGGTGTTTCAATTGCAGACGATGAGGAGCGAGAACTGCAGAACGACCTGGTTGACTACGGCAAAGCCCGCTTCAGCGACGGGGTGCTGTGAGGAGGGACCGTGCGGGAGACGGGGACCGGGAGAGGCCTCGGCTGAGGAACTTGACGTGCTGCAAAACTGAACCATTTTTACTTCTTACTTTAAAGGAAGCCGGTAATTAGAAGCGAGGAGCGCACTCCACGTCAGCGCGGGAGCAGAAGGAAGGGGTTCTGTACATATGTACATAGTTGTACCATTGCAAATTGTATCAAAACTCCATTTCTGGTGTTACATCGAGCCAACTACTTAGACTGTACCTTATCTGTAATAATCTTTACATTTAAAAGCGATGCTATAAATAGGGGCTGAATTGTTTCTGCAATTTAGAAACCTTTGTAAACCGGAGAACTTGTACAGTTTGTATCTCATGTAACAAAGAGACCGTGGAAACCATGTACAGCCAAAGGACTCCTTTTCTACAGCAACACCCTGTGAGCAGGAACCCTCCCGCGCCTCTCGCAGCGCTCTGCCTTTGCATTTTGCAGGTGAGAACGAAAACGGGATGTTTGAAACATTGCTCCTTCCCTAACGTCCGCGGGGAAAGGCTGAGAGAGTCTGCGGGAGCGAGGACCGTTCTAATTCTCCTGTGCAGTGACCCAGTCTCGGAGCTGGAACGCTGCCGTAGTAGAATCTTCATCATTTGATAGACCCAAAGCAGTTGTGTAACCGAGAGCTTACTCTAAAAGGGGATCCCAGTCATTCAGCAGAGCTCGTAGGACCCCGTTGGGCGTGTTAGAGAGAGGGGGGTGTCAGTGCGGAGCAGACAGACCTCGGTGGGATCCAGCCACCGGGGACACGTTGGAGGCGGTGGGTGCTGTCTCCAGAGCATCCCCCCCCCCGTGTCGCAGCCACTCCCCTTGATTGACAGTTTAATGCTTTGATGGATCTCTGAACATCCGCCATCTTCCACGTTTTGATTTTCTACACGCCGAGGTTTGTAAGTTAGATACTTTTTGTATTCTGTGTTTAAGCACTTTCTGAATTTTATGGGAATGATTCTGTTGATCTGGTGGAAATTAAGGTTATTAACCCGACCTGCTTCTCCAAAAGGGCTACTCTGAGAAGAAAGGATGGGCCTATGACGTGGGTGATTGTGCCTCGTCTCCCAGGTTCCCGTTTGAAGTAAGAGTTAAGGTTTGCTCGATGCCGATTCTGGGAACCTCTTCAGTAACCTCAAGGGTCAGACGATGGGGGGGTTTGGCTACAGGGATCTACCAATCACTCTCCAATGGAAAAGAAATAAAAATTTCAGATGCTGGCAACGAATCTTAAGGGGTTTTTTTTGTTTAAGGCTTGAGCTCTTCATTCCATCCTCTGGGGGGCAGTTGGGGGAACAGGCTGGGCACGTGTGGTGTCCTTCCAGTTGGAGATAAAACACTGAACCTGCTGGGAATTAGATCCCCCACTGATCCCCCGGGTGCGTGTGAACCCCTCCCGGGACGCTCCGACTGGCAGCCTCCAGCCAACGCTGTATTTAAGCACCATGATTTTTTCTTTGTCTTAAAATGTAATTTCACCCTGAATTAGGTGTTAACTTGATTCTTCTAATGAAAGCAACGCTTATGGGTTCTAATAAATTAAATTGTTTAAAGTATGTGAAGCTTCTGCTTGGTTGGTTGTTTTTTTTTTTTTTTTTCTTCTGGCTTTTTAGAATGGGATGACGCTGGTGCCTCTCAGCCGCGGAGGTGTTCTGACACTCGGCAGTAGCTACAGCTCTTTGAGACCGGCCACGCCGAGCTGAGGACCTGGCTCCTTGCCCTGCAGCTGGTTCTGTCACCAGCGTCTGTGCCCTGGCTGCTCCCAAGCCAAAGTCTGCTCCAGCTCCGGGACCCGTGCCCTCTGTGGGAACAAGCATGGTGACACCGGTTGACACCTCCGCAGGGGCAGGTGGGGACGCCGGGGTGGTGCTGTCACAGTCCCCTAACCCTGGCACGGGGTAAAAGCTGCTTTGGCCAGTCCCCTCTGTGGGGCACATGCCGGACCCGCTGCATCCCACCCCCCGGAGCCCGAGGGCCGTTGGGCCGCACGAACGAGTGAGGTGGAGTTTGTGACAACGGCGCTGCCCTGTGATAAACACCGACGTCTGGGCCCTTGGACACGAGTCCCTGAATTCCTGCCGTTACGGACCGACTGCCCCAGGTGAGGAGCTCCCGCTGTGGGGCTGGGGCTCACCCCCAGCTCCGCTCCCCACGGATCCTGGGACCCAGCCCTGCCCCAGCCTGGACTTGCCTTCCTTTCCCAGTAACGGGATGGGGAGACACATCATCACGTTTTATTTCAGCTTCTCGTCTTCCAGAACAGTGAACCGTGTCGTGTTACTCCTGTGGCTGCACAAGCGGTGCTCTGGGAACGACAGACCAAAAAACCCCTCCCGTGCCCAAAACAGCCCCTTTGTGGGCGCTCCGGGAGCGGCTGAGTATGTTTTCCATCGTGAGGGAGGTGTCAGTGACACGGAGCAGTCCCCCGTGCGCGTCTCCTCCTCCTGCTGTTCCCTCTGACCCGGTTACTTCTGTATGTGACACTGAATGGCCTTATCTGGCCTTTCTAGACAGAGGCGCTGGTAACTCATGTTGGGAAAGAGGTGAATTTTATAATTATAATCTTGCTGTAGCTATTATATGCACAATCCATTTCTTATTACCTGAAACTTTTCTTGTTGTTTCCTCGAATGCCACAGGCTTTAGAACAGGCCCGTGTTGAGATTCTTTAGGTCTAATGATAGCAAAATTAAAACAATATTCATCCTTGCTGACCCAGCACCCTTTAATGGTGATACTGGTTACCTCCCTGCTGCCGGGAACTGCTCTGGAAGGGGCCCCAGGAAGCTCCTGAACCCTCTGCCGTCGGGGGGTGCTTTGAGCAGGGCTGGGGTTCCGAGCTGGCACCAACCATACGTGGGCAACAAGTGACCCGGCACACGAGCACTGCGGGGACCGAACGGGGACCGAGTGCTCTGCATCTCCCCCCCGCGAGGAGACCCCCCCACCCCTGCACCCCCTCACCGACAGGCTAAAACTGGTCAGGCGAGATGAGAAAAATGAGTATTTTTCATCCTGTTTGAAGAAGCCGGTGAAACGGTGAGATACCAGCCCCCACGGACACCCGGTCTCAACAGCTTCACTCACTTCTTGTGCTTTCTGTCCTATTCCTTGAGAAGCTGAGACTGTTTTATGGCTTATTTCATCATCAGCCACGGACGGGGCAAATGCAGAGTCACGAAGGAGAGACACGAGTCCTGGAAGAAAATTCCCTCTGGGTTTGGTGGCTCCTTGGCAGGACGAGCGGCGCCGATGCACCCGCAGCACTCGAGGGAGCTCTGACAACAGGGAAGCGTCCCCGGGTCCCGTTTGCGCCGAGAAGCGCTGGAGACTCCGCAACAGTCGGCACGAACCCCAGGCTTGTTTGGCCTCTGGATTTTGGGAAAATATTTGGCCGAAGTACAGCCCGTATAGAAACACAGTTTGATCCTGGTGGGTATCCTTTTAAGGAATGTAATTTAGGTCACTAAGCACTTTACCCTCCATCATTTAGTGACCCAATGTTTAAAGAATTTTATTTCTAAGGGGAATTGTTCTGTCAAACAAATTCCACTTCAGTGAAGAAGAAAAAAAAAGTCTATGTTCTTTTGGGAAAGTGCCGGTGTTTGCAGAGGAACGTTCCTGCTGGTCTGTAGGTGGCTTCCGTACCGCCCTTCCCCGAGCCCTCTCCCCTCTCCCACCCTCTGCCTCCTGCTCTTCCCCCACGCCCCCGGAACGCTGCTCTCGGGCCTGGCTTCGGCTACAAAACACATCTCTGAACAATCAAGCTAAAAACGCAAGACAACAGATCGCATTTTTCAGGAATTCCTGGAGGCCGGGTGAGGTTTGTTCCCTGTGGAACATCCCGGGCAGCAGCGAGTCCGGCTGCTTTAACCCCGCGGGGCTGCCGAGCCGGGCACGCTGCTCCGGCTGGCGGTGGGCTATTCCTAAAGCAAACGTCCCCAAAGGCAAAGAAAGTGCCCCAAAAATGGGGCTTCCTTCATTGTTACACACTGCTGAAGATTCCAAACTCACAAATTGCCCGTTCAGTGTCTCATAAGCCACTTCTTTTTTTTTTAAAGCTTTCTTTTTTCTTTTTTCAGTAGTTTGCCGGCAGTTCTCAGCCCATCCGCACCAAACCTCCTTTGAGGAGAGCGGAGGCCCAAGGAAGGGATGAGCCTGCGCTTGCCTTCAGGCGCACAGAAGAGCGTGTGCTGAGCAAAATGCAACAAACGCGGGTTTTTCTAGTGAAGTTCTATCAAACACCAGCTCGCTTTTTTAAAGCATTACTTTAAAATATTAATCACCCATCTGCCGGTTCGCGTGACTACCCCCAGCGTACCCCGCAGGCCGGTTCTGTTCAGCGCCACCGCCGCTGTTTACGAGTGAAAACGAGAATGACTAACCTACCCTGATTTTGTTTTTTAAAATGTAATTCTGAAATCCCTGTGCCGTTTCTGCCGAGCCGGTACCCGTTGCCATGGCAATGGGAGCACACAGAAGGTTGCCATATTTCAGAGCGAGCTACTCCAACGTCTGCTTCCCCGAAGCCACCAGCCAGACTTGGGAATGAAACTGGCTCTCGCCTTCGGTGGAACTGGTTTACAAGAAAAATCAAACAAAGCGTCTTTACGCGCCAGCCCGGCCCAGGTCTTCTGAAAGAGCAGATCCCGACAGCTACAGCAGCGCCCGCCCCAAGGAATTCCGGTTTTAAGGCAATAACCTACACGGCAACGCATGTAAGGGGCACTCTCTTGAACAAAAGCAGCCGATGGGACCAGCAAACCTTTTCCAAGCTTTTCGTGCTGTTCTCGTAGACACTTTTAGGAGCTTCACTTCACCTTACGGTCCCGCACTGCCCACCTGTCACCGTAAGAAACTGCGAGCGTGGTAAAGACGGGCACCTGCTTCTCCCCAAAGCCCGACTTCCAGCCGCCCTGCTGTGAAGAAGCCGGTATTTAAAGCCGGATTCAGCCTAGATTTACTTACCAGCAGTTGCCGTAGCCAGCCAGGCACGCTGCCCTCCCACAGCCCACGCTACCCGAGCTTTAACTCCATTCCTGAAACTGGAAGAAAAAAGGCAAAAAAACCCCAAAGCACCAGCTAATAGAGGGGCAGAGCATACTTTATTTTGACCATATGGAAAACTAAAAGTATTTCAGTTACCCCATTTTTCCTAGAATGATTTCCGATTGGTTCATTCTTTTCCCTACACTTACTTTTTTACGTCCCTGAAGAGCCACAGCTCCGCCCTCACATCCCCTGCGAACACACACCAACCCGGGTTAAACACATTTACTGAAAAACGGGCTTCCTGCTGACGGGAGATTAAAGGCAAAAAGAAGAAGCATTATTGAAAAGCAACATGAAAAATCTGTTTACTCTGTCATGTCTTTCCCCAATCTACATCTGAGCAGCCTGTATTAACTCCGGTGGGCAGCAGCTCCCTTCTTTCTTAGGACACCATGTGTTCTGAAAAGTGAAAAATATTCACAAGGTTGAGGAAAACAGTACATTTGGAGTAAAAAGGACCTTTGCTGATAAACCTTGGTTTCATGGAAAGGACCAGGAGACTCCAAACGGAGATTCACCTCCCCCCTGTTTTCCATGGAGTCCGTGGGCGAGGGTCCCGATTCAGACACGGAGGGGAAGCGCCTGCAGTGAGGGGGGATGAATCCGGTGAGTGGCTGAACCCATTCGGATCTCGCTTCAGGAAGATCATTCTGTTGGGCCAAGTTACGATTTCCTTAGAAAGGGCACCCAGCAAACCAATTTCCATGGAAGAAATGCATCCCTCCTTCACCAAGAGAGGTCCCAGTGAGCAGCGTGAGCACCCAGGGCATCTCCACGCTGCTGAACTTGGCCTGATGGCAACCAAGAACCTGCAGGGTGGGCGAGACGAGTGTTCAGGAACGCCTGCAATGACTCTGTTACCTCTCTCCAAAACTGACTACAGCTGTGAAAGCTGCCCGGGCTAAACAAAGCACTGCCACAGGTGGCACTGGGTGCGCAGGTACAAGGAGAGCTGGCCCAAGAGCAGACACCGGGATGTCTTCACTCTTCAGGGACGAGAGGCAAAGCCCAGATTTTGGCATCCAGTAGAGTAACGGGATAATTAAAAATACAACACAGAGCGTGGCAGCAGGGTTGATGGAAGAATGGCTTTGAACGTATTCTGAATTACCTGCATCCAGTTAAACACGGTGATCTCCACCAGTTTTTTAATTAAAGAGTAACAACACTTTACAGCTTCAAAGCACAGCACAGATATAAATTAATTAACATAGAACAACTGTGTGAGGAAGTTCAGGAAAATACTCAATTCCTCACCCACCGAGAGCCGATACCATATCAAAGACCAAGAAAATTCTTGCAACTGTCCCATTTCCTAAAGATTTCAAATGCAAAGTTACAAGGGAACAAAACACCTATACACTCGCCATAAATAACCACACTTTAAACCCCCTAATTATAAAAGGCTACACTTTAAAAGCGCTCACAAGTCCATTAAATGAGTGCTGTGATGCCAAAAATATTTTGCCCAAGGTTAAACCGAGAAAATACATATTCCTAAGTCATTTTTGATCAGGAAGCGATTGCAGTACTTTGTTTTTATGCCCAGCCCTGAAGAGAAATCTGAGTTGAGGAGGCATTAGCATACAAATGGGATGTGAACTTTCAAAGCTTATGCAACTGTTACTCCATTACAGACAGCTCAAATCAATTAGGTTGTTAAAAACTAGAAAATAAATCTTTGTTTCAGTTTAAAATACGAGTACTCCCCTGTACTTCAGAGACATAGAGCAAATTTTGAGCTGGTAAAAATTCAGCTTGTTGAGGAGGGGAAAAAAAAAAAACCCAACCAGAATTCACTTAGTGTTCCTGCCACTGTTATTCCCCTCCCTCCCCTCCTCCTCACTTCAATGTTCCTTTCCCTCTCTCCCCCCCAAGAAAGGGATGGCCAGAAGGAGACAAAAGTTTTCCTCTTAAGACAATTCGATTCACTCTTCAAACCTAGTAAGCATGAAATTAGAGGGGTGTTTATCCTGCTTACTGGGAAAAACCTCAGCACAGTCATACATAAATTCCAAGTACTTCTGTAAGGAACAGAAGGAAAACAATCAAGAGGAAGCCCAAGACTTGCTGCCACGACTGAAGGATGATTTCAACAAGCCTGAGAACCGCAGGCACCTAGAAGCAACAGTCGAAGAAATCCTAGATTCGTTTCAGTTACTCCCAACTGCCCAAGTTTGGAGGTTTTCAGGAAACAGGCTTTGCCAGAGCTCTCTCGAAGGTCCCTGGATCCCACAGAAGCTAAGACTCACTGATCAACCTATTTTAGTTTAAACATTAGAAAAAGCAAACAAACCAATAGGTGGTATCTCACCAGAAGGTAAAAAATGGCTCTACAGAAACAAAAATAACCACGTTTCAGAATTTTAATAGCTGCAAAGAGCATTCTGTTTAAAATACTTTGAAGACTAAAGTGACAAAGTGAAAACAGATACAACATATCCAATGGTTTATGTGTTTTATTAAATATTATCATTTTACATTTTCATATAGACAAAACCATAAACAGTGAAAAACCCAAAGCCTGCAGAACAAAAGATCTCTTGTAAGCAAGGATTTTGCAATAAAACATTAAATGTTTGCAGTCAATCACAGCACAATTTGCCTGGGAAATACCCACGGTTGACTGGACTTCACACACATCGTCACGCGCTTCTGCTTCACTTTAGCATTAATACCTGCAGGTTACGCAGACCCTCTGCATAAACAGCTTCTGAAAACTCAGTTATAAAACATGACATTAAAATCTCCCCTCCCCTAGTTCAAGATATGACCCGCCAGAGGCCAAAGCAATACTAAAAGAGGAAGAAGAGGCAGGCCCTTATCTGTCTCTTTATGGTACCTCTGCTCATCAGGCACTTTCCTGCACACACAACCGTTTACTGCTCGCTTCCAGCTCCCGGGGATTTGCCTGAACAAACAGACGTGTGGTGTGTCCTCGTGGTATGCGGAGAACTCCCCTCCACTCCCCAAGTTCACTCCTTCCCAAATATCTTAGAGCAACTGAAGAATTCACATACTTGCACAGACCACAACAAAGCAAGGGAAAAAGTCATTTCTTCAACTTCCATGTGCCACAAGAAAAGCCCAAACCTTACTTGGACTCGTGACACTTTATTACCCTAAAACTGTGTTTCTCAGGTAGCAACAATAAAATTGTTAGTACAAGCAGTCCCTTGTGAAGCTTGCTCAAAACACGGTGTGCGTTATCAACACTGGCTGCATATCCTCAAACCGGTGAATCGACACCACCGATTAACAGCTGTCAAAATGTTCTGACACATTCCCAAGGCAAAGAAATATGTCATGGAGTGTATAAAAGGTTTTCTTCTCTATAAATCTATTTAATACCACTATTTTGTTCGCATATTGGAGAAAAGCTGGGTCGAAAAATGCTATTTTACTTGAAGCAAGGTTTCTGAGGTTCTGAGTTCTCAGCAAAATCCGTTTCACTGTCCAACACCAGCCTCTGAGGAAATTCTGTATCTGACAA
Source organism: Numenius arquata (assembly GCF_964106895.1). NCBI lineage: Eukaryota > Metazoa > Chordata > Aves > Charadriiformes > Scolopacidae > Numenius > Numenius arquata. Next base: position 771,110 of record NC_133586.1, read on the forward strand.
CTTTCTGCATCACTGGTATTATGGAGAATTTCAGCGTGTCATAAATCTAGCTGTCACCTGCAATCCTTACTCCAGGATATATACGGAACTTTAAGTAACCTGGGACCCACGTATGTTAAAAGTTTAAGTAACCTGGGACCCTTTTCTGAGGAGAAAGACCAGAATATTTAGTAGGATCAAAACTCTTGCTACAATAAACTAGAAAATGTGAGATTGCGTGCTTCCTATCACCGTGGAGAAACAGCCCAGTGTTCTGCATTAGCTAGAGCTTTCTAGCAGACTCCGGGAGTAAGAGGACTGCACTTCTCTAGTACAGCACTGGTTTAAATAAAACAGAAAAAAAAAACAATCAAGAAATTGGGGGCATATATACCTATTTACTAGAATGCAGTGGAATTTTTCAAGCCAGCCAGAGACAGGCTTGATATTTATGCAAGAACTTCATGCCAATATAGAAACCATAATGCTTTTAATTCCTCAACCCCTATCAAACTCTCCCCGTGTCACCACAAGGGGGGTTGCTGGTACAGACACTCTCCGGTTGAACTTCTTAAACCTGGGCCTGCCCACGTGTGGATGTGCGTTTCTGTCCCCTGAGGACTGTTTTGTGACAAGCTTCAGTGACGCACTGTGCTAGATCAAACACACATGAAGGTTCGTTTCAGTTTGCGCTTGCCTTTGTTCCTGCAGGGGGATACGGTACCATATGAATCCCCGTGGCTGTCAGCCGAAGTGTCAGCAGCGAGAACAGCCAGTCTGTAGCTGTTCCTGGACAGACAGATTGGATCACAGCCGGCTCGGCACCAGAAGCGAGCGCAGCCTGCTAGCTGCTTCTCGTGGAAGTTAAGTGCATGGGGCTGTTTACCTATTAAACAACAGTTCTTCCCTTCAGATAAGCAAAAGAAACAACAACTACTGGAAATAGGTAATTTTAAAACTATAAACCCAAACAAGAATTGTTTTGGTTATAAAACAACTATCTCTCAGTCATGTCACGCTTGTTTCCACTTTGACAAAATAAACCAGACTGAACTGCTGTGCTCAGAGTACCGAGCGGTATCTGCAAGAAGGATGCTGAAATACCAGAGGGAAGTTAAAGGAAGACCCTCCCTCCAAAATTATCCAGGCAACCAAACTCTTTCCCCCTGAAAAAGCAAAGCCCACAGGGCAAGATTTAGGATTTTAGCTTATGAAACAGAATTCTGAGGGCTGATCTGACCCCTGCACGTGGGTCCTGGCACATGAAAGAGGAACTCCAGCAGTGCAGGACTCTTCAATCTTGCTGAGAAGCGTCAGATGCGATAGCAGGAAGTTAAACTCAAACCTGGAATGAAACACAAACCCTAACTGCAGATATCTGAAACAGTTTACCAAGGGAAACCTGTGCACTTGCCAACACTTAATCTCTACAACAAACAGGGAAGTCACTCCAAAGCCTGTCATTTTAAGTGAGCACGTGAACACAAAGCTAGTGGATCAGCAAGACTTAGGAGAAAAAAAGAAAGAGTTGTGAAGAAATCATAAATATGAAGAATGGCCTTTCAAATGAACAGAGTATAACATTTCAAGAATGTGTAGTATTCTGGCAACTATACTTTTTTTTTTCCTTCAGTTTCTCTGTGAAGTGAAGAAAACACGCACCTAGAATACCTCAGTCTGACAGAGTGCCTGAAATCCTGAAACCCACTGTCAGGAGAAAACCCGCGCCTGCCAATACGGGAGCCTTTTCTTTGAAGGGAATACACATTCAAAGCTTCTGACGCGTCATGTGTTCGCAGGCAGACATGGCATTATTTAGCGTTTTTACACGTCGCGCACACGCAGAGCTAATGCTCTTTTCATGGTGTACATTACAATGTGGGGAACACGTTACAGCAGGTGGACCTTTGAACTTTTGCCTTCACAGCAATGTCAATTAGCAATATGATTTCACATGTTCCCACCCGACGTGCGGCAAAGGTCACGATCCTGCTGCTCCGGTACCCCCTCCCTGACACGGCTCACAATCAGGTAACTCGAGGGCAGCGCAAGACTGCTGTGGAAGACACATTTTAATATTCTGTAACACAGAAAAGTACAGTTCTCATTCCCATAAAGATTAGTTTGAACCCTGAGTCATATGCTTTAATCTCTCTTCTAAATGTTTTTTTGGCTTTCGTTATAAAGGCACTAGAGCGTTTTGGTATTCATACAAATATCTGCTTGCTTTGAATCTTGCTGAATGACTTCCTCTGGCAGCGAGTTTCATTCTAATTACATGGTTTGAAAAAGTATTTCCACCTACCATTTTTCAAAACTCCCACTTTCTAAGTATCAGTGAATGTCCTTTTGGGCTTGTACTGTGAGACATCACAAAGTTATCCTGCCATACTAGTTCCTCTCAAAGGACTGACAAACAATCTTAATTAAGTTTTAACATGTCCAAGCTATCCCTTTTCACAGCCGATCATAAAAAAAATATTCAAGTACTATGGTTAATGAGTGTGTTTAGAAATACTTTAATGCTCTAAAGGAATAAGGCTACCTGCTCTGAATGAGGACTACCCCGTTTCCACTGCATTTTTACGACCACTTTTCTTAAGAAACTATGGTAAAATTAGCTTTATAATGTTTTCTGTTAAAGAATACTAGAGTCCTGCGATAGAATTCTAAAACAAATCTTACCTTCACAGCAGCAGCTCTGGTTCAGTTTAACAAGCTAATAAATATTTGAAGTGACTAGAGAGCTGGGACTTCTATAATATGATCCAGGTTTAAAAGCTAAGAGGGGAGTCAACAGGTACTAGAAAAAGAAAACACCCAATACCTGTGTGGGTTTGTGCCTACTGCTAAATTACAGAACGTGGATACAAGCCACTTTTGTAAAAACATTCCATTTGCAGCAGTACCTTGAGAAGTTACCCTAATGTCGTAACACTTAGTAACCTGCAAACCAAAGACCTCTGTTTAAAGAGCTGGGTGGATAAAAGTGATCACCAATGGAAAAAAAAATAATTAGATATACAAGTTCAGTAGGATGCAAGTTACAAATCTAACCTCACTACGTCCTCTTGTACTTTACTGCGTGAGATGGTCAAGCTGCTTCCTTAAGTAATTCAAACACTAAAGCATGCACCATCCTCAACATTTCACACCGAGAGAGACCGCCTAAAAAAAAAAAAAAAAAAAAAAAGAGAAAGTGGAAATAAAACTTCACACTGGACTCCACAGGCGTCTTAAAACAGCAGCTCAAACCACAGAAGTAGCGCTGCCCTACGCTTCGGGAGAGAAGGCGAAGGTACCTGAGGCGAGCGATGCAGGACGCGGCGGGCAGGGCAGGGGCCAGGACCGGCACCGCCGCCATGGCGCCCCCCCACACGGCGACCTCCTGCAAAGGCCAGACCGGACCGACCGCCCGGGGGGACGCTGTAGGGCTGCCCGAAGGGGTCCCCCCCCGCCTCAGGGCGCGGCGGGACTCCGGGGACCGGAGACGGCCTCCCCCACCGGAGCACCCCGGGGCACGGCAAAGGGGCCACGGCCCCACCGCCGCCCGGAGGCCCCGCCGGCCGCAGCGGCGGCCGCGGCCAACCCTCCCCGGGGAGCGCAGGAAAGCGCTACTCCCGCTCCCCGCTCCGCCGGGAAACGCTCCCTCCCGGCCGCAGCGCCTTCCCCGAGCTGCGCCCGGCCCCGGCGGGCGAGGTCTTCCCCGGCGCGCCCGCCTCCTCCGGAGGGGGAAGAACCGAGCCGGACCGCGGGCTCCCGATCACCCTCGCCCCGGGGCCGCCGCCACCCGGCCCGGCAGCGAGCGCTCCTCCATCGGGGCGGCCGGCGGCCCTCGCCTCTCGGTGCCTCACCTCAGGGCACGGCGGGACCCCGGCCGCCCCCCGCGCTCCCCCGCCTCAGGGCGCGGCGGGACCCCGCACCGCTCGCGCGCCGCCACCCCCCCACCCCCCGCACTTCTCCTCACAGCTCCCCCCCCACCCCCCGCCTCACCTCAGGGCGCGGCGGGCCGGCGGTCGGCTCGGCCCGGCGCCAAGAGAGCGAGGCGGCCGCTGCCTCCTCCGCCGGAGGCACCCTCGGCTCCGGCGCCTCAGGCGCAGCCGCCCGCCCCTGGCGGCGGCTCTCGGCCCGGGGAAAGCGGCGGCCCGGCTTCCCCCTCCCCCCCCCGCCTCTCCCGCACCCCCGCTGCGCCGCCGCTCTCCGCCGGGCGCGCCGCCTCGGGGCGCCGCTCCCCGCGCCAGGCCCCGGCTTCCCTCCTTCCCGGCCTGCCCCGGCGCCGCCGTCCCCGGGCCCCCCTCCCCCGGCCGGGCTGCGCCTGCGCGGCGGCCCCTCTCCCCATCCGGGTCCCTCCGTGCGGTGTAGCAGGTCGGTAGGCGGGAAATGGCGACTGGCTGCTGAGCGGCTGCGGAGCGCGGAGCCCCCGGCGGCGGTGTAAACACAGCGGCGCCCGCCCGGCCCGGCCTGGCCCGGCCCGGCCGGCCGCCGGGGACCCGGACACCGGGGGCCCGCCTCCCCAGCACCCCGCACCCGCAGGTAACTGACGCGGCGGCTCCGCCAGCGCGGGGTCCCAGCCCGGGATCAGGTGGGAAGGCGAGGGGTGGCCGCTCCGGAGTGACCGGCGGGAGCCTCCCCTCAGGGCCTGCCCCGCGGCGGGCCCCTGCGCCCCGCGTCCCCGCCCGCCCGCCGGGCTCCGCGCCCCGCTTGCCTCGCGGAGACACCCCGTCCCTCCCCGCTCACCTCCCCTCGCCGGCGGCGGAGGCCAGCCAGCCCCGGCCGCGCCGGAGCGGGGGCGCAGCCCTCCCGGGCCGGCCCCCCTGCCCCCGGCGGAGCGGGCGGCGCGGCTGTCACCCCCGCGCTGACACCCCCCCGCCTCCCCCTCTAGGCCGAGGCCTGCGGTGAGTCTCCTCCGCCCGCCGCCGCCCCCCGTCCCGTCCCGCGCCCCGGGCGGCGGTGGGCGCCGCGGGGGCTGCGCCGTGCGCGGCGGCGGGGGCGCGTCCCGGGCCGGGCCGGCTGAGGGGGCGTAGCTCGGCGGGCGGCATCCCGGCCCCTGCCGCACACGGGCGGGCCATGCCCGCCGCTGGCTCCCGCGGGGCGAGCGCAGGACGCGCCTGTTGCTGGCTGCTGTTGTCGCCGCGCCGGACGTGCCTGTCACCGGCTTCGGGGGGGAGACGCGGGGGGCGGACGGCGGGGGTCTGCCGCCCCGCTGCCTCCCCCGTGGATGCCGGGCACCGGCGCCGTAGGCTGCCCCGGCAGGGATCCCGGGCGGCGAAAGGCTGCGGCGAGGGATGTCAGCGCGGCTGGGCAGGGGGGAATGACACCAACTTTGTCTGCTGTCACTTGTGGCGGCAGGAGCGGGGGGGAAGGCGGCCGTGAGGTACCGGGCAGTGGCGTGCGGGACCACCGCCACCCCGGCCCGTTATTGGTGTTCCCTGCCAGTACCGGGAAGGCGGCGTAAGGTATTAGCATGTTGCATACCACATTGATTATCTGCTCACTCCTGTGCTGCTGAAGAGTGCTGTACAAGCCTGTTGCTCAATTCCATGGTACTTAGGAGCACGGGAGAGGACAGGTCTTGCTGTTTCTTTGTGACTGTTGTGGTGAGCTGTAGCTTGGATGTGCCTGGGATAGTTCTTCCTCCGCGATGGTGATTGTTCGCTCGTTCGGCTCCCAAGCCTGTTGTTCTGGTAGGGTTTTTCATAGTCTTCCAGTTGCTCATGGTGCACTTGTAGAAGTAATTGTGAGATTGTAGTTATTGACTTTGCCTTTCTTGATAAGTTTCCACTGTTACAGTAGTCCATGAAGAGGATCTCTAAGTGTAACTATTACTCTGTTGCCTTGGGCGAGTCAGAACCTCTTTTGCCATTTCTCCATCAGTAAAATGGGGATAATAATACCTCAGAGAGTTGTTACAAGAAGTAGTTAATGTTTGTAGAGGGCTTAAAAGACCTAAGTGTTATTAATTAAGCCCCATGACACATTAAGGTAAGAGTTAGCGAACCAGGTTTACACATGGATGAACCGAGGCAGGAAGAGATTATGATTTAGCTGGAGTAACATATTGGATCTGTGACAATAGCAGAAAACAAGTTCTAACTCCTTCATGCTGTAGGCACAAGCGAACAGTTCTATGTAACAGATATGCTTCCAAGATTATTTGCCCCTCCCTCACCTCCCCCCTTCCGATTTCAAGCTTTCCTACTTTAGGAGGTTTTGCCCGTGTGACTTCCAGTTGACTGGGTAGGTCCAAGGACACTTATGGCTTGCCCACTTAAAAGTGTTTCGGCAGTTTTCATAACAAGATATATGTTCTAGGATGCAAGCCAAATCCCGACTTAAATTCCATAAAACATTCTCCACTTTTCCCCTGAAAACATTGTGTGGAACTTAGTTAAGACTTGATCCTGTTCCAGTCAGTGGAGTATGCACTAAAGCTGACATTCCTGTTTCATCTAAGAAAGCTCTTTCATTAAAGAAAAAATTCTCTTGTCAGTCTGTCCCCAAGATTTAATGGTACAGTTAGATCATTTTTCTAAAGATGTAAACATTCCACATATGCTGGAGCTGTACATGCATTTTCATAATTTAAGGGTAATTTTCCATCTTCAGACTTCCACCGCAAGTGGTGATAACTTCCTTCTCCCGTGTTGATCCCCCAGCACACTGACGTGACACTATTGCAGGCTGAATAGCATTAAGCTGTTAAAAAAAAAAAAAAAGTCTACTGAATTAAAAAGGAAACTTATTCTTCATCTTACAAAGTTTTTCCATACTGTATTGGCTTTTATTTTCTTTGATCACTTGTAATGCTGCCGAGGTTGACACCAACAAAAATAGTGTTTGCAGAAGACTTTAAGAATCACGTTTTCTCTTCTGACAGGTTTCTATGCAAATATTTCATTCCCGTGGAAGAAACTTTTTCATAGGTGTAAGTGGAGTAAGAACTGGGAGCACTTGCACATTTTTGTAAGAACCGATACTGAAAGTCAAACTGAACTATGTTGGCAAGAGCTTGCAAGAAGAGCTCGAGCAGGGAGGTTGGACAAGGAGACCTCCAGAGCTTCCTTCCAACCCCAACCATTTGTGACTCTATAAAAGCAGTATGTGTCAAGTAGGACTGGAATTTGGCAGAAATTTAAAATTAATGTACATTTTTAGACTTATGTGTACTCTGACAGAAGCTTGAGACTTGTCCTTTTGAAGGAATAACTGGAAGTTCCAGAACACCATCATGATAATTTCAAGATCCCAGCTGAAGCCAGTGTAATTGTATAACTCTGAAATTGCCTTTTCCAGTTGAGGGATGTGCAGCTTTTCCCTATTCAAACCCTGTGCCGGTTCTTCCCTATCCATGTGTTTTCAGCCCGGTCTCCCCAGGGGAACCAATTCCTGTGTGTCATGGATTTTGGACTTTGATAATGTCAGCATAGGACTATTAGCATTATCCCAGATTTTGAGTCTGTGGTCACCCCCCCTGTGGCTGCATCCTTATTCCGTACGTTCTCAGGAGCGTTCCTCTCAGACAAGTGCTTTTCTGGTTCATTACTGCGAATAGATCAGATATGATGGTTCACTCTTATTAGCCCAGAAAGTAGAGGACTAAGCCTGAATGAAATTCTTTCATTTGCTGGCAGCTTACATTGCCACTGAAGCATTGGCACCAATCTCTTGTAAATTTTAAATGGAAGATTGTTTTTCATCTATTGTATATGAAAAGTTCATTTGATGTTTATACATCCCAGTTAAGTCTTCAAAAAATGCAAATACGCACCATAAGTGCATAGTTGATTAATCAAATTCATAATGGATTACAATTTTTAAGGGGCAGACTATTTAAGTTGACTCGTGCTGCTCTGATCCTGGAAGGGAACAGTAAGCTCTTTACCCCGGGTAGGGAGAGGAGGTGTCTCCGGGGGGATTCCGCCGGTGCCGGGCCCTGCGGAGCACTTCAAACGCGGGTTCATTTCCTGAAGTGCGGGGTAGTCGTGGTGCCGGGTATCGCTTCCGATTGCTCAGAGGAGAAACTCACATACACCCAGATACTTGAAAGCCAGCATAACATGTTGTTTACATGTTGAGTTGCCTGGATGGCCATTACTTAGTATTTTACATTATAAATATTTTATGTTCACAGGTGAAGACATTTTCAATAGCACTTGAAAAATTAAGTGTGAAATCATCCACATTTAAAGTAATCAGTCTCAGCAGCTGGATGGATAGTAGCTTCCCAGTTGGCAGTCTTAACTTTTTCTAAATAGATTACTTCCCAATCAGATCCGTTTCAGTAATTACTTTGATTAAGGTCCTCTACACTATGGAAAACAAGAAGTTCTTTCATCGTACCTCGTGATCCAAAGAAAACACTTGTCGGGACGGTCTGGTATAAGAAAATAATGAGCTGGCTATCAGCCTGAAGGGTGTTCTCACCTTTGCCAGCCCTGTGAGGTGTGTGGTCTGACACACGGCCCTCGCTGCCTCAGTTTCCCTGTCTGATGGGTTGGTATTTATGGCAAAACTGAGACCTGCGGACAAGCCAACGGGGAGGAAAGGTGCAGGCGCTGGTGGACAGGATTCCCTCACAGCCACATTGATCTCTCAGCATCGTGCTATATGAAATACAGCGCCCTGTGGGGAAAGTTTAATGGGAGTCCAGTCCCATCAATCCGATTTCTCTGCATCTAGCTAAAAATAACCCCAAAGCCAACATTTAGGAAGCTGCCTATCTCTTGCATTAGATCTAATGAGTGATGTGGGTGCCAGAGCGGCATATGAAAGATGATGGAAGTTGAGCTTATCCCTTTCAGTCCTAACTCCTGGCTGAATTCCGAATTTCTTTTTGTTGGGTGAGGAATCTAGTTAGAAGCCATAGAACACTTCTAATGTTGAATTCATAATATTTATTTTAGCAGTGTAACTTCAAGTATAACATTATCATCAAAATAAGTTTAACTAAAAGGAGTTCTAACTCCGCAGCATCTGGAAAATAAGCTATGTGTACTTAAAGTAGCACAAGGCTAAAAATATGTCCTACTACTCATTGCCAGTATACCAAGTAGGAGATAAAAGATCTAACTCTAAACCATTTGAATTAGAATTTACCTAAAAATAAGTTACTTTATATATATATATATATGTGTAAACACACACAGTGGTAAGACGGCAGGAGTATTGTTATCAGCAGAGCAAGGCTTCCCCTAGGAAGAGGATACTGTAGGGCACATTGGCATCCTTGAAGCCCCATATGAAGAGGAACCTGTCCTTATTTAGACTATGGTTAGGAATAGCTAATTTAAATTAATAAATTAACAGGAACTCAGATCAAATCAGAGCAGTAGTTTTAAGCAATGTAGCTTTGGCTGCACTGATTCAGGCTAGAACATAACTTAAGTTTACTTTAGGCCATTCTAAAACACCATTGCTTTGATTCACCCTATATTTTAGGAGGTGTTAATTAGAGGCAGGTAGGTAATTCAATCTAAGGATTAGACTGTACCACAAGGACTTTAGTGGCACAGCAATACCAGCCTAGTTAGTGGTAAAACCCCTACACAAAGGGGTTCCTTTTGCCAGCACCAGTTGTGCACTTACTGGGAGGCTTGTTGCCCTAGCTGTGTTTGACTAGGGAAAAAGAGTATTTCCCCTCCCTTTCACGTTTCTAGCAGGTTGTATTGTACTGGTAGAGCTGCTGGTTTAGGCACAACCTAACAAATTCCCTTAGTCTAGATAGAGCTTCAGGGGTACTCAGTATCTGCTTCAGGGATTGAAGGCGCTGGAGCAAAGAGTCTAATACAGGCATATTTATTTCTTACCCCTGTGCTGGGATTTTGCTTCATCCATTGTAGTTCCCGTCCCATAGCTGGGGTTCCTGAAGCGTTCCCGATTTCAGGGAGCAGTGAGCTGACTTGAGGTTCCGCAGTCGCCTTTGTCCCTGCTTCATTTCCCAATAGCCTCCTCACGTGAGATAACACTGCCTGAGTTCCTTCTCTTTCTAAGGAACTTCTCTCACTTTGCTGTCCCGGGGGAGCTCATTTTGGTGCAGCAGGCTGCCTTTTATATGGAATGATGCCTTTGGGCTCACCTGAGTCACATCCATCACCTGGGAGGGAGATAAATCCTGTAGGTGAGGGTTGAGTTCAGTCCTTTTTGCAAACGGTGCCGGTACCACAGCCCTGGGGCTGGGGTCTGCCTGCGTGCAGGGCCGGGAGACGGAACCTCGTTAAGGAGTTAAGAAATAAATAAGGAGGATAAGAGAAAGCTAGTTATTAGTGGCACCGTGGGCAATAGTTTTGCTGTTTATGTGTTTGCTAAAGAGAAACATGGTATGAACTGAAGTTTTAACATTTGTTTTCAAAGGGGAAAAAACTGTAGAAGGAAGAGGCAATTTATAGATAGCAGAAACATCTACAAGAACATTAAAGCTACTTCCAGGCTTTGTGTATCCTAGACTTAAATATAGGATATTTGATTGAATTACCTAGCTCAATTTATTTGACACCTTAAACTCTTGTCAAGACCAAGCAGTTGTAATTAAATCAATTGAAATATGCTTGGAAAAGCTCATTTATTTTGCTTATCAAGACAGAACTGATGAACGTTAAGGAAGGCAACAAGAAAGTTAGTGGAATCTTGATACTTCTAATTTATGTTCTTAAAAATATAGATTTAGAAGAAACTTTTGAAGACTTGAATGTAGATAAAGTGATATTCTTAAACAACTGTAATTACTGGATTTAGAGTGCCTTAGTTTTGTGTTGCTTAGGGACAAGACAGCTTACTGGTGCCCTTTGGAGAGTCTTGGAGAGCTCCATTGAAAAAAAAGTACTGGAGAGATACAGTTTTGGGTGAAGATGTCTTACGCTTAATTACCCTGTTGGACTTACTTGAAGATAATTCTCTTTTGATAGTAGATGGGTTTATTATATACCTGGAAAATGTTTGATAATGTTCAATCTCGAAGATTAATAGTTAATATAAAAATGTCCTGAGACAATTAACATAATAAGGTTCCAAACCGTAAAATAGTTTAAGATTAGAAAAATAGACATTTGTCATCAGTGGTCCATGCCTTCAAAATGAAAAAGTTATTTCAGGAAGATTGCTCCTCGCTCTTTCTCTGCTGTATATTTCTGTTCCCTGTTGGCTGGGGTGCTGTACGGTTCGAGGGGTGTGTGAGCTGCTCGTTGACTTTGTTGCGGGGAGCGCGAGAGGCTCTTTGCCTGCATTTTCAGATAGCTGGTATTGTGTCAGAATTACCAGGGTGAAGGGCTTTGTTGTTGTTGTCTGAGGGTTTATTTTTATTTGTAAACTAAAGTAACTATGCCGATAAACCCACTACTGGTACATTAGCTTCCTCAGAGGGTTGTCAGCCGTCACTGGTACTGTCAAATAGCGTGGGGCAGTAGGAGTAGCAGGAGCAGAATGGGTCTGTTGGTGTTGAGGACTTGATGCCCGTGTTGTTGGCGTTTCTGGAGGCTTTAGCTCCGTCTGGTCCCGTGTCCTTTAGTGGTTGAAGTGTATCTTCCAGCATAGTTGCAGCCGGAGGGCTCCGGTGGGTTGCTCTGAGACTGCTGAGTGTGAACCCAAGCACTATAAGTGAGATGATGAGAGGATGTGTTTCAAAAGCTCACGCTAGATCTAAACTTGAAAACTGGTGCAGATTTGTGGTAGACAACATCTTGCCTTATGGGAAGGCAGAAGATGCCACTCCTAAAGTTTTTGTTTGTGTTAAGCTCCTTGTGAAAGGATTGAGAAGCACGCAGCAGTTGATAAAGCAGGGACAAATCTGATGTGAAAAAGCTGTAAAAGAGGGTTAAGAGCCCCCAGTCAACCATCAAAGGATAGCAGCAAATCAGGTGAAACCTGTGCAGAGGTTTCTGAATGCCTGAATGGTTTTTTTTTCCCCTGTACTTGAGTTCCTTAGCTTAGCTCTGCTCTTCCTCGGGGCTGGATGGACACTCCTCATCTGCGCTGAGCAATGTCCTCTGAATTAACCCGCCTTCCAGTAGACGGTTGTTTGAACTAACCTGGCTGGACTTTGTTTATCGTCTGTGTTCAAAGAGAGTTAAAAAAAATAAGTACTGTTTTATAACATATATGATACTGAAAGGATGAAGAGACAATGATTATCCCCCCCACCCCCCTGCCCCGACTTTAATGTGCAGGTTTTTAAATATTACTGTGTAGGAGTTCTGATCCCGTGTGGTGCTCAGGGACAGAAGTTGTTGGCTGTTTACGTGTATGGTGTGCTTAGCATTTTTCTCCAAACTCTATTTCCGAGTTGTTCTACTGTCATGTTGTGTCATAAATGAGGATTCTTCTTAAGAAGATGATCAGGAGCAGAAGCTAAAATAATCCAGTTAGTATGTTGTTTCTTGAACAACAGAATTGTTAAGGTCTGTTTTCCCACAGACTCGTGTGCCTTTTGTGCCTTCCAGCCCTCTGGTCTCCTGTAAAACCTCCAGACTATCTATCCACAGGATCTCAAGGTTCCCCGGCTCCTCTTAGCTCTCCCTCCCGGTGTCAGAAGGGCCAGCGCTGGGTTTGCTGGCTGAGCGGGAAGAGGTGTGTGGCTGTTCGTTTTGTACCTGGTCAGGGTGGACGAGGGGTAGGGACGGGGCTGTGGCTTTTTCACTTACTGGGAATACGAACAGGGTCTGTCTTACCTACATAGCTTCTGATTTTCAGAAAACTTGTAGAACTTGGTATGTTTGAAGTTTCTCTCCCTCTGTGAAATTGGGCTGATATTGGTCAGTGGGATCTGCGTTTCCCAGGGGTGCACTGACAGACACACAGACAGTGATGGACAGTGCTGCAAGTGTATAAGCCTTATTTTCTCTAGAAACCAGGCTGTAAAAAAAATCAACTGTAACAGAAAAAGCTTATCAATGTTGATGCTAAAGAATACAGCCCTTCAAAGAGTACAATAAGGAAATAAAACCCATGACATAAGATACTGTTGCTTTAAAAATTTGTGACCGGATGGTCTTTGTTAACATAACAAAGGAAAATTTTAAACCCAAATAGTTTCACTGATCACATCAACAAAGAGAAACCACCAGCCTCAGGGCTGCTACTGGAGCAGCCCAGGCTGTGGTTCTGCAGCAGCCCAGCAGAGTCTCCTCTCTGCTCCAGTCCCTCTGACCAGTAAGTGAAATGGGCTGGGATGTGTTCCTTCCCCTGGGGACCAAGTGGTGTGCCCCAGGCTGCATCCTCCCAGCCAGACTCCTTTCTCCACACCTGGGGGACCTCCCTGCCTTGCCATAGGGACCAGGGACCAGCCCTCTCCCATGTGGAGCTTTGGGCTGCTCTGGGGCACCCTCCAGGAGAAGGCTGTGCCATTGGCATTGTCCCTGGCTGTGCCGAGATGTGCCGGCAGCCGCGGTTGTGTCGGGTTATGTAGTTATACAGGGACGAGCGTGGTATGGTGCTGGAACCCCTCGCCCTGGACCTGCTGCTTTACTGCTAGGGCTGTCCTTTCCCCCTTCTAGCAGTTGTATGTTTTTATTCCACCCCTTTTTCCTGTGATTCTGTGTTGAAACAGTTCGGTTTACTAAGCTGGCCCAAAAATGTGGCTAACTGGAGGGCTAGCTGGGTGCCAGAGCTGCCTCGGGGAGTGTGACGGGAGTCAGATGGGCTGAGGCTGTCGCGGAGCCACAGCCTGTCACAGCACCAAACTCTTCCCGGTGCGGTGAGAGGGAGCTGTGCCCGGGAAGGGGAGGCTGAAACTCCCTGCACCAGCTGCTCGGTGAAAACTAACGTCTTTCGACTACGTGCTGAAAGGCAGCAAATGGCACCGGGCAGAGGAACGAGTAGCTCCTCAGACTGACTTTGCTGTCGGAGAAAGCATCGCTGAGCTATAGTCACAATGCACAATCAAATAGTACCTGCTGAGCCGGAAGGGATGCAGAGGAAGGAGGTGTGGAAATTAGAAAGCATTCCTTCTATTTTCATCCACGCATTTCTAAACACCAAGAACACTATTCCATGATTTTTGTTACGTTGCTGCTTCAGCGCTTGTAGTGAAAAGTATTGTGTGTGCCGTCATACATACAAGACGGCACAAAGGTAATACCTAACGTTCTTCCAAGTATTTGGTTGGTATTTAAGTTAACTTGCATGAAGTTTGGTATTTAAGTTAAATTAGGTCTCCTCAGTATCTGGAAAATTCTCCCAAATTATAACGTAACTGCTTTGCAATGTAATAAATTAACCGCTGTCAAGACGACTTGCGTTGCTTTGGAACGTGGCATGGCCATGCCTTACTCTGGGGGATTCCTGCTGGAGAGGCCGGGATTGCTCCTAATCCTGGGGAATGATTGAGAAAAAATATCCAACAACGGTGCAGGGTCACAGGTGATACCAGTACTTCTTGGTTTTGCGGATTTCTGTTTTACAGCCTATAGTTCCGGGTGTATGGGGGGAGTGTGGAGGTCAGTGGGCTTCAGCCACCCCTTTTCCATTCGGATTTACCAGTGTGGCGCGCGAGTCTGTGCCCTGTCATCCAGATGGGCAACCTCCCTTGCCTCTGACTCAAAAAGCCTCTCGGGTGCCAGGCACACTAAAACATTAGCTGATTTTGCATGGTTTTTCGTAAGAAGGCCAACTTGTACCACACAGCATCAGTAGTGGTAGTGTTAATAGTTCTATAGCTCCGGCCTGTTGCTCAAACACAAACTCTCCAAAGTAAGGCCCTGGACAAACGCTGTCTCCTCACTCCACACAGCAATTCTCCGCTTGTTTACAGAGCACTATCTGCTCCTTTACGGCCATAAAATAATTATTTCATTACATCTCGCGCATTTTAAAGTGGCAGAGATATGTTAGACTGGAGGCAATCAGTTTGTGAAACAAATAAGTGAAATTCAGGGTAGAATCAAAGAGCAACGGAAACGTTACAGTGTGTGCGCAGGGCACTTGTGGCTTACAGCATTTTTGTTGGTAGCTTGTGCTTATTGTACTTGAAGTTATTGAAATAATGACCAGAAACTTCCTATAACTTTCCACTGAATAGCCAATGAGGTTTGGTTTTTCTTAAAGATTTTTCACCCAAAATAAAATGGGGGGAAAAAAAAAAAAAGAGAAAGAAAATAAAATGTGTAAATTAGCCTTGTGATGGGATCGGATGGGTCCCTGGAACTCATTTCAGTTAATTTTTTGACACTGCATGGGGGTCAAGTGCGTAGTGTCTTAGTATTATGTTTTAAGGTTATATGTAAAAACATAATACCACTTGCAAATTAGTAAAGCTGCTAAAACTTTAACACTGATTTCTGTATCAGTTTTAGCTTAGGTATGTGCATGAACTACCAAATTAATCCGAGACAGGAATTTGTAAGAATGAAGTTTTCCGTGCAAGAAACACCAGAATGGGCTATGAAAGAGTCAGGTTTAAATCAGCGGGTGTGTGTAATGGAAAAGGGTTCGTTTAAAATCTGTATGGACAGTGACTGATAAAAATCTTGACCGTGATGGCATTTTCCCTGTTTTTAACAACAAGAGTTGGTTTGGTTTTTATTTTTTGTTTTTAAATCAGGAAAGCCAGATGTGAGAAGAGCAGAGTAGCAGCCCCTTACAAGGTAGAGAGCACAGTTTAAACTCTTTTGAAAGGTTTCTAAGCTATATAGTGCACCAAGGAAAAATGTTTTCCAGGGCAGTAAGAATCATACTATCATTTAAAGAGTTTTTGTCCTACAACAAAAATAGTCTGCTATTTTTAAGGCCAGAGGAGCAGCCCAAAATGTTATCTAGCCTTTTAAAAGACAGCACCCTGACAAAGTCCCGTGGAATATGTGACTGGGGCTCTGATCCCTCAGCGAGATTAGGGTGAGGTGGAGCGAGATCAGGTGTTCTGGTGAAGTTTACCAAAATGCAGCTCCCTTCTGCGTACACCTTGCAAAAATGACTAGTTTCTCCTAACGAACACAGGAGTTACTCCATGGCTTCTGTACTCCAACACAGACTTATTAATCTTGATTATTTTATTTTTTAATTTTTTTTTTAATTAGAAAGGTACCTAAAATGGATGAGATGAACGATTAAAAGAATAGCTAATTAGATTTATTTTTTTTTTTGTGGTTGGACACCATCCTGGTGGGTCCGTTCAGGAAGTGTTTAGCAACCTGTCTGTACCACGGGCTGTAACAAGAGGGAGACGACTTCCAAAAATAGGCTCCCTGTGTGCCCAGCAGCGTGGATTAAATGTCCGGAGCGGCTGATGTGTCCGGAGACAGCTGGGCCCTCCCAGAACCTCCGAGGAACGGTGCTGGTCCTACTGGAATTCCTTACTCGTTCCTCTGCAACTCCAGCGCCGCAAACTTTTATGTCAAAACGTCTCGGCTCTTGGTGCCCCCCCCGGGATCTGAAGATGACTAATGTAAATTCTCCTCGTGGCAACCTCAGAGGTTGTAAATAGTGTCTTTCTTCAGCAGCGGATTTTGAGGTTCTGTTCTGAGATTGTCTTCCACGGTTAACCCGGCTCTCCGTTTTCCTTTGTTGGTTCGTTGTCTGACCCAGACTGAAAAGACTGAATTAATTACAAGCGTGTACCCTCAGTCGCAAGGAGAAAAATATCTTGGCTGGGAGGGAATAAACTTTGAGTTCCAAATGCATAGAGTATAATCAAAACAAAGGCTCACGAGCAAAACAATGGTGCCTGGAAATATGATTGCTGCAGCAGAAAAATAAAGTAACAGAAAATCTATTTTCTGTTAAGGCCAATTATAAAAAGCCGTCTTCGTTCTTTGGCAAAATCTGTCTAAGAAAATATTTCTTTTAGGGGAGACTCTTAAGCTTCGGGAGCATAGAGCTACGTGTGTGAGCCCAGGGCAGACCGTGTCCCGTGGTTAAAACAAGGGCACCGAAGCCCAGGGTTTTCAAGTGTGGTTTTATTTCCGGTTGAAATGACTTTGTAACCTGAGAGATACGGAGGAGAATAAAAGGTGCTTTCCATGAAATAAGAAAAAATTAGAGGTGCCATTTGCATTGTGTCTGGGAGTTATAATTGCTGGCTATTGTTGGGATGAAACTTGTGGTTTCTTTATACGTTTATCCAGATTTCATAACCAAGCACCAACATTTGAATATTGTGTGCTTTGCTACTTTTATTTCGCTCTTACCTACACTATACCAGCATTATGTCCAGACTTCTTTGAACCGTGGTTTCCTCGTTAATAGTTGTCTCTCTGGGAGGCAGTGGCAGAAAAACACACTTGAGGAGTTGATAAGAGTGACAAGTAATGCCATGTGCTGCAAAATAGGAACTCCATCAGCTGGAATAACACGAAATTGCAGTGATTTTGTAGGGAAGGAGAATATTCTAAGTTGATTAAAGAAAGTCCAAGAGTCTTTGAGGGGGGAAAAGTCTCAACATCTTTGAACTAACAAAAAGCATTTCCTTGAAGTTTGTAAAGTGCTTTGGGGCCTGTCTGGGTGAGAGACTTTGTCTAGAAGCAATTTTCCTTGACTTTGCGGTGAGTCCAGACCGGGACATCGTTTCGCTCGGGTTATCGCTTGTCCCCTGTTTCTCTCCCCACCAGGCACAGGCTTGGCAAGGTTTTGCCCCTTTCTCACGGGGACTCGGGCTTCTTTGTGCCCAAGCATAAGATCTTGTGTTTGTGGACAGCATCACTAGTACCATGGGAGCAGACTTAGCTCCACGGCCACGGCTTCTCCTTGGGATGTTTCTTCAGACTTGAAATCTGGGTGACGTCGCAGTAGTGAAATGTGCTGACAAAATATGACGGGGATTATTTATTTAGAGGGAAACTGAAGAAAACATTTGTTCTTGGTTCCTCTTCCTGTGGATTTGATCCAGCTTTGAGTGGAATGAAGAGGTTTTTCTCAGCAGCGATGTCTGCCTTGTCTGAGCCGGAAGATGGTGGGACACTGATGGTGTTCAGGCTTGGAATACGTAGTGTTCGGTGGTGGCAGCTCAGGGTGGTTATGGAGTGCCAGATTAAATGTAGAAATCGTTCAACACCGTAATGTTACATTTTCTTGTCAGTTCTCTCTTCCTATTGTTCCTCACTATTGTTCTTTTACCATCTTAAACTTTTTCCTGTATCAAAAAGCCTTAAACCCTGTAATTATATGTGCCTTACCTATTTTTTCTTTTAATAGTTTTGGGAAAACCAGATAAAACAGTAGTACCAGATGTGGTGGGGAAATAAATCACCCCAACAGTATTTCATGGAGGTATATTCTTATTTAGAAATATGAGTCATTCTCAGGAATTTCTTTCCTGTAGGTGCGTGGTACCTGGGCCGTGGAATAACAGCAGTATTTACAGGGTAGTGAAGGTGACAGCTGAATGTGTGGGGACTCGGGAAAAACGGGGCGTTTATTGCAGCTGTAGCTTGTTCAGCCGCTGCTTTTTCACAGCTCCTTCATGTCTTATTTTCCTGTCTCTCAAATTGCTTGATGAGAATTCCATTTAGTCCCTCTTTGCCTTGTATTTCTCTTCTGAACATTTGAGGTTTTTCCGCTTCAGTATCAGCTTTTGGGATGTGAAGGAATCGCGCTGTTGCCCAGCAGGAGGATTTTGAGCACAGGGTCCCGAGAGCGAATGTGCTGAAGGGAGAACTGCCGTGCAGAAGCTGCTGGGGGTGGTTCCGTCCCATCCCACGTGCCGCGACCGTCCGGCCGCTCGCTCCGGTCCGAGTCCGGCTCCCGGCCACCAGCCGGTCCCCACTCAACGGCGCCAACTGGGAGACCTGGCCACACAGTCGTTTATTCGGGCACGCTGTGGTGGAATCCCGATTGTAGGCGTTTGAGGAAGGAAATGCACGTACATGTTTAGACTTGGTTATTTTGACTGAGAGAGCGTGTATTGAAGTATTGTAGTCTGGGTCCTGCTTGTTTTGGGAAAGAAACACAAATATGTATCGGGCATTAGGAAAGCAAACTTGTGTCAGCGAGAGGATTGTAGGGAACTGTTGCTAAGTCCGTTAGAGATATTTATAACCCGAGGCTTGATACCCAGGAGGTGGAATGAGCCAAGGAAGGAACTCTCTGGCAATAGTGTACAGATGAGCTGAACGGTTCCTTGCTGGATAAACACATCCTCGCCATTGACATCATTAAATTGGTTCATCTTTTGTCTGCCTCGTATTTGTCTTAGTTCTAGAAAAAACAGACAACTTGTAGTATAGAAAATTTTAAGTAATATTTTCATTCTCGAATTGGAATTTCACTAGTGTCAGTCTCCTTTCAATGTATTACAATTTTGTCTAATTCCTTTTTACGCATGTTTGTTTTTAGTATAGTCTTGTTTAATTCCCAGGACATGACAGTCATCTGAGATTTCTCACCAGAGTATTTTAAAAGACGGCTGTTTTATAAAGTCACATTGCAGGATGCTTTCCAGTTTTTCAAAATGTACAAGTGACATTTTAATGACTGTGGCTTACATCTTTGAATATACTAAATACCGCTATATTTTAGTGTTCATTTACTTAATTCCTAATTCCCCATGGTAAATGATTATCTATTGTCAATCAAAATCTTGAATTAGCTCGGTGTGACTCTCTTCTTACCTTTCAGAGGTTTTTTTGAACTAGGTAAATGAGAATTAAGAATCTCACTTGTGTATATGTTTATATACTCACAGGTATATGTTAGGGAGTCCTGACTGAGTTGATTCCTTTTATAAACTGATTAAACTGGCATAAAAACGCTCGTTGGCTCAGTTTGCCAGCCTGGTCTCTGGGAGGAGACAGACTCTGAAATGAGTGTGGGAAAGAAATGAGGAGGCAGAGGAGGAAGCAGAGGTTCCCTCGTGCCATCGAACCGTATCTTAAAGTACCTTTGAGAAGTTTGCTCTGGTGATTGCATATTCTTGTACCTTCTCTCCTTTATCTTTCTGATTTTATTCCCTTTTTCCCACCTCTCAACTTCTCAGCATCACTATGGTTCCTGTACGCAAGGGGCCATGGTGGGAAATAGGCTCCCTTCTCGCTCTGTACCCACACGGGGCTTCCTGGCAGGAGGGATTGCAAACAAAAATCCACTCAGCCTGTGGAACAGAGAAAATAATGGTGAGCCAGCCTGGATGGGCCAGGGCTGGTGTTGGAGGCAGGGGGGGAGCCTGGCGTCCCCGTTGGAAACCAGTTGAAGCTGGGATGGTTGAGGTGTTTATGACTCCGCTGTCTGCACTCCTCTGGTCGCTTCTGAGATTGCTGGCTGTGAGCTGTGTGTGTCTCCTTCCAGGGTACAGATTGAAGACTCTCAGAGAGTTATAATTCAACCAAAATAATTCCTAAACAGGTTGATAATACTACTAATAAAATTCCCTTTCCAAAGCACGGAAGGACTTGAGCTCCATGGAGAGTTTTAAGAATATTTTTAACGTGCCAAAACAGTGGTGCTTTTCTGTAACTTCATTCCAACAAATTGCTAACTATTTAACTTGAAACATTAATATATTTAAAATATTTGGTTTAAAAGTTTTTATGGCCATTTTCTGTCTTGGGCTGTATTTCCTGCTAGGGTTGTGAATTAGTTCATCTCCCACATGCGAGAATGCTGAGAAACCTTAAATGTAATTGTTCTTTTTTCAGCCGCCTGGGATAATATGATTTTGGTAAGTCAGACTAACCTAAAGTACGTGATTTAATCCACACAATGGTGATTAAAAAGTAATGCTTTCCTCAATATTTCTGAAGTGAAAATACATTATATGTTTTAAGGTGTCTTTGGACCATCCTGTCCATTGATGTTTGATAATTTCTTCAATTTTATAATTAGATCCTCCTGATTTGTACAGCGGTACAATAGGAGTGTGTGTCTATTGGGGTGGCTCCTTCCCACCATAAATCATACCCAGAAAATTAATCTGGCAGCAGTTTGTAAGGAAGAGAAGTTGAGATGCAAGTTCTGATAACAGGCATATTTGTTTTACATCTTTGTGTAAGAATGTTATTTTTATCTTTTTATTTTTCTAGTGGCAAGGAGTAGGAACAGAAAATTGGATTAAAATCTTTGGGAATTCTTTTTCCATTATTTCTCTGCATGGCTTTTTTCCACATACAGTAGATTCTTTTAAAAGAAATGCAAATTCTTTTGCCAATATTCATAGTGAAGGGATACTAATGTGGACTCCAAGTTTTAATGCTTCTGTTACTAGAGGGCGCAAGATTATAAGGAACCAGGTTTTATAAATTTAGCCTGTAGTTTCTGTTGTTTCTCCTTACGCCTCAAATATCAGATATTTGCTGTAGTTACTTCAGTCATTTAAGAATCTTGACTTGTCCTTTTCCCGTCTGTAGCCAGTCGTTGTGTTGACTGCTGATGGAAAATGCTGCACCTGTACATCTGAGAAACGAAATCCCATGTTTGCTGGCAGTTAAAACAATTATTGTATGTAACTAAAATATTTCACTCTTGACAATATCAATTGTGTATTTTTTTTGCTAAGTCTTCTAAAAATAGTGTCAGTAGTTATGTCATTCTTCATGAGCTTGAACAGCTTTCATTTGAGATTGAGATTTACCTAATTGCGAGCAACTTCAACTGGGTACAGGTTTCGGACTGTTTTTTAAAAATATGATCACAATATTTCCGTGTTTGTGAATCATGTCTGTTGTCTTTTCTTAAACCAGAGAGCTGTTGTGACTTTACTTGTATTTTAATGTTATAGTTTATTTATTTTGTCTGTTCAGCAAAAAAACCCATGAACTCCAGAAAGGCAGATACTGATTTCTATCGTGATAAGCATAGGCTTTTCTTTAAAAAAAAAAAGCTTTTTGTCATGACTTCAGGTAGGAAATGCATACTAGTCTGTTACTGGTATTTCTGTGCATTACAACTCAGAGGGATTTCTTGCTACTACTTTTCTCTGCTCCTGATCCAATACATGCGTAATTTTAAGCACATGAGTTGTCCCAATCAAATCAACCCAAGTAGGAGCTTCACTCCGCTGTGATCAATCCTGCCCTTGCCTGAGTTGTCCTGCAGCCTGATCTCTTTCCCAGATACACTTGTGATGGGGATTCCTCAGTAGGTCCCCCAGGTTGGTTGGTAGGTTTCATAGGTTCCTCAGTTGGACTGCTGTGTCCTCACCCATCCCAAATGCACAGGCTCATTTACCAGGTCTTCTTCTGTGAACACTTGACACACATTTAGATATATGCCTTATCTCAAATTTAATGTAGAGACTTAAAGTATTGTGAGGAGCAGAGAGCTGGAAAGGACTGCCTGGGTGGTTGAGGCCAGTCGCTCGGTGCTGGAGATACCACGTGGCCCTTTGCATCTTAAAAGCGGGTAGATTTTTTTGTTCCTACTACTGTGATTGGAGGTTACGCAGAAACCTCATTGGTCTAATGGTTAGATGTGTCCGTAACCACATGATACTCATTTGTTCTTCTGCCAATGTTATGCTTTAAATTAAATAGCTCTTCTCTTTGATTTAAATGAAGCCATATATAATATGGCTGTAAAAGCTCCGTGTGCCAGAACACTGTCAGTGTTACAGCAATTTTGAATTCATGATTTCTTCACTGACTAAGTATTGTTGTTTTTCCCTTTTCCAGCTTTACATGTGTTACACATGAAGATGAGGCTGAGAACGCGGAAAGCTTCTCAGCAGTCGAATCAAATTCACACCCAACGCGCTTTGAGGGCGAAGAGGAAACACTCGGAGGTGGAGGAGAGCTTACCTGGTGGCGGAGGAAAACCCCAGAAAAATGAAACCGGCTTGTTGTCTTCAATCAAAAAGTTTATTAAAGGAAGCACACCCAAGGTACACCGTCAGTGGGTTCCTTCTTTTGTTTTTTAATTAGGTCATATTCAGTTAAATTTGATTTAAAAACATCCCTGTTAAGAATAAGCAAATGTGTCGTGGTGGAAGCAAAACCTTTTTGTAAAGAACTGGAAGGCAAAAAGTACCTGTGACAGTTGTGTCAGGTAACAGATATTTTTTTAAAAAAACCCAAACCAAAAAGCAGGCCTTCCAACCCTACAGGAGTCAATTGTAGCCGTATTTAAGACAGTCCAATAAATCACAAGATTTATTACCTAAGTATTCCTTTGTGAAAATACTGACTCATAAATTCAATAGATTTTTAATTTTAGGTTAAAGGATTCTGTGAATTTGCGAGTTACCAGTACTGGCAACTAAGAAAAGCAAGGCTGTAAGCATAAATTTGCTGAATATTTTTAGCACTTTTATTCAAAATTGTTTAGGAGTCCATCAATCGATAAAGGTCTAACCCCATAAATTCTACTACGATGACATTGCTGGGACCACTCGGTGGGTTCTTGCAGTCAGCGCTACCCCCGCTTCGTTGGTCCAGGTCAATCATCATTGGGGCTAAACCAACAACCTCATCTGTCTTGATCCGGACAGAAATCGGAACTTTACTAATCTTCACAAGTTAAAACCTATTCCATGTTCATTTTGAGGGTGAATTTTACATATATATTTTACTTTGATAGGCTGACTACAACCTTGCAATTGCTTTGAAAACCTGTGGTTTTTTTCTGCAAAGAGAGGCCAGTTAAAAACCCCATTTCATTCGCTCCCAGCAGTCCAGATACTGAAATTATGTAGCTGTAAACTTTAAAGAAGAGTAGCCAAGAAGTCATAACTAAATTAAAACATATCCCAGATGAATTACTTCCTAAATAAAATATGATATAAATTCAGAAGTATTTTCTGGTTTTTGAAGTAAGTGTTCAAACAATAACTTTGTAACAAGCTGACGTTGAAATAATTTTAATTGAAGTAACAGTATATCCTTACATTGCCAAAAATATAGTGAAATTTAATATTTCATGGCATGTGTTAATTGCCTATCATAGAAACACTGAGGTACCAGCAAAGACATTGTTCAGTAAAAATACACGGTGAGATCTGCTTATGTTTTGTTTTTCATTAAACCGGGACAATTAATGTATTTTACACTCAGCATCGATATTGTAGCACGCTGTGTTGTAGCACAGCGGTGCAACGGTTTGGCTGCAAAACCACTGCAAGAACATGCTGAAATCTGAGCAAAACATCTCCCATTGGAATTTTAAGATAAGGGAAATATGTCTGGTTTTCCTCTCCTTTGTCCCTCTAAGGTTTTGTTAACTTTCTCTCTTCCCCTCTTCTCTTCCTCTCCCAAATCTTTGAATTACACTTCATTCTTTTTTTTTCTTGACAGGGTTTTTAATAAAAAATGCCCACATTTTTCTCCCGTTTCCTTTTGTGTCCTCTCCTGGGCCTGTAGCGGGACTTGGAGAGGTTCCAGCGGCATTAGCATGGCACGATACCGATACTGCCGGGCGATCTTCCAGAGCCTTAATGACTTAACAGAGTGGTCTGTGGTTGCCATGGAAACGTTATAACTCTTCAAGATGGTGTATGGGTACAACTTGCATAGGAGTTCCTTTGTGGGGATGCTAAAATCCAAATGGCCACCGAGGGTGTAGGATTTATGGCAGTGTCTTCATCCCACGTATGTCCTGACAGTTTCCATCGTAGCTCTTGGTCACTTACCTGCTACTGGAAGGGTGTCGTGGGAGAAATGTTCCTTAAACAAACAAAACCTCGGCAATCATGATAGCTCTTTAGTCACAGAAAGCAGACACTAGAATGCAGCTCTTCAAACATGGGTGGTGGTAGGTCAGGTGTTGAGATCTTCTGCTACCTCAGGGTCAGCGATGGTATGGAGTGTGCAGCAGGATTGGTCACCTACAGAATGACAAATCTGATATACCAGGGAAACTGATACACCTGTGTGTACAGGAAGGACCATTACAATTGTTAAATGTTAATATCAGAAATATTGCTGTTGCAAGTTCCTCTAAACTCGTTCAATTTTAGGAGTTCTAGCACTGCCATAAATTGCATTGTCTTCCAGTGTGTTGTCGCGACTCCTAGTCCCGGTTTAGGGCATTCCCTAAAACATACACGGTCTCTGAAAATAGCCTAAGAGCAAACAAGATGTTTCTGTCGGGGTGGCATTGCCGTGCTCCTTGTGGCACAATCATTGGTAATAATGGGTTATCTTGAGTTGAATAGATTGTGGAACTCAAACAGTTCATTATATAAATACATATAAAAGGTAGATTTAATTCTATATCTGTGCAATAAAATTTTGAGTGGATAAACCAAATAGCACAATAACTTGATATAACATTTCGCTTTTGAATTCTGTTCACTCGTACAGTTGGGGCAGGGCATTGTGAGCTTCCCCACCACATCAGGATGGCTCCTCCTCTGGAGGACAAGAGGGGTCTCCAGATGCAGTGAATTCTTTATGCCTCTGCTGATACTTTCAGCCAGATTCCCTGTTTCCATTGCCATTTTTGTAACGTTTCTGCACTTGTTTTCCGTAAAGCAGAATGAGAGCACAGCTCATTTTATGAAGGCCAATAGATAGCTTTTAGAAGTTAATTAATTTCTCCCATTTTTTCCTTGGTGTTGAACATTTGAACAAACGACCTAGAAGATGAGGCGCGTTACTGTTCTTTTACCAACTCAGGGAGCCATCCGTCTGCTCTCACGATCTGGATTTATGGTATATACAGTACTGTTAATTCTGAGTGGCAGTAATTAGGTTGTTCTCACCGAGCTCGGTGGTGAAGGCTCTTGCCAGTGGGGAGCTCTGGGGATCAGTGGTGGTCACTTGTCTTCTGATAAAGGTGTCAATGCATTTCCGTGATTGTTCGTATTTCTTCTACCAACTGTACTGTAGTATGGGCTTTAGAGTAATTTTTCTGAAAGATCTATTTACTTTTTCTTTTTGGAGCACGCAAACTGTTTTTCTCTTTTCTTTTTAAAAATGTGAAACTGCTGCTCCAGAAAGTAATACTGTGACTCTAAAATTGAAATTTTAATTAACTTTTATGTGGTCTGTGGCCTTGTTATTTATTCTGATATTTAGTTCCATTTATTTTGCATTGTCTCACACCCTACATTTCCATGTACTCTATATGGTCATGCTTTAGATACCAGATTGCTATTTTATTAAATTATAATAGGTGCTTTGGGGAAAAAGGGGAAGAAACCTGTCTTAAACGTGTGTGCCTACATGTAAATACGTAAAACTGCTTGGTTCTGTATCATTGATGTAAGTGCCAAATGGAGAACAGGCATTTCCCTGAAGGTAAGAAAAACCATTGGGTCACAGTCCTCACCTACAGCATTTCAGCAGCTCCTTTTGCCGTGGACTGAGCAGCAGCAGGTTCCATTCTGGTACAGAATTTCACATGGGACGCTGTTGTGCACTTTACTTCCCGTACATTTAACAGGCAGAGAAATCAAGTTTCAGATAATTTATTTGCCTTGTCTCTACATTTCACCAACTCCATAGCAATTAAATGCTTACAAATTGGCTATGCAGTGAAATAGTACTTAAAGCCAGTTGTTCTACTGTAGAAGTTCCAAGTACAGTTTTCTTTTCCGGTACTTTGCTATTTACCTTGAGTTGTGTCTGTTTAAATAAGTTTAAAGTTCCAGCTGGGCAGATACAAATTCTGCATCTGGACGTGGAACAATAGATGGATCTTTGTGAAACTTTCCCTAACAGCCACCCTTTTCTGGTGGTACTCAGCGGGGAAAAGAGGCACTATTCAATATGTTTCTTTCCTCCTCTTTTCTGTTTTAAGGAAGAAAGAGAAAATCCTGCAAAAAGAAGTAGAATTGAACGGGATATCGATAACAACTTGATTACATCCACACCTCAGACAGGAGAAAAGCCTAACAAACAGATCTCTCGAGTACGGCGGAAAAGTCAAATGAATGGAGGTTTGTAAATATTCTAATTGTAGGTTGTTCCAGTGTAAGAGTGATTCGGTGGTGTTACAGCTGATAACTACTGTAGGACGTCTCATCAGTGGGGGAGGTTGTTAAGGGTTTGGGATTGACTTCAGTGGGAGCCAGGCTGAGCTCACAGTAGCAAAATAAGATTTCTAAGACTGTAAGCAGCAGTTCCAACATTTCTTCTCAGACACATCCATTGTATCTTTGTAAGAACAATTTGGATATGTGATCATGACCAGCTATTTTGGAACTAATTTAGCTTTTCTTTTCTTAAGCATTATTCCAAAAAGCCAATGATAATTTTTTTTTAGTTAGCTCTTCTGTCATTTTCTCACCAAAAAAAAAAGTGAAATAAGACTTCCCAACTCATGTCCTTGGTGGAAGCAACCAAGTGTCCTTAGATATGGAAAGCACTTGTCAAACAGACAGGTTTCTGTCGTGGAATTGTAGGAACATTTGGATTGGAAGGGACCTCTGAAGGTGATCTGGGCCAGTGCCTTGCTCCACTCACAGTGTGGATCCAGCTTGAAGGGAGATCTGGCTTTGGAGTCAGAGCCTCATCCAGTCAAGTTCTTAGTATCCCTAAGGATGGAGATTCCACAACCCTTTCCCAGAGTCTGACTACCTCCCCGTGAAAATTGTTTCTTTTTGAATATCTCTAATAAATGATAAAATGGTCAATGACATTTAAAGTATCAGCTGTGATTCCAAATTTGACTTCTAAAAAAAATTTTTTTTAACTTCTTTTCTAAGGAAACAAGACCTAGGTCATCGTGCTGCCTGTCCATGTTCCCTCACTCCTCATTCCCCCAAGAGCTCAGGACACTGTTTGGTTTCTGCCAGGTTTGCCAGCAAGGCAGAGCTCGCAGAAATTTCAGAGTCCAACAAGGTTTGCAAAGGTGCTAGCGAAGTAGAGGATAGAGCTCCCAATGAGCGACTTCAGTGGTGGAAGGGTTATAGAGTGAGAGCATTACCTGGGTCTAGGAGAAACCCCTTTTTCCAGTATTTGTGACGTTAATTGAGGTTTTTTGCCTCCTGGAGAGAGAATGGGTATGTGATGCATGCAGACAGCACTCAAAGATGAATCTGTTGACTTAGATGAAGTGGTGTGAGACACACACCCAGAGCACACTGAACCCACATCGCTGTTACAGCGATAGAGGTTCGTGGTTAAGATATTCCATATTACGAAGGTACAGAGCTGCAGCTGGCCCCGTTTTAGACAGAAACACTGGGAAGCATGAAGTCCTCGAGCAGCTCCAGCAGGCTCAGCTGACCAAAGGGCTCTCAGCTCACGTGCACAAAATACATGTGCTTACTTCCATATGGACAGGCATCTCACAGACTGGTTCCTGCGAAGGAAATAATTTCATTTCAGTCTCCGAACTGCCTCTTGGATCGCAGCCATGAGATGGCGATTTTTAGTTCTAGCATGTACTTCACTGTAAATGCACGTTTATAGAGAACCTTAACTGTTATGTTTGTAATGTGACGGTTTATTTAATTCTGTCCTTTGTTACCTGTGATAACAACTACACATTATTTTACTTCATAATCGTATTTATGCATATATGTGTGCATGGGTATATATGTGGAGAACAACAAGCTATGGACTTGATGGTGTGCAGTTTGGAGGTTCAGCCCGTGGGGTTCCATGGCCACTTTCTCCTGTTCCCCTCTAGTGGAGTCCCCCCAGCACTGACACCTATTTGTTGGGGAAGGTGCGTGGCGTCCTTAAGTCTGTCTTCCACCATCAGGCCCATACAAAGGATTTAAACTTCTGTTCTTTGTTGAACTATAGCATACTTTATATATAGTGCTTCCTAATTTGAAGTGCTAAACTTAAGATGGTGTTTAAAATTGGCATTTTGGTTTTATGTTGATACTAAATTGCTAGCTCTTTCTTTTTTCTTTTTTTTTTTTTTTTTAATTAAATACTTAGTCCAATTTTTTTGTCGACCCAGCTGAACCATGAGCAAGAGGGATCTTCCCTTTAGTGAGAATAATAACAATAAAAGAAAGGATGTGACTGGAGAACAGAAGCATGGTATTACACCTCGTAACTTTTCTTTTACAGAAGCTGGAAGTTACGAAATGACAAACCAACATGTAAAGCAAAATGGAAAATTGGAAGATAATCCTACCACGGGCAGTCCCCCACGAACTACATTACTGGGAACCATATTTTCTCCTGTTTTCAATTTTTTTTCACCAGCAAATAAAAATGGTGAGTATTATTTATAAAGCTGGTAGTGTTAAAGCTAAGAATGATAGATTTTATTTTTTTTTAAGAAAACGCTGTTTCTAGTGGCAGCATGCTTTTAATTCTAATTTACAGACCGAGAGTTCCTACTAGCAGATAAAAGGCCTCCTTAATTCTTAGAAGGGTTGATCAATAATAAAAGAAGCAATGAGTTTATAGGCATTAGAACGTTTCTTTCACAGATATAAGTATCTACCGGTGTACCTTTTATTAAAAAAAAAACCAAAACAAACCTGATATTAAGTTCCTTATCCCAAACATAAAGGCATTTGTCATTTTCTTCATTTTGGTTCTTGTTTTTGTAACATGGATCGACTGCAGCCGCCTTCACTTAGTCTGAAACTTTGTATGTGCAGTCAGTATTGATGGTGAACATCCTGGGGGGTTACAGATAATGACCACGAGTGTGCTGAAATCTTCATTCAGGAACATCGGGATCGGATTCTCCGGGACAAGCTGTTGAAGCTGAAGAAATAGTCAAGCAGCTGGACATGGAGCAGGTAGACGAGATCACGACAAGCACC
This sequence comes from Numenius arquata, assembly GCF_964106895.1. Classification (NCBI taxonomy): domain Eukaryota; kingdom Metazoa; phylum Chordata; class Aves; order Charadriiformes; family Scolopacidae; genus Numenius; species Numenius arquata. The sequence continues at coordinate 800,619 of NC_133586.1, forward strand.
GCCACGTCCACCAACGGGGCAGCGTACACCAGCCAGGCCGGGCAGGTCCGGGCACCCGTCAACAATGGCCTGGAAGAAGCGGAGGAAACGAATGACCGGGACCTGCCGCCCCTCACAGGTACGAGATGTGCGTTTGCCTTGGACTCGGGTACTGAAGCTGCTTGTAATTTGTACTCTGAGCGAAATCCCAGAACCCGTGTTTTGTGTAAATTAGTATTCCACATTTGCTTAGGGCATGCAAACACTATTAATACTGATTTTAATGTTTAATAGACAAATGTCTTTTATGCATTAAAGACACAGTTTTGGCAAGTCTCATCTATTCCCGGTATAACTCAGTTGACCTCATACCATTTCTTCAATGAAAACAAAGATTCCAGAAGAAAGTCATTTGTATTAATACTGAATCCTTCCCAGCCCTACTTCCCCCCATTAAAAATGCACACCTCGGGCTTGCTCATCACCAAAGAGAAATCTGCAACATTTTGGTATCTTATATTAGAACAACATGGTGAGGTGAATGAGAAACATAGAGATCCTACATTAATCTTCCACATTTTCTTCAAAAGACTCACCAAAAATTGTATCCATAAAAGTCGGCTTCTCCTCTCTGTGGATGGCCAGCATCAAATTCTCAAGTTACCCAAATCCTCCCCAGGCCCTCAAAGCATTGGTGGTTGGTAGCACTGGGGGGTCTGAGGACACCCGTCAAGGAGGTGAATTTAACCTCTAAGTAGAGGAGCTGCTGGTCCCTGTGAGGGGGGAGAGCTGGGTGGGCTACTTCAGTGGCTCTCAGGTGGCTTCCTCAGGAGCTGGGTGGGATACTTCAGATGAACCCTGGGGCTGAGAGTGTGGGGCTGAAAGGAGGTGGTTTTTTCACTGCTGTTCGAGGCACTCGTGTATAAAGTGCCAAGTTTCACTTTTAAAAACTGCACTAATAAGACTAGCTCTTGTGGTTTTTTTGTTTTATTTTTTGTTTTGGTCATTTTCATTGAATTTTAGCGCCAGTATCTCCAGACAGTGGCTACTCATCAGCTCACGCGGAAGCCACCTATGAAGAAGACTGGGAAGTCTTTGATCCGTAAGTGCAATATTTGTACTGAAAATATTAAATTGATCATTTTGGGTATTGGATAACAACATTTTTTTGAGTTGGAACATTTTTATATTATGGTAATGAGTTCCAAAAGCTTTTAACTTAAAAAATAAGTGTATATTGATGTGGGTTTTTTTCCAATTTAAAATATTATTTCTTGCGCAGCCTTAAACATTTGAAATATTAAGTAGGGCTAAAACATTCCCAGTTAAATAATGCATGTACGTTTCTACAGCTCAATCTGTATTCTTTTCAGATATTATTTCATCAAACACGTTCCACCACTAACAGAAGAACAACTTAACAGGAAGCCAGCTCTGCCACTGAAAACAAGAAGCACACCAGAATTCTCATTAGTTCTAGACTTGGTAAATATCTCTATAAACACATACCAAGAGCAGGGGGGATGCAGCATTTCATTTATTTATTGCCGAAATCAGTAGTGCTTGCTTTAAACAAAAAGGCCTTGTTGAATGTTACATAATTTTCATAGTATTTTTAGTTAAAGACAGTCTGCATTTAAAAAGGGAAATTTAAAAAGAAAAGAACGCGGGCTGTATTTGTTGAATACTTAACATCCTGTTAAAAAAAAAAAAAAAGCATTACAATTTCTGTAATCTCAAACAAAGAATTATCTGTCCCCATAAAGCTTTCCTGTATCCAGTGTGGGGAAAAATGAGATGTAATAAATAGGAAAATTGAGCTTTGTGTGTGTTGTGTCAGGATTGATCAAGAATGAATCTTTTAATCCTTAGAACATTCTTATTCTTAGAGGGCACAAATCTACTTCCTTAAATATTCGTAGAAAATATATTTGTCTCTATAAGAATTTCTTTTAGTCTCTCTGTTTTGAAAGTTGTTTCAGACCCTGTTAATGATGTCAGGACCATGATTTTATCATGGACAGTATCAGTTGGCGTGGCCTCCAGTGGTGGTGGGAATGCAGAGAGTACTCAAACGGAGAGATGCGGGTTTCAACTGAATGGCAGGATTGCCTACAAAATTAAAGTATCTTCCTATAATTATGCCCCTAGCACACAATTCTATGGGAAATTTTTCAAACACTGCAAGAATAATGAAATGTATAATCCATTCTAAGAAATCTTCAATCTTGACAGCACTTACACAAAAAATAAATTTTCCAGACTACTTTAAAACGAGTCTAAAAATCCAGAAAACTACATCTATTTTCAACATTCTTTCTCTTATGCCTTTTTTTTTTTACTAGGATGAAACACTAGTGCACTGTAGTCTAAATGAATTAGAAGATGCTGCACTCACTTTTCCAGTTCTTTTTCAAGATGTCATTTACCAGGTAATTAGTGTGCCTAGAAAAATACATACCTCTTTATTATGTTTAACGTTGGAGTTCTTGCTGCGGGTATTTGTTATCATCGTGTTTACAGAGAGATAAGTAAGTGTCTGGCCTTTAACAACGGTCTGGGTTATAAACTGCAGGTGTTGGGTTTGTGGGGTGGCTTGTGCTGTGTCAGAAATCCCGTGGAGCACCGTTTATTGCCACCAGGACGTGGTGACGTGAGTCACTGGTTCCAGCTGTAAACACCAGAGTGTGACTGGTGTGTGCAGTGTGTCTCCTCAGCAGGCGGGGACAGGAACCCTGACAGCACAGGCAGTGTCCTCTCCCAGGAACAGCTTCTCCAGGCTGGGAGCTTCCTTCCCTGGGCAGGGCAAACCCATCCACAAACTTCATCCTTTCTTTCTATAGAGAAGGCGTCTTCAGAGCCTGACATCAATTAGCTCTGTCCCTCTTGTTAGTCTTGCTACAGGCTTTGCCAGTGCCAGTTCTCCCTCTTCTCTCCCAGAGACTCTGCTGGGTACTTCAGTGAGTTTTGCTTGTCTTGTGGAGACTGGTAGGTGTTTGTTCTGCTTTAGGAGGTGGTGTCAGTTGTGTGTTTTATGATGCCGTACCGTAGAGGAGGAAGCGCGGGAAGGAGATCTCTTCCAGCAACCGCCAAAGATGCTGCACTGACCCAGGCTGTTGTTCTCAGGTCCTTTTGTGTGATGTACCTGGGAGTAGCAACAGCTTCCCCACCATGTAGTTCGCATGATATTGGACCCCACTCTAGTATCTTTGGAGAATGAGCCAGTCATCAGGCACCTTAAAAGGACACTTGTCCAGGTATTTTTCCTGATTTTAAAAATGTTTTTCTTCACTGTTTCATATTAAAACTCTTGGAATCTGAAAAGCTGAAATAGTTTTTAAACATGGATTTCTCTTCTCTCTTACTTGGTGACAGCCATGCGCTGTTTCCTCCAGGCTGAGCTTGGAATGAGCCTTAGAATTAATTCTTTGGAGGTTCTTGACACTGCCAACAGAATCAGGAAGATGAAAGCTTCATTTTTTTTTCCCTTCTTTCTCTTAAGAGATCTCAGTATGATTTGACTATTTTCTGTCTAAAACTGTGGTCTCTCTGGTATGTTCATGCTGAGATCTAACCGGGATTTTGCCTTTAGAAAAAGTCAATGGAAGGAGTGACTTACAGCATTTCTGAAGCTTTATTTCAGGGCATTGTACACAAGGCTGTGTGGCTCTCAATACACTGCAGTTACTGGGGGGGCTGGAGAAGTTCTCTCCTGGCTCTCTCTGGAGCCTGCCCTGGATTTGCCAAGGAACAACAGCTTCTTGCAGCCTTCAGAAAGTTGGTTGCTGTCTTTGAGCGCGCTCTCCTGATCGCTGTATTCTGTTTTGCTGATTTTATATCACACTAGACACTGACAAACCAGTCACCTCTTACTAAGAAAGACAAATATTTTAAGGATACAAATCATTTCATATTTAACTAGGGTATAATATGCAAAAAGACATAATCTTCTCCTATGATAAAAGTTGAAAAGAAGTTTGTTGGTATTTCATACCTTTCTTAGCATTTTTAGTCAATGATTAGCTGTTTATGAGCATTCAAAACGTATTTTTCTGCTTACCAATGTGACCATCACCTCTGGTACAGTCCTGTATGAATTTCACATCTCCGTATTTTGTTGTGGAAGTCATTTCAGCTGGCAGCAGAGAGGTGGACACTAAGCTGTCTGAGCAAAGTTGAAGTCAGCAAGTTACTATATATAAATTATTGCATAATATAACCCACTGAAAATAATGCTAGATGTGAAAGAGACATTTCTGAAGATGTTTTCCATTAGTATCAAAATATGTACTACTTCCCTGGAGGTTTTCCAGAAATATTTGACAATTACCTATTAATTATTTCTTAAAGAGTAGAACCCAGCTCAGTGCTCATTTTCCTACTGAGTATCTTACCTTTCTCACATTAAATCCGACTAAAACTGTGAATGTGAGCTGGGTTCATAGCATTTCAGTTTCCTTACCCCTCGGAAGGCCTGAAGCCAGTGCTGCGCTGTGCCAGGGCGATGGAAAACCAGGCGCTTGGTGAAAAGCTGCTCCAGAACTGGCCGTCGCGGGAGACTGCCCCAGGGAGAGTCAGGTTGACTTGGCTTCTAGAAAGTATGAAATACAGCTGAGCTCCGCCGGGAGTCCAGCACGAGTTTCACCTCCAGGAACTCAGCTCCGTTGTTGCTTGTTTCAGTGATAGTAAGTCATGGTCTGGCTTTAAAGGAAGGTTTCTAAAAATATGGGCTTGTTTGTTTGTGAGTTACTTCTCCCAGCTTACCCAGAGTTATGCAGAAGAGAACAACCATTCAATGAGTATAGAGCAGAAGATCTGAGTATAGAGCAGGTTTCTGCAAACTTAAAAATTACCATGTGATTCCAGCGCTGACATACAGGATTTTTAAACCTTTGGATGAGTCACTGATTTCTGTTTAAAAAAAAAAAAAAGGAAAAAAATTGAAAAAAAAAAATCTATGAAATGGGTACAGCTGGGCTTACTTATGTCAGGCTTTTGAGACAATGAATTTGTTTGTGTTTTCTTGGTTGAAAAAAATCTGTAAATTATGCCCGTGTTTAAGTTTTGGACTTAGTAAAAATGCAGTCTTTGCAAAACTATTCTTCAATACCGTATCTGTTAAGTGCTATCTTACAGCTCACTTGCAAACAAAAACAAGTGTTCAGCTCTTTAACTGTAGGCTTTAGACTTTGTACTCTTTGGATCGCTTTACATAATAAGATAAGCAGCTTATCTTATGAAGAAATTTATCTTTTTTTCTCTTTTTTTCTCTTTTTTTGGTAAAGAGATTTTGCTTCTGTTTCTGGCTTCAAGTCCCAGAGATGAGGTCACCTCCCCCTGGTCCGCTCCTGGGGCACCTTCCTGGGTCATGAGGCAGATGTTTTCACTCACTTCTTCAGATGAAATGCATCTTTGTGGGTTTATCACAGAATAATTCCCTTTGATCTTTGTGATCCTTGAAAGATGTTCTGGAACTCCATAGGTCAGGGGCAGGTTATTGAATATAGTGTTACGTGAATTCCATTTTACTGTCACCAGCAGGGACTTAGGTCCTTTACTCCGTTACTGGGGTGGATCAAGGCAAACAATGCTTGGGAGTTCTGGCTCTCCCTTCTGATGAACACCTCTCTGTCTCCCGGAAACAACAGAAGAGCCGTCCAGCTTTGGGTCTGAAAGCCAGGGAGCTTTGGTGGATCTTGGGCAGCATCCACAAAGAAATCCTGTCTTAGGTTGGGAAGGCTTAATTTAGTTGAGTAGAACTTCTAGAACTGCACTTCTGCCCCTTGAAGAGCCGTGGCTGGCTACACTGCTGCAGGTCTGGCTGGTGGGAAATGATCTTCCTCTTCAGTCACTTATGACATGGTCCAGTGGGAAATGAGTTGGGCTTGTTCACCTTGGGAGATCCTGCCTGGGGTCAGACCTGGGGCGAGATCCAGCTCCAGGCACCCTCTGTGTCTGTCTCGGGGAGAGCTGGGGGCAGTGGGAGCCAGACGGGGGTCCTGGGTGGGGGACAGGGGTGCAGCTGGGCAGGACGGGGGCCTGGCCGTGCTGCAGAGTGCTGATCTGGGATGTGCAGTGGGGACGTGGACCAGCTTCACATGGGCAAGTGAACTCACCTGGCTCTGGTTTTCAGTTGTCAAATGACAGTAAAATCACCAGGTGTGGAGAATGTTACAGGTACACTGAGATTCGTTACTGTAATTACAGAGAGTTTGAGGACAAGTGGAACACATCTCTTGTTGGGGGTATAATTAAAGTCATTTTGAACAAGGAAGACATTGAATGGCAATTTTGATTTTGCAAATTTAGAATTTGTTGCCATTGAAATAACAGGGTGTGATGAGCACTTGGTTGTGTCCACATATAAATTTGATACAAATCAGTTCAATAATACAAACCCTTTGTGAAGATTTACAGTGATTTAAAGGTAAATTTAAGCCTGTTCCTAACCGGCTGTTAAAAAAATTGACAAAGCTGAAATTACCTTGGTTGCAAAGAGAAGTTCAGGCCGCTCCCTTCTCTTTCTGGAGATTTCAGTAACTCTTTCCTCAAACCTGGAATTCTCTGTGTGGGCAATTCCTGAACCACGAGGGAAGGTAAGCAGCGTGTAGGGTTGGCAGTTCCAGCCCTCGGCGTCGGTGTCACTGCTGTTGCCTTAGGTCAAGCCCAGATCGGTGCCAGACCTCACCCCGGGCCACCAAACGGAGGTTTCACATAGAAATGTGCCCGTTGTGCCTCGGGAGCAGAGCAGCGCGTGGTGGGTTCTGGTGCTAGCCATTGCCCCAGTTATGATGTATATAGGTGCTTCCACGTGAGCCTGAGTCTGGTATTTTGGGGTAAATCAGAGAGAGATGCAGAATTCTCCTAAACTGGTATCTCTTCTCCTGAGTCTATGATGTTTTAGAGGGAATAATTTACGTCTTTGTGCAGTTCTGTGCTGGTGGAATTTGAATTTATGGAAATTTGGAAACAGCTGAAGCCTTTTTTTTGTTTTGTTTTTGTTTTTTTAAATCACTTCTGACACCCCCATATTCAATGTGTGATTCTTAGTGGAAGAAGGAAGGTTATTAAGAAGATTATGCAGTTCATGTGCTGGCATACATTATCTCGTTACTGAGCTGATGCTGCCCAGCTGGTGAGAGCTGATTCAAAATCATTAGTCAAAGCAACCAGTTTCCTTTTTTTCCTATAGCGATTGGCCAACTTTTGTATTTTAATTGAAATTATTTCTAATTCCATCAAATTTTCCAAGAAAATTGTTAAGCCTAATTTTATCATCTTAGACTTACACTTAGAGCTGCTTAGGCTGCAAGCTAATTTAATAGTGTTTTAATTGTGTTGTTATTCTAGAGGAAGTTAATATTTGCTGCTTCCTCTGTTCATAATGCTCATTTTGCCCTAATCTTTACAAACTGATACTTAGAAGCACAGCTGAAGTATTCTGAACCTTTTTAACAAAAGTCCGTCTTTGCTTCAGGTTTATGTCCGGTTAAGGCCATTCTTCCGAGAATTCCTGGAACGTATGTCTCAGATTTATGAGGTAAAAACAAAGACACTACCTTTGAATTTCATTGTTAAATTATATTCACACACTTATATCTAAAATAATTGCTTTTTCCCCTTTAATCCATAGATCATTCTTTTTACCGCTTCTAAGAAGGTGTATGCAGACAAGTTATTGAACATACTAGACCCTAAAAAGCAACTGGTCAGGTAAAACCAGAGCGTTGTGACTGTCCCTGTTGTAACAAACTGACTGCTGTTCCCTAACGAATGTGCTGCGGAGGCGACTGTGGCACGGCCGTTACTGCAGCGTGTCACTGAACTGATTCTTTGTGGTTTTGTCTGGTCTTAGAGTGAGAGAAAAATAAAACGAAGTGATTGATTTTTGCCTTGGCGATTAAGATAAACCCGGCGAGCTTTCCATTGCCCTCGGTGCCCAAACCCGCCCCCCCCCGCTCTCGGGAATGGCCTCCTGGGGGTCAAAACCGGGTTTGAGCTGCTTTGGGGTACACCTTACAAATAAAGAAAATGAACTGAGATTACTTTTAAACTATTAAAACTTTATTTATTATTTATAAACCACAAAGTGTATAGTTATCTTTACAATGAGCGTGTTTTTATTCCTTACTCAATCACAAAATAATTTGTGGGTTTTGTAGTAGCTCTGGTTTGGTTTTTCATTTCTCTTCTGAACCCTGAGCTGTTTTTGGAGGGGTTGGGCATTTCTCACCCACAGTTCCTGAAGGCATAAGGAAATCCTGCCGGATGAGGTTCTTTCTGTGATGCTCATGCGGAAGGTGGGCTGTCACATGGAATGCTGAAACCCAAGAGGGGTATTCCCAGGGATTCCTCTCTGCAGGGTGTCCCAGGGAAGGGAAGTCAATGACTGGGCTTGAGTAGAGTCGGAGCTGTGTAAACTCTGCCTGGGACGTCACTGGCAAAGCACCGCTCCGTGACATTTTATTGTCAGATTCTTCAGTGAAAACTTGATTCTCTTTACACACATAATAAAATTCCCATTTGGCCTGAGCCGGTGGTTGCATTTGTTGCTTTCACTTGGAGGTCCAGGCACATCGTAACTCATTTCCCTTAAGAGTGTGAAAATAAACTGCTCACTAGTTTTTATCCAGGAAGAGTCATCTTACTGCTTGTTTTTGTGGAGCGCACAACAGAAGCCTCGTTTGGCTTTGGTAAATGTGCCGCTGCGTTTTGAGCAGGCAAGGAAAACCAGAGTTTCAAATCCTTTTAGTCACCAAAATCCCCGAGCCCGAACCCCGCAGGCAGAGGGGAGCAGGAACCGGGGAGGTGCTTGCACTTGCAGCAGATGGGTCCAGGCGTGCAGCCCTGGCCTTACACACCTCTCTCCGAGATCTCACACGTGTGACTCAGGACTGCAATTTTAACTGTTAGGAACAGGAGAAAGCTAATGAAATACAGAACCAAACAGTATTCTAAGAACTTGCAGAAAGGTTGGTGTGAGGCACGAAGTGGTTGTGATTCGTGTGGCACTGCCAGGCTGCCACCAGGCATGACTGGCTTTGACACCAGCCCGAAAGGGAGAGGTGTCAGGACTCCACACGTGTGACTCAGGATCTATATATAAATTCATTTGCTGCTGAGGCATCAGCTTATTTTCCTCCATAGCAACATCAGGAACTCAACCCCTTGATGAAATTAAGCACACTGTGTACAGCTTCTAAAAACTTCCTTTAAAAAGATAAGCAGCCTTAAAGAAACTGCATTGTAAAAACACTGTAAAATGCAAAATCTGTCTAGTTTACAATTTATTTTTAAATTATAATTACATTGATATTCCATGAAATTTCAGTTTTATTCCTGATACATTTTTTTCAGCTGAGTCCTTTTAGTCTCTCCATTCATTTTCTATGCATTTCTTGTGTCATAAATTTAAAGGGAGTAGACTAATTGGAAAGGAAGAAGTTGATGGAATGTTTTGGCCTGGAGGCTTTTTTCAAGCTCTAGTAACTGAAATAGGTTAATTGCGGACAGGGGTAACGTGAAAAAAACAACATTTCTCCTGCTCCTTTCTGTTCCAGCAGGCAGCGGCGCAGGGGGCGGGTGCTGGACCAGCTGGAACAAAATCGAGGGATAATAAACCCCAATAAACCGGCTCCTGTGCAGGACTCCCCTCCGATCCCGGGGCCCTGCAAAATCATTGGGGGATTCAGGGTCCCTTTGTCGACCCGTCTGCAAAAAGGGTTAGAAAGAGCCCGTGGACACACAGTTGTTACATCCAAGTTGAGCTTTTCTGCTTAAATACAACCAACCTCCAGCAGAACTAGATTAACTTGTATTTTTACCAGTAAAAAGCTCACAAGAGAATGGAAAAAAGGGATCAGTACTTTAAGAGCAGCAAAGTAGATCAGAAGAGAAAAGAACTGGGTAACATTTGGCACAGTTAACTCTTCTTTTCCCCTGTGCTATGCAGATGATGTCATTTGCCTCATTAACTAGTATTTTACTTTAATCGCAGGCATCGACTTTTCCGTGAGCATTGTGTTTGTGTACAAGGAAATTACATAAAGGATTTAAACATTCTCGGTAGAGATCTTTCAAAAACGATCATCATTGACAATTCACCGCAAGCCTTTGCTTATCAGGTAAGGACGGTGGACGTCAGTGAGCTCTCGGGGACGGCAAAAACCCTCCTGAAGGGAGACAGCCAAACACTACTCTGATTGCACTTAGTAAGTGTTGTGCTGAAATTTGTATTTAAGTTTAGAAACCAAACTCTAACGAATCATAGAATGGTTAGAGTCGGTAGGAACCTTAAAGATCATCGAGTTCCAACCCCCTGCCCTGGGCAGGGACACCTCCCACCAGACCAGGTTGCTCAGTCGCTCAGGTTTGCTTTTCTCTTTCTGTGAAGAGCTGATTAAGTGCAAACTAAGTGACTCCTCCCATGAGCAGACCCTTACCCAGGCACTTCCCCTCCTCGCGCAGCTTTCCTGAGGAACCCCCCGTTTGCTAACTCTGCTGTGGGTTTAGTTAGTTAACGCCAGTGAGATGCTTAAGGACGAATCGCTGGTTGAAACGACACACAGCTGTGAAAATCGCTTATGCTTAAATGTGATAAAGTTCCACCCTGTGATTTAGCTTTCCCCAGAAGCGCAGTGTGTAACCATCCCAGTCAGTCCCATGGAATACTGTGTCCAGTTCTGGGCTCCCCGGTTCCAGAAGGACAGGGAACTGCTGGAGAGGGTACAGCAGAGGGCTATGAAGATGATGAAGGGCCTAGAACATCTCTCTGCTGAGGAAAGGCTGAGGGACTTGGGTCTGTTTAGTCTGGAGAAGAGAAGGCTGAGGGGGGATCTGATCAGCGCCTATAAATACTTAAAGGGGGGGTGTCAGGAGGATGGGGCCAATATTTTTTCGGTGGTGCCCAGTGACAGGACAAGAGGGAACGGGCACAAACTTGAACATAAGAAGTTCCATCTCAACATGAGGAGGAACTTCTTTCCTGTGAGGGTGGCAGAGCCCTGGAAGAGGCTGCCCAGAGAGGTGGTGGAGTCTCCTTCTCTGGAGACATTCACACCCCCCTGGGCACGTTCCTGTGCAACCTGCTCTGGCAGGGGGTTGGACTGGATGATCTCCAGAGGTCCCTTCCAACCCCATGTCATTCTGTGATCACACAGATGGAGGTGCCCGGGAGATCTGGGACGTCTCACCTGCAGGAGAGAAGCAAAAAAACCCCAAACCTGCCTGCCTCGGCCTGACTTGCCCACACTGGGACAGCCAGTACACGGGGAGCATCCGTGTGAGGTTTAACGTGAAATTGGCTCAAAACACCATCGCTTTCCAGCTCAGCAGGGCTCTCAGAGCTGGTTCTGTTCCAGCTTTGATGTGGAGATTTTAGTAGCAATGTGTGCAAAGGAAGGAGATATTTTGGAAATGAATTTCAATGCAAACTTTAGAGGGAAAATACATATTAATAAACTCTAGCTTGGAAACATTTTTCCCCAAAACGTTATTTCACAAGTCATATTTTTAGATAAATTAAGTATAAACCCCATGTTGATGATATTTATTTTTTTTTAACTGTAGCTTTCAAATGGAATCCCTATAGAAAGCTGGTTCATGGATAAAAATGACAACGAACTCCTAAAATTGATTCCATTTCTGGAGAAACTTGTAGAGCTGGTAAGTGTTTCCTTCATCGGCTCTTCCCCACCCCCTGCCCAAAATCGTTAGTTACCTCTTTTAAGTATTTTTACGTATTTTAAGATGTTTTGAGTCACTGAGATTCAGACTGCTAAGAGTTGTGTGTATCTGGTTTTGAAAAGGATACTCCGGGCAGTAATTCAGGTTTGCATAAGGACTGATTTACATAGTAAAAGACAGAACCTCGTTATTTCTAACTGTGCTTTTAATCAAGAAATGGAGAATTGTAACATCAGTGACAAGGAAATTGGGAATCTGTAGGCAATTAGGTTAAATAATGTCTATCGTTGGCTGGGATGTGTGTGCCTTTATTCTTAAAATGCAAACGAAGTGCTCCTAAATAGTTGTGAATGCAATGTAGTTATTTCTGGAAGTCTCTTGTAATTACAGATATTCACGGCTTATATTTGGTTATAGTAAAATACCGTGTTAGAAGCGTGACCCTGCTAAAGTCTGGTTTATGGCTGTGTGTGTTCTCCTAAAACCCGCACCTTTTTCCCCCCCGCAGAATGAAGACGTGCGGCCTCACATCAGAGACAGATTTCGCTTGCATGACTTGCTACCCCCGGATTAAAGCCTTTTGTCTGATTCCTGAAGGGGGAGAAAATGCAGGACCCTTTTGGACTAAAACAAAACATTGCCATTACTGTTGAAATTTTGCATTTTTGTACCCCGTCTTGCTTTTCTTATCTTTGGTGCCCAACAATAATCAAGGGTTACAGGAAGAGACTTTCTATATCGGAGGTTGAACACACCCAGTACAATCCAGTACCGCGCGGGAGGTAGGCTAGAACAGAAAAGTCTTTAGAACTAGTGCAACTCCAAGGAAAATTTTTTAATGTACAGGACATCTGCAGTTTATAAAGAATTCTGTTTCTGCCACCAGCAGTTTGACCTGTAGAAACACAGGATTTTATGATATAACAGAGATTGAAAATGGACTCTGATTTTCTCTCTGTTCGGTGCTCTAAGTGGGTTTGTAGCCACTTTTCTGTTACTTTTAAGATTCTCATTTCAACAGGAATGGCCAGTAAAAGTTGTTTTATTTTTTCCTGTTAAGGTTTATAACCTTTTTACATTTTTGACCTGTATTAGATTAGAATTTCATTATGCATTCCTTTTAGTTGAGGCGCTTCATAGTTTTTTCTGGAAATAGCCAAATTTTCTTAGTTTTTTTATTAAACAGTTGGATGGCCGTTTTCCTGCTTCGTCTGCCTGCATACTGTATATTTGTTTCCAGATATTCTCTAGTTTTTAGTCCATGTAAGTTTCATTTAGAAAGAAAAAAAAAAAACCCAACCCTGCATTTATATTTTCTTTCTGTAATATTCTACTGTAGTTGAAATCTTTTCAAAAACAAAATCAAGAGACTGGCTAGATAAGAAGAATATAAGAATTACTAATATTCAGAATATTTTAAACCATTGTGATGGCACGTGCCCTGGATGGCCGATCCCCTGCGGTGGCACAGACGGACGGACAAGGGATACCTCAGGCGACGCTGTGCAGGTCTCCAGAGGAGAACCAGTCTGGTCACCGGTAGGTTCGGTGCGGTGCGATTCCTGCTGCCTTCTCTCTGCTGCGAGACCCCCGGGTCCCGCAGCGGCTCAGTGTTGTAGGGTGTTGGGCAGGGGCTGCCGGGGCCGCGGTGCCACCCGGCACTGCTGCCGGTGTCCCCGCGGTGTGACAGCTCCCGCCGCCTGCTATCATACTGGTTTGCTGTGGAAATAGTCTCTCAGCCTTGGGTCTCTAATGCAGCTACTACAGAGGTCGATATTTTTATAACGGGGTGTAATCTCCTTTTCGGGAGGCTTTTTATGGAAGGGATAATTTGTAAAAGTGAGGACGCTTTGCCTCTCGACTGCATTAACGCGCCCCAGGCTCAGACTGTTTTTGTGTAAAAGATGTCACAGAACGGCACTTTTTCTAAAGAGAAGTTTGATATTTTGTATGCTTGTTAAGAAAGTACAGTATTGGAAATTAAAGGTGGACAACTGATAATTGAGAAGTATGTCAATTAATTTTTTATGTATATTACCTGTTTACTTGTACAATTTTATTGTACAAATTACATGCAGCTTCATTTTCAAATGAGTCCTTAAAATAAGGAAAATCTTTTTAGGAAAACATTTAATTTTTGTATTTTTGATTTTAAAAGGCATGAGTTATGTCAACTTTTTCCAGTGTATTAATGAAGATTTTAACTTTTCATCAGGTTGAGTGTTTTCTTACTATATTATCTGTTGTGTATGTAGTTAGCACATTGTGTCACTGAACTGTTTAAAGAACTTAGCATGTAGAGCAAGCCTGTTTTGTGGAAAATCCTTATTCATTAAAAAAAAAAAATCATCATGGCAGATTTTCTGCAAAAAAGTGAAAACATTTGCAATTCAGAATACTGATTTTTTTTTGTATTTAAAGAAAGGTATTTTGCTTGCAGGAAAGAAATACTACAGATTCATTTTAATGAGAATCTTTTAAATGTATTTATCTTTAGGGCATCTGGGCATCTTTACGCTGTTTGTCTTATGTCTTTATTGAAATAAAATGTACATAACATTACCTTTATATATGCTTTTGCGCAGACGTGTGAACCCTGTAACCAGCCCCGAGCCTTCCTGGTTTTATGTCGATAAGATGGTTCTGGAAATATTTATAGATTTTGAAAATGGTCAGCTTGTATTTGAATTGCTACATGGTTTGCCAACTATTTTTCAGTTGTTCCTTAAAATGTAAATCTAAATCGGAGAGTTTTAATTAGTTTAACAGTGAATCCTTGGTTAATGTGGAATTCTTCCAAATTCCTCCAAGTAACTGACGTAACAGAACTGCTTTAAAATTCACTACTCTACCGGAATGAAACAATTTTTGTTAAGTAGTTCATCGCTTTTCTCCGACTGTAAAAAGAGCCGATCATCTGTTCAAATAATGTCCTTAACCACGTGGGTCCGATCTTTGGCTAAAACCATTCGAAAAGTGCTTTCTTTAGTTAAGGAAACCAAAGCATACATTGCACTTTACAGCTGTATCTGTGTTGTGATGATCAGATCAGTGAGGGAAATCAAAATGTAAATGGAGGGATTTAGCTCTACATAGATGCACAGCGACAGTAACAGAGACTGCTTAGTAAACATATTAAATATTAATATTTTAATGTGCTGCAAGTCTGGTATTTATCATTCTGAACTTTCTCTGCAGAATGAGTCTACCTTCTTCAAAATCTCAGTTCCTAAAAACGTCAAACACTTCCGGCATAAACAGTCCTTGCGTGAAGCGAAGTTACAATCCGTCAGGTTTTATTTTCCTCTGATCAGTCTGGAGGGTGAGACTCCGCTGTTCCTCTGATGTGAGTCCGGATCAAACTGTGCCCCCCAAACCCGACACCGAGAACGGGGGAGTCTCAGCCACGTGCATCACTCCAGTTGTGAATGTAGAACTGCGCAACTTCAGCACTTAATCTTGAAGCTGTATCATTTATTCCAATTTTATGTATTTTTAGAAAACAGCGTCCTATTTCCAAAGTTCTTAATGATTTCATTTGTGGTCTTTTGCTTGATCGTGGTAATCGTGTGTTACTTTTACACGTCCATGTGTATTCTGTTCTAGGTTGGAGCACTCTTAGTTCTGACAGCAAAACGTCTTCCATACTTATTTTGGCAGTACATGTTCAGTCTTTTTTTTTTTTTTTCCCCTTAAATTGCTATCTAGCCAGAACAGCCTTCACCTTGGTATTGTTGCCTTCCTCTCCACCTTCTGATTCATTTCACTTTCCATCTATGTAGGAAAGCATTTTTTCATTACTTTTGAAATGTATCAGAAAGCCTGAATGTTTCAAGACCTGATTAAAAAGTCTCCCCCAAACAAGAGTGGGGATCAGCCAAAGGCCTGCGAAGGAGCCAGACCTTCTTTAAACAAAGCCCTTCCAAGCGTTACCAAAGCTGTCGAGGTACGTGAGCTGAGGGGAACAGGTCACGGGGCCGGGTCGGTGGTGGGAGTAGTTTGGTCTCGCTGGCTGCGAGGAGCCAGTGTCCTTTTGCTAGCACAACGTCCCCCCTCCCTAGACTCAGTGCTTTCCCACACTGGTTGTACTGGCTGGACTGGTGCAGCTGAAAAAGCACTGAGCCCCCGTGGGGAGAGGGACCAGGAAGGGAGTGGATGAGTAGAAGGTGGAGTGGGTGGAAATCTCATCAGCTCCTCCGCCACCAACAGAACTAACGTGGGTCCCTCTGAAGCCACCTCCAATGGCAGAGCTTGTTTGGTGGGTAGGGAAGGCTGTCCAGAAACACAACAACAGTGTGACTCTGAGTAAACACCCATATTCCTTTATTTTTCCTTCTGGTTCTGGCTTTCTTACAGCATCACATTGCAAATCCTACCCTTTATTCTTTGTCTAAACCAACTTCTTAGTACAGTAAAGTAGAAGATGAGGTTCATAACTTCACAAATTACATGAAAACGAAGGCAAGCCCCTATATCGCAGGGAATTGTGGCTGCTGATCCAGTCGTGTCACCCTTGCTGTCCCTCCTCGTGCTGGAGTAGCGCTGAGTACGCCCAAGAGTGGGGAATTAGAAAAAGTTACCGGTGCCTTCTTGCATCCCTCGCTGTGCTCCGTTACCTTCCTCTGGCAGAGCACCCCTTTGCAAAGCTAAGATTTCCGTGTGAAATGAGTGCGTAGTTGTAATGGCTCCAGTACGGATCGCTGCTTGTAACTTCGTAGAATTCAAGAAGTCAAGGCCAGAGAGTTCAACATTCACCAACTTCTGTCCGTTTAAAAAGTGGACACTACCTACTGCATGAGACAGCTCAGCTGGACGGGTTTGTTCCAGCAGGTGCCAAGAGAAACTAATCCCTATTAAAATAACGTCTTCCACCGCAAGCAGAGCATTGTTAAACAGGCAGCGCTTTTCTGGTGAAAGGACTTGTATGGATGTATGTGGCAAAGAGGAGAGATGGTACCTGTGACCTGCGGCCATGCCAGTTCCAGGGCTCGTGCCATAAACTTCTTTAAACTCGTTATCGAAGATGGATACAAAGAAGAGCCAAAGCAGCCACAGTCCCGCAGGCGAGGGGGTGAGTGTCAGACGCAGCACACCCCCCATCACGGCCCGTGCCTCCCGAGAGCGAGGTCAGTGTCTTGGGTTTGGGGAGACAAACGGCTCTTCCTGGGAGAAGCCGTCCATCCAAGGCCTTTCGTCGCAGTCTTCAGGCAAAACCATTGTTTTGAGGATTGGAGTTAAAAGGGAGTTAAAATAGTGAATAGTCTGAAGTTGGGATGTGCAAACTGCCAGGAAAACCTGGGATGGCAGCAGCGTTCCCAGCCATCCGGACTGATGGAATGCTGGCAGCCCCTCTCTCCTCCTTCCCTCCCGGGGTCACCTTTGTCACCCGCTGCCTTGGCCAGTGCCGGTGCCAGGAGCGGGTCAGCCGGAATCTACCCGAGACAGACCACGGGGGGAGGCTGTGGCGACCAGGGCTGCGGGTACAGCTCTGGGGAGCGGGAGCTGAGCGAAGGTTTGCGGGAACACAGTTTTTCTGGAAAAAATACCGGTTGCATTAAACTCTGTCAGCTGGAGAACGGTGTCACTGTGCGTCTGGACAACCTAAAGGACTGCTCTCAAAGATGCAGTTACACCAAACCCACCTCATTTCACATTTGCATCTTGGGTTCTTCATACTTAAATCCTAAACAAGTTGATAAATGGCTGAGGACAAGTAGCACAGGGGCATCACTTGCTTAGCTAGTAGTCAGCATTTTGTAAAAAAAATATTAAAAAATTAAAAAAAACAACCCCAAACCATCGGCAGCGAGCGTTGTTGTTTGGCAGCAAGCAAGGATGGTCTGCTGAAGAGTAGCTTGTACAGATTTTGTGAGGCACATCACTATTTGGGTTGTCTTGACCGTGTAATGTAATATTGGTTTGCTTTATTTTTTTGATACTTGCGAAAATGTCATTGTACTGATAGGCTGAGTCTTGTAACATACGATTGGAAGAGAACTCGCGTTCCACACATCTGTGTTTCTTCTGCAATCATTTCTAGTTCATAGAATCATAAAGATTTATATTAAATATTACACTGGCTACCGTTTTCATGATTTTTAGCTGGTATCATCCTCCACGGAAGACTGTCTTCTGTGAAGGAAGACATTTCTCACATCACTTTTCAGCCTTTAACAGGGAAGGAAGAGAAGTGTTGGGGATGTGTTCTAAAAGCTAAGGACACCGGAGGCCAAAGAGGAAAAAAACCAGAGGTGGTTTCTGTACTAAAATTGTCACAGCAGGTTTTTTAAGATGGTCTTGCTTTGATTTTCAGTATGTGCTACACATTCCATGGATATCTTTTGTAAAACGACCACAAGGCCCGATCTGCCTCATTTTTATTTGTTTCTTCTAAGTAGAAACCTTTAGATTTCTCCAAAAAGAAAGGCAGGAGTTCCTCTGACTCACAGCTCAGCTGAGCGGCTTTTTTTTCCTTTGTGCCTTAATTTCCTCATCTATACAATGGGAATAATTCTTTGCTGTTTTAATCCAAATGTTTAAATTACTTTAAATGTGCTGTGTAAATACATAGTATTTTTCTAATTAACATGTTCCCAGCCATCGCACAGTTCTTGGCGGTTCCATAATTATCCTCGCCACACACTGAGCTTATGAAGCTCCGCGTAGACTTGGTGAGGATGTAACTTTCGACACTATTTGATCTATAGTTGTGTCTCTGTTGTTATTTATATTGCCTGGCAAATGGGTAACAACAAAAAAAGGATGGTAAATTTGGAAGGTTGGTTTTTTTTTTTCTAGCAAACATGTATCATAGTATCATATATCATTCCACTCCTTATGTGAAAGACGTTTTCTTCTAAATTTATTATTTTCAGAGAAAATATATTTTCCTTTTCCACTTAATTGCTCAGATCCTCACAGAAATCAGTCGGGAGGTGGCAGTGAAGTGCCCTGGATGCAGGGAATGTGTCCAGCTGTTATGGGTTTGATGTTATCTGACCAGGTGGAAGGAACCACCACTGACAGGCTGGGCTGGAGGAGGCTCGGGGGGGGCGCTGGTCTGTAGCTCCCAGGCGCATCATGGCTTTGATGTTTCATCCCGAGATGAAGGTGTCCTCCGCCTCTAACCTGGTCCATCAGCAGCATCCAAACAAGGCGGAGCATCAAACATCACCAGGTCTGTGACGGAGGTTTGCTCACCCCTGACTAACCAGAGCTCGGGAGTCACCATGGTCTCTCTCTCCAGGTCTGGGCAGAGCCATCCAAAGGGATGAGATGGGCCTGACTTTCCAAATAAAACGTTCCTGGACTCGGTGGGAGGAGGCTGGAGAAGGGCGAGGGCTTGCAGTTGGGTTCGTGTCCTGGGGCTCCAGCCTGGCTGCAGGCTGACGAGCGAGTGTTGTAGTTGTGGACGCCTCGTTCTCCTGGGCGATCTTTACACTCCTGCTCCCTTTGGGTAAGGCCAGCTACTGCCTTCAGAGTTTTTAGGCAAGGACTTGCCCATACTCCTCTGGTGGTCACAAGGCAACAATCCCTCAGGGAGCTGAGCTAAAAATCACACCCTAAACAGCATCGTGGGTAAGCTCTGGAAGTGCATTCTGGCTGCCAGCCTGTCACCAGTAGCGCTGCTCTTCGCCCGTCATTCCTCCTGGATTTCATTTCCTGAAAGCTGGGAAATGACTAAGTTGTAACCTGCCTTTACTATAAGCTTCTATTATTTAGGGGATTAGGAGACACCTTATTGCAACATTCAGAAATCAAGACTTCAACTATTTTTCTTTTTTTCTCCCACTCAGCCATCTAATCATTCCATTAAATTACTTGTGTAATGCATTTCCAGCGGGACTCCCAGCTGACTCCCCAGGCTCTTCATGCACCAGCGGTGTCAGAAGCGTTTAAAAATCACCGGCTTCCTCGTACGGAGTAGTTCCGCAGGTACGAGATGTGACTGCTTGAACCCTGCCGGGGTATTTGAAGCAGCAGGTGCCCAGTACAGGCTCAGTTATAGTCACGGAAAAATTCCTGTAGCAGCACAGCTTCTTTCTTCCCTCTCCTTCAGAGGGCAATGTACCAGGGCAGCGGCTCCCGCAACAGCCGTAGTTCAAAACTCGCCCTTGCGTGGATACACTGCGATCCAGCGCAGAAACCAACCCGGAGCTCCGACCGAGCCGCCCCACCCGTCCCGCCGCCGGAGCTCGCAACTCGGCCTATCTGTCCCGCCAGGCCGCGGCTGCCGCTCCCCGATAGCGCGGCGGAGCCGGCAGGGAAGGGGCCCTCCCCTCGGGGACAGCACCGCGCCTGAGGGGACCCGACCCGGCGAGGGGAGCGTGAGGGAGGAGGAGGACGGTGAGGCCGCCCCTGCGGGGAGCGACGGCCGCCTCCCTCAGGGCCCGTCATGGCGCCCGCCGCCCCTCCGGGACCGCCCCGCCCCGCGCCGGGCGGGGCTCGGGGAGGGCGCGCGCGCTGGGGGCGGGCGGGGCGCGGCCCCGGCAGTCCGCCGCCGTCCCGGCGTGCCCCGCGCGCGGCGCTGGCTGGGGCCGCTCTGGGGCGGCCGCCTCACCGTGCCTGCTGCGAGCGCCGGCGGCGCGGCGAGGAAGATGGCGGCGGAGGCGGCGGATTCGTGGGGTAGGTGGCGGTCGCCGCGCCCCGCCGGCGCCCCCCGCCCGCCCTCAGCCTCTTTCCTTCACCCGCTCTCCTCTCCCCCACAGACGCCGACAGCTTCGAGGTGGTGGAGCCGGTGGCGAAGCGGCTGGTGCCGGGAGTGGCCGGAGACCGCTGGGCCGGCGAGGATGAGGAGGACGACGTGAAGGTGCGGCCGAGCGGGCCCTCGCCGGGCCTTCGCGGCGCGGGGTGGCCCCGGGGCCGGCCCCGCTGTCTGCCCGCGGGCCGGGATCGGCGGGGAGCGGGCCGGGCCCGCCGCAGGCCGCTGCCATATGGTGCCGCGTGTGCGGGGGACGCGGGCCCGAGGCGGCGCGGCCCGGCCCGGGGCAGGGGCGGCCCGGGCGGCGGGTGAGGAAACCTCCGGCCGGGTGGGTCGGACTCGTCGGGCCGGCTGCATTCACGCGTCTCCGGCGGTGAGGCCCTGGCCCGGGGCGGGGGGGAGCGGCGGGGAGGCCCGGGCCTGTGCGGGAAGGACTCTCGGGTGTCGGTGCCCCGACGGGGCAGCGGTGGGTTACGGATGACAAGTCGAAATGCCAAGCGGGAAAGGAGTCCCTGTGCCCCTCGGGCCCCGCTCGGAGCGGGCGTTTCTGCCTGCCCTTCGTTCCTGCTCTGTTGGGTCTTCCAGGGCAGAAAAAGACAGACAGAGAGACACTTTTCAGGCCTCAAGAGGCGTCTCCTGTGCTCTGTGGGATCCACCTGCTGCTTCCCAGCTGCTTGCCAAGCCTGCGGGCGCTTCCCTGGGACCGACTAGTTTCCCCTTGCTTTCTGTAGCCCTTCAGATTCGTGGGTTTGAGTATGGCGTGCTGGGCGAGACATTAGGATTGGATTTAGTGAAAGCAGTGCTGTATTTGTGCTTCTGCTGTCAACCAGAAATTTGCGTGCCGTGGCAGCATGTCTTTTCCACCTCTTTTTCCTACTTCACACACCCTCTCACCCCCAGCCCCACCACCACGGCTGGAAAGCGCAGTGATCTCACTGTGCAGTTTCAGATTTGGTAATGCCCACGTCATTTAAAATAAGTTCACTTAAGGCACTATTCAAAATGGATTTTTACTGTGTTTTGAAGACTGGAATCAGTATTAAAATGTGCAGATGTTCATTTCTGATCCTTATGAAAGCAGAGCTTCCTCAAAAGCTTTTTTCTCCTTCTTCCAGCTGTCCCTCACAAGGCGAGGAGACTGAGTGGTGGGTGCCACAGAAACCTCCGTTTGCTCCGTGTTCATGTGGAAAATAAGCAAAATTATCCCAGGGAACGTAGAGGGAACGTGCGTGATGAGTGTAAGGAATGGAAGTAGGTCAATTGAAAAAAAACCTTTATGTTTCAAATCCAGCTGCTGTGATATTGCTGTCGACAATCTCACGGGGTGACTTGGTCACTATAGTACGGTGACAAGGATGAAGCTTTCTGAAGCAGAGCATTGCTGTCACCGGGACAGGACTCCTGTTGGGGTTGTTATTTAGGCCGTTGACTCTGTTACCAGAACCTCTGGAAAACACCAGCACAGTTGTCCTTGGAGCTTAGGGTGGGCATTCTTTTTATAAACAGTACGAAACAAGTAGTTCATCTACTCTTACAAATATTTGTTCAACTTTTTTTTTTTTAAGTTATAACCTGTCCATTTACTTTCTTTAATTTGCGAACACCCACACCCTGTAGTTACCGTAGGGTTATCATAGTTACCACAGGTGCCACGTTACAGCAGGCAAAATCAGTAAAGGTATCTCTGTAATACAGTAACTACAGTCATTTGTAAAGAGTGTGGTTAGAATGTAACATTATGTGAGGGTATATATATATATAGTTTATATATGTGCATACATACACGTATCTCGGACTCAGTTGTCTCTTTGAGGCTTGTTTTTCCTCCTTTCTTTGGAAGTGAGAAGCTTTTCTGCTCTGATAGAATGTGTCCAGGAGAACCGGCCTCTAAAGTGTTACTCTTTTGAAGACACCCGTGTTTTCTGTGGCTCCTTTCACAAGGGAACACTTTTCCCACCTGTAGGAAGAATGCAGCTACTGAACTTGTTCTGAGGGATTATGGTTTTAGTGCTGGAGCTGCACCTAGAGAGAAGGACCGGTGCAGCAAAAAGAAAAAGCTGTTTTACTTATCTTTGATTTGCTCTTCTTGTATAAACACCAGAGGTCACAGAACTGTGCCTGGGAGGTGGTTGCTTGGGTGGTAGGAACCTTGTTTGCAAGGGTCCACCTCGGGGAAGTACCCACGTAAGGACAATGACATGGTCTAAAATAGAACAAAGGGTTTTCTGACCATGAGTTTGTCTTCAGGCTGGCATTTCACACCTTGGCATGTGTTGTGTGTATTCAGATTCTGGAGTTTATTTTGGAAGATTTTTTTAGTAATGAACTTAAAATAACTGTTCAGGAAACTTTAACTTCCCCGGATTTAAAATTAGCGTCTTCATCGGTAACAAATCTGCTCTCTGGGGTTACCCAGCGCACACGTTTCCCAGAAGACAGGCCTCCTGCCAAGGAATTTTCAGCTATTTACTCTTGGGCAACTCTGTGCTTAACAAAGCCAAAACTGGGAAATGTGCTGTTTTCATCCAGGCTACGGCCCCTGTCACGGTGCGGTCACTTCTCTTAGACGGGGAGCACTGGGGTTCAGCTGGGACTCTCACTGCTGGAGTACCTCTCACCTTCCAGTCACGTCTTCTGGGGTTTGGGGGAATATATTTGGGGGAATAACTTGTATTATCGTATGTTTAAGGTACTTCTGATGGAGCATATGAAATTGTAAGGGAGCTGCTCTCACCAAGGGCTTGTTTACGTGAAATGGAAGATGTTTTCAATAGTCCTATTCTAGATAAGTGTGTGTAAATGAGTATTGTTGAAATACTTCAAAGTTTTAAGCTACTTCAGTGGATGTCTTTGAGTTGTATATTGAATTACTTAGTATCGGTGTGAAGATACAACACCAAAGCAGTTTTGTTTTCTTCCCAGAGAGTTCACTGGAATCTGTAAAACACAGAAGCAGGTGTATATTTGGATGCACCCCCTTATCCTGAGTAAAAAAAAAAAAAAAATGCCTGCCCAGTATATTAATCATGTTCTATTGGTGTTTAAAAACAAAAAACAATCTTGGAGCCAAGCGAGGCAGCATTCAGCATAGTGGGGAGACCCACATATCTTCACACAGCAGGTTGTGGTGACTCCTCAGATGGCGGTGTCTGGCGAGTTGCCCTCCCAGGAGCGTTCCTCTGGTGGCTCTGAGCTGGTGTCCCCTGTCCCAGCAGCGCTCTTCTGCCGGGGGGGCTGCAGGCGGGATCCCGGCGGTCGACGGTCCCTTTGGATAAAGCCGAGATATTAAATTGCACCCAACAGCTCGGGGGAGGTTGGGCCAGGCGGTCGCTGCCCTCTGAAGGGTCTGCTATTTCTGCGCTGCTGCATCATCCTGGCTTCCCAGGCTGGAGCTGCCATCGTCACCGTCCCCGTGCGGGCAGGGACGTGGTTGGCTGCAGGGACGGAGCGTGTCTGTCATCGCGGGGAAGCTCTTGCCCACGTACCCTCTGTTAAGTCTCCCACACGTACCAACGACATGCAGTGGTTTCCTTTAATCCCTGCAGCACCTTTCCTGTAAAATACCAATTTTAAAATCTGTGAAGGTCAGGGCAAGGGATAAGGTACTGAGCTATGTACAGCAGTCATGAAAAGAGCTATTTAAGAAGTGGGTGTAGCAAACTCTTAATTAGATATGAGCTAAAATAATGCTGCTCCAAATTCAAGTCAGCTCCTTGGAATGTGGAAGGGAAGCTGAAGCCCTCACAAGTGCCAATTAACGTGAGTGAGCTGGGAGAGGAGCTCGGTGTCTTCCCTGCTTGGATCAGCACTTTGCAGTGAAATACCCAGTTCTGCCAGCGTCTCTTATTTTGCCGTGCCAGGAGCGACCCTTAGAAATTAATAAATAGCTTGCATGACTGTTGTGAGGTGGAAATCACAAAATTCAGGATTTAGGATTTCTTAAGTTTACCTACAGTGATGTACTGACAGGATGTGTGATTTTTGTGCAAACCAGGTCTTGTCAAATATACTCTCTTAAGCTTGTGAGTTGAGTTGAATCGGGTAACTAAAATTAGATTCCTGTGAGATTTGTTGGCTTTAACTTCTGGGCTGTGCATCGTGTGGTACCTGGTGTGTAACTTCAGATCCGTTCTAGAGCTTTGATTCCCACGCGGGGGCCATTCGCTTGCCTTGGGAGGGGCACTGGGAGAAGAACGTACATTCCCAGAGCCCTTCCCCTGGGAACTGTCGGGAAGAAGCTGCAGAATTGCTGCTGGCAGGGTCTGTGGGGACATCCCTGGGTCAGTGCTGTAGGAAACGATGCTTCCCCTCCGTACTCGGTTGAACCATATGCAGTATTTTGGACCAGGGATCATCCACCTGGGTGCAGGACCAGCAGGAGTCTTGACCGTGCTGAAGGTGAACGCTGGAGGCAGGGTCACCGCAGACACCGCAGCTCAGGCTGTTGGAAAATACACTCAAGAACCTGACGGCTGTTGGAGAACATCTAAGTGATTTGTTTGCGGGAAGAGTCCTTTGGTAGCTCCTTATTAAAAAAGCAGTAGTCGCTGGTCCAAAACTGGTTCGAAATGGGATGTTGTGGCTGTTAAAAGCTGGTATTCCTGCCCAAAGCTGGGCCCCTTGCGTTCTCTGGCTGCTCAGTGCCACTGTCCCTGCTCCGACAGCACAGCCCCAACTACCGTGTATGAGTGAGTGTCCCTCGTGTGTCCTGGTTCCAGGGACGCCCCCTGAAATGCTTGTCCCAGCAGAGGGGAGAGGGACATGCCAGTGTCGCTCAGCTGGGGGGACAGTGGGCCTTTTGGTGACGGGCACAGCGTGTTCTCATTTAAAACTGTGTCAGCCAATTTGTTGATTTGACTGTTCATGATTTTGCTGGTGTAACTACATTGACCTGAGCTTTCTGGTTCCTTGAATAAAAGTGGCCTCTTTCACGGTAAGAACTGGTCCTGAGCATCTTGGTCGACTCCCCAAAGCCGTGCCCTTGCAGCTCCCACGGTACGGTCAATGGATGTGTGAGCATTGAGAGAGGTGGTGTGTAAGCTCCTGTTCTTTGTTACCTAAAAAAGTAGAAAGTGTCTGTAAAAGAATCATAATTAAAACTTATTTTGTAGGATAACTGGGATGATGAGGAGGAAGAGGAGGAAGTAAAGGAGACAGAGGTAAAACAAGGTGAGCCTTAAAAGCAATATGTGGCTCTGTGTGCGGCGTCAGAGCAGACACCGGCTTTGTCTGGAGGGGATCTGAAGAATCAAACCCACTTCCCAAATGGGGCCGGTTTGGTTTTGACAAAGCGCGTCTTTTAACTCTCTCCAAGTTCGGGTCCCTGTGATCGAGCTCTGTGGCTTTGTCTTTGGTTGATGTTTCTGTAGTTGCTGGAAAAAAATTATCAGTAGACCTCTTGAGAGCTGTATTGTTCAATGTTTTACAGAACCGAAGGTTTCAGAAAAAAAGAAAATAGCAGAAAAAATAAAAGAAAAAGAAAAGCTACAGAAGAAAAAGCAAGAGGAGCTCAAAAAAAGGGTAACTCCTTCTTTCCTTCCAGGTCTCATAAAAGTTAGAGGGCAGGTTTGATTATTATTTTTTTTGATGTTGAACAAACCTGTAAAGATCTTGACTATTCTGATAAAACAAACTTAAGTCTTGCACTTGATAATATCTGGGGGATGATGGCTTTAATTTCCCTGTGATTTACCCAGGTTGCTGGAGTAGTGCTTAGCGCTGGCTCTTTTGCACACACCGCATGATAAAACAGGCAGTTGTGAAACTTAGAACTGGGGTGTTTCTTCCTACTTCTTGTAAAATGAACAATTTATTTACCAGGGTGGCGTTGTTACGCCGTGCGGGGGGGTTTCAGGTTTGTACACGCTTGAGGTGCAGTGACTTCGGGCAGACGGGAGCTGTTCCAGTGGCACTGGAGTAACCACGGTTTCTTGGCCCAGCTCTGCTCGAGGGTAAGGAATATAACGCTCTCCCTCTGTACGTTTTTTACTGCAGTTAGAGGCACCAGAGGAGCATAAAGAGCTCACACCAGAAGAACAGTTAGCAGACAAACTACGACTAAAGAAGTTACAAGAGGAGTCGGACCTGGAGTTAGCAAAAGAAACATTTGGTGAGTGCCCGAGTGCCGCGAGTCGGTGGAACTGTCACATCACATCTTTATTGCAACAACATCTTTAGAATAGAAGGTGCTTTTTCTTAACGTGTCTTGGTAGGAGGCTGTAGCGAAAAGATGGGTGACCACGTTTCCCAACGTATTGGTGCTGCTGGTAAAAAGATGACACTGTGTAAAAATAAAAAAAAAAGTGCTGTTTTTTCATGTTCTGAGGTGCTTTAAATGTGGATTTAATGGGGCTTCGGACAAGTGTGGCACAGCGTAACTCGTGCCTGCTTCGCTTGGGGCAGTCTCTAACGAGCTGGGTGCTGAGAAAGACTTGCCTCTAAGTTGGCGTGAGCTTGGTCCCTGGTGCAGATGCAGTAAACTTAAAGCAGATCATTCTGGTTTTGGGCTTTGACAGAATTAGATACTGATTCATAGCAGCCTTCTTCAAACATGAAAGCATGTTTCCTTCATTATAGTGAATTACACAGCTTATTACGCAGTGAAAATGCTGCTCCGTGAGTCTTCTGAGAGAGCACAGTGCCTGGGGGGGTGCACTGAATGCAGTTCCACAGAACCAACTGCGTTTTGCACTTACGGGCTTAAGACAGAAATTCCTTATTTAAGGGAAGGGGCTCCGTGCAGTGCCCGCTGCTGCAGGGAACAGGAGAAGCTGGTTGGAACGAGTGAGCTCCGTCCGGGTCATTAACTCGGGCTGGTGGCTTCTGTGTGGTTGGACTTTTGGGTTGGAGTAGACGATCTCCAGAGGTCCCTTCCAACGCCCGTCATTCTGTGATTCTGTGCCAGAAGCCAGAGGGGAGTGAGTGAGAGAAGCTCAGCGTGGGTTTGGGAGAGCGTCTGGGGGTGAAGGACAGAAAAAGAGCCGGGTCTCTTTTTCCTCTGGGGATGTCTTTTCCGGATCACAGCTAATTTTTCTATGGTACCTCTGTCTTTCTGTGCAGGTGTAAATAACACTTATGGAATAGATGCCATGAATCCCTCTTCAAAAGATGACTTTACGGAATTCGGCAAACTACTAAAAGAGAAAATTACACAGTATGAAAAATCATTACATTATGCCAGTTTTTTGGAAGCGTTAGTTCGAGACGTATGTATTTCATGTAAGTTGAGTGAAAGACATCCTAGAACGCACCGCAACAACTCTGCCATGAGGGAGGTTGAAAACCTGCTGTTGCAGTAATTGTTACGTCAGATTGATCTGTGTAGTTTCTACCCAGTGAAGTACTGACCCGTGTCACTGCCCAGTACCCGCTTCCATCCCACAAACTATTTCACACGGAGTGCTTGTACAGGAGTCACTCGTTCTGACGGCAGTTAAAGACAGTCATTTTAAAATGTGTGAATTCTTATGCTGATCTAAATCTTACGTAGTTTTCTTGAAGCCATTTCTAAAATAATAATGATTAAAAAAAATCTTGGAGCCAGATAACATTTGGAAGGAAACTATTATAAAATTGAGCTCCTGTAATTCTGGGACCGCAAAATAAATTGTGCTGGGATTTAACATATAACAATACAGAGATGAAACTATCCCCAACTCCCTTTTTCCCACTGCCCTGGTCAGCTGAAGGCAGTGGGAAACTCGGTGGATTTGGTGCTCGAGCTCTTGTCCTGTGCCGTACCCCTTGGCCTTCAGAGAGGTGGGAACTCGGTGTGTTCAGTGCTGTGTGAATCCGGCCGTCGCTGGCTGAGCGGAGCCAGGAACTTCCATTTCACATGGATTCCGGATCTTCTGAAGGGAAGGAACTCGCAACCTCTTCGACCAGTTATTGTTAACGCACTGCTCCTTTTGATAAGCTTTACTGGATCCATATTTTACTGGTCAAAGCCTCCTCATTAAGACTTTGTGTTCATGCTTAATTTACAAGCTTTACCTTCCACACCGTTCAGGCTGCTCACTAGAGACCGTCTGAAGTGTCGCTGTGATTGTAAGGACCGGAATTACCCAGTCTGTATTTTGCTGATTTAAATCAAGCAATTGCCTGTACTTATTACTAATGGTTATTTCTAGTTTATAGAGAATTTGACGTTAGATTGTTTAACTGTCTTCTCAGAACAATATTGCTCAATTTTTATTTTTTTTTCTTCCCCCGATGCAGTGGAAATTGATGATTTGAAAAAGATCACGAATACTTTGACAGTACTATGCAGTGAAAAACAAAAACAAGAAAAGGTAAGAGTTCATCACGGTTCTGCGGCGGTAACAAACCCGGGCAGTGGGAGCGGGTCTGGCTCCGGCCCGAGCTGCTGGTCTGCGGGAGGGAGGAGCAGGGGGTGAGACGCAAACCCCGGGTGCCGGTGTAGAGTTAAAGGCTCCTCACTGCGCCAGGTAGTGGGGAGCTGATGGACTCTGGAGATCGCAGGCAAAACCTTGATTGATTTACACGATTGTTACCTGTGTGCTCACCTCCTGCCATTTTGTGCCGTCCTGGAGTCCCAAGGGCTGAGGGGTGTCCTGGGGGCAGGAGCCGCCTCGTTCAGAGTGACCTGTCGATGGAATACCCAGCTGTGGAAGTAACCCAAATCTTTGCCAAAGTCTGGGATTTTGAATAGCAGATAACTAGGATTTCACACTGATGTGCAAACTAAAGGAGCAATAACTGCGTAGACAAGGAAGAGTACGTTTTAAAAAGTGACGTAATAGTTTAACTGATGCTTATGTGCTGCAAAACACCGCGTTTTATAGCACACGTCTGTGCTAAAGCTCCAGGTGGGGTGGAGTTCAGTGATTTATTGAATTGTCAGGTAGCAACAAAATCAAGCAGAAAATACGACTCGCAGTGGGACTCTTTTGGCGTGTTTTACATCAGTGGGAGGATTGGTAGGGAACAACCGGCCGGGGGCTGTCAGTGTGAGATGGGAAACCCCTCGGACACAGACTGTTGCGGTGACGGGTCCCTCTGGGGCCGTGTTCCAGCTCCCAGCACTTCAGTGCAAACCGGACTTTATGCCCAGCGTTGATGCACTGAGTCTGGAGCTGGCAAGTGGGATCAGCTGCTTTAATCTGAGCTGCACTTTGCAGAGAAGCCGGTGACTTACTGAACCAAACGGGTTCGAAAAGAAAAAGATACTTCCGCTTTTTATACCCTTCTCTCCCGGCTTTCCACGTACATCAGTCTGGTCAGCCACGGAAAGCTACGGCTACACCACTCCAGTGAGAGCTGCACTGGGAAATGTCCTGTAAAGTTTGTTTAAGACTTGAATTTTTTTGCAAGGAAGATACTCAGCCTCTGTGGTGAGAAAAGCCACGTGGAATTCCTTAATGAAGGTGGTGATTCCACAAAACTAAACACTACTGCTAAACTACTGCTTAGTTCTACGGGTTTAGCGGCAAGGTGAAATAGGATGAGTGACAAAACACGGGCAGTGTGTGACGCGGGGAGCTGACAGGGAGCTGTGGGGGTTGGACTAGACGATCTCCAGAGGTCCCTTCCAGTCCCTTACCGTTCTGTGATCCTGTGACACCTGAAAATGTCACAGGTCGCCCCAAACAGATCGTGTCGTGGGGAGGAATCACTGGGACTGAGGGCTCACCGCACGGGCAGGCGAGTGCTGGTTCCTCAGCCAGGTGGCTCTGCTCTAATTGCAGTAATGACAAATGACTCTGCATTTTCAAGTAAACAAACGTGCTCTTCCTATTTAAGCAGAATAAAGCCAAAAAGAAGAAAAAAGGTGTTGTGCCCGGAGGTGGGTTAAAGGCTACTATGAAAGATGACCTGGCCGATTACGGAGGATACGACGGGGAATACGTACAAGACTTTGAAGACTTCATGTGACATTTATCTCCCTTTCTCTTGTCTTTCTGTTGCCCATAATCCCTTAAACATGTAGCACAACTTTTCTTCCTTTAAATTCTGCCAAATGCTACAATCAGAATTGCAGTATCTCTGTGCTGGTGGTTGAACTCCCCGAGGGGTGGGTGCGAAAGCCCCACTCCCTGTCCCGCCTCGGGGGTAGAATGAAGACGTTTAAAAGTTACGTAAATTGCAGTTAAAAACCCCCAAATTCTGATAATGGTAACTGTTGCTATTTAATTTTATAGTAACAGCCGCTAAATTGGAGATGAATTTCAACAGATGAATTTCAAGTATTACTCCCAGCACAGCTCGGAGGCACGGCCTTAACTGTACCCGGGAAGGGCCCCTTTGGACAGGAGCAGTTTGCGGCAAGGGCTTGGTGTGCACGTAGTTACAGTCGCTTCGTCTTGCGTTACAGCTTGAGGTTTTCGGTACATTGGGGAGGGGAACTGCTGACTTCAGCCCCAGGGCGCTGCGCCGGGGCACCCACCGCTCGGAGCGAGACACCCCAACACAACCACCGGTGGGTCAGAACAAGGAAAAAGTTGCTTATTGGAGAAAAAACACCAACAAAAGACTTGTTCTTGAGCATGAAGTTTAGTTTCCGTTCATCTAAATTTCTACTAATGCAGCTGTGTGGGTTGGGTATTCTTTAACAGTTAATTGCCTGGTTTAAGTGTTTAAAAAAAAAAAAAAAAAAACAACAAAAAAACCCACCAAAACCCAAGACTTCCTTTTGGTCTCTCCTGGGTTGTGGCAGATCTTTCAGGACTCAGCCATTTTCTTTCATTTAAAAAAAAAAAAACAAACAAAAAAAACTTGCTTAGCAAACTGCAACAGTTACTACAGTTGGGCAAATTGTTATGTTAACAATTATGACATCTGCAATGTTTTATAAAGCAACTAATTTAATAAAAATCACTATTGAGGACTTCACTACAGCTGTCTTCGGAGCAGTTCTTTTAGCATCGTGTAACAGAAACACCTGAGGTGGTGGAGTTGTGTAACAGGCGTGTGCTGGGCGCGTGGTGCTGGGTCCGGGCCCAGTTTAACCAGTGTTTGTTACGGGGGAGGTTTTCATCCTTGTAAAATGCCTGTCTGTTATGACAAGACTGTTACAGATGCTGACGGGGAACAAAATACTTCCAGGGCTGCCGTAATCCAAGCATCTCCGTGGTGAAGCAGGTACTTCCGCGATGCAGACCCTTCCAGCCCTTCCCACTGTGAGTGGGCCCGAGCTTTTAAAGGCTCAGGGATGGAAATTCTCAGGAGGATGCTGGGGGGGGGGGGGGGGGGGGGGTGTCCTTTCTTGCCAGGAACTTTAAAGCTGAAGCTCAAAGCTTGTGTATCGTTAGTGAACTTTGACTAATCACAGCCAGCTCAGACTCCTTTGGTCTTATGAGACTGACTAGAACTGGAATAGTAAATGGAGTTTTCCCGACATGAACTGTTTTATTTAGCAAAGGAGCTGCGCCTCGTGCTGTGCCCACCCGTGTGCGGCTGCTGCCGAGCTCGGATAAAGGCTCTGCAAGGAAATGTTTGTCATTCGCAGCGGTTGCCAACGTGAGAGATGGTCACCACCCACAGGGACACTAAGCTAGAAATCAGAGTTAGCATCTCTGCTAATTAGCTGGTTGCTATGGCAAATGTAGTTTTGCTGGGCTAATGTTTAGCGATAGTATGATATTGCTTAATTTTACCTAAAAGTTGTCTGTGTGCTACAGTCGGCTGCCAGCCCTCCCCGCCCCTTGCTCGGACGGGAGATACGGGGTTTGGATCAGCCGGAGGCTCCACAGGCGGCATTTGTTGTGGGGAGCGAACAGTGGCCGAGACGAGAGGGGGTTTCTGCCCCACGGGGTGTCGCAGGCTCATCCCCCTCCCCGGTTACATCAACCCCATCTTGAGACCTTCCCAAAGCACCC
The DNA here is from genome assembly GCF_964106895.1 of Numenius arquata. Taxonomy (NCBI): domain Eukaryota; kingdom Metazoa; phylum Chordata; class Aves; order Charadriiformes; family Scolopacidae; genus Numenius; species Numenius arquata. The sequence continues at coordinate 832,821 of NC_133586.1, forward strand.
CAGCGGCGGAATCCTCTGCTTGTCAGCTCCTGCCGGGGTGTCGGTACCCACCGTCTGCCCCGTGGGACTGGCTGAGCGTGGAAAGGAGTTACAGTGCAATAACCATTAAGAACCTACTTGTGCTTGGTCGCCCGTCTTACTCCAAGACAGCAGTGCATGGAGCCTGTGCTCTTCAGCGTGGTACGAGAGTATGGCACTGTATCGGCAAGTGAGGAAACAACCTGGCTGCTCAGCCCAAACTCCAGGAATGGGTTTTCCTCTTAAAGCATCTAAAAGCATCTAAAACTTCCAAAGGCACTAATTCTGCTGCTGATTTCATTGTCCACATCTGGGATATTCTGCTTCAGCCTTTTGTGGCCTTAGATCCGACTCCTGTGGCCATCCATCACCCGCTCCCCGCGGGTAAAGGACTCCGGGGCTCGTCACCAGCCGTGCCAGTCAGTGCTCCTGGTCAGTCGAGTGGTTTGTAAACAGTTAAGATTTATTATACAAAACACAATTTTAGCTTAACACAAGCTCAGCATTTTAAATATTTACAACCACCACCAGTTTTCTGGAGTAACTCACCCGCAGCAGCAAATCCCAGTGAGCAGGTGACTGATAAAAAGGGCTGTTAAAGCCTGGGCACTGACCGGGCAGGAGCCACGGGAGCCGGTCTCTAGCTGGATAACATGTCGCTGAGGCAGCAGCCGCTCTGCGCGTCCTTCAGCAGCGCGTTCACCACGTCGTAGAACTTGTGATCGTAGGCCAGTCTGTAGGAGGTGTAGATGTCGTCACAGTGGGTGAGCAGTTTCCGCAGGTTTTTCAGAGCGGCGTCAGTAGGTGGGTGCTGTTTGACTCTGAAAATAATTGTACGCATAATTGAAATGGGCTTCACAGACAATTATAATTGAGTCTCTTGCGATAAGAAACACAGTTCTTACAGTTCTAAGAAGGCTGGGCTCAAAGTGTACATTTGATTCTCTTGGTTGTTTATTTGGCTCTCGTTCTTTTTAAAAAAGATTTGCTCTGCCCAGTCCCCGTACGCTACACGTCATCGCGTGAAAGGTTTTAGCAGCACTGAGACCTGCCCGCACTAAACGGGCAGCTGCTCCCCTAAAGCAGTCTGTGGAAAAGAAAGTTCCAGTTTGCCCATCTAAGTACTTTACTTACTTCTTAGCGATCTCCTCAAAGATGCTGGGCTTCAGTGGCCTCTGCTGTTTGAACTCTTCCAAGTAGGTGAAGTCTCCCTTGGCGATCACCTGCTGGTACAGAACCTCCGCCCAGTCGGGAACAAACTCGTACGCCTCGGCCACGATGGCCGCCTGCGGGAGGGCAGACGCTGGAATTAGTGAGCGGAAGGAGTTTGTTCTTGCACAGAGACGGTCCTGTACTTAGAACACTAAAAATACTGTGAGTTTTCTGTTTGGCCCATCTCTTGATGCTGTTCTTGAGAGGTGTGTGACGGGAATACCGGGGTAACAAAGCACTGCAAATCATTTCCTTAGCCCCTAAACAAGATGTCAGAGTTTGTTTGGTTTGTTCTCTTTAAAAAGCCCTTTTCTTTCTTATTTCCAAATTCATGAAGTGATGGATGCCGACACAGATTAGATTCAGGGCTCTAACGAAGATTCCCGGCAGCAGAGGAGCTGCGGGACAGCCAAGGGCCCAGCTGTCAGATGGCAAAGGGTCCCTGAGAGCATCGCCCCACAGCGGGATCTCAGCAATTCCACGGGGCTTGGTGGCCACCTGGAAGAGCCGAGAAACGCTCAGAGGAGCCAAGGGCTTCAGTACCTGCCGATTAAAACAATCCTTTTCAGAACACAGCAGCCGAGGAAGCTGAGCTGACCTGGTAGAACCTGGGCAGGGCCAGGATGGCGTCCATGAGGCTCTGCCGGCCGAGGTTGATGACCATGGTGTTCCTGCCCGCGCTCAGGAAATGCAGCTGCAGCGTTATCAGCTTCGTCAGCCGACGGCACCGCAGCGCCTGCCGCACACAGGAGTCCTGGGTCACAAATCAGAGACAAACACAAGATCCTGAAGCACCTTTCTAGAGGAAAGCAAGGAATATTCCTGGAGCAACAGCGAGTTCAGAGTTGTCCAGTACTTCATCTGTGAGAGCACCCCAGTTTTATCATCCCTCATATTCCAGTAGTTCTAGATGAAGTTTCACTGACTACAAAGACTTTCACCAGTTTTAAAACACTCTTTGTACTGTTCTATTCTGGTTAGTTAAGCTCACGGTCAGCCCTCTGCAAGTGGGGAACCCGATTGTGACCCCAGATGTTACAGCCTGAAGAGGGATCCGTGAACAGCTCTTGGGTACGACGGCGTTACTGGGAGGGGGGGACTGGGGGGACACTGCTGTGCTGACAGAGCAAGAGATTCCTTTGCTCCTGGGCCAGGATTCGGCAACTCCTCCCTGGAGCAGCCTGCGTTGCTCTCAGCCCTCCCTTTGTGCCCCCAGTGCTGCACAGAAATCATACAATTCCATCTCATTTACCTTGGAATAGCTCTCTGCCGCATCGATAAACAGAGTCAGAGCTTTCAGCAGCAGTTTCTTTAGACTTGCAACATCCTGAAGAGACTCCTCTGAAATGGGGGGAAAAAAGGAGTAATTAATTATTTCTAAAGGTGACAAAGTTACAAAAACACCTCCTGGTACCAAGTCTGTCCCTAGTGCTGTTTCAGAGAGCAACGAAAGACTAAAAGAAAATAATTTCATATTAAGAAAGCACGAAGGACCGTGATGCCTGTTCAGCGAAGGGACCAAAGCGATTGCTGGAGCCCAGTCAAGTGACTGAGGAACTGAAACGAAACACAAATCGTGCATTTGGGGCAGACGGAAGCACTGACTCCGATCAGAGAAATTCAGAAAACCACTTGGCACCGCTTCTGGTTTGGCTGTCGTTCCAGGGCTGGGGACCTGCTCTGCAGCGTGTGCTCCTCAGCACTCACTGAGCTTAGGTGTTAACACCTTATCTTGCACAAACACAACCCCCAACACTTTATATATACACTTTATAGAAAAAAACCCACTGTGTCACATCCTATTAAAGTGAGGAAAACATGGATGTGTCATAGAATCAAAGAACTGCCCAGGTTGGAAGGCACCTTTCAGATCATGGAGTCCAACCATCAACCCACCACTGACCCACGTCCCTCAGCATCACGTCTGCCCGGCTTTTAAATCCCTCCAGGGATGGGGACTCCACCACTGCCCTGGGCAGCCTCTGCCAAGGCTTCACAACCCTGTCAGTGTAAAAATCTGTCCTCACCCCCTCCCGTGCCTGGTACCACAGGAACATTATATTATGGTAAGAACCAAAAATGCCAACTCTTTGAGAAACGCCAGAGCAACCAAACTGTGAGGTATGAGCACCCCCCAAACCAGGCAAACGCGACCCTCCTTCCGGACAGCGGAATTTCAGTGGGTGTTACTGGGACCACGCAGGCAACCCAACGCCATTCACCCGTCACCTCCCCCTTCTTACACAAAATTCCTTGTGTTCCTGGGCCGTGCAGTCTGCACTCACCCCAGGGCTGAGACTCGATGAGTTTGAGCTGCGTGCAGGCAGCAGCCTCGTGGTTCTCCCCGATCTCCCGGCACATGCTGAAGCACAGGGCGATCATGTTGTGCTTCTCGCTGTCCCCGGGGCGGCAGCGCTTGATGTAGTCCAGCAGAGCCGTCTTCAGCGTCCCGCTCTGCTCAGGGGAAGGAACGTCACATTCAGAGTTGAAGAGCTTTTTTTATAATTCACGTTTTAGTACCCACAAGCAAATCTCTTCTGGTACAGTTTTCCAAAAAGCCATCATGACACTCGCTGAGGTTTCTCCACACCATTTCAAAACAGAATGGCGATATTCTACCCCGGCTCAACTACATTATGTCAGGTAAGAAAATCCAGCACTTATGCATTAATTTATTTACACACAAATGTCAAAACTGACACTCGTTTATGACTTTATTTATGTTACAAGAAAGCTGTAAATATTGATGAGTTTTAAAAACCCATGAAACTTTAACTGGAAGTAAAACCAAAGCCAGACATGGAAACTCTTTAAGTGACATTTCCTGGCTTGAACTTTCAACGCTGCTCTCGTTGCAGCACTGAACTAATTACAAAAAAACTATTGAACTAAAACCAGAATAAAACCCAGAATTAATTGATTACTATGAAATTTGACTAACACTCCCTACCCTCCAGTAATTAAAATCCCCAGATCATTCCATCTTGTGTAACTCCCAGTTTCTGATGTAACCACAGAGTTCTCTGAAAGTTTTCTCCCCTTTACCCGCTTCCACCTACTGGGTCTAACTTCTTCCTCATGAGCACCTCGAAGTAGTGTTTCTCGTGCAGCAGTTCAAATATGTAGGTCATTTCGTTGTATCTGCCAATCCCAGTGAGGAGACGAACCTGTGGAAATAACGGCGTGAGGAGCTCGAAGTGGAGCAGAAACCCCTCCCTGGGGGGGTCAGAGCCACGGTGGGGACATGGTGGCGCTGGGCTGGTCAGTGCAGGTGGCTCCCTTAGAGCCACCAAGGGTTTATCGTTAAACCAACCCCCCGCATCTCTTTCACTGTGAGGTGAAAGGACAGAATTTGACCATATAAAAACACGCAGTGAACCTTTTAGCAATGACACCCTTCTATTGGGCAGGTCTCAGGCTCCGGGAGTCCTTCCAAGGCAGGACATAAAGATGCAACGACAGCCCCATAATACAAATTACCAGCCTGGAAAAAAGGAGGCTGAGGGGAGACCTTCTCTCTCTCTCCAACTCCCTGAAAGGAGGGTGTAGCCAGGGGGGGTCGGTCTCTTCTCCCAAGGAACAGGTGATGGAACATGAGGAAATGGCCTCAAGTTGCGCCAGGGGAGGTTCAGATTGGATATTAGGAAAAATGTTTACACTGAAAGGGTTCTTAAGCCTTGGACTGGGCTGCCCAGGGAAGGGGTTGAGGCACCATCCCTGGAGGTATTTAAAAGACGGGTTGACATAGAGCTTAGAGACATGGTTTAGTGATGGTTTTATCAGAGTTAGGTTGGTGGTTGGACTAGATGATCTTAAAGGTCCCTTCCAACCCAGACAATTCTAGGATTTTATCACGTTTCACCAGCAGCTGAATTACTTTGATATCCCCGTTCTGACGTACCACACTGCTGCCACCTCACCATTCCACTCCCTCTACCTCTGCTTTTCCAGAGAAGTTTTCAAAGAGCTTCTGTGCCACAAAACCCATGCCCTGCACACACCAGAGCAAACACCTTCAGCTTCCAGGGACAGGCAGGAGAAGGTCATCGATCGAGGTGACAGCCCACGCTCCGTCCCACCACCCACCTTCTCCCCGTGCAGGAGCAAAGCTATTTGCCAAGGTGGAGGGAAACCTTCCCTTCCCACAGCGCCTGGACAAACGTGGGGGGCATCTGATGAGTCGACACGTACCACCAGCCCGTACTCCTCGTTAGGAGCCAGGTGCTCGTCGGTGAGAAGCCGCGCTGCTTGGAGGACTCGCGTGATTCCTTCCATGTGGCAAGTCAAACTAAAGCAATTATGGGCCAAAATCAGCAATTCTGTAACTGAACAGCAGAGTTGAGGTATTTTCAGCTGAGGAAGTTAATTACTGGGCTTCTCTCTGCCAAAGCGATGCCATCGCTGCAGAGGACACACAACCTCCCCAGTTACAAACAGCAGAAGGGGATCAGACAGCAGAGCTATCATGGTTCTGTCCTAAGCAATTTTAAGCAGTAACAGTTTCTCTAACAGCATGCGTTCAGTCTGGCTTCTCATCTGGGGGAAAATCTGGATTTTTTTTGGATCATTTTCCAAAACGTTACTTTATTCCACACGCAAAACTTCCAACCTCCTCCCCCAAAAGCCGACTGACGAAGGTACAATAATACACAGCTCCCCACGATTGCCAGCCAGCTCCGCACTGGGAACAGGAAGGCCACGAGTTTTGCACCTGGATTTGAAAAATCATTCATAAATTCCACACAGTAAATAAATGAGTGAAACCAGCACAATTTAGCATATTCTACTTTCCGTGGATGGCCTGATCTAACGCTGTGAAGCCATGGCACAGCGGGGTCCCAGACCCCACGCAACGCTCGCCAGGAACGCAGCAGTGTTGTACGGAGTGGTATAAAACAGGGAAAAATGCAGGTTTTGAAAAGAACACAGTTAACGTCATAAACCTACACATGTTTTGAAACAAACCAATTATACCTCCACCTGTGCAGGGGTACTGTGGCAGAGATGCCATTCAGAGACATCTCCAGCACAATCTGGTAATTCCCGACACTTCCTCGGAGTCCTTTCCCTCCCTTAGTCGCCACACGGGGAAATACCAATACTCACCCATGTGCTACTTACCCGGAAAAACAAGGGGTAAGTTAAGATCTGACAAAAGGACAAATGTGTCAGGGACATAAAGATTACATGGAACGTGATATTTTCAATTACTTGTTTTCTCACGAGGGCTTTCCAGATTTCCAGTATTACAGCTGGACTCTAATGGAACGGTTTCAACATTCATTTCAGCCAGGCTTTTGCTTCCGCAGAACGTGTTCTAGAAGCTGCTCTCTCCTCACCACCCTGGATGAAGCAGCACTGGAAGTTCTGCCCATGTTAATACTCACGAGACAACTCACACTAAAATCTCACCCTCGTTCGTTTTCCTCAGAGACGACCTGCCCATAAGAAATCTTTTTTTGAAAAGAGTTTAAATAAATAAGTAAATGATCTCGTTTTGCCACTACCCAGTAGCAAAATGGTACCAAAGTACCCTGGTGATGTCTTATAAACCCAACGACAACATCTCCACGGTCCATAAAGCTGCGCAGTGGAAAATGGACTTCAGTAACAAAAGATCAGGAAGTAAGTTTAACACATGGATAAAGAAAGTAATTTCTTATTGTGATTAATACAAAGGAAGTCACAATAGCCTCTTTCTGCAGCACAGACCTACAGAAGTTCAGGTAACTCGCTGACTGCACTTCCCAGCTGCTGGCACAAAAAAATCTGTGTTTTGTTTGGCAAGTAACCGCAAGCAACACTTAAGCAGCTCAGTTACTGTGCATATACTCGGATCTATTCATTTAATATTAAATTGGAGATCGGTAGAGACACTCCCATCAGTGTTGCTTTCATTCCTTGTGAAGTGATTTTAAACCACGTAATGCCACGTTGAGTAAAGCGTTAGTTACATCAAGCACTATTTGCCATTTACTTACTGCATGAGAGCTCCCCACGTGGAACAGAGGAGATTCTGTCCAGTAACTTCATGCCCACCAGCGTGTGGTCCTGGCAGAGCTTAGCGAGCTGCAGCAACGCCTGACTCTCTGCCGCCGGGTTCAAAACCTGTTTCTGTCCTGTGGCCGCAGAGAGAGAGAGAGTTATGGTCCTGGTGCTGACTGTTCAGGAGAGATTAGCTACGTTAAGAGAAAAAAACTCAAACCAACCAATAGAACTTCATCCAGACTGACTTAGGACTCAGAACCGCAACTCCAAACACACTTTTGATCTTACTGCTTAAATTTAAGAATCAGATACTACTTCTTTGCCAGATCAATCCAATGAAATCCTACTGAACGGCTGTATTGGTACTGCAATTACACCTGTACTTTCAGAAACCCAGGAGGCTGCTGCTGAAAAAAACCCATTTTTTCATGTTCCTCATGAAGAGGAAATTTCCTAACACAATTCTAACCCATCTCTTGCAGTAGCTCTGATTCATTCTCTGCCATGAACTCAACAGAAAACTCTTCTTTTCTGGATTTGTTTCCCGCTGGGTTAGTGGGGTGCCTCTTGTGAAGGAGATGCACTGAGTCCTCTGAGCCACCCACGTGAGCTGGGGAGCAGCAGGAGACGCGGGAGCAGAGTGGAAGCCGAGGCAGGGGCAGAGGAGAGCACACCCGGACTCGGGAATCTCCGTCCAACAGCTCATTGTTTCTCGTGGAACTTTGCTCTTCATATTGTGGCAAAGTAGAAGTTACTCAAACAGAAAAGTCCCCCAGGTAAATTCATGCTGTTTTGAGGAACATCCCTCATTTCACGAAGTCAAAAAAAAAAGGGAAAATATTTGGCCACACTTTTCAGAAAGAAATGACCATGAATCTTTCCAAGTCAGATGATGCGGGGCTGCAAAGATCATGATTAAAAAAATAACCCCTTTTATAAAAACAACTAAATTTACATCCATTAAAAAAACAACCTTAAATACTGTAACACCACTCTGGACACAACAATAACTAAAAAACACTTGTATAAAACCTTACAGAAGGTGTACGAGGTTTACAAACCTTACACAAGAGCTGCCCAAACGTTACTGACTAATTAGCACTCAAATACCTGGAGAGCAAGGATTCTTTTTCAGATACACAAATATCACACAAACCAAAAATGCTAAGATACAAGATCACGCCCCCTTAGTACCTTTCCCTTCTGAAGACGCCAGTAATTCCTGCGTGATTTCTTCAGCCACGAGCTCCGCCACGGTGTCAGGCTGCAGCCCCTGCGTGGCGATGAAAGCTTGAGCCTTCCGGGCCCTGTCCGGCCGCCGGGAGGACAGGATGGCCCCAAGCACCTTCTCGGGGTCCTGGGCTGACATTTCGCTGTAGGAGCAGTTCAGTTCCTGAGAAACACATGTACACTTAGAAGACTGTACACAGCAAAAGTTCCAGAGCAGGACATACATTGACCTGCAGTGCTTCTTCCTACCGAGGCGCTGCGGGGAGAGGGCAATGCTGGAGGAGCAGACAAAACCCCGTTCCAAAAAACGCAAACACAACCTGTCCTTCTGTCAGTCACCAGCACCTTCATCTCCTTATCTTCAGTATTAAAGTTCTCCAGACCAGGCTGGCATGTAAGCACTTTGCATTTGAAGCTGAATACTCCCAGAGCTGTCCCCATGGACAGTGATGCTTTCCTGAACCAACTATAAACTTTAACACTTAAAATACCTAGAAGAAAGACCTCCCAAAATGATGAAATGTGTTTTCTGCATAAGTTTTACTTATGAGGTTCCTTTTCCCCTTCTCTACATACCACAAACTCTCCATGAAAAACATATACTAGTTTTTGCATTTGCTACGTTTGGAAGAGGAGTTGGTGAGGCTCCGTAAATACTCTGCTGTAACATATTCCAAATTTATAAATTTACAAATCAATTGAAAAATATACCTCCTAAACACAATGATCAACTCTTAATTCAAAAGTGTGGACATCCCACTTCAGGCAAGAAGTATATGGATGGTGTAAAAGGGAACATGCCAGTCAAATGACTACCTCTCACTAACTCAGACCTAGAGCACTCACTCCGAATACTCAAAGCATGACAAATCCTATGGGAAAATCTCAGGACTTCTGTGACAAAGCTGATACTAATATTTTTAGCACACATGCTGCTGTTTTTATTCAGAAAAGAACTAATGCAACATTGCAAAGATAGGGACCCAATTCCACGGGAAGGGGCTCTGTACCCTGAAGGAAGTGTCCGGCAGCAGCTCTGGAGAAGCAGCAGAGGTGGGATGTCACGAAGGCCAAGAGGCAGCAAACAACCACCTCTGTCTCCTGTCACTGTCTGGGCCAAACCACTGGGAATTTATTGGCCTCTCCTCCGAGCAGCCCCTAGGCAAAGACGGGGGGGGTCTCTGTGCAAAGCCCCCACAACACTTCTGTGTGAAAACTTGCAAGGCAGCTGCTGGCTCTTTGCCTCGGGGTCGGTGTTGGTGACGGAGGCGCCCCACAACAAAGGCCTCAAGCAAAGCGCTAAATGAACACCACGTGCTTGGAAGACTATGGAAAAGGCACATCGAAGAGACACCGGCTGAAATCTGGCTCGGTGGAGTCAGAGGTAGGGGCCTGGGGAGCTGAGTTCATCTCAACACTTCATGCCTAGGAAGCACCTGGCCATTGTCCCACACCAAGGCTTGGTGATTTCACCCTCTGAAGCTCATTTCAGGCACCTGATGAGCACTTGCACCCTCTTTATTCTTCTCTCCATAAACTTCTACAGCACAGCATGATACAAACCACTTGTGTCTTCAATAATGGTACTAGACACATACCTTAGAAAGCTCATACAAACAGAGAACCTGTCTGCAGTAGCTCCTCCCATGGACACATTCGTCTATGAGGACCTTCAGGCTGGTAACAACCTCATCATCTGGAGACGGAGCCACAAGGTGGGTCCAGTCTTCTAAGCTCGAGGCTGGAAACAAAAATACTATAAATTCCTTTCTCATGAAGACAAGATAACACCACAAGCCTTATGCTTGGAGCAAGACTCCAGAAATCTGTAGCAAATACATAATACTTTCTCAGTCTTTGAAAACTGAACTCTTGATACCCGTGAGGGTTTTGTTTGTTTTAAGTTAAGTATCTCAGATGTAAAATTCCTAGAGCATAAGAGAGCACAAGGGCTCAGCAGTCTTCCTGGTGGCTTAGGCTTCATTTATTCTTTTCTATTCCTATTAAGCTTTATAAATATTAGTATTGGAAAGTCATGTTCCAGCTGACAGCTTTCTCATTTGGGCTTCATAAACATGCACTGAGTACTTTAGATATAAACATTATCAATAGCAAGGCTAAGACTGATAAGGAACACTAAACCCTTTATAACGTACGAAGAATTCAGAGAAATGTATTAATTAAAGCGTTTCCATGTTTCAGCTCTATAAACTCAAGATTTACTAGAGTGTGTAATGAGATAACCCACCGCCACGAAGACCTTATTTCCTCCAGAATAGCTGGGGAAATTAAGACTGTAACAAAAGCAGAAGAGTCCAGCAGAAGCCCAGCAAGGTACTAACTGGTTAGTGTTACTCACTGCTGGGGACTCTGCCGGGCTGAGGGGCGCTGCTTTCACATATCTTCTCTCTTCCCCGGAGAAGAGCTTGAATATCCGTGTGCAGTTTGTCTAGCTCGGTCTCCCCGGATGCCAGAGCTCTGCAGTGCAACACCAGCGACACGTCTCTGCTGTAGAAATGGAAATACTGACAAACACGGCTGGCCTCGTGCACGCTTCCTTCATCAAGAAGGCATCCGATCAGAAACCTGAGCGATTCCTCCTCCTCGCTAGTCAAGGTCTGCTGAGGCTCTCTGAATGCCAGACCCTCGAGCTTTAAGTACTTTGGTGTGTTCAGAGCAGGTAGCTTTGAAAAAGCAAACTCCTCAGCTAAGGTATTAAAGGTGAGATCCCCGTTCACTGCAGCGTGGGAGGAAAATCTGGACTTGCCCGACCCTTCGTCTGTGGATAACGTTTGTCGCGCGATGCGGCAAATCCAGATCTGCTTCTCTATTTCTTCTAATTTGTGGGGTGACAAGGAGTCACTCTTGGCCAGCCAATGGCCAGCCAGGGTCAGCAACAACTGCCTCTCCGTGACGCTGGTGATCTTCTCCTGAGCTAAAGATTCAAATACCGTGTTTGCCTGATTGAAAAAAAACCCAGATGCAGCTTCGCTGGAGATTGAATTTTTTATGAAGTTGTCGTTACATTTTTTCCAGAATTCAATTCTTGTCTGGTTTTGATGCCACTGTCCGATGTCTCTTAAATGATGTAGATCTCTTAGAACCTGTAAAATTCACAGAGGTTTTAAACAGTTTCCAAACTTCCAAACAGAAGTTTCCAAAAAAAGAAAAATCCCACTGGACAGCCAGAATACTGAAAAAATTAACTTGTGTCCCAATATGCAACAAATCCATCTATTTTTCTCATCAAATAAAACTGATTATATAGCAAGTAAAAACAGTGAGAGAATAAGGAAAGCTACACTGTCCTTTTCAGCTCAGCCCTTACACTCACCTTGTTTGGTGTACTTGCATTAAAATAAAAAGTGATTTGAAGAAAAAGTTGTGTTTCAGGAAGACTGAGAAGTAACGTTCTCCATACTGCCAGTAACAGGAGTAAGGGGAATATCGTTATTTAACTATACCTCTTGGATAACCACGTTGTCCACGGGCAGTTCAGCAAGTGCTGCCACCTCCCGAGCCAGCGAGAACATCCCTCTCTCCTGAAGCTGCTCCAGAATTGATCCACACTCACTGCGAAACGTCTCCACATCGGAACTCGTTAGGATGGAGCGATTAATTGATATGGAGGAGTCCCTCAGGGTCTCACTGAGCACACAGAGCTTCTTCACGTAAGGGCCTGTTTTAAAAGAGTATAAACAACGCAAGGCAGCTGCTTCTTAAACCTGAGGAAATTCTGCTACGTCTTTCAGCCCACAGCCCTGCCAGAGAAAGAGCACAGATTTTACACTCTAAAACTTTCATGGGACTGAAAATAAGCTCTAAATCTATAACTAAAATACTTCTGAAGTTAATCTGTGCGCCCCTCATCAACACTTGCACGTAATCCTTCTCCCAAAGAGACACACAGTTACCTTCTCACCGCTGCAATTCACCGTAAGGACCAGCTCTGGTTATATAAATTCTTACACAAAAAAAACCCAGTATGAATACACTCAAAGTAAACGTGTTTGGTCACTCCAAAAAACATCGTCTATGGTCTTTAGATGAAAGCAGTAATACCATCTAAGAGAGGAAGCTGTATTTACCATCCAGTAGCAGGTTCTCTGCTGCAGCAAAGAGCTGTAAGAGTTTTCCCAGCTCATACTCCGTTCCGCACTGCTGCAGCATCAGCTCAAGAAGAAACAAGGCCTGTGATTCCAGCCACTGCACAGGTAGTTCTGAACCCGCTGGGTCACCTTCGGTTTTAAGCTGTGTAGAGAAAGATTTTTAAGTGTTGGGTGGGCTTTTTTTCGCAAATACATTCCGTATTTTGGTGGGAATCACACCAGAAAGGGAAGGTGGTACCAGCTCTGCCTCCCTCTTCCAGAAACAATGAGCTGCCGTTCTCAGGGGGCACCAATCCCTCTCGGAGGTGTGTTTGACTTGGACTGCGAAGTAGTACATTTTATGACAGGGTGATCTTATTCCTGATAACCATGGCAGAGGTAAAAGATCCAAGAAGCATCAGAAACAGATAGATAAAATAAATTGCTAGATTAATAGCTCTTTTCATACAGCTGTATCCTTCATAAGCATATCCAGTATGTGAGTGGCACACAGGAAAGGAAACCGATCCGGCCTTAGCTTGAATTGCAGGAAGGAAACCACTAACGGCACGGAATGTCAGTTACCAAGATATTCAGGGAACTAGAAAACTCTCATGGAAAGGAAAGAACTGAAACAACTTGTGAAAACATCTGTATGTGACAAAGAACACTGCGTGAAAACACTTTCGTCCTCTTAAAACCAATGGCTAAATCAGTGTTTTTCTCTGCGTGCTGCAGTTCACCGAGTCATTTCCAAAGGGAAGTCTACACAATTTCTGACAACTACCACAACTAAAGCAATAGCACGAACTTCTTCAAACACTTTGAAATATATTCAAAAAATGTTGTCTTTCTTGAACAGCTGTTCCCTGTGAGTCACTGGTTTATCAGCTCAGTATTGACGTGCCCTGGTCAATACAGAACAGAGAATATCCCACACTTCCTCACCACAAATAATTCAATTTGCCAGCCGTGGTCCTACTCGAGTCAATGCCAACCTCCAAACAGCAAACGGCTCACACCAGGAGGATGATACTGGATTTCAATCCACCCATATCTACTTAAACCAAAACGATTTAGAAAAATGCACTGTGGGTTTTGGATTGTCAAAAACATTTTTCCACCAACTGCCAGCAATAAAAAGAATCTGACGAAACCTAGTCCTTCACAAATCAGCTCCTAGACTCAAAGCATACCCTTCTCACGATTTTCACATCTGACATTAGATATCTATCACATTCTAATAAGGGACTCCCTAGGCAAAGACATTTAGAGAAAATTAATTTGCTTACCTTTGTGAGACTTTCCTGAAACTTGTCCAGTTTGGTTTTAGCTTCATTGTATTTTTTCCAGTCCATACATAGTTCATACATCTCCAGGATATACAGTAAAGGGGAATCCTTTAAGACACAAAAATAGGTTATAATTCTTCCCTAAAAGTACCTCAATAAATGTAGAACTTCTCTTCCTCAGTGCTAGAACAATAAAGTTCTCACTTATTAAAACTGCATGCAAGGCTGATGTATGATCTGCAAATCTGTAGCAGTTGGAAGAACTTCCATTCAAAGATTTTCTCACCTGACCGGGATTTTCAGTGGGTCACACCCAGGCTATCCAGGCCACAAATAGCAAGACAGAAGGGGAAGCTATAAGGCCCTCTCCTCTCCAAAATGATTTGAGATACACTCAAATATACCACTAAAAAGACATTATCTTACCTTTAAAAAGAGCTGGAAGCCATTTAAAAGCGTTTTACTTTTTTGCCTTCTTAAAAAGACTTTCCAGAGAACTGACAGGTTGTGGAGATCCCAGTCGTGATTTTCTGCCAAGCTTTGGATGTGGTTTGTGGCTTCAGCTCCGGTAGCATCATCCGCAGTAGTAATGATCCAAACACAGAGACAATGAATAACGTTTGCATCCTGAAAATTACAAAAATGATGGTCTTATAATAACCAGAGATAAACATCACCTCATTATATATCACCTGGCCAAGTGTGTCACACTATTCACAATTGCTACAAAAACCGAAAAAAAGACTTGATGAATTGAAGTTACGCATCTACCATTGAATGTCATATTGTGCACAACCAGCCCTTTTTTATTACTTCTTCCTCTGAAAGAGAAATAACCTCATCAATACCCACTTGGAAACATGCTGCTAAAACACTCAGGATGGGAGCGTGCTCTCTCAGTCCTTCAGACAAAAGGTAACGTGAAGGGTTGGGGTTCCCCTGACACTGCAGAAGGATCTGGAAGAGCCCATCTGCGTTTCTGCCCTTGGCCACGGCAGCAGCTCTGGACCCAGCGCTCCCTGTCCCGGGGCACAAAAATGGCAACTTCTCCAATGCCAACATCAAGTGATCTTGTAAAACAGGAGTGAAATCTTGAAGGATAGGAATGACCTAGGAAAACAAAACCAAAAGCATTGGTAGAGTGAGATCAGCTTTTCACAGCCCAGGAGGGAGAGAAAAGCAGAGAAGTTGGGCAATCAGGCTGTAAGAGAAGGACTATCATCATTGGAGGATACTGAGCATCCCGAGACAACTTCTCACTTCTTGGAAACTGATGAGGCTTCAATTTTATGTTGTCTCCACAATGTGATATTTTCTTGTTAAAAGAATCTGTTTTTTTCTTACTTTTTTTTTTTTTTTTTGAACATCACAGACAAAGAACACTCTCGATAAACTCTCTCTTCCTTTAGAATCACCCTGAGACAGCTCACCTGGGCTGGCTGGTAGCTGTACACCTGGGTCTGGATGATGAACTGCAGCCAGTCGTTGGATTTGGCACATTCCTTTAGGTAAGATGTACTCAGTCCGATATTATGCAGTTGACAGAACTGCATTACCAGAGACCACTGCCTTCTCGAGTCACTAGACGTCCTGCGTGGGATTTAAACAGCTTCAGCTGTAATACGCTGATATTTATAGCAGATGTTAACAACGTATAAACTCATCATGTAGCCCAAGATCCATCGCCTGCAAACGGCAACACCAGCACGTCCATCGACTTCACTATGGACTGGGTCATGTTCCACGGTGGGAACTGCCACCCTGGGGACATTGTCACCCACCAAGGCAGGCACATCGTCCTGGCTTTGACAGTGCAGGCTATGAAAAGAAGTCACCAATCATCACTCCTGAGTGCCCCGCAAGAGCTCCGGGAACAGGAGCCTAACCTGCTGACTGCACCTCCCTGTCCTTGCCAGGAGACAGCTATTACCGCTACTATTTGAATTACCAAGACTATCTCCGAAGTTCAAATAATATTGTTCAGTTTACTGCAATAAAACACACACATCTCTTTTATAAATTCAGTGCTCAATCTCAATTTGCCAGCATAATCCTTTACATCACGTTTTACTCACTTCTTTACTCCTTGATGCTCAACTGCATCCCAAAAAGCTTCTTCTAAGGAGATAAGAACTTCTGCTGCTGCTGCTTTTTCACCATCAGCCAATTTTGTTAACTTTTCAACTGTTTAAAAGAACATATTACTATTTCTGAGATGCTATTTGGGATTAGAGTAAGGGTAATATTTTCAAAAGTACCAGAATCAATAAGAAGAACAAATCCTATTAATGCAAATGTTTCACTAACTATGCCAAGTCTGGCACCAAAGTGGTGACATGACTTTTGAAAAAAGAATTTCAACTTTCAAATCGCATAACATTTTGTTTTAAATAAGCTCTACGCATAGCTTTAAATAACATCTATGTTTTTAGAATGATTGAGAAAATATAAATAAATGCCAGCAGTTTCCTAGCTGGGACAAACAAAGATGCATGGACCTACAGTTAGAAATTCAACTTTCTAAAGTTATTCCTAGGATAAATTTAATTTCCTTAAAGCTTTAAACATTGATTTCACTGCAGAGGTAAGACAGTTTTCAAGTACGAAAGAGAAAAGAGATTTGGTAAGTCCCTTTGTTCAATCCTCTAGTTATATTATTATAATATTAGGCTGAACTTTACTAAATATTACACTGAGCCTTAAGCAGCTTTCGACAGTGTCCATTGGATACTCCTGCGATTCTGCCTGCATGTCATATTCCAGCCTTCCTGCCTCATTTGCTGTGGTTCAAAATGCACCTTCAAATTAGTAAGAAGCAGGAAAAAAGAGCAAAGTTCTTAGCTCTTCAACGGACAGGATGCTTTTACCACATTCCTGAGAAGTCAGGTGCCACCTTTCAATCCATCCCTGGTTCTCTTCCCACTAAAAACATAGCACCCTATGCTAAAGCAAAGAAAAGACACCCTTACCCAAAGCTTCTTTGATCTGATTGTGCTGAGATTCTTCATTTCTGGTTCTGTAACTGAAAATGATGTTTGCAACTTTAATATCGACTCTGAGTTTGAGGCTGTCGAGACCGAGCAACTCCAGAAAGCACACACAGGCTGCTCCCACCGAAGGGACGCTGAAGAAGGAAAGGGCTAAAACACAGGCTTCCTTTCCTGCCTGCTGGATCCTGAAACAGAGAGAACACCACGTAACACCTAGGATTTTTAACCAATTGTCAAACGTAAATATTTGCCATATAAACAAGTGCCTACGAGGTTTACTGAACGCACAGACTTTCTCAGCAGGGAAGATGTTCACACTGTGCTTAGCACGTGTGAGGTTTTATTCTCATACCTATGTTTTTTGCATAGAAATGATGAAAAGAAACATACAGTGACTAATACACAAACGAGACATTCTAGAAACCAACAGTGATTTGGTCTGATGTAACTCCTACTAATTTTGAATATACTTAATAGTAAATTTAATATACTCAAGCAAGATCTGTAATTTGACTGTATCCTTTTGAACACATGATTTTGAAGCTTCGACCAGAAAATTTAATTCCTTCCATCTCCAGTACATTATTTATCTTATTAATTCAACTAAATAAGTCTCATCCTCAGGAAATATCAAAGAAAAGGGGCATCTTTTTTCTACAAAGTGCTCCAGGTCCCTAGAAGAAAAGCCTACCTGCTTTTGAGATGACTGGAACATTTTTCATTCCTTGCTTTCAGTGTGGAGATTTTATTTTAGGAAATTCAAATTAAAGCTCACCTTCTTTTAGGTGATATTTGATTTCTATCCTACTCGATGCTAGACTATTGAATAGACTCCTAGGACACCTAAAATTCCAAGTGTGCAATGCACACCACTTGTCTGCTGTTGGGGAGGATTAATATTATCCCATGTTCTTAACTATAGCTTCCAAAGAAGTATTTTTGAGAAGACTTACAACTGTCTGGGGGATTTGCTCTTCACTAACTGCTGGACCAAAAATGTACCAAAAGCAAATGACGGACGTCCGTGGTGCAAATAGTACAAAAAATCCAGTCGTTCCATTATAGCATATTTGTTCACCAGTTCAGGGGATGAAAAATGAGGGAAGTCACTTGATGCATCTAGAAAGAATATCATCATTACCATGAGCTGATAAACAGTTGAATTAAACAGAGAGAGTGGCTTTCAGCTACAAGCATGAGATGCCAACCAAATACCTTTCCTCTTGTTCTAATTCAAATCTCAGCATACCCAGACACCACTGAAATTCCCATTCTCATGGAACTCTAGTCACTTCTTAGGCCCTCAACTTGCTTTTAAAAGAAAATACTGTTCTTCTATCTCATAACACATTTAGAAAAAATTCTGTCTGTGAAGAGCTTAATGGAAAAAGGTAACCTATCTAGGATTTTAATTTCAAAACAAAATTTTAGTCAATTACGCTGGGTATTTTTGGTAAAAGAAATGGCCCTTTGAGTAAGTTTATCTGCGAGATCATTCCTCTGGAAGGTATTCCATCCTAGGTGCTCAGGCTGAAAAAGCAAAACTAGTAAAACGAGAAAGTTTTTAGTTTCTAATAAAACTAGAAAGTAACATACCTGATACAGCAAGAGTGTTTGTTGACTGCCAGCCAAATAGTTTAGTGGGATCAAAGGGCACGAGTGACTGTAAGATTAGAAACAAAATATATTGAGACAGCTTCAGATTTTCACATCAGACCAGACTAGAGACTATTTTAGGAGCTGCAGCAGCAGAGACCCAGGGCTGGGCTGGGCTGCTATCAGGGATGTATCTCGTGCAGCTCTCTCAAAGGCACATGTTTGTGTTCTGATCCTGTGGAGCAGAGCAGCAAGGGCCAGGGAAAGCTTAGACTTTGGTCTAAGGAAACGGGGAAAGAACAAGCTTAAGTACTTTGCTGAACTGTGATCTTAGCAAAGCTAACACTCTCCTAATAATGAATAATTCGTAGCCATTTCTTCCAACTTTCAGTTTATCTCATACCACAGGGCTGAAGTAAAAGGCATTTGCCCAGAAATGTGTCATGACATTCCATTGCCCAGAAATGTGATGTGACATTCCATGAGACACTATCCTTTAATTCTAAATTTCAATTTCCCTTAGACAATTAAAAAAAAAATTCATTTTTTTAATACTAAACAACCTGCCCACTGAGCACTGCAAGAACTTCACTCCTCTGACGTTGCAGGGTGCTGAAGTTAAACACTGCGATGTCTTTCCACATCTCGGGGAGCAGGGGGAAGCCAGACTCACAAGTACCATTTCAAAAAACTGCTCAGACTGAAGCTATAAACTTTAGCTCCAAATTAAGGATTCCAAGGAAACAACACGTGGTCCCCACCCTCCAGGCTTCACCTACAAACAAGCTCCTCTTAGCTTACTTGTGCTCTGCCAAAAAGCAGCACCGAGAAGCATTTTGTGTACCTGAACAAGGTGGTAAAGAGAGATGTCCGGCGGCAGAATTCCATGGGAAGTACAGGGGGGGAAGAGAGCGGCTTTGAGTTTGGGGTAAGGAGTCAATGCCATTTTTAAAAGCTGTGGATCAACTTTCTTCAGAGGCTTTTCCGTATCTTCATTCTGAAGAACCTGCATTGCAAGGAAGCAGAAACATTTCATTAGGAAGAAGAAACCACATTAAGAAAATAACAAAACAATGTTTGAATGCGTCAAACAAACAACCTCATAGGAATTTGACATATGGCGACAACGCAGAAAGTATCATTTTTTTCCTGGAAAATCCTTTTAAGTCATAATAGACATAACTTAAACAGCACCTGGTGTTTTAGGTTACTGGGCCATGTATCACAAAGCTATCTGCATTAATCAATTCTGTTCCAACATGTGGTTCACCGAGCATTTTTCTTTTTAAAGTATAATCATTTATAATGTGCTTTTTGATCTCTATAGCATAATGCAACTGGTTAACAACAGAACCAGTAAGCTGAAGTTTTTAATATATGCCTAGATTTTCAGCCTTTAGAAATGAAAGTATGGAAGGTGAATAACAGTGATGCAGTTCCAAGCAGAAGAGCAGTCCAGTGACCCACTGATTTATTTACTTAAAGACTACAAACGACTACAAAAGGGGATAGTCAACACATACAGGAACACTATTTTAAAAGTTTACTGAAAATATTTTTGCAAACTAAAACTATTTGAGGAACACAAGTGCCTACAAACACTCTCAGCTGTAACTGTTATGAAGGAGTTAAACACTCCAGCTCCCAATTGGGGTGCCTTGCTATTTCTACACCATGTCACCCTGAACCGCTCTGCTGGCTTCATCTGGCCAACTAACACCAAAACACGCAGCACCGAAACCAGAGTGTTGTATGAAAAGAAATTATACGATGGCATTAATGTATTTATTTTTATTAACGTACTCCTTGGAGTTTTCAACACCCTGTAAGAACTGCTCCAAAAGCTGCTCGCAGTACCTGGTCAATGCCCCCGGGCGCGTACATGGTGGTGGCCAGTGCCAGGAGCGTCCGTCCCTCCAGCAGCATGCTGCTCACGCTGGCTTGGTTGCTGGGAATCAGCATCTGAGCGTTTGCCAGACTGGCTTGAAAAATCATCTGTGGGTCTTGAAAGAAAAAAAGTCAGATTTAATTTCACGCAAACCCCAATATTAAATTGTTAAATCACATATTAAAACTGTTCTGTGACTATGAAAAAAAGCTGAAATGTCTACTTTTTGTTGTTAATGGTGATTTTTCTCTATTTACTTATAAATACAGATAAGCTGTTCTAAATTTTTCCAAGCTTTCCCGATTTCAAACCACAGTTCTACCTACACAGATGGATTTGGATTGAGTCCCACAGTTTAGCACTGTATTGGTTCAATTCTTTATCCTATGCTGACCACATTTGCTGAAAAACCTTCACTTGGCTTATTTTTATCATTTGTTAACGTGTGACTTGACAAAAGATGAAATGTTTTTAAAAGAAAAGTTTAATGAGTTAAGGGCACAAATTCTACTGATTTTCAATGACAGTAAGAAAAAAGAAAAAGCAAACAGATAATCCAAGGGGCAGAGAAATCAAAATGCACCACAAGAACTAGAGGAAGCTTTAATTTTTATCTATATTTTCCTATGAATTCTCCTTCTGTTCAACCTGTTGGAAATATAATCAAATTGGAGGCAATGATGATCATACACAAAATAATTCTCAAGTACCTACAGCCTCCAAATCTCTAGGTACAGATTAAGTAGGAATTATAATTTGCATTTTAGAGGTGAGGAACTGATGCACATGTAAATGATTTGCCACGGTCAAAACCCAGTTTGTAGCAGAGCAGAGAATGAAGCCCATAGACACCAGACCCGGGCCAGGCTCCTACCTTGGGGATCACCAGCAGCCCCTCGACACCGCACAAGGAATTCAAACCAGGGATGTGCTTCGTGCAGTTCCTTCTTATCCAAAATAGGGCAATTTGAAGGAGTTAAACTGGAAACGAGATGAGTAGCAGCACAGTGAAAACACGGTATTTATAAGCATCCTCTGCCCCAATACAGCACTGTACTAACAATTAGGAGCATCTGATTAGTGTTAGAGTGACTTATTTCATCCATTCTCATGACAGAGCCCCATCACAGCACCCTTCTCCCCAGGACGTACAGCTTCAGCCAACGCAGCATCTCTGACAGTTCCCTTCCTTAACATTCTGTTTCCCTACTTTCTTGCTGCTGTAAATCACAGTAACGGTTTCCAGCCCGACAACCCCAAACACTTCCCAGAGAAGGGACTTGATTCACAAATACCACTCTGCATAGTCTAAATATTTTATGCAAACTAAAACTGATTATACAAACAAAACAGAACAATAAGATTTGTTGGCTTTTCTCTGATCTGCTTTTCCCTTCTTATGAATTATACAGTTAGTCTGGAGCTACCACTAAGAAATTGTAATTGCAGAGTATTCAGTAAGTGGGAAGTATTCAGACAGTTTCAATACCTAATATTTCTTTCTCCTTCAAATCCCAACTAATCCTAATTTAGATGGAAACTAGTGATTTCTTTATTTGTGAATGTATCAAGAATGAACTCGTACTTCTGCTCAAGTGAGAGTTTCTGAAGAATAAGTTCGTTTGGCTCATTTAAGATTGTATTGTTTATAACATACTATTACAACTATAACCATTTCCTTTGATGACTGACACACAAATGAATCTTGACAAGACAACCTGAAAGCTTCAAGATACAGCATGAAACCTAACACTCTGCCCCACAGTTTTTCATTAAGTGACGCTGTTGTGACCCAAGTAGCCTTTCTCGCCAAACAGCAAGGGCCAAGGAAAACTCTACTGAAATTGTGCTTCATTATTTAAATCTGCATGAGATCTGAGGGACGAAAAGCGTTCGTACCTGTAATAGTCTAAGTAAGTGTATAAGAGATACTGCAAATTATGTTCTAAGCAGTGAAGGACAAAGCGGGCGTGGAAGTCCAATCCACTCGCAGCGCTGTAGTTTGGCACGGGGTGAGGATTTTGCAGGACTCCCCCAAGGTAAGACAGTCGTTGGAGCAGAAGTTCAAAATCTTCCAATTCAGAAGAGACAAAAATTCCCTTTCTATCAGAAAAGAGAAAAAGCACGTGCTGATTAGAGGGCTGTCTCTTTAAAAAGTTCTGAAGAGTGTTTTCAGTTCAAAATTATAAAGCAATCTCCTTCCAGGGCATTACTTCACCACCGAGGGGAACATAACATGACAAATATATGTCTGACAGTGCTCAAACAATATCATAGTTACTACAGTTCACTGCAGAGAAGTGAAATGCTCTTTGTCTAGAATTTTCTCCCTGGCATTAAAATGGGCATCGGGAATATAATCACTATGAAAGATCGAAGAGCTGATAGAGGATTTCTGTTGCTCTCATATTTCTTACTGTTTTCAGATAACAGAGAGTGCAAGTACAAGACTAAAATTAAATTTATTAATGGATTTGTGCTGTTTCAAAAAAGGGCACTAAATACAATATAAAAATTAACATGTATCAAAGATTTTATTAACACGTACTTCTATAACTATCTGATTTAGGCTTCCCATAATGTAGAAAGTTAGTATAAGGCACGAAGGGCACGTACCTCGCCAGCTCATTTAATATATCATTTCTCATGTAGCTACTGCACAACATGCTCCGGTCAATAACGTCTGGAGTAAGAGGGGGCCAGGGAGCTTGGCCACGCCATGGCTGGTCGGGCTGCCATTCCTCAAGCCACGAACAGATATTAGGCCAGTCGTGCTGGGCTGTCAAGTGCATCCAAAGCACCTCAGGGTTACACGTCTTGAGGTCTGCGTTTCAGAAAGGGAAACGGATGAAACCGGCACAAACAAACACTGTGTAGGGAAATACTGCCATTTCTTTATACGTGTCCGTATTTTTAATGAACGGTTGCAAATCCGATGCCGAGATGAAGTACGCTGTGACAGCTTGTTAGAGCTTTCTGCTGGAAAAGCTCAATGTGGTACTACAGTGCAAAAAGCTTTCCAGAACATAGCAGGGTACGACATTTACAACAAGTGGCCAAGCATTAGACAATTCCCTTTCAGCAAGTTCCAAATTTTTCTCTACAGGAAAATCACAGGTCTCTGTGTGTTCACCCCCAGGATGAAAACACACGGTTTACCCATTTTCACTGACACAAAATAAGTGACCTACTGTGGTAGCACACACCTTTCCTTATATCAATGCCATCCCTACACAACTGCAATATACTCCATCAAAGACAGATTTTTAATTCACAGTTTAAATTCTTAGTCCCAGCATACTTGCCTTGGTGTGGTTTTTTGGGGAGAAGGATCATTTCCTGACTCAGCTCATCCCACCATTGAGCCCAGTTAAACATGACTCTGACTCTCCTGTTGTGAGGCCGACGTCTATCACGACTCAGCAACGAGTCCAGAACAGCCCCATGGCTGGAAAAGTCTTGCTCCTTTCTCCAGTTCTGGAAACTGCAATGAAGTGTTGCCTTAGGATGTTTTCTAGCACTCTTTTAAAAAACAGTCAACAATCTAACAAATAGAAGATGATGAAAGGGTCAACAAATTTTGAAGTGGCAATTTTCTACAAGTGGCAGAGCGACTTACTTCAGGTAAAAGCTCGAGAGTTCATAAGAGAGCAGTGAGCAAAGAAGTACCTCATTTTTCCAAAACTGACATAGCAAATGATAAGTATCATAATATTTTTACAATTATTTAACTGTAAAATGATTTTTCTAGATTACTTTAGTTTGCTATATTATGGATATCATCTATCAAAAATAGAGCAAACATTCCATCTGCACATGTTTAATTTGATTAATAAATCTAATAATATCATTTGTCATTAAAAATACTTCATTTCTGGTGTTGATGACATGAACAGGAGACCTCTGTGACACTGACGGTAGTATGTCATGACTTACAATAATGAGAAAAACAACCAGTTCCACCCTGACCTTTATTTCTGCAAATGAAGACCAGTGTGAAATTAATAAAATCACAGAAGACTGTATTTGTTAGTGCAGCAAATCATAAGGAATGCAGAAGTCAGCACATTTTAAATCCTATTGATGTTATTAATAAATAATTAAAACTGATAACCCACATTACCTGGAAAGAGATTGAATCTCTCTATTTTCGTGGAAGGATTCCGAGTAAAAGCTTTCAACCTGATGCACAAAGTCTATCATTTTCTTCTCTTTTTCAGAAAAATATTTTTCTTCTCGTAAAACTTTCACCTTTAATTCAAATTAAAGTATTACCTCCAATTACAATTTTTATCTACTTATAATATATTAAAGTTGCAAATGATCCTGCAAGTGCAAAGAGCTCACTAACTGTAGGAAAAGATGCTGGAAGCATTGAGGTCAATACACTTAAATTACAAGAGAGCCAGGACTTCATACTGTGTGCAAGCAGATGAGAACTAGATCAGAGCCAGACTAAAGAAATGACATTTTAACCACTTTTTATTGCAAATACAGAAGAACAGGGGCACGTCAATGACACGTCTCAGCAACTACACTGTGAGGATGTGGGGACAAAAGCTGTTTGTTCCCATTCTGAAAGTGCATTCAATAAAATGCTTCCTCCCAGTACAAATACACATCAGACTTCAGACCTGGGAACATCAATTCGACCATAAAATGCTTTTTCTATACTTACCAACAAATCTCGTACATGTTTATCAAGCGTGTAGAAACATATCTTACGCAATTCCTCCTTCACATCAAAGCCCTAAAAAAAAAGAAGATACTCATTCTATGCAAACTGTGCGTTGACAGAATAAACACACCTGCTTCTTCCCAAAGCACACAACCTTTGACAAATGTGCTTGTGGTATTTGCTTCCCCAGTTACTACAGATGTCACGATAACCCACTGATCTGCGTGATGTCCCCAGCACGTCTGGATATAAAATATGTACCCTTTAATACCTGACTTGCCAGAATCACCTTTACAGTTTGCTGATGGTGACACCAGCCAATGCACACTCACAAAAAGGCTCCCTCAGCACTCTGAAGGTGTTAGTGATCAAAGCAGTTCTTTAAAACAAGGTAATTTTCACTGTAATGTATGTATGTGGTAGAATCAATACCTCCATAAGACACCTAAATGCTCCCCATACTCTTAGCATTCATTTATTTCGTCAGCCATAGCGAAGCGTTAAGAACTATCAGCACCTCTCACCATGTTTCTTAAAAGTTCGGAGGCCTCTTGGGTATTATCCTTCAGAAGACGGTCATAGACCAGATTCAAACCCGTCTGAATAAACTCTGGAAGGCTTTGAGCAGGATGCTGATGGATTCGGAAGAAGGTCTGCGCCTCTGGCATTTTGTTGCTTAATATGGCCTCAGCAATGACTTCCTAAAGGGGAAAAAATGGAACAAACCCATCTCACTAATCTCCAGTGTTACTGTCTTTATAATCCCTATACTGATTTTTTTTCCCAACAGTTTAAGGGCATTTCCAAATTAATAATTTCCTTAAATATATTTAATAAGAATAGCAGAAAAGGGATTACTCATTTTTACCTCTGGTGTCAGTTTTTCCCACATATGGCTTTCTTCCAAGGCAGGCAGCTCTTCATCGGGATCACCTCCCGTGTACACCGCACTTGGTTGTGGTTGAGGATATTTTCTCAGAAATTTTCTAAGTTTAATAATGTAATCGGTTAAAATATCTGCACCCTTCTGCAGGAATTCATCGGGTTCTGTCAAGGGCATGCAAGGTATCAGTTAAACAGGAATGAACAATACAGCATTTTTAATGCTTATTATTTTAATGCTTATTATGCAATGTTGGATAACAGATAATGGTCTGCATCCTTTACTCTGGGAAGAAATCCGTTCCGCTTCACCTTGTGTAACCCGTTGGTCTGCAAACTCAAGAGACAGCGATCCCGACCCAAGCAGCCGGACAGCATGCTGTACGTCGGGACAGGCCACCCCACTCCCCATGGCTTCCCCTAGCACAACAGAATTGTCCTCTGCAATTCTCTCATTTTTAATATTTCACTACTAGGCCAGCTCTTACTCCATTCTTGCGCCTTTTAGGCTGTATTTCAAAGCGCAACATTTCAGCGCCAGCGTGAGCAGTCCTGCTCTGCCACATCCCGGCTGTAACCCCCATCAGACGCTGCCTCTTGCTTCCCCGCCGCCCCACGGGTTCCACTGGGATGTGTGACTGTGTCACCACACAGTAAATCAGACCGGGAAGCGCTCCAGATAAAAAATAACCTGGTGCGCTATTTTCACAGCTGTATCAGTTTCTTAAACTAGTCTGTTCCATTCCGCAGCCACATAAATGTTTGTGCCAGAATATTTCAAGGGGCGGCACTGAGAAACAACCGAGCAGCTGAGGGCAAAACTCAGGCCATTTAACTGCACCACCATCAGGTATCCAGCAAGAGTCTGGAAGTCCTATTCTGCCTCTCTATGCATCCCATAATGATCCTGTTGACAGCACCCTGTCTGACCTGAGTGCCTGATCATATTGTTTGGGCTAACACAGATACTGTATTCAGATTAATTTCTCATGTTTCCCTTAAACAACATCTCCCATTCCCTTAACTCCAGCGCAATTGTTGTTAGTTCTAGGCAACTTTAGGCCTGAAACTAAAAAAAAAAAAATTACTTTTTCTTCCTGATCTAAACAGTGACACGTGACATTACTACGTATCATCTTACCCTCTGTGTGCACATAAATGTCTTCAAGTTGCCTGCTGAGGAAAGTCAAGGTGAGGTTTAGCAGCTGCTCTGAAAAGTGTTTACTCTGAGGCTCCAGATCATTTTCTCTGATTGCTGAGCACAGCAAGTTTAGAGCTGGCCTCAGCTCTTCCAAATCTGCAATATTTACATGAAAAGTTAAAACATCTGCATTCTACCATATGGGTGATCACATAAATTTAAAATTAGAGTCAAAAGTCATAGGGATATGCTACAAAAATCCTCTAAAATGTGTCAACGATGTATGTAACATGCTTTGCCTTCACATCGAAATGCTTGTGATACGTGTGCCGGTATCGGAACACGACAAAGCCCCACACGTTATGCACCATTTCTCTCTTATTTTCCAGAATTGGGAAGTTGTATTAAAGCACCATCCAAACACACACAAGCACAGGCAATTCAATCTGCTTTTACAGACACACGGCCATAACTAGAAAGGCAATTAAATTCAAACCTCCATGTAGCTGGAAGTAAATCACTTACTTTTCAGGTAAGACTGGGATGTGCCCTCAGTGGACTGCTCAGGCCCAGAGCAGGGAGCAGACAGGCTGAAAAGACCTTCTTTGCTTTTTAAAAATAAGTCTACTGTGTCTAGTTGCCGATTTTCCAAACCTGCCTAGACAGACATGCGGTAGAACAATTAGAGCCTGGAAAACTGCAGATACATAACGAGGTTTGTTTTGTGGTCTGCTATGTTACAAATATTCTATCACCTATTGTTAAGGGACACTGAGCAACATTTGGCAGCTTCAAATTCTCCTCTTTACAAGAGTGGTATGATAAAACCAAAAAACCAAAAAACAAAACCGATTTCTTTTAATATTTGACATTTTGCAAGAGGACAAAAACTGCTGCAGAAATTGGCAAAAATGCCTTTGGGTCCAATTAAGAGGGAGTTTTCAGCACTGCTTAGTTTAAAACTTTTTTTTTTTTTTCATGTGTGTTAACTTATCTGCAGTATTTCTTCTTTTGCATTACTCATCTGGGTTACTTGGATTTCTTACTGTTTATTAAATCACTAAACCACTACTTTTTGCCCCTAGGTTACCGAGGCATAGTCTTAACTGTGTCTAAAACCACCACTAACATTGCAAAACTGCGTTCATTACTGTAAAGAAGTATTTTTGTTACCTGTGAGACATGAAAGAGATTTCTTTACCTCTAGCGCATGTATCGGAATTGAACATCGTTCCCATCCGTTGAGATGACAAACAGAATCTACGACTCCGGCGCTGCCATAGATCATCAATCGATTCAAAAACTCTTCTTGAGTTAAACCAAATAGAACTAAGGAGAGACCATGCTCTAAATAAAAGAATTAAACCATAATTAGAAAAATATAAGCAAGTTGCTTATATAGGAACATTTCCGTCTCCTGCCTCTCTTCCAAAATACTGACACAAAGCTGCAGTGGCTCCATTTGGATTTCACCTCGGCAAGAACCCGTTAGAAATGATACACCCCCCCTCACCTGTCAGGAGCAGAGCTAACGGCGCCCCTTCACCGCAATCCACATAAACACTGCTTTTGCCAAAGTGGTGATACGTCACGTCTTGTGACTCGAAATCCCAGAGTGCAAGAGTCAATCCTTTCTCATTCGATAGTACCACAAACAGGGCTTTGACTCCAGTTACCAGTTTGCACTCCAGTTTCACCACCTCCTGTGGTGCCTCTATGGGGATTTGTCTCCATCGCTGTCTTGTGTCACTGAGGTTTGTGCCATCGCGCTGTACTGGTTTGGAAGGGGCCCACGTAACAGCCCGTGGAACAAAAGCCACCATCTTCTCAGAATTTTCATAGATTTCAGGGTCGTGATCCTCAAGATGGGGAAAAAACTGATACCAAGGTAAATTCAAGTCATTCACCAAATCTGGAGAACCTGGTCGCCTTCTCCTCACGGCATCACCCAGCGAGGCCAAGTGTGCCTTCCAGGACCTGGGGTGAAGAAGGAAGGCGCCTATAGTACCAGGCATTACGCCAAGAACAATGCAGATTTCAAATAATATGCACTTTAAGCTTATAGGTTCCATCCAGCATCTTGCATTTTAACCTTAGCGTGTCCTGTTCATTTCTACTTAAACAGTTTGCAGCCGAGCGGGATGGTCACACTGCATTAGCTGACAGCAGCCACGAACCTGAGCAGTTTTACTAGAAACATTTTCTTTTCCTCACAGAAAATGCCCTCTTCAATTAAAAGAAATATTGTAGAATGAAATTAATTCCAGAATTGAGTATTTATTACATTTACATCAAGTTATAATTAACGTAATTCATTAGTATTAATACCTCTACTACTAAGGGTGACAACACAGTTAAAGCGTTTTACAGGAACACAAAGTACTTGGGAGCCCACACCCACCCATCTGCGCTAAACACACAACGAACTGCAAAGCACCTGCAATACAAAAACCTGTCAACACCGCTTCACACAGTAATTACTGTTTGGAAGCTGTTCAATGACAAAAAGTGGTCTCAGCCAATTTCCTCACATTATCCCAACATGCAAAAGATTTAAAGCAGAATTGAGCTGATTTTACTTGCCACAATTAAAATTTAAAAAAACCCCAAACAGCTAAAGCAGGCAAACTCCAGCCAGTTTTAGAAAGTATTTTGATTACGTACCTGTCTGTGCGGAAAGGCGAAGCCAAAAGCTCCATGCTGTAGGCAGAACAAGCAAGGTCGTCCTCATCGAGTCCCTCAGGAGGCTTCACGGGAAGGTTTTCAGAATCTCTCTTACACAGCAAGTGCCCTGGGAACTGTCTGTAAAGAAAGAAATAAATATTAAATTTCACCTTCCTCACAGAGGATTTCAGATTTTTTTTCCCTTCATGTTTAACTCCTTCAGGAATGAAATTTGAGAAAATGTGAGCTACCAGAGAAGTTTTCTCTCGGATTAGTAACATCCAGAAAGATGTATCCAGGTACGCCATAAAACCTGATGCCCTTTCCTTTGAGGTGGACACCACCTCTAAAGTACAACATAGTCTAAATTCATCAAGGAAAATCAGTAAAGCTGTATCAGAACAGTTTAACAATCCCATACTCTACAGTATTTCTACACTGCTGGCACAAATTGACAGCACGGACCCTCACCTTCCCAGAAAAAACCAAGAAGTCCAATACAACGTTTTTCTATTTGTTATAGTGAGAGAGCATGAATTGGAGCAAGTAATTACAGGCAATCTTTAAACAATTTCCTCTCTACCACAAAGCCAGCACTCTAAATGAGAAGCTGACAGCATCTCAACTGTTAGAGGACCAAGATCAGGCATTTTTTAAAGCTGGTTGTACTCAAAACTTTCATTTTGGAGCTCTGCTGCAAACGTACCTGAAGTACACGTTGAGATCCACAGAGAAGGCACAGTTGGAAGAACTGACGACCACAGCGACGCTGAGGTCACGGGACACTGTCACCGCGACGAGGGGCGATGTGACGGCTGGGCTCCTGCCATCCTGCGTGTCCCCCTGGCACAGCCCCACCTTGACGTTTGCTAGATTTGCACCATCAAAAGAGTCAAACACATCTTTAAACAGAAAGGTCAAAGAAAACACCAGGCCGACACAGAAGAAATGACACAGCAGGGGAAGATGGCGAGTCTGTTAGCTTTGTGCTGTCCGAGCCAAGCTCTGCGCAACAAAACATTTAGAACTGATTGTTTTACAAAAGCATTCTGAGCTCCGCTGGGACCAGCAGTGAATTGTGCCAGGTGCTGTACAAACACGCAGCCTGTGCTATCTCAACAGAGCTAACGTACACTGGGACAAATATATATTGACAGCTATATAATTAGGATGAAAAAAATAACCTGACCTTATTGGATTTTTTTACACCCGTGTCAGAAAAAATTGACAAAGAAGAGGTTGAAGTTGAGCACCTTGCGGAACAGCCTGCCAGGTCTGAGCTCCCGTTCTTTAGACAGAAGACAGCGATCTGGTTTCCGGGCTGGGATTCCCTGCAGGTCTGTAGGTAATTTCTGAAGGCTCTAATTAAGAAAGGCTCGTGACAGCAGACTTAAGCCTGTGATACACAGATCCACGTATCAAAAATGCTGAAAATCATTACTCCAGTATGAAACAGATTTCCAGCGGCATGTTGAGAAACTACATTTGATACATGACTATGGCATTTTTTACTACATTAACTAGCACTTTGCTACACAACCCCTTTATTGGAAGCATCTCCAAACACAGACCCTTGAATTTCTTTCAAGAAATTTCTGCTTAACCCTGACAGAAAAAGACAAACAACTTTGTTCTTCCAGACCATTTACACCGAGAGCGCATCTCTGCTGCAAAGGATACAAATCCAGCCAGAACTATCCAAGAGGAAGAGGATGCCCCTGCAGAAGTGGGCATCTGTTATTCTCTCCAGAACTCGCGGAGGCAAATCGAGGGTAAAGCAGTCACACGTCTCCAGGGGCGAGCCTTTCCCAGGAAAGGTAAGATGCACAACAATAAACTTATTGAGCAGAAGTATGCATTTGCTGTTTTCAAATGACAGTATCCTCAAAGAGAAAATTGCAGACAGACCTGTAAATTTAAAGAAGTTTTAGGATTATAGCAATCTGGTTCGATTTGTAAAGATATCTCAAGAAAATCACAGCTCAAATTCTGCTACCTTCTTAATAAAACCCGGGACTGGCGGGCGGGACAGGACAACAAGGACCTGTTTTGTTTTAAATCTCACTTTCTATGTCAGAAGCACTAAGTTTAGAACAGTGTCCTAAAACAACGCAGGCTTTTCAAGCGGACAATACTATGAAGAACACTAAAAATCATCACAAAACACCATTTCAGTCAGCACTGAAAATGAAAACTACAATCTTTGGAAATAAGAACAATTTAGCAAGGGAGAGTGTTTGAGAACATATAAAACATCAAAGGCTATGGTTCCGCAGACTCTGCATTCTGACTGCACACACTGCTTCCTAATCATAGAACATAAACACATAACTAGTCCTTGCAGGATTAGTGAGGAGCCCTATCTCTGCTTTCTCCCCACCAGCACCAACGGTAAAGGGAAATTTTGAGATAGCAGGGTTGCATGAATATGTTTTATTAACATTTAACTTTGTATCATCCAAATGCCTTCCTCTACAACAGTTCAATTCCCTCTAACAATGTCATCTTTGAATGCAGAAATTTCTCTATTAATTTTTCAAGATAATACTGCTACTGACCACTTTAAATCAGTGTGTGTTTGACGCTTCCTTAGTGTGCAGTCCTACTGCCTGGATTTGTTTCACCAGCTGAAGCAGGATTAGACCTATAATAATTTCAAACACGAAATACACATTGAAATTTACTCACTAATGTTTTTAACTTCAAGGTGCTTTTTAAGTGTATCTTCCTTACAACTGTGCAGGGAAATTGGGTTGTATTTTCCATCTTCTAGAGTGAATTCATAGACAAACAGTTCATGACTTTTACTAAGAGCCAGTATTTTTGTCTTGTCTGCTTGTAGATCGTCTTCTGAATTCTCCCACATGAAGCTGAAGATACAACATTCAGTTTGTTTATTGACCTTATTTTCTTTCCGCATCACATACATCGCACACTTCTGGAAGTGTGCTAACGAGGGACAGTATAACATTCATCTTTTGCAGTAAAGATTCTGCTGCCACCACCCCCCTCCCTCCCCAGTACTAGAACATATTTCATCCCTAGCAGAGACTGCAACGGAAGAAAGCACTCGAGGAATCCCTACTTCTCTTCCTGTCAAGAATACAGGGTTTTTCTATCCTTGTGCGTTTCTTTCCTTTGATCATCCATGACACATGCCACACGAGTGCTGCTCTGCCTCAGGACTTGTAGGAGGAGGAACACTGGCACTGCCAGCCAGGGAGAAGCAGAGCATATTGCCCATTTCCATATGTTTTGCCTCCCCGTTGCTCCAGCTGAGAAACTCTCCGGGTGTCTGTCCCTCACTCGCTCTCCTATGGAGGGGAGCGGGCAGAGAGGGAACAGCGAGAAGGCAACGTAGGACAGTGCAGACTAGAGACCGTAACAGCGCGGGTATCGCTTGACACTGCGGATGTTTAGAACTGCAGTGCGACTGTGGTTTTGACTCAGCATTAAAAGCTACTAAAGCAGATTAAAAACATCTTGTGATCCCTGGATGTCACACATGAGAGCTTGCCCCTGACCAGCAGATAAGGAAGTCAAGCAGTCAGGGCACTATGAAATTTTAAACCAGCAACTCAACAAATGCAGATTAATTTTTTCTCTTTAATCCACTGTAATGAATACACCCACAACTAAACAACTAAGTAGATATAAATCAATGCCCCCTCCAGCAATGGGATTTTAAGTGGAGAGCATCCCATTTCAAGGCAGGGTTTGAAAGCCCCCCCTCATTCTCCTGCAGTTCCAGGGCCTGCCCTGGCCTGTGCAGGACGGCTCCCTTTGGGGGAGCGCCCTCAGCCCCCGGGGTCCGCCCGGCGCCTCTCGCCACAGCAAAACGACGCCGGATGGGGGCCCCTCCCGGTCCCCCTTTCCCCTGCTCGCCCCCTGCCACTTACTCAGCCCAGTCTCCCGGGAGGACGCTGCCCCGGGCCCGGCCGCCTCCGCTCGGCACCAGGGACTCCAGGTAGATCCCACCAGGGACCAGGAGGCTGCCCAGAGCGTCCTGGCCCCTGCTCAGCCGGACCCGGGCCGCGTCCCGCAGGGAGCCCTGCGCCCGCCCCGAGAGGGGCGCCAGCAGTACGCGCAGCTCCCGCTTCGCCCCCTCCATCCTCCTCAGGGAGGGCCTCCACCCCCGGCCTAACAGCCCCTCGGACCCCGGCCCGCCGCCATCTTGGACGGGGGGCAGCCTTTCCTTCCGGTCAGCTGACAGCGCTGACCAGTGCTGTGGCGCGACTACTAGTCCCAGCAGGCACCGCGGCCGGGCGCCAGCGCGCCGGCAATGCGAGCTGGGAGTTGTAGTCTCCGTCAGACCAAGGTAGGCGACTGCCTCCCGGGGGCCTTTATGCCGATAGAGCTACCCGGTAACCCGCGGGTGCTCGACAACCCCAGACTGCGCAGCAAAACTCCCGCGAACCCGGCGCGGCAGCACCGGTTAAACACGGCCATCTCCCCGCCCCTGGGCGGGGCATCAACAGCGCGGCCCCGCCCACCGGCTCTCAGCAGCCTGTCCCCGCCTCCGGGCGGGACTTCGACGACCTTGACCCCGCCTCCTCCCCGCCCTGGCACCGCCCCTCCGGGAAGTTCCCGCGGCGGCGGACGGTGGCCGGGAGGGTCCGTTTCGCGCTCTCCCATGGCGGAGCGGGAGGATGTCGCTGGTGTTGGGGCTGCTGTCGCACACGCTGAACAGGGTGCTGTGGTACTCCGGGCTGCGTAAGGGCTGCCATGTCCCCCGGAGCCAGGCCATGGAGCAGGACAAGGCGCTCGAGGTTTACGGTGACTGTCGTGGGGCTGGTGGGGGGTTCAAGGGTCGTCCCAGGCGTGAGGGGCCTGCGAGGGGCTGTGGGCCGGGGTTGTGAGGGGCCGTGGGTCAGTGAGGGGTCAGTGAGGAGCCGTGGGTCTGCGAGGGGTCAGTGAGGGGCCGTGGGTCTGTGAGGAGCCGTGGGTCTGTGAGGGGCTGTGGGGCAGGGGTCTGTGAGGGGCCGTGGGTCAGTGAGGGGTCTGTGAGGGGTCTGTGAGGGGCTGTGGGTCTGTGAGGGGCCGTGGGGCAGGGGTCTGTGAGGAGCTGCGGGCCAGTGAGGGTCTCTGGGGCCGTTGGTGCTCTGCCCTTGGGGGGTGTGAGGTGGGGGAAGCCAGGCCCTGCCGAGCCCTTGTTGGGTGCCGAGAGCTGTGTCCTGGGGTTGAG
Source organism: Numenius arquata (assembly GCF_964106895.1). Classification (NCBI taxonomy): domain Eukaryota; kingdom Metazoa; phylum Chordata; class Aves; order Charadriiformes; family Scolopacidae; genus Numenius; species Numenius arquata. The sequence goes on from NC_133586.1 coordinate 867,673, forward strand.
CGTGTGGGGAGCACTCCTGTGGGCTCCCCGGGGGGGCTGGGGTGAGGGTGGCTGCTCTTGGTGTGGGGTAGGAGGGGATATACTGGGTATATTTGATTTACTTGAGAGTTGGAATCGCTGCTGGGTAGGTGGAGTGGGGAGGGCTCACCCTCAGGGTGCTGGAGAAGTGTCCAGGGAAGGGTGAGGCCTTGGGGTCACAGCCTTTCCCCAGCCACACTGCTGGCCCCAGGGGGCGTCTGGATGCTGTGACCTTGGGATGGAGCGTGTGCCATGATCACCATTAGGATCCCGAGCGAGGAGAGCGCAGAGACAACGGTCTTAATGACTGGTGGGTGCTGCTGTGGCTTCCCAGCTCCCAGGCGGTGGGAAGGGGCTGCTCTGCTGCTGGGCTCGCTCAGCCCCCGCGCTGGGGGCAGTTACCTTAATGTTTCATCACCTTAGAAGAGGAGCTGGACACACCTGGAAAGGCAAGTCATTCCAGAAAGGTCAGCCAGATAGTCCAGCGGAAGGGAGATTTCTGTTACTGAACGACTGAGGTTTTTGTAAAATATGGAGAGATTTCACCACTGGAAATGCTGCGTGTAGGACCTTAGAGCTGATTCCAAAAACATTGTCAGGCTTCAAGGCACTGTTATTTTGTAGGTAGTTTGGAATAGTGTGAGGATTTTGTGCAGCACTGTGCACAGTTTTATCTAAAAAGATGCCCTGGTTTGAGGTCAAAGAGGAAACAATGTCAAACAAACTCAATTTTATAACCTGAGTGATGTTTAAATGTAGACAGTTTAAAACATCAGTGGTTCTAAGTAATAACTAAGTAGCCCTCATGATTTCAGTTCATCCATAGGGTTGTGCTTGTGCGTGATCTTTGCAGAACTAAAGCATCTGTCTGTGTAAAATTTACATTTAACAGACCAGAGACATCCCTGAAGTACTGCTGAACTAAAGCAACTTTACTGTTCCTCTCACTGCTCGGTGAAGGAATTGATTTCTTCTTTACGTGGGCCTTTTCACATAGAGAGAGGATAAAATGTAAAAATAGAGGAAAAAATGGATCAGGAATTACAAGGAAATGTCTAGTGAAGATACTCGTGTTGTATGTATATGAAGTCATTTCAGTTGGACGAGATGATCGCTGTAGGTCCCTTCCAGCTGAACTATTCTGTTCTTCCGGATAAAACACCAAAAGCCGTTTCAGTGAGAATTCCCCTGCTTAAAATCAAGTGGAATTAGATGTTGCAACATCTAACACCTTTTTTTCTTTAAGTAGTCCTTCTGTTTCTGTTGGGATGGTTTGTTCGGCTAGGCTGCTGTAGCTGTCAAAAACTTTAAGCAAAAAGTGATACTAGAGACAGAACAGTGGGAAAAAAGGTGAGAACACTTTTTAGTGGTCAGATAAATGAGACTTGATCTGTTTGCTGGGAGATGCTCTAATAAAGCCAGACAGTTTGTTTGCTTGTTAGCGTCATGATCCTTAAGGCAATTGAGGTGACAGTTACCGGTTCCTTGGGAACACAGAACAAAGAGCCTTGTGGCATCTACTGTCTCTTCTAGGTTTGTAACTCAGCAGCATCACACCCTTACGACATAGACGGAGAAATAGGGGCTGGGGGCTTCAGAAAGAATCAAGCAATTGTCTGCTTCCCTGGAAATTAGGGAACAGGGCTCAGTTCTCTCATTCATCCCAAATTTTCATTTAGGATAGAAGTGATAGCAACTTACTTTGGACAGCAAGTGTTTCCCAGCCCTGCTGAAAGGATTTCCCGGGTTTTGAGAGCAATTTGAGTAGCCCTTGCAGGAGGGTGAGAGGCTCCGAGAGCACCAGGAGTAAAAGCTTGAGCAAATATCAGTCTTTTCCTGCCTCCCAGGTCAGAGACTTTAGGGTATTCCCGCACGGATGGAGCCCAGACAGACAGGACCTGCCGTTCCTGCCTGCTGGCTGCCTGCTTCCTTCCTGCCTGGAAATAAGTTAGCGATATTAGTGACATCCCTGCCGAGGGCCGGGCCTGGCAGCTTCAGGACAGGAGCGCACCAAAACCAGCTTTGCAGCTCCCAAATTAAGAGCCAGGAGGGTCTGTCTGTACCTGGAGATAGACTGAAGTAATTTTCTGTCCTGAAGGCTGGTGTCACATTGGCTTTCGTGATACAGTTAGCTGTTGTGGTAGAGCTACACTAAAAACAAAATCACCACAGCTGGCTAAAGGGATCTTCCCTTTCATTTTTGTCACCTCTTTTTTTAAACTGATCTTAACCCATATCCCTTTAGTGAACTTTTTCATACCAGAAATGCTTGTACCTGCTCTTCCAGGGGAGAAACAACTGCGGACAAGGCAGAAGCGAGCGCGAGGGCACGGCTGGGAGCCCCCTTGGTTTGGATTTCACCATCAAAATGGGTGTCTCTTTGAGTTATGCCGTGTACAGGGCACAGAGGGGAATAGGCCAGAGATCCCATTGCCTTCTGTGCTGCATTGCTCAGCACACACACTGACATGCAGAGACTTCTTTTTTCAGGCTCTTAAGACATTTACTGAATTCATACACTCTCTTGTGCGTTATTTTTCGTTGTCCTATCATCAAATATTGTAGCTTTTGAGTATTACTTTAAAACCTTTTGCTCTATGGAAAAGCAGTAACAAATGTAATTCTGTTTCATTGTATACTTAAGCTAATCCAGAACACATTGCTTCTCTAAAGGCAGTGCTGCATATCATTTTCTATACAGGTATATTAAACCAAGTCGATCCCCACATTTTACAAGCTGAGGAAATGACCATTGATACAGATAAATATGAATTAGTGCATTATTTTTCTATTGGGTTTCCTGAAGGCGGCTTCAAAGTCTTATCTGTGAGACCCGGGCTGGGAAGTGGAGAGAAGATGAGAAGGAAATCGACTTGTCCTGTGAATTAGATTTTGAAAAACCTGAAAGGCCAGCAAAGCATCTGAAACACTGTCTCTGGGTATATCTTTTAGGTAGCCTAATGTTATATCACCCGTAGTTCTGAAGGTAATACATATCCCTTAATAGGCATGTCTTCATTTCTATTTATTAGAATGGGATTGTAAAAATACCAGCAAGTTTAGAACTGGAATGTGAGGGATACGTGCAGAGTGAACAAGAAATGCCTCAGTTTGCCCAGCTCTGAAGCAACTCGTGAGAAAACGTATCGCTGATACTTACAGTGATGTCTTTTCTGAAGAGAAGCAAAATAAACAATGCTGGGAAGATGGTTTCTAATAAAAATACCTTTTATTAAATTCAGGAAAGCTACTTTATTGATGGTCACTTGTCTTCTGCTTTAGATATAATCCGTACTATCCGGGACCCGGAGAAACCTAATACTTTGGAAGAACTGGAAGTGGTAACAGAAAGCTGTGTTGAAGTGCAAGAGATAGGCGAAGACGAGTATCTGGTTATCATCAGGTTTACACCAACAGTACCTCATTGCTCTCTGGCTACTCTCATTGGTAAGGTTTCTGTTTCATTAAATCTGTAACAGTGAGCGTAAAATTAATTTTAGGTTGTCTGAATAACATCAGTCTGCGTTAAGATTCAGTGTTGATTTGCTGGTAGTTTGACCAGGTATTTCATCTCGAGAGCCCTACCAGCAATGCAAACTAATAAAACCATCCGGTTTTATCAAGTTAGGGAAACCCTTCAAAGAGAAGCTCTCAAAAATCTGCCGGGAGGTGGTACAGAATTCCTTCTTTATATTCTCTGTTATATTATTTTAGTAATGATAAACTGAAAATTTGCCAGCTCTTAAATTTAAAATAAGGGAAACAAACTTAACATTTTAACATTATCTTTCCCGTACCTTATGGGCTGTTCTCCATTCCCACACGTGTACAAAAAACCCCACCTGAAATCCAAGAATACAAAAAAAAAATCCAGACTGTTAGGAGTTTGAAAGCAATTAAGTTGAATGAGAATCTACACTGGCTTATTTGGCTTTTTTCTTCCTTATTATTTGGGGTGAGATCACATATGAAAAATCCTGTCCGAGATCTCTGAAATGGTTTGTGTAAATGTACCGAGGTTAGCAGCTCTTACTGTTATATATCAATACTAAGATTTCCTGGTCTATTTTAAAGATTTAAGGGAAAATGGGTATTTAATGAAGAAGTACATGTGTTTTTGCCCAATAAAGCTTTGCAGCTTTAGGTAGAAAGTAAAGTGTAGATAGTAAAGCTAATATTAGTGTGTCAAACAGTAATTGCTGATAGTCTGACCCTCTTAGGAGTGTCGGAGGGTTAAGGCTCAGACCTGAGGATGAATGATGTACATGTCAAATCTTAAACTTCCTGCTCAGAGTACAAAAAGAGAAGGTTGTCCCTTACACTGGTGGTTTTTGATTGTTAAATATGGATTCTCTGAAAATGCACCTCAACCCTTGAATTTTACACTCTTGTCTGTTTTGTTTCAACAGGCCTTTGTTTAAGAATAAAACTTCAGAGGTGTTTGCCTTTTAGACATAAGGTGAAGTACCTGCTCTGGAACTCACTTTGAACTCCATGAACGTGTGCCAGGGTCTCTTTGTAAGACCGTGTGCTGCAGGATCTCGTAACCCTCGAGCTGTGATTAGGGATGGGGTCTTGTTAAAGCTGGTCGTTGGCCTGTGGAGGGAGTAGATGTCACAGTAGCACCTGAGGGGATCTCTGAATAACTCTGGTTCTTCCTTTGCTTTACAAAAGGCCATTTATTGCTGCACTTCTGAAATGCAGCCTGTTTCAAGGGCTTTCCTCACCAGCTGTCGTTCGGGTTCTTGCTTGGTGGAAGAGAGAGGGTTTTCAAATCCAATGTTACAAGGAATCGAAGTCATACTCTTGCTGTGGGGAAAATGAATTGGGCCTTCTGCAATATTTCAGTAAATCTAAGCATCATAAATATAAAATACTGATAGTTACTGGCTCTGCTGTGCCATTTGGAATATCTGGGAGTTCTCCCCAGTGGACCAGCCCTCTGTGAGTGAGCCCTGACAGCGAGAGAACTGCTCTGTTGGCAGCTAGGAACCACTTATGGGGAGTTCCACTGCTTTACGTAGGCATCATCTAGGAAGCAAAAACTTCAGAACAGGCTCATTAGCGTTTAGAAAAACTGCAGAATTCAAAACTGGAACTGCATTGAGGGAATCTCTTTCTGACCCTTGTCTTAGGAACTGTTGTATCGATGGCATAAGATGTATCTTACTGCTAAGACCCAAACAGCTTTCTTTAAGGGTATATTAACCCCTAGTTTCCTATATAGTTTCTTATGCTGCAGCAGCATGGCCAGCGCTGGCCCTTGTTTTGGTCTTAGCAGTAGCTAAGTGTGGACCTTTAATGACATAGTCCTTTATAGACCTTTAGAAACCTGCCTGAAATGATTTAAATTATAAATTCATCAGCTTAGGATTTCTGGCATTGATTTTTTGTGGTTTTTTTTTTTTTTTTTTTTATAGTTACTAGCTGCACCTCTCCAGCTAAACAGTGTAAAGTGAGACTTGCATTTCTGGCAAATTAGGTGGGCAGTGATTTGTTGTGCTGGGCACATGGTAACGGATAGGTTTAGCTTCAGTGAGATAAGATAAAAGGCGTGGGATTTGTTTCCTTAGTTTTCCTTTGGTACATCAGTTTTATGAGATCTCCTTGCAGTTTAGTGTGTATGAGGGGTTTTTGTTGTTGTTTTTCCCAGGCCTGTTAAATGCATCAAAGCGATTTAGGTCTGGTTAGATTCTAGTCTTACAATCTGTTCCCACGCAGGAAATAGGTGCTGCATTACACTGCCATTTCCAAGTAGAATATTTGTGTTTCTCATCATTAAGCAAAACAGATGAGGAACATCTTATTAGGAAGCTCTTCCCAAGGGTGCCTTTTGAAGAGCCCTCAGCTTTTGAAAGCGACACCTGCAATTCTGGCGGCTTTTAAACAAATTGTTCCTGATTTGTGGCCTGCAGAGAACTTGTTGGGAAAGTAGTGCCAGTTCTCCGCTCTCTTTCCAGTAGCGGAACTGTGATGATTTTTTCACAGAGCAGTCGATAGGACCGAGGAATGAATGTCTCCACAATTTTGAAGGAGGATTATTGGGGCCTCTCTGAATTGGGGGAGGAGATTGTCTTGTGACAATGTTGCAGTGATGTCTAAGATCAGCTCTTGTCCTTGATCCCCTTTTGTTGTCTGTGAACATTTTTTAAAAGTATGAATTACATTGTATGTGTATTGTACAATTTTTTTTCTTCCACTGATGTATATCTTTACCTGTTAATGTATGCAGCTAACATTATTGTTCTCTCCTCTAGCTGGAAATCTACATATCTGAAGGGACACATTCCACCGAAGAGGACAGTAAGTAGAGCTGGTGAAGGAGTGAGTGCAGCTTTGGACTCCGTGTTTGTGTTCTTTTCAGAAATTAATACACTATTAAAGCTTTAAAATGAAGCACGTAGTTCAGGCTATTTCAAAAGCTCTATTGGTGCCGTGAGCGTATGCTGTTTGTTGTTAGTTTGTTTGTAGTGGTTTTTTTCAAACAAACAGACCCTGCAGTTCTTGCAGGTGTTGAATTGTTTATAACATAAGAAGTTGCTGCCGGGCTGCCGGATAATTGACAAGAAGTTCCTGACTGGTTGATCTGGCTGTCTGAACATCACCGTTACAAAAATATATGTTTCTCAGTCGATGTTTAAGATACAACTTACAGAACATCAAAGTTCTCTCAAAGCTATAGCCAATCACTGGCTTAATCAGCCGTTAAAGCCTTTGGCCAGGCAGTGTCCCGGGCTTTTTTGTTCTTCAGCGTTAGATATCTTTGTGTGGGGAAAATCAGTTCTGTTGATTAAATGACTAGAAATTGAATCTGGAGAACTAGGACTATGACTTTCTGACGAATTTCACACTTGATTTTAAGACGTGTCATTAGAACACCTTACATTCCATTCCTAAACTAGAAAAGTAATGGAAGTGCTTGGTTTCTGCTGAGAGGAGAGCTGAGACCATGTCCCGTTACTGCACGGCAGCGTTTTCTCAGCCTTTGAGCTCACCGGGTTTGGAAAGTCATCACTGCAGCAGGGTATCGAGCGTTTGTCACATTACCGGTGCGGTGGGTGTAACTACCACGCCGCTGACTTTACCTTTCCTGTGATGTTTTGCAGTCAACAAGCAAATCAACGACAAAGAGAGAGTCGCAGCTGCGATGGAGAACCCAAACTTGCGGGAAATCGTGGAGCAGTGCGTTACAGAGCCTGACTAGGAGCTCTAATACCCACAGTTATCGTTTTGATACATTTCTTAAGCTATCTTTGTTTAAAAGAAAAAAGAAAATAATAATAATAATAATCAAGGCCTTGAGTTTAATACTTGAGTTCTTTTTATCCTCCATATGTTTTTTAAAGGAAAATGTTTATAAGATAGATTTAAATTATGAGGAATTAGTCTCTAAAATAAAGTGAAGTGTATAGTGTTAAGAGTTTGTAATTTCTGGTGTCCAGAGAAATATTTTGTGATTAAAAAACAAAACAACATATGTATTGCCTTCTGATAGACATTGTGATATAAATTCAGTTTTGCAAGTTAAATTTCTACATTGTTTCAATCACTGCACTGTAAAAATAAAACAGATTCTTGTACTGAAACGCTGCTTTCTGAGTTCAGAAATTTTCATTATTTTTTTTTCTTTCAGCTTAGGTTTAGATTTCTGTTAGAGAAGGGAACATTTTATTCACCTTTGTTGTTGATAAGCACATTAAAGCTGAAATAAATTCAGAAGAAGAATTTGGAGCCAAGAGATCGCACTAGAACAAGCTATATTTTTGCTGGGACACTATTCCTGCTAAGTATTTGCTTTTTTTCTTTCTAAGTACATGTTTCTGATTCTGCCGGCTTTGCTTTATAATTATCCTGGGGGTGAAGTTTTCCTGGGGGTAAGATCGTGCCAGTTTGATCCTGCTTTTTCTCAGGGCTCACCTGCAGCGTGGAAGGGGAGCGGATCCCACAGCCCCTCATCCCTCTGGTTCCCGCTGTCCCGTCTCTTGCTGCTCCCTTGCTCCAGTAATCCTTTCCGGAGCACCCGTGATGTTTCCAGCTGCCACGTGCGCTCACTGGAGAGGTTCCCTGGGCTTCGTTCCCATTGCAGCTGGGGATTTGACCGTGGATTTACCTTTCCCTGAAGAATTAGGCAGAGATTTCTGGCCCGGCTGCCCTTCTCCTGGTGGAAGTGACATTCAGCATCTGCCACACAGCCACAGGAGGGCCCCAGAGGTAAATGTATGTGCTGGGGGGAGGCTGCTGCCACCCCCCCCTCCGTGTCCCACGGCACGAGCTATGCGGGTGTCCCCGGGGTGTGTTACCTGGGTAGTTTTCCCCTGCAGTGGTTCAGGAGAGATTTAGGGAGCCGTTCCTCCCTGAAACAGCGATCACTCCAGTGGGCTTGTGTTTGCTTAAACAGGGAGAAATCCTTGGAGTTCAGCGCAAACAGCTGTTGAGATTTCAGGGATTTGTAACCATTTTAATAATAAGGCACATAAAGCTTTCCCGAGGGCATGCAGTGATTTCCATCCAGAGATGGAAAAAGGGGATTGTTCTCTCCCCTCCCCTTTTTCTTTTTTTTTTTTTTTTAAGCTACCTTTGGCACTGGAAGGGGGGAGATTACGAGCTCTTGTTGGGGCAGCTGTGCAGTGTCAGTGCACTGCTTCCCAGAGGGAAAGGTTTCCCCCGCTGTTTCTAACGCGCAGCCGAGCTGGAGTCCCTTCAGTCCCTGTGTGCCTGAAGCCTATTGACCACGAGCAAAGCCCCCCGCAAAATTCCGCAGGCTCCGGGAGGTAATTTCTGCTCAAATGACACCAGCTCTCTTCCAATTTAAATGTAAGTGTATCCTTCAAAACACCATGAGAAAGACCCAAAATACCCTGGGGAAAGGAAAAGGCTTTTCTTGGGGAGGGAAATGGCAATGATACGGTTTATTTCTCTGGAAATTTAATCCCAAGAGGGTTATCTTATTCCATTTCCTGATCCTATACAAAAATGCTCCAAGTCATGTTTTCGGAGTCTCAACCCGTCTCAAATAACCTTTAATCTAAATAAACAGCTTCTGGATTGCAATAAGATAAGCGTGCGTCAGATTTGCACACGAAAGGCCGAGGGCAGCAGGTGACTTTGCTCTTCTCTATCTCTCTGCGGGCTCTTGGAACCCCTCGGTAGCCCCCAGCCCCCACGCTGCTGCGGCCGTAGATGGCTCAAATATTTTTAAATGCCGATTTGGGACTTCAAAGCACTATTTCTCCAACAGCAGGGCTGGTTTCAGATGCTTTGGATGTCCCCAAAGCCGCCAGCCCCGCGGGCAATTTGCCTCCAGATGAGTCCAGGGAAGCCTCACAGCTTCCAGGAGGGATGGATTTGGTTTCCAAGAGTTTTGCCTAAAAGCAGGAACCAGCTTGTGTAACTCCTGCTCGGGCACAGCGACGGACGGGGCTTGTGAGCTGATTTTTTTAAAAACAGCTTTAGTTCTGCGGGAGGGACTCCTGCCCCGGGGGAGCCTGCAGCTCCAGGAGGCAGCGCCTTGTCAAGCGCCACACGAGGGAGTTTGTTGGTGTTAGGGACACCCAGATAAAGTGAAAAGTGGGGCATCTGCAGCTCGTTTGGCTGCTTGAGAGGCCTGGGTCTATTCCAAATTACTGAAATGCCTCAAATGGGTTTTTCCAGGTTATGTTCTGCTTGACAGATGATCAAAAGATGCGATTTTCTAGAAGAACAGAATAGCCGAGGTCTAACCAGGCCGGCAAATGTAGCTGTGGCAAAACATCATTTCGAAGATATAATGTAATTTTGGCAGCAGCTTTGCTGGGCACCCACGGGGTCTCACTGCTGCCAGCACAGACTTGTGTTACTGAAAGTGCAGGTGTAGCACACCTGGGGGTACAGGGACCGGCTGCCTTAAGGTACGCGAGCAAGACCTTCGGTGCTGGCCGAAGGTGCAGCAGCGAGTTATTCCAGCCACGGCCTCGGGAAACATGTGCTTAAGTCAGGAGTTTGCAGTGGACGGAAAGTGAGAAACCCCCATAGAGAGAGAAACGGGAGAGGAGGAATAAATACCCTCCAGGGATGGGTAAAATCAACCTGCGAGCGTGAGCTTGCGTTCTCTCTCAGCTGTTTTCCTGGAACTTGCTTTTTTTTTTAGTTTTGCTTTCCAGCACGGGGGTTGATGTTTTCTTTTCAGAACGAAGATATCTGCTGGGAGCAATGAGGTTTTGTGAAACACTGTCACTGTGAGATACGCAGCTCCTCGTCTCGGATGAGCTGCCTGGTAATTCACTGGGTGCAGCCTCGGGTTGCACCACCACAAGGTTGTCAGGATTCGGGGGGATTCAGCTGTTCTTCTGAGATATCTCTACTTAAAACCCCAAGACCTTAAAGACAGCTTCTATTCTAGATCGGCTTTAAAAAAAATATATATAGAAAACAAACTCCTTTGCAAAATAAAATGCCAAGTTCATTGTCCTTTGCTGAAATCATGCCTTTTAAATCCTGCAGCAGCTCCAGAGCCGTTGGACTTTTCAGCAACTCCCTATTAAATTGGGGTTGGGAGCTCGTTCACCCCCATTGCTGCTGCCCCACAGAGCGGGGTGGGCAGAGGCTTCGCTGTGCCCCCACCACAGCCACAGGGTTTGGGGGTCACTGTGCCGGTGGAGCCGTACTGTGTGCGGCAGAGAAAGGGCCAGCGAGCAGGTCACGGTGGCCACTGACGAGTGGAGGAACAGGTCAAGGAGGGTGGTATTGGGCAGGGTTTTAGGTGCCTGAGGACCACACGATGTCTCTCCAAACCCAGGAAGACAGGGACACGTCACCTGTCATCACTTGCTCTCATCGAGTAATAAAATTGTTCCCTCATATTATTAGTATTTTGCATTTACAATGAGGGAAAGCAACTGCAGAGGGCACCAGCAAGCCACGGAGCGATGGGACACCCGGTAAGTGTCTGCTGGGTGAGGAGCATCCCAGCCCTGGGCTCCTGCTGCTCCTGCTCTGCCCCACGTCCCCAGCCGGGCTGTTCCCCTGCTCGATTGTGACCCCTGAGCAGCTGACAGCCATCGGCCACCGTAGAAAAGCCAAAAAAAAAAGATAAAACAGCTAAATTCTTCAAATCCTTTTCTTGCTGTCCTGCCTTTGCTTTTCTGACCCTCGAGGCTGTCCTTGTGAAACGTTTCTGTGCAGCACAAGGCCTAGAGGTTTTAAAAACAAGATAAAACAAACCCATCTCTTGTTGGTGGCTGCAGAGGTGTGATGGATGTTGTGAGATATTCCTGGTCTGTCTGGACTTCGCTGCCTCCTGATGAAGGACTGGTGACCCCTCTGGCTCTTTGGGGATTGAAATACTCCAGCTGAGATCATCTGGTCGGGACAGAAGCACTTGGGTAAGATTTGAGAGCTGCAAAACACAGGTGTTGGAGAGGGTGACCCAACTGCTTCTTGAGATGCGGAAGCATTTCAAATGTTATTGTTAGTAAGAGACACAAACAACCTCCTCCATAAAATGCCTGCTGCTTCCCAATTAACGAGCTCTCAGTTCCTTCCTGTCTCCAGCTCTGGAAATGTCTGGAGGTGACCAGGGGAGGCACAAAGTCTGATTTCTAATCTGAAGCCAAAAGCCTCTGGCTCCTCTCAGAGAGGCTTTCAGGAGATCCCCATGAATAAATAGAAGCAACAGCAAAACCTGAGCTACGGGTTACTGCCCCAACACCTTCCTTGCACAGGTTCTCCTGTGGCACTGCGATCAGGAGGGGTCTCAAAGTGTTTGTGAGCACCATCCTGCTGCTGATTGCCAGGATGCTGCTGGTGGTCGCCCATCTCCCGGTCACCCAGCTGAGGTGGCTGTTTAAAATACTCCTGTTCCTTCCCTCCTGCTGGAAAAAGAAACCCTGCAGGACAGCCTTACCCAACCCTTGGGCAACCCCAGCCTGGTGGTGGCCATGGGGCTGGAGAGTGCCCCACACCTCTTCCCATCATCGGCAGTGCCAGTGCCACCATCAAGCGCCTGCTGTGTCCCTGCAGCCTCTCGCCACCACCCAGGCTGAAGCCACCAGGCTTGTCGGTGTGTCCCCAGAGCTTTGGTTTCAGCAGGTCCATGTCTTGTTGGGTTTTCCAGGTCCTCCCTCGCTTGCGGGAAGCCTCCGGGGCTGGCTGGGCTCAGCAGAGGTTTCCACTGATGAACATCTGGGAGCTGCTTCCTTCAACTAAGCTGTGCTGACAGACAAGACCTTGGGCTCAGCTTCTTTTAGAAGGCCTCATTATATTAATTACATCTGATAGCTCTGCTTGGCATTACCTTTCCAAGTCTCTCCTGTCCCCTGTCCCACATGGCCCAAAACCCTGGGGCAGGTGACGATGCAGACTTTGCAGCCGCAGGGCAGGGTGTTGGGTCTGAGCACCCTCCTTTCGCCTTCCCCTGGTTTAACACCACCGGCCTCGGTCTCCTTTTATAGTCACAAGGCTTCTTCACTAATTTCCCGCTGGATCCCAGCCCACTTCTTTCCCACATTCTTTGTTGCCCACTAAAAGGGAGCTCTTGCGTCTTGCAAAACTTTTTCTTAAATCACGCCTGCCGTCTGACTCCAGAAACTGGGCTGGATCCAGCTCCCCCGATGGACACAGTGCGGAGATGGCTGATTTAATCTCTACCCCCAATAAGGGGGGGCGGTGAGAAAAGGCTATTTAGGAGACACTGGGGGGAGGTGGGAGAAGAGATGGGGACCCTGAGCCTCGACGGTGCCTTGATGTCAATGGTTTGCACGGCTGAGCTATAGCAAAATCGGATGTTTATACATAAAAGCATAAACTGAAAGCCTACAGAGAAACAGAAAACATTTGGGGGAGGTTTTATATTTACAATTGGTCCTGAAAAAAACTAAAAACTATGCAAAGTCCTTTGGAAGTTCAGTTTCGTGGATGTCAGGGTGGTTTGAACGGGAGCCGCAGCTGGAATCCAGCAGAATCTGGGGGGGAAGGTCTTTCATTGCAGTCAGTATTTCTGTAATGAAAACAGCCAACTGACCAGGTTTAAATATTACCCTGAAGGAGCGAGCGGCCTGACGAAGGGGGTTAGTGCACCCTTCATTTGCACTAAACCTAAGTTGTCTTCTGGTTTGGTCTGAGCCGCCCGTATCCCCGCCCCTGCGCATCCCGAGCTGGCATCCAGCTACCAAACCGCATCCGAGCGGGGCATCTCAAACCTGCACTTCAGGGCTGATTGGCTCCAGAATCAAACTATTTTTAAAATTAACTTCATCAACAGTTTCTTGAGAATGAAGCCTGCACAACGTGAGGGTTTGCCCTTGTCCCAAACCTGCCTTCTGTGGCTTTGTCACCTGTTAGTCTAAAAACCCAGCAAGTGCAACCTGTGAGCAATTCCCTCCCTGTTGGGTAATTACCAGCTGGAGATTACAATAGATTTCAGGAAGCTTAGCTGAAATCCTCTTTTCCAAACATATTGTTTGTTCTGTTTCCTCTGTGGAAAATATAGGAAAAAACTACTTAGGAGCGTCTGTCAGAGGTTGGTGCTGGGCGTACGGGGGGGCCAGCGAGGAGCCCCGGGGGCATGTGGAAGCAGCGGGCGAAGGAGGCTCGGATGGACCACGTCTCTATTTACCAAAGGAACTCAGCCCGGCTTCCAAGGCAGCAAGGGCATCGGATCGCTTTGGGAAGAGATGGAGTAGATAAATCTGAAATCTAACAGCTGAGTGCAACCCTGAGGAAAGTTTTGGAAAGGGGGTTCCTCGCCATTGCGAAGCTTTATTTGCCTAAATCGCTGTTTTTAACTTTCTACATTTGGGTTGAGTTTTATCTTTTTGACTTTTCCCGTTATTCGGAATTTTGTCTTCCCCTCAGCTCTCCCCTCCTTCATGAGCTGCTGAAACACTTGGGGTTTGGGGTTTAAAGCAGCAGAGGAGGCGGCTGCCCTGGGACCAAGAGCCAGCCTGAGGATCCCTGCGGAGGGATGCTCCCAGATCTTCCTTGGGCACCGACAGGGCCCCCGAGTTCAGGAGCCCCTGCAGCAGCTGCACCCGAGATTTGCTCATCCCACTGGAACCATTTTAATGCAGAACTTCACAACTTTTGGCCAAAAAGCCATGGGGGAGAGCAGGATCCATCCACATCCCTCCTGCCTCTCCCTTCCGAAGTCCCTGGGGATGAAGCCATTTGAATGGGAAGGGGCAGTTGTTTCCCAGCTCCAGCGCAGCTGAACATTTCCCAAAGACTTGGCTCCCAGGGAAAGTGCATTTAGAGTCTTTTCCCAGTCCTGCAGCGCGGGGGGGGGGGAGAAGGCAAAGAGGCAAGAGGCGTTTGCGTGCAAAAGCCAAAGAGGGAGGTGCGGGACAGCAGTAAATTATCTGCCTTCTCCTGCTGGATGAGCCACTTATTTCCTTGAAAATGCTCTTGCACATAAAAATAAATTCCACTGTCTGTCTTTTATCAAATAAGAGGAATTATTCTCTTCTTTTATTTTATCTTTCCCAGCTGGAAAGCCCGGGACGAAGGGCAGCTCTGTGCTGTGGAGTGTATCGCACGGTGTTGCCCAAAGCAGTCGGTTTCTTCCTCCATCCTCAATGTCCCGGTGATTTCTGCTCTTTTTCTGCTGCAGCCCCTGGTCCCCCTGCTCCAGGGAGCCCGGGGACCCTTCGGATGCTCAAGGCGACTCCTTACACCATACAGGGGCTTTCCCAATTCCCCATCCTAGCAGTGGGGTCTTGCTGAATATATACCTTTATATGCATACATATATATACACACCTTTATATACATATATAATATATACCTTTATATACATATATATGTATTTATATACATATATATATTTGTATATTTATTATATTATTTTTATATATTATATATATATTTATATACATATATATGTATTTACATATTCCTATATGTGCAGAGACAGGGGCCAGCAGGTCTCAGCCAGCCTGAGCCACCTGCAGAGGAAGGCACAGTCCATGCCACGCACCCAAAGAAGTTGTCCATGACATAAAATTTTAAGAACAGCTCATTTGAAAGAGGAGACAAGGCTCTGGCATCAGTTGCTGTTGTAGTTAAGCTTGCCTCGATTTGTATAAATGCGCATTCCTGCCTTAAAAACCAGCCCACAGCCCCCATTAGCCCAGTGCAGACGTCCAGCCGGTGCTGGGAGGTGACCGGGCTGCAAGAACAAAATTCCCTGCAGCCTCCGACAGCTCAGCGGGGAAAAATGAACGTTTTTCAAACGGGCCAAGTAAAACCGAGTGGCCAAAGGTCAGAGGGACCTCGACCCCCCCCGCTGCCTCGGCTCACAATGAGTGGGAATCCCCCCCTTTACTGTGTGCCAAATGAAGCATGGGAGTTCTGCAGCGCTGGGCTTCAATGGGGTCTTTCTGAAGTAATGAACCAAAAGTATCTTAGAATGACAAAGTGAAGGCATCCCGGACACCAGCATCCTGTATCCCCAGTGACCCGGGGCTTTTCTCCCATCTGCGCTGGGCAGAGCCGAGGCTCGTGGGGGAGGCTCTGCCGGGGGCTCCGGTCAAACCCACGCGTGTTCTTGGCATGACCGGTGCATCCCACCCGGCGGTGGTGGGACTGCTGCTGCTGAAGGACAGTGGCCGTGGAGCTCGGGGGCCTCTGTGGTGCGGGGCTGATGGATTCCTGCTTTTCTCTTTCATACTCTGCTCTAATTAACCCAGAAAAAAAAAAACAACCTTGCTTTCCTGGTAAAACATCCTCAGATACCCCAGGGAAAAGCATCTTTCTATTTCAAACACTTTTGGTTCACAGTTACTTTCCTGCTTCCCTTTGCACACTACGGCAGCAGTTATTTCTGAAGTAACATCCTTCTTGTGTCGACACATTAATAAAAGCATCTTTAAAAGAAGGAAAAAAGGCATTTGTGGTTAGTTCCTTGGTTACGAGGAGAGAGCGTGCACAGGGGTAATAACAAAGGAGTGAATACCCAGCTCTGCTCCCGGGCAGGGTCTGGCTTTGCAGGGAGGGGACACGGGGAGCTCTGCTCTCACGTGCCCCTGGGGCCCCGGGGCTTGAAGCCGCTCCTGCCGTTGGGGTGTTCAGAGGCAGGACCGGGGCCACAACTGCCCCAATTCCCCAGAGATTTTCATTTACCGGTGCAGTCCATTTCCCACGCCGTAGGTGCCTCATTGAAAGCAAATACTGCAGGTATTCAGGCAAGGTGTGTGTGATTATTACTTCTAACCCTATTTACGTGCCTGCAGGAGGCCTGGCTTATCACGTGGCTAAAAGTGAGATGGAATGCCCACGCTGCAGCGATTCCCACACTGCGACGCAAACTTCTCCAGCCCCAGTGCCCACCAGCAATCTCCGCAGTTTGGGAGCCGCTGGGCTCGGGGACTGGCCACGCTCTTGGTTTATGTTAATTCCCGCTGCTCCCGGTCCCAGCGCTTGGGAACCGGCTCCGCTCAGCCCTTCCCAGAGGGACGCCCCAGCCCCGCCGCCGTGTTGTGACAGCTGAAAGCCATGGCGGGGCCGGGGCGCCCGCCTCTGCTCTGCAAACGCCGAGGCTTCGGAGGCGTCGGGGTTGGCCCTTCTTGAAACGGAAAGGATTTTGGGTGGGAACTGAAAGGTTTTCCCTGGCTGCTGCGTCCCCGGTGCCACAGGGACCGGTTGGGGCTGCGGGGCTGTGAAGGTGCTGGTGAGCACTGAGCTCTGGCCATGAGTCCCCTTTCCTGCCCCGGGGTGCTCAGGGACCGGCTCCACTCGTGGCTGCACGAATCACTGCCGGGCTAACGAGAAAACCCACTTGCCAAACGGCACACGGCGCGCAGAGCTCTCGCCGAGGCTCAGTCCCTTTGATTTAGGGCCCGTTTCATCAGCATATTCCCAAAGGATTCCGTTTGGCCAGTCTGAGGCATTTACCAAACAGCAGCTGCCCTTACGGTCTTCCCCTCGCCTGCCATCGCTTCTCCGGCGTTCCCAACACCGTTGCCCGGAGGGTGCAACGGGTTTGGCCGAAATGAATGGATTTAGCGCTGAAATGAACTGCAAAATGCAAAAACCGGAGCAGGCATCAACGCAAGGCGGGGGCTGGAGCCTTTGGACCTGCGAGGCACCAGCGGGCGGCCAGCGCTTACCCCGTCCTCCCAGCTCTCCTCCTCTCCATCACACAAATCCCAGCTCTCCTCTCCATCATGCAAATCCCAGCTCTCCTCTCCATCACGCAAATCCCAGCGGCAAAGGGAGGGCATCCCCAAAGGATCGTCAGAGGCAATCTGACTGCCCCCTCCCGCGGCGGCTGGGAGAGCAATCACAGAATCACAGCAATCGCACCCCCGCGGCTGCCGGTACCTAAACCCTCTCCACTTCTAACTGCGTTCTCAGGGAAAAATCCCTCCAAATGCCCCAAGGGGAGGAGAAAATACGAAACCCTACCATTTCCTTCAGTAACTGTTGAATTTACGCAGTCCTGAGTAATGTGCTATAGGAAATCCTGCTTTAGCAGGGGAGTTGGACTAGATGATCTCTAGAGGTCCCTTCCAACTCTGACAATTCCGTGATTAACATGCTCGTGAGCTATAGCCATTACACCCGGCACACCTCGCGGCTGTCCCTTAGCAAAACCTGGGAGCATGGGACAGACGGCGCCGGGGAGAAGGGGAACAGGACTGAACCCAGGCTCTTGGAACAGAAACGTTTACACCACGTTGGAAAAGGAATAAAACACAAATGGTGAAGTCATGGCTTGTGTTTTACATAGAAATGACAGACAGGAATTTCCCCCGTTCTGGGCCTGCTCCAGAGAGCCGGGGGGAGGAAGGAACCCACCCTGGGCTGTGCCACCCCACGGCACGTGCCCTGAGGGGCTCCAGCCTCTCCCCCTCCAGTGCAAGTACGATTTTCTTCATGGTCTCCCAGATTTTGGGCGTCCTCCATAGCCTGAAGAGTAATACGGAAAGGAATTCCTACCTAAATGCTCCTGACCCTCCTCCGGGGACCAACCTAAAAGGAAATCCTCCCTCGGCAGGCAGGGAGTGCCGCTCCTCCTACAATATCGGATATTCCAGTTAAAAGAAGCAGCTAAGCTTAACAGAGGTGAAGCTAGATAAGCAGGAAAAAGGTCTTTAGCTTTTAAGAAGACAGAGAAACACCTTAACCAACCATCAAACTGCTACGCCGTGACGGCAGACAGAAATCCAGGCGTGCTGCTGCTCACGAGGAAGGATGGAGCGAAGGGGATGCACTGCAGCTTTCCCCACTCTCCCCCCACAAATACAGGCAAGGAATTGTACTGTTGGACCCCAAAACCAAGGTGTCATTTCACTGGTGCCTTAGTGCCCGCGAGCACCCCCTCGGCTCCAGAGCGACCCGGGCAATGGCTTCGGCAGAGAAAGCCGGCAGCGGGGAGACGGGGCCACGGAGCCCTCGCACACAGCGCGAGCCCTGGACTCCTGGGGGTACCCCAAGCTGATACTTTAGTCCTCTTGCCCTGTCTCCATCTCTTAAATTACGGCTATTCAGCTTCAGTGTGTAAACATTTTAATGAAAATTACAGAAATGGGTTGCCAGCTTCAAGTCCCTTAAGGAAAAAAACCAAACCCCTAACCCGAATGGTCGGCTGTGCTGGTGGAATGCTAGATGCTCCCTTCATAGATATAAAAATAATAATAAAAGTCAAGAGTTTTGTGCTGGCCTGCCAACACCATCAAGAGGCTGAAAATGTCAAATGATAGCACCATAAGCGTTTCTGAGAGGCCTCCCCCGAATTATTGCTACATTCGGTTTCCCTTCCCCAAAATGTTTCCCCGACGGAGGGTCCCGGCTGCCCTGGCATCTCCCGCGGGACCAGCGGGACCCGCATCCTCAGCCCACACCAGACCTTGTTTTTCAGACCGATGGTTTGAGCACCGTTATAGTGTAGCACAAATAAAAGAAATCAAGCCTTTCCCCGTGTTTTGAAAAGAGCACCGGCCGGCACCGCCGCGGGACGAGGCAGAGCCGCAAGTCCTGGCTGTCACCCAGCTCCCGCTGCCGTCACGCCGCTCCGGGAGCCGCTGTGGGTCCTGGCGCTTCTTGCCCTCGGGGACGGTCCTGTCACCTCCTGGAGGCCCGCTCGTCCCCGCGGTCCCGGCCGGGCGCCGCGCCGTGCCTGTGCTGGCGGCAGCTTCGGCAGCACTGGAGGTGGACGGTGGGGAGGTGGCACCTTCCCAGGACCCGCAGGGTCTGGCAGAAGCCGAAGGTCAAGCGGTCACGCTCGCAGACGAAGCCTGGAGGGGAGGCGAGAGGGAAGGGACAGCATTTGATGCAAGGATTTTGCACTTGATGCAAAAATTGGCACGAGACAAAGACAGACCTCAGCAAAGGCAGAGCCCACCCTCCCCTGGGTGCCCAGCATCCGCCTTATTTCTAACTGCCACCAGAGATAACAGCTCTGCTCTTGTCTGCAGTTCTGCAGCACCTTCCCAGGGTGGAGAAACCATTTGGGGGAGCAGGACTGAGCCTGGGGCTCTCTCCCCGGGGAGGAGGGTCTGTGCTGGAGGCTTGGGAGAGGCGACAACCCCCCCCTCCCAGTCCCCAGACCTTCCCCGCAATCCCAGCAGAAGGCGGCAGAAAGGTGAGAATTCATTTTTCTTTGTGTTTAGATTATTTTGAGAACCCGCATCATCTGGGTCACTTCCTGCAGGTGTCTCGCAAACCTCAGAACAACATCGACCCTGCTTCGGGGACAGGCTTTGTTTTGGGAACCGCTGCCCTGGCAGCTCCCAGCTCCATCCCCAGCCAGACTGGGCTCAAACAGGCTGCAGCTCGGCTTAATTACAGCGGCAGAGACCCATCACCAAATACGCGTTGTTGATAGGCACATACTGTTGGTTTGCTTACATTTTTAATTTCCTCCTTTTCTACTTTATGTCAAAACACGCGTGCGCCTCACTGAGCCTCCAGCATCTCACCAGCTGTGGAAGACTCGTTTAAATTACAGGAGCTCTGTCTAATTTTACTTCCCCTACAGGTGATTAAAATAAATGACAGTTCTTCTCTGAAAAAGGGCAGAGTTGATGCTCCCTGGGGCCAGCACCCCCTGGTCCCCCCACGCTGCCTCTCCCCGGTCACCCTCCGTCTGGGACCACACTGAGCAGACACAGAAATGGGGCAAGAAAACAGGCTTTTCTCTTCCGGAGGACATTTTTCTGCTGGGGAAACAGCGGGCCCGAGCCAGGGGAGCTGGCTGACCATTGCCCCTCGCCATCTCCCCTCTGCGAACAAAAGGCTCTGCTGAGGGAACGGCTGCTGCCCCCATTCCCACGGGATGAGCCGTTACTGCACAGGACGCAGCAGATGCAGAGCAGAGACTTTTCCCCCCGTTCGGGATTTCAATCACAGCCCTCACCCCCCGCCAGCCCAGCAGTAAGGAGGTCACAATACTGGTCTAAAATTAATTTTCTATTTCGGTAGAGGTATTTCCTCTCTTCCTCTCGAGCGACAGCTATTTCTGCCCGGCAATAGTGTCTCTGTGCCCTGAAGAAAGCGTTTAACACAGAAGCCACTGGCACTGCTGGCTCCGAAGGACTGCGATCCCAGCCCCGCATCACGCTCCCAGGCTGGGGGTTTGGTCCAGCCCCCTGGATGCTGGGGAATAACGTGGGGATTTCCTGCTGGTTGAGCAGAGCGGATGAGGAATTGCTGGGAAGTCCAGAGAAGCATGGGATGGGAGCGGTGCCCGACCCAAACCTGCCGTGAGAACAGCCACACCACGCGACAGCTCCAGAGCCAGTGGGGAAAAGGGAACAGTTCCCTCGTGCGATGCTCCATCGGGGTCTGGGGGATGGTATTCCCTGGGAGCATCCCTGCGGCTCCGCACGGCATCCCCTGAACCCCCACAGCCCTTTTGCAATGGGACATTTGAGCACATGAATACATGTATTCCCGTGCGGCAGGACAGGGATATCTCAAGCAGGGATGCTGAAACACCTCTGGGGTGGCTGATGAGAAAGAAAAGCCTGGAGAGCCCCCTCCTCCTGCCCCAACAGCTGGCGACAGCAGCACTGGGGTGCACCAGCCAAGCTCCGGCTGAGCACACCCCTCTCAGCATCTCTCCCCTCGAGCAGGATTTGGCAATCGTTTACCCTCCACCGGGGCAGGAGGGATGGGTAATCCCCTCCTGCCTGCCCCGTGCTTCCCGTGGGATTCATAAACTCGTGGTGGTTTGGGTTCCTGGTTTTGGAAGCGACACCGAGCAGGAGACAGGGAAGGCAGGGGGGTTATTTATTCACTGCATGGCACGGAGCAAGTGTAACCGCAGTGAAAACCCCACGGTGGTTAGAAGACCTCAGTTCAAAATACCGTATGGATGGATGGGAACGTCACCGGTGCTTCGGAGGGTCAGTCGGGGGCGATGCTCCCGGGGCAGACCCCCACCGAGGACCCAGTATTTTTAGCCCGTGGCTGCTGTGCCTTGCTGGGCTCCTTTCTGTCCACGAGCCCTCTGCTTATCGCAACGGTCTTCCTAGAAAGCTATTTATGGATCGCAACCAAGTTGCCTCCTGCCTTCCCTTGAAAGAGGGGTAAAGGCCACGCTTCTGGAGCCTCTCCCTGGAAGGTCGCTTTCCAGGAGCAGAGGTGATGGTTTAGTTCTTCTCTGATCCCTTTCCAACAGGTCAGCACAGGAATTCCTGTACCTGCAGTACACAGAGCCGGACACAGGCGTAAATAAGCCCAATAGGTCTCCTGCCAGGAGTTATTTCTCTTTGCACCCCCATGTTATCTGCAAAGGTAGGAGCCTGCTGCGGAATAACAGACGGGATGGCTTTGGTGGCGGGTGGAGAGGAGCCACCACCCTTGGCTGGAGGCACCGCTGCAGCCCCTCTGCTGACCTTCCCCGAGACGCCGCCGCAGGACGCCGGGTTTCCAAAGCATTTTAGTAAAATGAAGTCAATGGGAGTTGCTGAGTGCTCATCATTTTTCCGTGCTCCGCTCCGATGGCTCCTCTCGGCGTGGATGTGTGCGGGGTCAAGCGCAGGTCTGAAAATCTTGGCTGAGCTCGTGATTCCTCCCTGGAATTTGGTCTTGGGCAAGGGAAGCTGTAATAAGCACTTAATTTTTCAGCTCTTCAGAGAGGGTCCCTGCAGAATTGACCCAATTTTCATTTAATGCTTTTACTGTTATTTTTTCCTATTAACAATTTTTTTTATATAATCCTAACACTTCATTTGAACACACACTCCAGTGTTCAAGTCTATGCCAAATTTTAGGCTAAAGAAATAGCTTAAAGCAGGGCTTTTAAAATCCAGGCTAAGTCAGCACATTAGAAACTGAAAACCCTCACTTTTTTTGGTTGTTTTTTTTAAGTTGGCGTGGAAGTCGCTTTAAATTTCATTTAAGCTTCTGCCATACAGACCTAAGCATTTACTTTTATGCTCGGGAAAAATAAACTTCCTGGAACAGGTTTTGTAAAAACAAGGAAAGGTTGAGGGTAGAGCTGAGCTAGCAGAAGCAGAGAATTCAGCGGGTGACCTCTGCCCTTTGGGATGCTCTCAGAGCCTGTGCTGAATTTAGCAAGTATTATCCCAGGCTCCTGCTCCGGGCCCCGCGGTGCCCCCGGGAACGAGCACTGGCGAAAGCGGCACATTTCATGGCAGGTAGCCCCGGAGCCACGGTCACCGGTCAGCAGGCATGCCGTGCGCCCCGCTGCCAGGCACCGCCACGGCCACAGCCTGGGAAACTGGGAGAAAAGCACAGAAGCCACACCGGCTCTCAGGGGTGAGCCCTGCTGCTCCCGGCACGTCTCGCTCAGCTCCCATCGACACCCCCCGAGCATCCAGCCTGGGGATTACAGAGCAGAGGGAGGAAAATGCTGGTGCTCTCTGAGAGTTTCAGAGGGATTATCCATTTTTTAGAGCCTCTGGATCCCACAGAGAGAAATTCTAATTTCCGAAGAGCTGCGGCACAGCCAGGACTTTCCCTACACCCCTGCGTTGCCTTCCCTTTCCTTCTCCCGAGTGCAGGGAGGGGGAGAAAAAGCCAGCTCTGCCGAAATGAGCCTCTGAGTGACCCCCAGCTTTCTCTCCAAAATCCAAAACCGCTTTAAACACACCGTATCCAGAGCTTCCCACAGCCCAGCCAGCCCTGCAAGGAGCCATCGGGCTTGAGCAGACAACTGTGACACATCTAGGGGGTCTTTGCTTTTTCTGCCTTTTTTATAACACAGAGATTAGGCAGGATAACCGGGCTCGGCAGCAGCGCTGAGCCCTCCTCTATTCCAGGACTGAGGGAAACCAAGTCCAGGCAGGACCCCCGGAGGGTGACGGCCGGCGTATCCCCGTGGCTGAGCGCAGCTGCTCCTCCAGCCACGGGTAAAGCCCCGTGTCTTCATTTTTGTCCTTGCTTTCCCCATTTTTAGCACTTCAAGGCCAAGGCCAGTATCCTCTCTGCTAAAGGTCTTTCTTCTGCATGGAAAAAATATGCCTTTGATGCATTCTGGAGAGTTTTCAAAAAAGTTAAGTAAAGGTTAATATCTCGTTGCTGGGATTAGGCTTTGCCTCCTCCCTGCCAGGCTGTTATCGGAGGTGTTGGCAAGGGGCTCCTGGCAGAGGAGCCCAGGCTGCAGCCACCAGCTCCCTTAGGTGCCCGCACAGGGTGCCCCATACCTGGACACCCGCACCCAGGGCAGATGAGCAGCAGATTCCTGTACCCTCCTAGTTGCTTGCACTGCACACTGAAGTCCACTGAGATTTACGCTTTTCCAAAACTTAAATCTACTTACTGGTTGCCAAGGAGGAGGGAGGAGAAGCATCTCCCACCAGCAGAAGAAGAGCATCTCCCATGGACAGAGGAGAAGCATCTCCCACAGCCAGAGAACAAGCAACTTCCACCACCAGAGGAGAAGCATCTCCCACTGCCGGAGGAGAAGCATGTCCCACCACTGCTGGTCAAACCAAGGCCATTTACACAAAAGCGTGCAGCACTGCTGTAAGGAAACCCTACCGTTCTCGTCGGGGTGAGGAAACCTGCCTTTCCTGCTCCATCTGCCTGATGTCTATTATGTTTTTTTCTCCCATTGCCCAGGTTTTCCCGGGAGCCGTGCCGTGCCGACCTGCTGTGCAGACCCAGCGTGGGTGGGCCGGTGTCTGGGCGCATTGCAGGGACCCCACAGCACCGTCACGGCTCCCACCTGGCATCGGCATCGATCCCCTCCATAGGATGGGACGATAGGGGGACGCCTGAACAGCCTCTGCCAGCCCGTGTCATGGAGAGCCCGTTTCTCCATAAAGCTCAAATATGTAACATTCATTTCTCCTACATTTAATAAAATCGGGGAGTCCTTTCCCGAGCACCCATTTCTCATTGATGGCTGCTGTTAATTAGCAGTAAACAAAGGGCACTTGATGGCTGGCTTGGCGGCACCTCCCTGCCTTGCCACTTGGATACAGGCTTACACGCTCAAATGACAGAGAAAATTGGAATCTGCTGCAATTATTTCTAGTCTGCGTCCCTCGCGGGCAAATTCAGCTCCACGCTACACGAATAGTGTCATTTCCCTACTCAAAGCAAGGAGGAATATAACATTTAATTTCCAATTAATCTTGAGGCAACTAGAAATACAACCAACCAGACCCTGGATAATGAGCCCGGAGCACCGCAAACGGAGGGCGCCGGGTGTCTGGGATTTACCCCAGCATGTCCCTGGTGCAGGGGGGGGTCTGCACCCCTCCATCCCCCCCCCCAAAGCATCGCCCCTCTCACAGCCTGTGCTGGCGACTCCCGGGACACACGGCTGAACTCCATCCCGCTCCATTCCTTCCCGCTGGCTGGAAACCTTTGTCTCCTTCCCAAAGAAACCATATCCACGGCCAGCTTGTACATATTTGTTCTGGGGCCAGCTGAATGCTTTACCTTAATTCCTTTCCCTCGCTGGTATTTAAAGCCTGAGAGGCTTGTGGGAACGGTCCTGTTTGCTAAAGCGCCTTGGCTGGAGCGAAGAACCAGAGCCCTCACCTGCCTGACACCTGCTTGGTGTGAGCTCGGGGAACTCGCAGACTCCAGAGAAACAGGCATGAGGAAAATTATTAATTTTATGGCATTTGTCACGATGAGTACCCCACGGGCTGCAAGCCTTCGGCCCTGAGCAGGGCTGTTCCACCCATCCCTGATGAGGTCTGGCCAAAAGCCATCGTGCAGGCACAGCCACTACATTCACAGCAGTGGAGCAGCTTTTGCCCAGCTCACCCATTAGCATCCTCCTCCAATATAAAGCCATTGCTGCTGTTGTGTTTTAAAACTGTTCAACCTGCTGGATAAACTGGCGCCGGCCTCTCCGAGCTCTCACACGGGATCTGCTGCTCAGCTCCTTCCCAAGGCGGCCATAAAACCAAGTGTAATACTTAAAGGCAGAAACAAACATGCTGTGAGGGGTTTTTTTCCAGCGTTCCGAGTTAGAAGAGATGATCCGGTAACAGGAGTGGCTGATGTGGGTGTGAGAGCACGGCTCGGAGTTAGGGCATGGGTGGAAATCAGACAGCAACGGGCTTCCCCCAGCCAGAGACTGCTCTTATCTCCCCGGCAGCCCTGCCCCAGGTCCAGCAAATCTGTTCCCGCTCCTGTGGCCCAGCCCGTGCTGTCAGGGGGACAGCGATGTCCCCCTCATCCCCTGGATGCCAGCAAGGACCTGCAGGGCTTTCCCGGCTGCCCACAGCCTGGGGGTGAGCAATGGCTCTCGGCACCCCTAAAGACTTTCCTGCACTGGAGTCGTGTTTGTTTGAGTTCCTTGTCTTAGCACGGAGTAAGATAAACGTCCCCAGCCTTGCTGGGGCATCGCACGGAGGCAGCCGGTGCCTGACGGGCTCCGATGCTTCCCAAGAGCCACCTAAGGACACGGCCAACCTTATCTTCTCCGCTCACAGCTGGATGCAGCTGTAAAACGACAGCCACATTTAAGAAGAACCTCTTTGTAATCATCAATTAATTTATAACCTGGCAACAGAACGGGATTCTGGTTCTAATTAATTCTGACCTCTAGTTGAAGAGAGCTGACTGCCAGTGAGATGTTTATGTTTGATCTGTTCCACCTCTGTTAAAAATTCATCCGATAACAGTTTTAACATTTAAACTCGACTGGGGTTATTCACGTTTTTGTGTCCAGTGAGAACACAGTTGCTCCCAAAGACAAATGCAGGATTTTGCTGGTAGCACTTCACCTTGGAGGCAAGAGAGAGGCTCCTTGTGCTTCTAACATAAACACATGAATCACCCCAGCCTGCATCAATCTTGTGCAGTAACGACCCTTTAAAACACAGGAAAGAGCTGGAGTTTACATTCATGCCTTTTCTGGGAGCCTCTGCCTGTGGATTTACACATCTGTGATTTCCTGCCATGTGAAAGTTTTGTTCCTCTTCATGGTTTGGCAGGAAATGTTTGTATTTCCAAGAGGCGTTTCCTGCGCTGGGCTACAGCCAGAGCATTTATGTCATTTTTAATCCAGGATTTTAACATTTATTTGTGTCCTTCCTACACATCTAAGTGGTTATTCTGGTACAACCTTGGCCATGCCGTGTGGCTCCACGGCTCTCATCGCCGAGCCCAGCTCGGATATTTTCCCTTGACAAAAATAGCCGGAACCACACATCAGCTCCTGCCCAAGCCTGACTAATTGCTTCCCGAGTGTCAAACTGCCCAACGGACTTACAAACGCAGGAGGGTTGTGCAGCCCCCGAAAAGGAGGGATTTAATGGCTAAAAGCATCCCGACGGCCAGCGGTCACAGTCTCCAAATCCCAGTTAACCAAAGCCACCGCTTCTGCCCTCCTCAGAACAGGTTTTAGGAGGAATGTGGCCGGATACAGGACAAACACAAACAGCTGGAAGGATGAGGACGGGTGTCCCCGGCTGCAGAGGGGGACCTGCAGGGAGGTGTGGGGCAGCCCATGGGGCCGGCTCCTGCTCTTTCCTTTTGCAGTAAACCTCCTGAGGGTCTAACGTTTCCTTCTGGGCAGACAAAAAGCTTTTTTTTTTTTTCCCCTTTTTGCCCAGACACATTAGAAAGATAAGGTCGATTAATGATTAACATGCTGCTATCAATGCCATCTAATCCCCTCATTATATTGCTTTCCCTTTTAAGTGCTGTTAACCCTTGCAGCCCCCAGGTTTCTGGCTTATGGGGAACTGCTCGGTGCTGTGGGACACGTCTCTCCAAGCGACGATGAGAGGAGAAGCCAAGCGAGAGCCCGTGGCACGGCAGAGCACCACGGCTGCAGGTAACTGAAGCTGTCAGACACGGCTCAGGGTAAAACGGGACTGACTCGCTGGAGCATGAACTCGGACATACCCAAGGATGTTGGAGAACCGGTCTTTTATCTGACTTTCTCATGGTGCACCCTGGCTTCTTTCAAGAGGTTTGTATCCAGGACTTCATCACTAAACAGCTTTCTGGCGGTCAGAGAGGTGAATCACTTGATATTTCTCTCTGGTTTCCCTTTTTCTGAATTACATGTCGCTTCTGAAGCGGGTCCCTGTGCCCGATGCCACCCCCGGCGCGGTCACTCGGGCAGGTGGCAGTGGTCCCTTTCCCTGGGCGATGCTGCTGCCTCCGACAAGCACATCCCAGCTCACATCCGTGCCAGAAAATAAACCCCACTCGGCCCCTTGGGAGCTGAATGCTCTGGGTATTTATAGACGGTTATAACATTCCCACTTAATTATTGATTAGCCAAGCCAGCCTTGCACAGCTCCTGTATAAAACACCCCCTCCATCTTCCCATGGGTACATTGCGTTTCAGTGGGCTGACCGGTTTTCCTTCCTCCCGCATCGCTCCCCTTGCTGCAGCCAGCACCAGCTCCCAGTTTGGCAGCACCAGCTCCCAGTTTGGCAGCACCACCAGCACCACACGTTCCCCATGCCCAGCCCCCCATCCCCCCCCCCCCATCCCTTCCTGGGGTCCCCTCCTGGCAGCAGGACGGCGTCACGCCGCCAGCCAGCGGGGAGAGCGCAGGGCACGGCCCGCCCCAGGGAAATTAATGGAGTGTCACTCGTCTTTCAGCACGGCCAGTTATTGCCGGCGCCCTCCTCCAGACTGTCCGGGGGGACCCAAGAAGTGAAAAGTGGGGAGAAGAAAAATAAACAATGAGTCTAAACTTGGCTAGAAAAAACATCTCCGGTTACGGGATCCTGAAACGGGTCGTGTTCTTACACGGCCTTTGCTTCATTTCACGGCACGGCTTCGAAGAGCCCGAGCGGACCACCCAGCCGGCACACAGCATGCCCACCCTACGCCCACCAACGCCGAGCCATTGAAACCTCCCCAGCACGTGGCACGTAGACACCGTGCTGTGCCTCGTCACGTTGCTGCATGACCCACAGCGAGCGTAAAAACTGGGCACACCTGAGGTTCTGACCGGGTGCTGCTGTATCAGCCCTCACTGGTGCTCTGGGTGGAAAAGTGTCTCCAACCACAGCAGAGGACAGTGATGGAGGACAATGCATTGCTCCTCCATAAAACTGATGATGGAGGAGCCACTCGCTCTCCAAGTAATATTCCTTAACTGAGAGCGTGGGTGGTTTTCACACCGATCTCCACAATTATTGCCATGTCCTCAAAAGGCAGCATTTAGCCCAAACGGCGTACGCAGGCTCTTGGGGAGCACAACCACACTGAAGAAAAGACTCTCAGCTTTCGGGACGGTCGCTTACCTGACTCGGAGCTCTCGCAGTCCTGCAGGTTGCACTTCTGGGTGCTCTCGGGCCAGGGCTCGTGGTCGCAGAGGCTGCTGTCCTCCTCGGCCAGCCCCGTCTTGGTGTTGATGCACTTGACCTGGCGCCGCTGGATGCCCCCGCCGCAGGGAGCCGTGCACTGCGGGAGCGGGGCAGCCCCGTCAGCCCCGGGGGGGGGGTGTCCCGTCCCCACACCCCCACACTGCCACCCCCCAACCCCGTGCTGCATCGGCAGCACCAGATCCCGGGAGGTTTTTATGGCAGTAGCCCTCAGTTTGGTTTTGAGGGTTGGGTTTTTGCCCCCGTTCCTTGCATTTGGAGCCAAAGCCCCGTGGGGAGGAGCGGTGGGCTCCCACTCACCTCTCCCCAGGAGCCCACCACCCAGGTGGTGCAGGGGTGGGTGTTGCAGGGCCGGGTGGTGTTGGGCCGTAAGGTCTCCTCGCAGCGGCCCAGCTCCGGGCACGTCACCAGCCGCTCCTGCTCCCCGCCGCCGCAGGACTCCGAGCACTGCCGGGAAGCCAGCCACAGAAAGGGGAAGCCAGCCATGCAAGAGAAAGGCAGACACGCTCCATCCATTGGTGTTTTAAGGAAATATGCTGCAAACCCACCCTACAAATACATAAGCACAGGAAAAACCTGCTTCCCAGGCGGAGAGCTTGCTTTTAGCCCTGCGGTTAGCGGGTGCCTGCCTTCCTGGTGCCCGAAACTGGCTGGGAGGGTCCCAGAGGCAGGAGGATGCTGCAGACCCACTGCAAGCATCTCCTTAAATCCTGCAGGCGTGGGAAGAGGCAGGCAGAGCCCGCTGCCTCCCTGCCGGCTGCGATCGGGGTGGGGGGGTGTTCAAGCAAAGCACATCGCTGTGGGCAGCTCAGCCCCCCCGGCCATGCGCTTGCCCAGCTACGGAGCATTTGCTCTGGGCAAGCAAATGCCAAGCGTTTGGCCAAACGTGCTTCCAGGGAGAGAGAGGAAAAGTAACTGTGGGTGTGAAATAGCCCGTCACGGACATGCCTGCCGCATTCTCCCAGGCAGGAGCAAAGCCCCGCTGTGATGCTTGGGGATCCAGCGCTGCCCCCCCACAGGCAGTCCCCTCCCCAGCAGCCCCTACCTCTCTCCAGGAGGACGTGTACCAGTCCAGGCATGGCGTGCTCTGGCAGGGGAGCCGTGCTGGTGGTTTGTAGAGGACAGCCTGGCAGTGGAAGGGCCGCAGGAGCCTCTGGTCTCTGGTGTCGATGCAGTGCACGTCCCGGACCTTCGTCCCCCCACCGCAGCTCCTGGAGCACTGAGGAACAAGAGGAGCATCAGGCCAGGGAAGGGTGGCAGGGGCCAGGGCAGGGGAATGGCCCCGGCAAAGGGAGGTGACCCCAGAGACACGCTCTGCCTTGGGTTGGATTGAGTTGGATACTCAACCTCTTTTCACCTCCTTCTCTAGTCCAAGCTAGAGAAAAGGTCCGTGCAGCTCTGAACCTGTCACTACCGTCTCTCCGAAAGCAATCGGCTTCCAGTTGCAACCCCAACAAAGCCTTTCCTTCTGACTGATGACCCCCCGCTCTGCTGAGCCAAGAGACGGTGCCCCCCAGAGCAGGGAGGGCTGTTCCCCACCCCTGAACCTGCTGGACTCACCCAACCCAAAGCACACACCGCCTCCTCGGGCAGGCTGGCCAGAATGTTTTCCAGAGACTTTCAAACCCCTCTTCATTTAGCTCTCTGCAAATTCCTGGCTTTTTTTAACCAGCCCAAGAGCAGGAAAAATGCAAAGATTATTGTGGGATGGCGCGGTTTAAACCCTGTGGCAAGTACCAGTCTTCACCCTCTGCCTCCACGAGCGATGGGGCAAGAGCACGCCCCGAGAGCGGGTCCCGCTCCAGCCGCGGGGATTTTTTCCATGGGTTTTTTGGGCTGCACGTCCCCTTTACCTTACTCCAGTTGCCCACGCGCCAGGAGGAACAGGGTCTCAGGGAACACCTCCGCGCGGGGACGGGTCTGCTCGCCGCGGCGCAGCCGTCGTCGCTGCCGCTGCTGCAGCGCACGCTCCTCCAGATCGCGCCCACGCCGCAGGTGGCCGAGCACTGCAACACAGCAGAGACGCTGCCCCCCGTGCCCCGTGGCTGGCTCTGGCCCAGGACGGAGCCCAGCGGCCCAGCAGAAAGGTCTCCGGGGACGCGGCTCATCACCCCCTCTGTGGGGGTGCCAGTAAAACCGGAGCGTGCGGGGGCAGAGATGCGGGGTGACGCGGAGAGAGGAGCTTTCCCGGAGGCTGTGCCCATCACCGCCTGGACCCAGCCCCATGGAGAACCCCCCACAGCCAGGGGCTCCTCTAACCAGTCCCACATCACGCAGCCCTCGGTTTGGGGGAAGGACAAGGAAAATCCTCCTCCATAGCACATTTCAGTCGTTTCTGGTCTGGCTGGGACTGTCCTTTCTCTCCCTGTGCATTCCAGGAGGATTCTCAGGCCATGACCCCAGTCCCAGCAGCGATGGCCATCACCCCTGTGCCAGCGTCCTGGCCACGGCCACCTGCATCTCGGTGGAAAACCAGGGCAGCACCTGGGATCTCTGCAGCTGGGGGGTGGCTTTAGCTTTTCTTGTTGCTAGGTCTCTATTAATTAGCACTAATGGCTTGAACCATTTGACTGCTGTCTCATAAAGCTCTGCTTCATGCCTGTCACAAGCACTGCCTGTCCCTTGCTCTCTCAGTGTTATGAGCTCCCATAAAGATTTCTCTCCACCTGAAGGGCAGTGCCTCCACCTCCTCCTTGGGATCCACCCCTCGCTGGCCAGACTGATCTGATTTATTTTGGAGCAGCCTTTCCATCTTAAAAGCCTTTGCAGGGCTTTTACAGCCAGGTACCTCTGTGTCACAGCACTGCCACCAGTCCCATCCCCGCGGCAGAGCCCCCTCCAACACCCCGGCTCAAGCGATGTTCAATGCCCTTTTATAAAACCCACATCTGGGACCGCATTTTTGCTGATGTTAAGCTTTGTCCTGACCATTACTGGGTCCTTTGTGCAGCCCTTCTTAAAAGGCTCCCCCAGCGCCCCGTCTCCGGTGCTCCACGACACCAAAGGCTTGTTATTTTTGTGCTTTCTGATAAAAGCCCATTACGATGAATTGCAGCAGCCATTTGTCTGTCACTGCAAACGCTACGCAGAGAGCAGCCTGGGGACAGCCAGGCAGTAAGGCGAGAGCTGATAATTGCTGATAATCTCCCACTCACTGCACTCAGCACAGCCCTTCCCTTTGGTAATTTGCAGCCTTGCTGTGCCTCACACTTGACATTTAAAATTGTGCCTTTTCATGGCGTATTTTAAGATGCTCTCTCCTATACAATGGCAGGAGCTTGTTCCCGTGCCAGGGGGTCCCCCTGGGTGCTCAGCCCCAGTGTGGGGGCTCTGTGTTTGCCCGCTGTGTGCTGCCACCACCCCCGGTCCCTCCCTGCCGAGCACTGCCCCAGAGACCAGCCAGGAGAGAGACAGGTCTCAGCTCCACACTGGCCACATCAGGCTTTTAATGGGACTCAACACATACCTCGCTCCAGTTCCCGACCTCCCAGCTGGGCATCGCAGAGGCTGCCGTGGTGGTCGATGGTGGAAGCAAAGCCTTCTCCTTCTCCCTCTCCTCCTTCTCCTGGAGTGGTGGGGGGGCGGGGGTGGGCTGGGATAACTTGTGCTCCCCATCACCGAAAGCAAATGTCCCTGAGGTTGCCGAGGGCCAGCTCTCCCCTGGTTTGGTGCTGCTGACTGGGGGCCAACGGGAGGTCTGCTGGGCACGGGGCGATGCCAGCTCTGGGTGGTGGGACACCCCCACGGTCCACCACACCGGGGGGAACTCAGAGGACGATGCTTCTATCGGGTGCACTGGAGGGCTGTGAGCTGGGGCTGTGGGCATGGCTGGTGCCAGGGCATCTTGGTGGGTGAGGCCGCTAGAGGAGAGCTGGGTGGCCAGCCTGGTCACGGTGGGGGACAAGGACACTGCTGCTGGAAGGGCTGTAGTGGCCACCAAGGGGGCTGAGGTGAGGGAGGTGGGGGTGTGGAGCTCTGGCTGGTGCCCTGCCTGCCCCCCAGGACCCCCGTCAGCACCCATGGGATAGGGTCTGGCAGCAGGATGGGTGCTGCCAGCACTCCAACCTGTCTCCCACCACAGTCCCTGTGGGGTGGGGAAGGGAAGATCTGCTCTCTCTGTCCCATGGGCTTGTTCCTGCATGCCCGCTATCCCCTCCGGCATTTCTGCCCACTCTTCCTGCTCTGTGGCCTTGGGGGCAGCACCGTTGGCATCACCCATGATGACAAGACCCATTTCCCTCGAGTCTTCATGGCCTCTTCCCGCAGAGCCGGCCACGTCGTGCTCCTCACTGTTGGCATCACCCGGCCCCTCTGTGCTCACACGCCCCTCACTGCTGCTCCCCAGCTCTCCCAGGCTGTCGGAGGGCTCTGTGCCATCGTTGTCCTGGCCAGAAGGCTGCCGTGGGGAGGGATCAGTCGGGTAAGGAGCCCAAGGAGCAAGGCCATGGGCTGGAGCATCCTGCCCCGAACCAGTCCCCGTGGGCATGGCTGCCCAGGGTTCGGCCAGGGGTGGGTGGTCCTGGCTGTTTGCAGAGCCCCAACCCATGCTGCTTTGGGTGGGCGGGTGGTTGTCAGAGCGGGGCACAAGCATTGCATCTTCCTCCTCACCCATGAAGTCAGGGATGGCATATTTGGGAGCGGCTGTCCCCACATCCTCAGGGACCACGCTCAGGAGGTCATTCATGGCTAAACCCCCAGGCTCCATCTCTCCTTCGCCGTGCACGGGAGCAGAAGTGCTCGCTTCGCTGGTCACCAGATGGTCCTCACTTGCTTCTCCTCCCGGCTTGACAGTGTGCAGGACATCAGCGGGCACCTCATGAGACCCCTCCACATCGTTGGGGCTCAGCTCTGGCTTAGGCTCCTCGCCTTTCGTCTCCTTCTCCGTGAAGGGATAGTAAGACAGATCTTCATGGAAGTTGATAAAATTATAATCGTAGTAAAAATCGTCAACAAAGACATTTCCCTTCCTGGCTGAGAAGTCCTCCTCAGTGATGAGATTGACATCGTTGGACTCCGGAATATTTGGAATTAAGGGGTTAAATTTAGCAATGTGGTTGCTGGGGACGTAATGGATTTCATTGAATATCTCTCTGCTGGAGGATCCACTGCCAGACCAGTCCATGTTGGCATTGTCTAATTTCTTCTGGCACTGCGGCAGGGAGCAAATAGTTTCCGAGCTGGGTCTTTCTGCGGGGTCACAGGCGGCTCCAGTGCTGTTGCTGCAGTAAACAGGGCGCCTCTGTGTCCCGTTTCCACACGTCGCGGAGCACTGGGAAAGGAGGAGAAAGGCAAATGTGAGGGATGGGAGCATGGGCGATGGAGGGTGCAGCAGGAGGAGCAGGAAAGGGGCTGGCAGCGGCGCCACAACCCATTCCCATCGATGGTGCTCCCCTCTGAGATACTGGAGCGGGTGCTGGGTGCCGTAATGCTTTGGGCACAGGGAGAAGATGCTCCACGTCACTCTGCCACGCTCCCACCACCCACCTGGGGGTCTCCTGCATCAGTCCCAACTGGGGCATGGGGTCCCAGGAGCAGCGGGTACTGGTCACGCTGGTAAGCAGTGTTATTACCGGCCAAATCTACCTCCGGGGCTGTCTCCCCATTAGAGACCGTCCCAGCACAGGGTTGGTATTGCAGGGTACCCTGCTCAGGGTGATCCTTGACCTGCTCTCCAGCCAGAAACAATATTCCCAGGAGACAGACATTGGGCAAGATGACCTAACAGGTCTTTTCTAGGACCTATCGCCATGAATTGCATCTCTTCTTCTAGAAGAGAAATTTTTGAAGCAGGGGATAATAACATGGGTGTTGTCCTAGTAGGGAAAAAGCAAAGGTCAACGAGCAGCTTTGTTGCGGACACCCCCTCCTCCACCATAATGCTCTCTTTGAGGTTGTTCACCATAAAGGAAACCCACAAGCTGGAAAGAAGGACAGCAACATTTTCTGCTGCATAAGTAAATGCTAGCGCTAAGATCACATGTGGGCTGCACAAGCCACAGGCCACTGCGGTTTGGGGTGACAGATGCACAGAGCATTAGTCACATACATCAAAGCGCCTTCTACAACCCAGCCAAGAAGAACAAATGGTCAGCGAGGCAAACAGACCCAAGGGAGGGGATTTCTGCTGAAATCGCTACTATTTGGCTGGAAACAGAGGGGCTGAGGGGAGGGTTTGATGCATGGCCGCCAGCGTGTGGAAATGAAGAGGGTAAGGTGGAAGAAGCGGAGCTGCTGGGCTGGGCTCTCCGGGTGATGTGCTCCTCAGACAATATTTACTCCTGTATTTTGAGCCTTTCTTGTCTTTGCTCAATCCTTGCAAGGGCCGGGTGCCTGGTCAGGACTTGCCCCACTCCCTGCGCTGGTTCTGGTGGGCTCCCGGGTGGGTGCCCACCCTGTGGGACATCTCCTGCCAGGCAGAGGCTGTCTGGAGGAGATGCTGATACTACACACCAACATCTGTGGGAGGGGGGCAGGCAAACTGCTTCTCCCCACTGGGATTGGCATTGCTAAATCTGGGAAAACAGAGGTTAACTCCCACAGTGCGTGCCTCAAGCCAGAAGTTCTCAGCAAATGCCTCCAGCTCCATCCAGGAGATAAACCCCAGGTACGGTAGCTCTTGCAGGGGGAAGGAGGGGATCTATTTGCCAAGGCTCGTTTATCGGGAAAGCCTCTGGGACACGGACAAGAAATCATTTCTGTTACAGGAGCCTCGTGGAGGAGCAGCCAGAGCTTGCAGGAGGGTTCAGCATCAGGGACACCTCTGCAGGAGGTACCACAGCAGGTGGGATGGGCTCTGCAGGAGACAGACACTCCCGTAGGCAGACCCTCACCTATTAATGGACAACAAATAATATTTCTGAACACACCGATAACTTCTTTGGAAAGTCCATAGAGCTGGACACCGCTTTAGGGTCCTTCTGAAGGCACTAAGTCCCAGTGTTTAAGCACTTTGTTGGGCTAAACCACGACACTACCCAAACTGCAAATAACCCCTTGGGTTCCGCCCTGCCCGAGGGTCTGCTGGCACAGGAAAAGCAACAACCCCCATTATTATCGCTGGACAAAAGGACCACATTTCTGGGAAGCTTCTGAGCCCCTCAAATTTCTCTACTTACCAGTGGTGGTGGAAACGCAGAAGAAAGAGGGCTCTCATTTAAGTGAAAGGAGGACAGAAAAATTACAGACAACTCAAATCCTCGAGCACATTTTTCCTGGGCTCACAGTTCCCTCGACATCAACACCCCAGAGAAGGACTGTGGCGGCTTGTGCTGGCTCCGTGCACAGCACAGACCCACGGGCAACGCGGGCTTTTTCCTTTGAACTCTGCACTCTACTTTCTCAGCCCGGCAATTGTGGCTTTTGTGGGCCCCTAGAAAAATATTTCTAAATAGCTCTCATTTAGCCTTCAAATTTTCTGTTCGCATTTTTATTCCATTTGTTTCTTAGCAACAATCTCAGTTCCCAGGCTCTCTCGTTTCTCTCTCAATACTTGTTTTCACACTGAACACTTTTTGAAACCACTGCTTAAATTAGGAGATATAATTTTCTGGTTAAAACCCTCAACCTGCGGTTAAGCTGATCCACAGAAATACAAAAATAAATAAAGGCTACAGAGGGTGCCCACAGAATTTTATATGTGAGCTTTTTTTTTTGTTTTTCACCTCTCCTTCTCTTTAAAAAATATTGTTGGAAAATTTTGTGATGGCTCCCCCACTCCCTGGGAGCATTGCTGAGGGGCTCTCTGTCTCTGCCCCCCTGGGAAGGAGATGCCCACTGGCCAGCACACATGTGCCTGGGGCACCCAGACCCCAGCTTGCCCCTAACACCCGCCTCAGCTGGCAAGAATCATCTTTAAGGCTTCTGCCAAAAAAAAAAAAAAAAAAAAAAAAGGGGAGGAAGGTTTGTGGTGCTGGAAAATACACTGAAGGGTTGAAAACCCCCTCGTTTCTGCCCTCCTTGAAACCAAGCACGGAGCATCCTTCAGGGAGGATGGGGCAGAGTCCAACAGCTCGGTGCTCCTTCCTCCCTCTGAGACCTCCCCGTGCCACACAATTCCCATCCGTGGGAGCTGGTCTTCCACCTGAGCCCACATTAAAACATCCATGATTTTTTCCCATAAGCAGGAGCACACCCATGGCTCTCAGGCAGGCCAAGGACATCCTGCGGGCACTCTGTCCCCAGCTCCCACAGCTTTGCGGGACCTCCCTGACCCTCCTCACCTCAGACCAGTTCCCCACGGCCCACTCGGAGGGACAGGGGACCTCCTGGTGACAGGGCGCCGTGGCCTCTGGCTTGGAGAGGTGCTGGCAGTCTGCATGCTGCAGGGCCCTCTGCTCGTCCAGCCCCACGCTCTGGATGCAGAGCACCGTCCTCTTCATCAGCCCCGACCGGCCGCAGGTGGCCGAGCACTTCTGCCATTCACCAACCCACCACCTGGGGAAAGACGGGAGGGGAAACACCTCAGCCACCAGCCGTGCCCCACATGCCGAGTGCTGGGGGGCAGTGGGGTTTAGCCCAGGAGATGGACACGAGATGCACATGGCCTTCAGCAGCCTGTAATGATCAGTGGGGCCTGGAGTCATGGGGGAGTTTGGATCCCAACCGCGGCTTGTGTTTCAGCCCGAGGTGAGGGCCAGGGACGGAGGAGCCCCTGTGTTGTGTGGGGATGGTTACACAGAGGCAGAGAGGGGCTCCCGGCCCTGCCAGGATGGTGCCTTCTCGTGTGGCTCATGGTCTGCAGAGAAGCAACACACTGCGGCCGTTGGGCAACCACAGGGATTTGCCCCCATGGACCAACGAAGGGTCTGGGAGCCCATTCTCAAGTACCAGGGAAAGGAGAGCTGCAAAGCCAGGGGTGTAAATAGCTGCACGCATCCTGGTGCCATCGAGGCACGGCAGTGACCAAGGTCCCCCCCAGCCCTGGTCATCCCTTGGGGCAGTTTGGAGATTAAAGCTTTGCAAAACCTGGCGGGGCAGGGCTCCTCGCTGCACGTCCTCTGCTGGTCGTCAGGGCGGGTGAGGGCATCACAGAACCGCTCCTCCACGATGCCCGCCAGCTTCTCCACGCAGTGCACGATCTGCCGCTGCACCCCTGGGGACACAGGCAAGGGACTGGCTCGAACCTCAGACCAGGACAGAACCAAACCAGCGAGCATCCTCCACCAGCGGGCGAGAGAAGGCCCTAAGGTAAGTTTGAGCCACCAAAAACAGGCAAAAGAAAACAAAACCACCACCAAAACTGGAAGGCGAGAGCCCACTTCTGCTGAGGTACCGATGCCCCCATGAAACCCAATGGCACCCGTGTTTCCAGTGTGGGAAAAGCAGAGCCGGACACCTGGAATCAATCTGACACCTCTGTGATGAGACCTACGGAGCTCAGCTGGGCTGGAAATGACCCTGGGCCAGGGACACCTGGGAGTGGATGGGTGGATGGCAGGATACATGCATGGACGAAAGGAAGCAACACTGGTCCCGTCAGGTGTGAAAAGCCTCTGGAGCCGAGGAGCGGGATGCACCATGTCTGAAGCTGCCAAGGAGGAGCACAGGATGGCGAACGGTGGAGATGTTGCAGCCCGCGGGGGGAGCACCATCCAGAGCCACATCCAGCCGTCGGAGCACGTGTGCACATGTACGTACACACACACACAGAGGCTTTCTGGAGGCTGTGTCCAAAGGGGGGACAACTGACAGCAGCCCAACTCTTTTTTGGCAGCCGCAGCTGGTGGATAAATCTGTCAAAGCCTCCTGCCCCCGGTCTGCAGCACTCACGGGACATTTCTCCGGATGATCTCATCCTCCACACACTGCCTTGCCGCCTGCTTTTGTCCCCCTTTTTGCAACACGTACTTGACCCATGGCTTGGGAGCGCTGTAAATAATAACGCCTGCCACCAGCTGAGATTGATAGGGGCCTGCTGGAGCTGCTGAGCCATGCTCTGGCTCAAGTGCTCGGGAGCTCATGGGGATGGCGGGGATGGGGTCCTGGGGCTGGTCCCCACAGAAAAGGCTCAGCCTGAGCTCTCCCAAACCCCCATCTCAGCTCCTGCCATCATCCAGCCCAGGGAGAGGGGTTCAGTCCTCCTTTGGCCGCTTGCCTGCGGCTGGACAAGGTGAGCATCCTCACCCACCTCCTGCCCAATTTGCTCCTCTTTCTCTTCTGTTCTGAAAGCCAAGCGCTCAAACCTTGCAGAACAAGCTAGTTTTGAACAAAAGCCAAGTGCCCTCAGCTCCCGTCCTCCTCAATGCTGCAGGGTCCATGCAAACCCACACTTGAAGAGCTCTGAGCAAAAATGTCCGTAAAACGCCCCCCCAGCTCCTGCCGCAGCAACAACCCCCCTGCTCCCGGCTGGGATCCACAGCCATCTCCCAGAACATGCAGGAAACATCTCCCGGCACTCTGTGCTGCCTAGAAAATATGACCATCCTCAAATTCCCTTATTTTCAGTGGCAACCGCTCTCGAGGAAGCGCTCGCTGGTCCCAGCCTCCCCCCTTGCAGTGTGCCTGGACCGTCCCCCTCCACCAGCTGCCCCACGACACCCAGCTGGTGGCACAGCGGAGCAGGAGGGGGGAAGCAAGTGTCTGACACCACGGGGCAGCGCGGGATCCCAGAGCTCTGCCCCAAAGCACCCTCCCATGTGCTCTCCATAAAACCCTGGAAACCATCTCCCCCAGAGACACCCAGCTAGGCGGGAGACCGGCCCTTTGAAACTCCCTGGATTTCCCCTAAAGCTCTTTTGTCTCCGTCACCCCCATGCCCCGCGCAGTAACAGGACACCCAGCAAGGAGCACAGCACTGATAAAGCACGGGGTCCAGCGGGCGACCGCGGTGGGGGCATCGGGGAGTGGTGATCTCAGCAGATGTCGCTTTTTTCCCCCCCAAGACCTCCTGAAACCAAAGACCCAGGAATTTCTCAGGCATCCCCGCGGTACAGGGGGTCACAGTCTGCTCCCCCACTGCCTGTGACCGAGCCCTGGGGTCCCCGTGGGAGCCCAACTCACCGGTCCCGCAAGTGGCCGTGCACGTGGTCCAGGAGCCGAAGCGCCAGAGGAACTCCGCCTGCTCGATCTCGTTCTCGCTGTCGGCCGGGCGCTGGATGGTGTACTGGTACCGCACACCCGGGTTGGTCTCCTGAAACAGCAGCTGTGGGGACACAAGGGCAGTCAGGGAGGTGACAGTAGAGCAGCAGGGGCTGGTTGCTGCACCCTTTTCAGGAGATAACAGCCTGCCCAGCATGGTCATAAAGATGCCATTCTCCA
This sequence comes from Numenius arquata, assembly GCF_964106895.1. Lineage (NCBI taxonomy): Eukaryota > Metazoa > Chordata > Aves > Charadriiformes > Scolopacidae > Numenius > Numenius arquata. The sequence goes on from NC_133586.1 coordinate 907,651, forward strand.
TCTGGCTCCGCACCAGGGCTGCATTACCTGTGCCCCAGCAGCAAATCCTTTTGGAAACAGCGTTAGCAAATGGCTAAATAGCGTAGGAGCAGAGGAGCCGCCCCTGCTGTGAGCGTTGGGCTTGTGGAAATGCCAGGTAATGGTAAAAAATAACACTGAGAGCTTAAGCATCACCAGGAATTTGTTTTTACATCTCCCCTGATGAAGAACCTGGAAGGATTCCCCTGTTAATCCCATCCAGTCCCACTGCCAAATGCAGACTTTCTCAAGGTTCAGCACGCTGAAGGGCCCAGGACTGCCAGATGCCCCCTTCCCTGCTGGGGAGGAGGTTTTGCATGTGCCACCACCGGCCCCAGCCCAGCCCAGGGTCTGCAGCCCACGGGGCAGGAACAACCCTCCCGCCGGTCGGGAGGATGCTGAGCCACGTCTGCCTCTCTCCATCCCTCCTGAGCTTGCAGCGAGGGGTGTTGGTGTGGAGGGAGGCTCTGACTGTCCTTTGGGATGGCAGCAGAAGGAAGGGGACAGCAAGCGTCCAGCCCCGCAAAGGAGGAATCGAATCTCCTCACCTCTGCGTGTCCCAGAGAGCTGCGACCGCTCCAGCAACCTCCCTGGGGAAGCACCGCAGCACTTCTCGGCTCGAGGTGCCGGCTACCCGGGTTGGTCCCCGTTTGCACCTCCAACTTGTCACTGATGTGCCCTGGGCACCACCCCAGCGTAACCCCCTCTCGTGCAGCGGACAAAGGGGCTGTGGGCAAACAGCAGGGAGCCGCTGGCAACAAACACCAGTGATGGCCGATGGCGAAGTGCTCCTGAAGGGATTTCATTAATTAATTGCTCCCCACTTGGAAGGGGCTCCCGCTGCTCTCAACAGGCAGGAGGCGGCTCCCGTGGTTGACACAAATCCTGCCCACGGCACTTCCCGCACCAGCGCTGGGCAAAGGCCGGGAGCTAACCCCTGTTTTTCTTAGCCTAAGTGCTCCCATTATTGCCAGAGCTTTGTTGTTCTTGGAGCTTTGGCCGGAGCAGGGGCTACTTTCCAAAACCTCTTCATGAATATTGAAACATTTTTGTCAAAAGGTTTTAATTAGGTTACGAATCCCAGAAAGTGATTTGCGGGAGCCGAGCGCGCCAGCGCTCCCATTAACGGCAGCACTTGGCGGCAGGCGAGCCCAGCGTCCCGCTCACATTTCATCCCAGCTGCTGCTGAAAAAAAAAGGCAAAAAGGCGAAGACTTTGGCTGCTCGGCGCGGCCGGGCTCCAGGGCGAGAGCCTCGGCAGAGGGGCTGATGCTCGGGAAGGGTGCATGGGACTGAGCAACAATTGCCCGGGCTGGGGGGCCCCGGGGCCAAGGGATGTACCTCCGTGGTGGTCACTGCCTCTACTTCGCACCAGGAGGAATTTCAGCCCGGTGCCGGCTGTGCCATCGCCCCTGGGGCAATTCCCACCGGCTTCTCCCTGGAAAAGCTTGGCCTCACGGGCACGAGGATGTTGGCTCCCACCAGCTTTGCATGAACTGGCAGATCCCTCACTCCTGCCCGTCCCGGTGGCCATTCCCAGTGGCAGGAATTGCAGAGCCCAGCAAGGCAGCAGGAGCGAGTAACTCCCAGGGACCCGCCTGGCAGGGACGCCCCCGAGCCCCCCCCACCACGCTGCCCTCCCACCGCCCTCCCCACCGACAGCCACAACCCTGCAAAGCTGGGCAAAGCCTAACGAAACAAAGCCACGCTGAGAAGTAATCCCCCGGGTGACTTTTCCCTGGATACAAGGTGAAAATTAATAGAGTGGGATTGGTTTGCAAATTAAGGCAATTTGCAGATAATCCCCAGCGCTGCCGCTGCTGCAGCGGAGGAGGGGATTAGCGATGGCTGAGTGGGGCTCAGATTAAAAGTGTTTGTGGGATGCATGAATTGGAGAAGGGGCTTCCCAGGGAGCAGGGGCAGCGGCCGGGGGCTCGGAGCAGGACCAGCCATGGGGCAGCCTGGGGCCACAGCTTTGGGGCAAAGACCCTGATGGCAGCAGGAGACGGGCAGATGCTCTCCTCCTGTCTGCAACTCTGCTCCTGGAAACTCACTGCTGTAATACAATATTTTTTTTAATTTTTTTTTTTTTTTTTGACTATGTGGTTAATTGTAACCTCCTCTGCCCAGGCCCAGGCAGGCAGAGCAGCAGGTCCTGGGTGCACTCCCCTGCCCTGGGAGCCACGGCTGAGCCAGGCAGCATCGCTCACCTCCTCAGAGCCTCGGGGGTCTGATGAACCATAAAGACTCATTCTGAGAAGGGAAGTAGCTTTATGGAAATTCCCACATGCAAAAAAAGAGTAAATCTTGAAATTTCTAGTTGTTGCAGAGGATTTCAAATGTTTCTTTTGGGTTTTTACCTTCTGCCTGAAGGGCTTTTGCGAGGAAGCAGAGCCTGACCTGCAGCGCCCTGGCCAGCATCACCCAGGGTTTGGGCCAGGGAGCAGGACCCCTTGGTCCGAGCTCCTTGCCACGGCGTCAGATGGTGCAGAGGGGGACACGGCGCCAGTGGGAGCGTGGCATTGCCGAGGGGTGCCAGTGGGACACCCTCTGCCACCACACACGGCACCACAAGGGCTCCCAGCTCCCACCGCCTGTGCCAGCCCTGCCAGAAGCCCTGCAGGCTCTTCCCCTGCTCTCGGTAAGATACGGGAAAGGCCTCAGGAAACGGGCTCTTTCTCCTCACGCGCTCTCTGCTGTGTAAATGTGCTGAGGAACGCTCCAAAGGGGACGAGGCTCAGCTGGAAGCAGCCCGGGCTGGGAACACTCCCTGGCCCAGCAGCGTGTACTTGGCTGCTCCCGAGGTTGGTTCCCAGAGAAACAGGCTCATGAAGGAGATGCACAGCCCCATCCCTCAGATGGCAGGGAAGTGTCGTGACGGACCACAGCAGCTCAGCCCCGCACGGGAAGGCAGGAGATCCCATGTCTCTGTCCCCTCCATCCTCCCCATCACACACCCCAATGACCAGCAGATCCCAGACCGTACCTGGATCCACACGGGCTCCACGGTGGGCCCCGGGGAGGTGAGGTTCTCCCAGTTCCCCGTCCTCTTGTAGGTGAAGGTGGTCCCTGCCACCCTGTAGTCCCCGTTCCACTGGATGGTCCAGCCGCCGTTCAGGAAATACTTCTCTGGGTCCTCGCTCCGCAGCGCCAGAAAATTCCCAGCTTCTGCAACTTCTTCAATCCGGATCTCCCGTGCTCCCACCGGGATAATCCCAATATCAACGTAACCTGGGGATGGAACCGAGCATTGGTCTTGGCGGAGTCTAAGATGGGGCAGAGACAACCCATGCCCTCGGGTGGGTGCCAGCGTCATGTCCATCCTTACACCTCTGTAAGGCACCAGCGGGCACCAAACCCCACCTCGCGCTGAGCCCAGCCGCCTTCCCTGCCGGGAGAGCCCATCACTGAGCAAGATGCCCCATCCCTGGAAGTGTTTAAGGCCAGGCTGGATGGGGCTTTGAGCAACCTGCTCTAGTGGAGGTGTCCCTGCCCATGGCAGGGGGGTTGGAACTCGATGATCTTTAAGGTCCCTTCCAACTCTAACCATTCTATGATTCCTCCTCATGTTTAGGTGGAACTTCTTACATTCAAGTTTGTGCCCATTTCCTCTTGTCCTTGCCCTTACCCAGCCCCTCGCTGTCCTCGAAGGTCTTCTTGACGGTGTGGCAGGTGGAGCCGTCCCCGTGGCAGACGCCGCACCGGTCCTCCACCGCGTTGGAGTCGATCTCGTAGTCGCAGCCCACGTTCTGCAAGGCAGCCCCGTCAGCCCCTGCCCGCCCCGGCCTCGCACCACGCCAGCGGCTGCCGGCGCGGCAGGAACGAGGGAGAGACGCAACGGTCCTAAATGGTGGGAAATAAGGAACATGGATGGGAGAATGGGGCGAGCTGGAGTCGTTTTGCAGGATGGGTGGCAGTACAGACACCTTGGCTGCCATACGGGTTTCTCTAACACATCCTTGTGGTCCTGCCATCCTGTTCATATGCAGTGAGGAGCACAACCCACAACTCATTTTTTACCTTTTCCAACCCGAATCCCTGGGCAGCAGAGCCTGCTGGCACACGTTATGGGCTGAGCCGAGCTGGGAAAGCCCCTTGGTCCTCGGCCCTGTTAGTCCTGCTTCAAACCACTTCCCGAAAACTCTTTTTATATTGTGCTGAAGCTCTCCCCACCTCATGCCAAATCGCTCAACCCGTGCGGAGCGAGAGACTCCCTGTGATTTTTGCACCCTAAAAACCACAGCCAAGACCCCGGAGGGACCCGCTGGGTCCTGTGCCTGGAGCCTTCAGCCTTCGCTGCCCGAGGAGGTGCCCAGGGGCCGCTGGCACTCACGTTCTGCAGAAACAGCACTATTTTAGCTTCTGCCATGGCCTGTCGTGAGCCAGGTTTAACTCTGGTGTCACAGGCTGAGCGGTGATGGGGATTTTGAGTGCAGCGAGCTCTGGGTAAAGGTGCTGTCATCCGCTGGATCGCACCATCCTACGCGCCAAATGAAAGCCACGACCCCTGCGCTCCCCCTCCAGCCTCTGCACCGGCACGTGGCGGCTTTTGAAGTAACTTACAGCCCATTCCAGGAGGAAACGGGACCTTCCCAAAGCCTCCAGTTGCCGCTGGGCCCCTGCCCGCAGCACGGCCAGCGAGAGGGGGAAGTTTCCACGAATGGTTTTGATATAAGAGGCTGCAAGGAAACTCCTTGGCTGATGATTGTCCCTATTTCCTGCTGCTCTTTGTGCCGTCCAAAACATTTATTTTTTTTTTTTCTCTCCACAAAAAGCCTTTCAGAGAGTCTTTATCTTTATCTAACACTAGGGCAGACCCGACCGTGTCCCTGCCTGCTTGTGCCAGTCCCTGGTGACACCGGCTTTGCTGCAGCGTGGCTTTGGTACGTCCCACGGTGGGAATCTGCCCCGCGGACCATGGCAGCTCCGACTCCCACCATCTCCTGATCTCACAGATATCCAATGCCAAGTGTGCGTTTATTCCTAAACATCGGGCTCGCCTCCCGAGGGAAAGGGAAGGTGTGAATGAAGGGGCTGTCTCGCTGCCAGCGAAGGCCCCTGGGGGACCCAGGGCACAGCTCAGCAAAGCCTCCCCAGTCACACCAGCACCTCCCAGACGATTCTCACTCAGCACTGACCGTGCCGTTTCCACCAGATCCCTGTGCCTCCCGCGCTGGGAGATGCCCTCCCGGGCCAGCAGCCAGAGCGATGCTGCCACACATCGCAGTTCATCTGGAGAGAGCTTCCAAGAAATTAAAATAGCAATCCAAAAGGAAGAGCGAATCCCAGCGCTGGGAGAGACTGCCAAGGTGGGGGAGGCATCTCCATCGCTGCAGGTCAGACCCACGGCTGCCAGCTCCAGGCTGGGCATCCTCTCTACGCTCCCTTTCACATCCCAGGCATTATTTTCAGCTGAAACTTTTTCCTTTTTTCCCTGGGTTTGTGCTCTATTTCCCTGAAGCCAGCAGAAGCCGAAATACGGCCGTACCGTGTGGAAATAAGGAAAGTTTTCCGAGCGGTGAATGACAAAACGAGCAATCTCAGCCCGTTGGTGCGTGTGGGAGGGGGGACAGGGCTCGCCTAAGGGATGGGTGATGGGTGACGGCACCCACCTGCATTTCCCCGAGCACAGGGGGGGTCCTTGGGCTCCCTCCCCGGCATGGGACCCACCTTGCAGATGCCGTTGATGCACATGTCGCGGCTGGCGTTCATCTCGTAGCACGGTGTCCCGTCGATCACGGCGTCCCGCAGCTTCTCTGCGAAGTACTCGTCCTCCGGCCGGCAGTGCAGCTCGCAGGGGTTAACTGGGGAACCCAACAGGCAGAAACTAAACCCCAGCAGCTGGGGGCCACCTAACCACCTCCCAAAACATAAATTAACCCTGCAAGCCCAGCCATAACTTAAAATACGGCATAAACAGGCTGCAAGGCAAATCCGACAGACGCGAACAGCAAGATCAAGCTGTCGGCAAGACTGGGTTTCGGGGATTCTGTTGGGGCTGGAGGCAGAGACCCGGCAGCGGGCTTTGCCCTTGACTCACTGTTGTTGGGCACCGGCGTCCACTTGTAGAGCTTCCCTTTGTAGAGCATGGGGTTGAACTGGCTGCACTGGACCTGGCGGAAGGAGGGCTTGTCGGGGGGACACGGCCTGACGTTGCAAATCCGGAACCGCTTCCGCTCCCCCAGGCAGTACCTGCCCCCGTACTTCGGCCTGTTTGTGGGAGGAAAAGGCAAAATCAGAGAATCACAGAAGGGTTTGGGTCAGAAGGAACCTTAAAGATCATCTAGTCCAACCCCCCTGCCAGGGACATCTTCCTGGTCCTCGTCAGGGGCATCCACAGCTTCTCTGGGCAACCTGGGCCAGTGTCTCACCACTCCTCGTTGTAAAAAACCTCTTCCTCGTATCTAACCTAAATCTCCCCTCTTTCAGTTTAAACCCATTACCCTCTGCCCTATCAAATAAAGGCCTACCGCACACAAAGGGGAAACTCCCTTTTCCTTCCCAGCTAAGGGAGGGGGGGTTTGTACCTGCTGCTAAGGTCTGATCTCCTGAAGCTGGGTCAATCCTGAGTCCACCTGGAGCCATTGGGGAGCTCTCCCAGATATAACCCACACATCCCTCTCCCGCAGTGTTCGTGGAAGGAAGCTGGCTGTGAACCCAACATCCACCCCAGAAACAGCCCCACTCCCCAGGGCAAGCTTTTGAAATACATGGAAACCATGGCCCATGCCCTTCTTCTCCAAGTCCCTCAGCTCCCTGCTGCTGCTGTGGCTGCCGGGTTGTGCTACCGGACCATGCAGGGTGAGACCATGGACCAAAGGCAGCTTCTGCTGAGTGATGGCTCTCAAGCCAGGTTAGCTCCATCTCTGGTCTTGTCCCTCGACAGTCTCTCCTTAATGCTGGAAATATAGCCAATTTTATAGGTCTGGCGTACAATGCTACAAAAGCAGTTGTTAAAGCCAGGTGTCACCAGCAGCGTTCATGTCCGAAGCCCTCCCACCTCCTGCAGCTGCAGCCGGGTACCCTTCCCCGGGGGCAAAACATCTCCCTCACCATCCTGGGTACCGTGGCTGAGAGATGCCAGTGCTCCCACACGAGCCAGGTCAGGCAGGAGGAGCTGCTGACTCTGATCCTCTATGGCCCAAGGGAATGGCAAAGCTGCCACTGGACTTTTTAAAGCAAGAGGGACTCTAAAAGCAACAATAGTTTTTTCTTAGATGCCGACAGACCCTCAAAATATTGCCACCGTCTCCTGACGCTTGCCTCTTCCTTTGGGCACGGCACTCGCCATGGCCCGCGTCCCTACAGCCTCATGAAAATGACTCTTCCCCTGATCATTTAAGTCCGGGCACACTTTGCTGACGAGAATAAAGTTAAGTATTATTTTAGGGTTGTGTTTACATACCCTGCCCTGAGGAAATGCCTGTGGGAGGAGGACTGCCCAGTGCTCACATTTGTTCACTCCATCCAAAAGGCAAAGCTGAAGATTTACCTACAGCGGCCAAAGCAAACAACTGCCCGGGGAACTTCTCCTGCTTTTCCAGCGCTTGCTCTCCTGCCTGCCCGCAGCTGGGTTTGAAACACTCCATAAACTACAACTGCACTTCTGCCACAGAACTCATGTCACACACAAACCCAGCTCCTGACCCGGGACCGAGATTACGCAGCGCTTCTTCAAACAGCTCACTAGCACGTGTGAAAAACAACGCGCCGGAGGAAGAAGCTGGGCAGAGAGCGCATCTGGGCTCATTAGAGACCCTGCTCTGGAGCTTTCAGAGCTCCTCACGCCACTGAAAAGCGACTGCCACCGGCAAATTGCTCACAAAGCCCTTTTCTCTCCCCGGCCCCGGGCGCTCTGACACCTGGGCAAGCCGGGGGCTCTGGCTGCATCCAATGCAACAGCGATTTGGTGACAAAGGGGACATGTGGGGAGCAGATGGGTCAGCCCAGAAATCACGGGATGGACAAGGCTGCTCCTCCATCAGTTCCCGGATGCTTCCAGGTGGGAGCCAGCACTGGCTGCAGCACTGGCAGGCTGGGGAGGCAGCCTCCAGCCAGGCACGGATCAGAAATCATTCATGAAAAGCACCAGGGGGATAAACAGCAGCAGGATTTTTTGAAACGACTTTGAATCAGGCTCAAAGAACACTTATTTTTCTTTTCTGTCATGAAAGGACACTGGATGTGTCTCACAACCACAGGCACGGAGCTTTTGCTCTTTGAGTCCTATTGCACCCGCTCTCTGCCCGCACGGAGCAGGAGCGACTCATCCCTGGAAGGCGACAGAGCAAACTCTGCCCCTCCAGAGGCGTTTGCTGCCCAGAGAAAGGAATAACAACCCCGTGAAATGAATCCCCCGAGTGTGTTTCAAAAGCACAGTGTTCACACCGATGACTGCGCAACGGCACAGCCCAGCCGTGCAACACAGACAGGGGCAGGACCATGGTGGCCAGGTGATGGTCCCTGGCTTTATGGGGCAGCATTGGGTTCCTCTCCTCTAAATGGGGTCTGGGGGAGCTCCAGGGGGTGGGGAGGGCTCTCTTACGTGGGGCTGCTGCACTGCCTCTCCGCGCTCTGCACGCCCGCGCCGCAGCTGCGAGAGCAGGATGCCCAGGGGCTCCAGGAGCTCCAGCCGCCGGCAATCGCCTCGGGACGGTAGCCCACGGGCACACACTCGCCGTTGAAGCACCACTGCAAAGGGAGAGGCCACAAGAAGAAAAAAACAAGGTTTAAGGATGCAATAACTGATGTTGAGTCGGAGAGCCTGGCTAAGGGAGCACTGAAGCCCAGCACCCGTGCCGTCCTGTGAAAATCCACGCTTTGCTCGTACCGAGGTGCCTGGGGGTGAGCTGGGCTCTGCCAGAGCCCGGAGCACCTCTACGTGACGGGAAACTCGGAGATGTTGGGCTGTTTGAGGATTTGCCCCAGGAAACACACCCAAACCTCCCCCGGGACCCCTCAGCAAGGGGATTCATTGCCCGGTCTCAGCCCAGAGGGAAGGGTCAGCGAGGCATCGCCACGGACAAAGGCACAGAGGTTTCACGGGGATCATCCCCGGTGCTCTGGGACCAGGGCTTTGGGAGGGGACACTAAACCAAGCGAGGAGGGATGTCTACAGGTTTTCTTATAACTCTGTAATAGTTTTATGCTACCCTGAGCAGGAAAACCCTGTTCTGGTATGTCACCCATGCAAGGGTGACCAGAGCTGGCTGCCGACAGATGGTGGCTCCTCCAGATTGCCAGACCCTCTGTGCCCCAGAGCAGGGAGAGGAATTCTCTGCGGAATTCCCCTGTGAGCAGGACAAGGAGCCTCGGCAGCCGTGGTGGGGACTGCTCCCCGTTACCTTGCTCTCCCCGTTACCTTGTTCTCCCCACACGCCGTGCCATCGACGGCAGCGTCCAGCTTGGAGTGGCACGTGTTCCCCACCGTGCACCACAGTGTGTTGCAGACGCTCTGCAGAAAGCACAGGACACTGTTACGGCACCCGCCAAACCCATCGGCACAAGTTTAACTCGCAGGGAGAGGATCACCCTGTGCAAAGCCCCCCAGTCCCCAAAGAGCCCCTCAGAGCCACGTGAGCCCCTGTTAGAATCATAGAATCATCTGGGTTGGAAGGGACCTTTCAGATCATGGAGTCCAACCACCAACCCAACACTGACAAACCCACCACTGACCCATGTCCCTCAGCACCACGTCTGCCCGGCTTTTAAACCCCTCCAGGGATGGGGACTCCACCACTGCCCTGGGCAGCCTCTGCCAAGGCTTCACAACCCTTTCAGTGAAGAAATTTTTCCTCACGCCCATCCTAAACCTCTCCTGGAGCAACTTGAGGCCGTTTCCTCTTGTCCCAGCCTGTTCCTTGGAAGAAGAGACCGACCCCCCCAGCTCATGTTGGGGAGGACCCTGGCTTACGTCCATGTCATCACAGAAGGTGGAGTAGGGGCCATACTGCAGCCGGCACTGGTGGCCCACATCGTAGAGGACACCCGGGGGCACCAAGGGATAGTCCAGCACCTCCCGGGCAGGGGGGTCGTCCAGGCACAGCCCCCAGCCCCGGCTGAAAGAGAGAGGTCAGAGCGGCATCACCACCGGCCCGGCACACCCGTACCAGATGCTAATGGAGGAATCGAACAGCTCATTACTGTCCCACCACCACAAGAAGCAATTGGCATTTCCAGCTGATAGGACCCTGGCTCTCCAACCCACCCTGGAGCTGCTCCAGCACGCGGGTGGGCATGTGCCAGCACCTGCTTTTCGGGGTGGGTGTTTTTTGGGGTGCCCGCTCCCAGAGTGCCCACCCTCCTGCCCCCGGGCACAGCGGGTTACGGGGAAGGCGAAGGGACAAAGGCAGCAGCAGCTCCTCTGTGCAGCTGCGGGGCCAGTCCCTTGCTCACTCCTCCTTTCCCCCCCGAGATGCCCCCGTCCCCCGATGGAAAGCCAGAAACGCCATTTTCCCTGGGAATAATCCCCCTGGATTTTAGCTTTGTGACCAGGTCATCGGCTCAGCCCTCAGCCGGGACCCCGCTTTCGCCACTCAAGGTGAAGGGTTTCATTGAACAAACATTTCACTGCTGAGAACCAGATGCTGTCCCCGCGCCCCTGCATCACACTGACCCCAGAGCTGTCCCCGCCGAGAGCACAACCCTTGTGTCAGTGCCCTGCTAATAGAAATAAAGTAGGTTGTCAGCAACAAAACACACTCGCCCTCGTATTTGCCGCTACAAACAGTGCTCAAACTGTGCTGGACGGGACATCTTTAGTAAAAAGATATTAAAACTGAGCCCTCCAGGCTGGCCGTGGCAGGCAGCCAGGCTGCGGGAGCCACGGGGGACGCTGCCGGCCGCCCCCGGCTGCTCTCCGTGCTCTCGCTGCCGTACTTCACAAACACACCAGGAATTGTCGCTAGTTGAGCTCTCGCTGTTGATTTAAACAAACTTGTTTCCAGCAAAGGCAAAGTGTCCGGCGAGGGTTTCTCAGCAGATTAGATTACTCTGCGTCTTTGTGATGGGGAACAGGTCTAAATTAACTTGAAACAAGATTCCTTTTTAACCCAAAGCAGCAACACAGAAACCAGGGCCAGCAGCTGGGGGGGAGCTCCTGCCTTGGGGTGCCGGCAGTGCCATGGGGTGATGCCCGGCAGAACCAGCACCCCCTCCTCCCTTTCCCATCCCACCCCAGTGAGGTCCACACCAGACGCCTGCAAACAGCTCTCTTGGCTGGAGACGGCCCCTTAAAATACCACGTACATAGATTTTTCTGTCCTGGGGTGGAGGGCGATTTAGATTTGCTGTCAGCTTTCCAGTGCTGTGTTCAAAATCTATTCCTTCATTAAATATTTTACAATCGTCCTACTGGTCTCTTCAGTTGGCCAAAACATATTATCGAGCCAGCAAAAAATTGGCATGAGTTTCCCTCTGACTTTGCAGGGATATGCAATAAACCCCACGCCGCAGTAAAAATGCACAGGGGTCTGCGCTGCGTCTGCCTCTCTCAGTCTGTTCGTTAACGAGCCGGATGATGGACTAGATGGGATGGTGATTAAATCCCCATCTGTGAGCAGGCTGGGAGGATCTGCAGATACATTTGAGAGTGGGATTAAAATTCCAAAAGCACTCGGAGAACTGGAGGAAGGGTCCAAAAAGCCAGGAAGGAATTCAATAAGAACAAAGGCAAGGATTGGAGCTCGGGAGGAATCAGCTGCTCAAAGAGGGGATGTGGCAGCCCCGGCAGCGGAGCGATAGAGCAGGCAGGGCTGGAGAAGACCTGCCATTCCCAGGCTCTGGAAAAGGTGGGGCTGGAAGGAGCCCACGGGAGGATGATGGCTGAAGACCCCCAGCACTGTGCAGAAAGGCCAAAAAATTGGTTGTCTGATCTAGAGAAAAGGCTGAAGGGAGATGAGACAAGCTGCAGCGCAGCCAAGGCTGCTGCTGAGATGGAGGGAGCTGCTCCCCACCATCGTGGTGCAGACAGGGCATCCATGAGACACCCGCCCCTGTTTTACAAGGGTATTCCCCCAGCCAGGCTGGGAAAGAGCTCACATCGTGGTGAGGGATGGAGAGTGAAGAGCCTTACAGCATCCTCCAGCTCCTCCCAGGGTTAGGGGGAAAAATCATGGAACACCAAAAAGGGCTAGACCGGATCTGGAGCGAGGAGCAGCAGAGCGGTCCCTCACCCACAGCAGCATCACCATCTGCCCCCTGAACAAGGGATGCTCATTCCCTTGGGGGTCACCACTGCCGCAGCAGGGAGGTGACCTCTTCCATCGCCCCAACGTGGACCCTGACCCACAGCCTCGTCAAGAGGGTCCCCCAGCCCCAGCTGCACCCCAGGCTTGACCAGCAGCCCCGGGGCCGTGCCACTGTTGAAGATGGGAATCATTTTCAGACGCTTAAATGTTCTGCAGCGTTTGTAAAATAAGAATCTTTTGTAAGATAATAATCAGCATCTGAGTGTGCTTTTTTTTTTTTTTTTAAAAAACATGAGGCCTGTTCCAAGCACATCTAGCAACCCCAGGTCAGCAGGGTCCCATTTTCTGGCTCACTCCTTCCCGTTCTCCTGCCAGCATCGTATTATAACGCACTCATGTCTGTGCTGGCAACGGCATCTCCCTCGCCCGGGGGATGTCGCAGCCGGGGAAAGTCGCCTGCCGGGCTCCGCTCCGCTCTTGAGGCAGAGCTGCCCCTCCTGGGGGGAGCAGAGAGACCAAAACCCAACCAGAGAAGCCTCCAGCTGCTCTGTTTCTTCCCCGCCACAGCTCGTAGCAGCCCGAGGTCACTGCAAGCAGGAAATTCTTCATCCAAAAGTGAAGGTTAAAAGCAGAGGGCCAAGAACGCTGCGGATACGAGAAAGCTCCGTTCCATCAAAAGCCATAAATCAACAGTAATTCACCCTGCGAGGGGGCCAAGCAAGCCCCCACATGTTCCGGGCTAGGATTTAGGAATGGGAGCTCAGCCCCAGGCAGCCCCCCTGGCATGTAACTGTGGGTCCCTCGCTCAGCCCTCCCCGTACCCGGCTCTTGCCGCTGCTCTCGCTGTTCTCCTGCGGCAAGGAAGGAACATGTTTCTCCCGTGCAAGACACTGGCTGACAAACCTAAGCCTCTGGGCTGTGTTCCTAGGAACTTAATAACAACAGGCTGAAAAATCAGCCACGGGGTGCTAAAAATAAACAAATACATGGAAGAATTTGGCTCGGTCTCATTTCCTCACGTGATGCCTCCTGCCTAGAGGCAAACATCATCTCCTCCTGGCACAGCACCGAAGAAAACTGCACAGAGCCTCCGAGAAAAACCGCTCTGGCTTTAGTTGTTCAAGCCACAACCCCTGTGCCACCGCCCAAACGCTCGCGCTGCTTCTGTGTTGGAACCCCCATCCTTTGCAGCAAGGACCGAGGCAGCCGAGCGAGGCAGCCGAGCGAGGTAAAAGCATCCCCACGGGCCCTGGGGCCGATTGCCAAGCCCCCAGCCACCCCCAGCACCCCCCCAGCGAGGAGGAAGAGGAAGGGAGGACTTACTCGAGGAATCGTGTGATGTACTCCCGGCTGCAGCGGGACCAGGTGAGTGGGGACGTGTCATACAGGAGCTGTGGAGACATGATGAAAGGTCTTTTCCCAACTGGCTCACAGTCATTGCTGCTTCCATCATGCTGAATCCCAAAACTGTGTAAGAGCACAGCCCCACAAAGGAGAGGTGAGCCGCACGCCGCCACAACCGCGCAGCCTCGCCGCTCTCCGGCACGACCACACGCCACGCCGGACATCGCAAACCGGCCCAGCTCCAGCCATTAACGGGACCGGGGGATCTGGCCACGCGGGACATTTTAGTCACACCAGGGACACTGCCCCAAACTTTGTCCCATGCTTTTATTTCAGCTTTTTTTACTCAGAACTCGGCCAAGAAATACGTAATGAGACTATCGAACAAGATTAAATTAAACTTACTAGGTACATGGGCTTGCCATATCAAGATATCTATTATGAACTGTGACACCCAAGTGGTCTTGTCAAAATTTAATTGAAATTAGGGCAAGCAAAATTCTGTCACTGATTCTATACACAGACCCTATTTTAAAACTGTCTTCTCCAAAACCCTCAGCACCAGCAACACAGGACAACATACAAATGCCATTTGCCCAGGTTGCCTTGGGTTATGCGATTTTTCATTGAACCCGGGGCAACCAAAAACTTATCTCAGAAATTAAACTCCCCGGGTAAACTCCCCCGGGAAGGGAGGAAGGTTTGCACCAGCGAGGGACCGCTCAGGAACCTTCTCCCAAGTTCCACCCCTGCCTTTTCATCCCTGACTGAGCAGCGCAGAGGACAGAGGAGAGGAGGAAGCTGGTGGTACCTGTGTCCGAGCTCATGGGCCACGGTGAAGGCCAGGGGCAGTCCCGTGTCCTCGTTGATGTTGCAGCTCCTGTGGGGCTGGCACATCCCCGCCACGTGGGACAGGCCCAGGGTCTCGCAGGGTCTGTTCATTGCCGCGCAGATGTCCTTCCTGGGGACGTGGAAACGACGGACACACAGACACAGAGCAAAGAGGGGGTGTGAAAGCGGCAGGAGCCAACGCGAGGCGCGGGAAGGAGCACGGGACGCGTCCCAGCCCATGGAGGAAGACAGACGGACACTGGCCAAACAGAAGCCAGAATGGAGACATCCAACGTCTTTCCGCAACGGAAAGATTTACGATCTTTCCTTTCCCCTTTACTCTCCCAGTATCCCCGGCTTATTATTAAGCCTGATTAATGGGAACTGCTAGCCAGCCTGGCTACACGTATTCCATTGTATAAATAAAGCTGATGTTGGGGATAATTAAGCAATTACTACATTGCTTGGGGAAGCACATCCCGGGGGTGCTGTGGTCCAGGGCGGAGGAGCTCCAGCCACCCAGGAAGAACAACTCCATTGAAGTGCATGGCCTTAAGTGCCTTAGTTCTTGCTACAAAGAGAACTTCCTACAGAAGATAAAACTGTTGTGGGTTGTGAATCATCACACAAGCCACCGCGCCGCTGCCAAGAGCCAAGCTGCTGCCGCAGCCTGAAACCATCAAACCCAGTTCTGACTGCAAGGTATATAAACTTGGCCAGAGTCATGAATTCCTGCGAGCTTCATGGGAGGTCACGGGCCTCCTCAGAGGCTCCTCTGCCAATCCCAGCATTAGCCTCCAAGGCAAAAAGGAGAGTTAATCCTTGTGTACATCTCCCAGGAGGATCCAGCCATTCAGGGGCTTGGCAACAGAGCCACGGTGAAAACCCGGTTTGGAAACCTCAACTGGGAGCCGACCGGGAGCCCCCTCCAGTTTTAAACCTGAGATTTGAGACCAGTTCCAGCCATTAGGACCAGTTTATCTTCAGATTTCATGTTCCATATCTTATGTGCAGGTGTCCAGCCAGGGTTCAGGCGTGGGGAGTGAGATTTCAAGAGCTCCCAGTGAGATGTTCCCCTGGCTGCCTCTCTGTCCCCCCGCCCGCAGACGTGTTTCTAGCCCCCAGCGTAGCGTGCACAGCATAGAATTAGCACGTGGGGACAATACCTTGTGAGCAGGACTGCGACGTCGTGATGCAGGGGATGGGAATCTCCTTTCACGTTGATGCTCTTCTGCCATTTGCAAAAGCTCCTCAAGGTGTTGTCCGCGTGGTGGGAGATTTTCAGATCCTCCTGCCAACACAATTAAAAGGCTGCTGTCATATTGCTGCCAGATCTGCTTGGTTTTTTGGATGAAGGAGGGAGGGGACTGATCTCAGACAGACCAGAGTGAAATCAGGAGCAACTGCCATCCAGATGGAGTTGCTCCATATTTATAGGTTGTAGGCTGGGTGGGAATACAATCCTTTTCTGCTTTCTTTTCATCTGTGATTCAACCAAAACATTACATTATCTGATACCGGGGGCTAAGAAACACTGCGGGAAAATATCCCGTCCTGGCTGATGGGGAAGGACACAGCTGGGGAGCCCGTCGGAGCGGCGTCAGGCTCCCTGAGAGCCACCGCTGCAGCTGGGAGCACAAACAGCCAGCGACCCGCTCCCTCCGCTACTGGCAGCGACGCCGAGTTATCCTAAATTATTGTAAGAATGAGACTCTGCAGCTCCTCTGACCACAGCGTCCCCTTGACTGCACCAGGGCTGCAGCCCACGCAGAAGACAAGGAAGCAAGGCACGGGCATCTGCATTTATCCTACACAAATCCATCCAGGCCATGAAAACAGCACAAAAGAGAGATTCTGAGCTTTCAAGGCCAGCTCGCCATGCGTCCCAGCCTGGCTGCCAGGAAGGGAGGGTGAGTCACCCTGTTTTCTTTTTACCTCTTCATCTTCCAGCAGGATGAGTCGCACAATCGCAATGTTGATGGGGTTCCCGATGCTGGCGTGGTGGAACAGACCCGCCACCTGCAACAGGCAAACGCCAAAGAAATAAAGCCCGAAAGAAAGACAGACAGACCGACCTTGCCCCGTGACACCGCTGCCAGTAAGGACATCTGCAGGGGAACAGGAGCTCGAGGGGAAGCATCTGAAGGTTGTTGACACCATCTCGGGGAATTCCCCAAAATGAAAGACAAGACCAGATGCAGACCTGGACTAAAGCGTTGGGAGTGCGATGATATCCGTTTAAAATCGATATAATCTGTGCTGCACATTGAAACTCAACCAGAAACACCCTGGGGAACACCTCTGCTTTCACTCCGTAATAGATGTGTTTAACATCTCAAAGGAAGCCTGGACTCTCTGGGTGTCTTCACCAGCCCCCAGAAACCCAGGGTGGGCAGCACCCACCACCTCCCTTCCCTGGAGCATCCCTGCCCTCGGGGTATCTCCCTGGGAGGCCACGTGTCCCATCCCCACAATGGGAAGGAGAAAAGAACATCCCTTGAACACCGACCCATCCTCCCACAGCCAAGGGAGCACTGAGCAACGCTGAAAAGCCAACTGCGGGTGGGAAGAGCCCGTCTGGTGAGAGGTTTGCTGAGGTCCCACCAGGGATGAGTCCCAGCGAGCCCAGCGGTCTTCATGCCTCGTGACCCCAGGGACCTGGCGGCTCTGCCGCTGAGAGGAGCAGGACTCACCATGTTCATCACGGTCAGCACGTACTTCTCTATGTTCTCGCTCCCGTGGTATTCTATCATCTTGGTGTCTGCCACCACCAGCGTTTCCACCCACTTCTCCTTGCTGATGGAGCGCTGCTTTATCCTCCTCTTCCTGTGCTGCTTCTGCTCCCATCGCTCCCGTCGCTTCTCAGACCTCTCCAGGCTTTCCTGAGATTCTGAGGGACCAAAGGGGGGAAAAAAGACTTTTTTTTTTTTTTTTTTTTCAGTAAAACATCTGCAGCATTGGAAAAATGTCATCAAGGCCTCTTTAATTCAAAGAAATAACCTTTTGGTGTTGAGGAGGAGGACCACGCCTAGACCCGTAACCTACATGTATTTCGCTGTGCTGTATGTTCCAAAAAATTAGTGGGGGTTGAAGACTCTGACCTTGCACAGCAACATTAGCATCATAGAAAAAAAAAAAAAATAAAGCATTTGGAGTAATTTCTTTGACTAGAACAGGGTTTGCAATATTCCACGAGGAACGTGGAGCATCCCAGGGCAGAGCACTTTGGGTTCGTATCGACGTTTGAATTTACAGAGAACCCTGCAGAGCAGCTTGAGCACGTACCACTGGGAAGTATCGGTGGCTGAACATTTCTGATCATCATCACAAATCCGGATTTTGCAGAGAGAGACAGTTCCCCAACATGACAAACTCCGTCCCCCCAAAGCTGGACTGATGTCTTGAGCCAAATGCCGAAGTTCATCAGTGCCCGGGGCAAGACGGAGACGCTGCAGGACCGCACAGATCTCCTCAGCCACGTGGAGACCGAGCCCTGCTCCTTCCCCAGGAGAAACAAGGGGAACATTCACTGGCCGCAAGGGGACGGGAGGCGGAGGAGCGCTCGGATGCTCCTCACGCACACCAGCAACTGGGAATTCTCACACGGAGACTTTTCCTGTGACGCTGCTCCAAGATCAAGGTCAGGGTCAGCCCCAAGCTGGGTGAAGGCTTTACAAACCTCATCCCACACAGTGGGAATCGCTTTTATGGCCAGTTTCTACGGGCTCAGCCTTACTTTGTTAACAATGGACTTTCACATTTTATGGACTATACTGTACTTTAGCCGTGAAAGAGTGTTTTATCCCCCAGCCTGAAAAATCCCAAGTATCTGGATAATTTGATGAATTGCTAATACCACTGTGACAGTTTAATCGCAATGGCCTCCTTGGAGCTTGTTTCCATTGTGTCCTTTGCCGCTAAGCTTCCAGCCGGGACGTGAAGGTACTGCAGAGGAGATGGGCACGGAGGGCTCCCGGGCTCCCAGGGAAGGTTCACAGGGAATTTTCCCTTTGAGACCCCCCTTAAACACTCCCCCAGCTGTACCCACAGCACCGGGCATTGACAGAGGCCAAGTAACACCTACCAGCCCAACGCCACCTGGCTGCCTGGTGTACGGCAAAGAAAACCAGGAACACATCAGTACCCAACTAAAGGCTTGCAGTAATTAAAATCCGACAGAATTCTGGTTTCCTTTCCAGGGCAGACACATCGCATCCACTTTGCCAGCCCGGACTGCAGCGGAGATCCACGTGCGTTACACACGGGCCACGTCACACCCAGTGAAATTCATTTACAATGAGCGGACTTCAAAGTCTAGAAGGAGCCATTATGATTATTACCACAGATTAAATAATTAATTTAGATTAACAGAAGAATGCCTGCAGATAACTTCATTATAGAAAAAAAAAAAACCAACCCAACCCAGTTTCCGAAAGCGGAGAGCTCTAGGAAACAGGCAAAACAAGATGCGCTGCCTGGCAGATGCAGCTTCACTGATGCAGACGAGGAGTAAAGAGCCCGTGAGCTGCTGGGGATGCACTGAATTCCTCACTACTTGAAACCTTGGGCTTGGAAGTTCATCCAACCCATCTGCTCCAGCCAGAGGAGAAGTTGGGAGGAGCTCTCTGCCCTGCACAGACTCCCGGGGCAGCGACCGGGTTTCACTCCAGAAGTCCAATGCCCCGGCAGGTCAGAAACCGATGTTTGCAAGGAAATGAGAACAAATCCTCGGTCTCCACACCACGGGACGCTGGCAGGACCAGGAGGAAAAAATGAGTGAGCGGCCCGAGGTTCGGGGCACGCATTGAGTCATGTATGTGAGAAACATAAGCAAATACAGAAAAATTGGCAGGAGAAAAAAAAAAAAAAAACAAAACCAAGCAACCCTGTGCTCTGCAGGGATTCCTGTGACCTGCGGGCTCCGGCCATTGATGCCACAAACCCTCTGCCCGGCGCCCAGCGAGCGAGCTCTCCCGAGTAGCCATTTGAATGAGACTTCTTGTAATAAAACCGGCTGTGGGAACGGTTACGTGGGTCACCTGGGGCCACCGGGCTGTGTCAGCGAGCAGCTCCAGCCCACGGGACACCCATCCACGCCAGATGCCGCCCCGCAGCAGGACACCCCACAGCGTCCATCCCCTCCCTGCTGAAGGCTGAGTTCTTTGGTCCGAGGGTTTCCTTTCTCTCCAGCCCTACGTGGCAGGAGGTTCCTCCAGCCCAACTCGCAGAACTCCAAACCCAGAACAATTGGTGTCACTGGCGGGTGCTGGGAGCTCAACACAGGAAAACTAACGAGTCCGCGGAGGCAAGGCAGGGGGCTGAGGCTTTATCTTTCCACCAGGTGCTTCACATGAACCACAGGACCCAGCCCCTTGCAAAAAGGTGAGAGGAAGGACCATACCTTGCACGCCACAGGTTTCCCGTGGAGCCCGTGGCCTCCCGCCCGGCTCTGCCCCGTGCTGGGGTGCCTGGCGCTTGTATATCCTGTGGGGCTGCGCTGCTCCATCCTCCCGGGAGCTGGTGGACACCGGTTCGATGAAATAGTCCTCGTTCATGAGCCGAAACACACCTTTCTGGCAGAGGAGAGACAAAGTTGTCACCGTGAAGCCCCCCGCACCCAGCACAGACTCACACTGAAGAACCCGGGAACGGGAGAGGGTTTGCAACATTTTCCAGGAAGATACAGGTGTTCTCTGAAAAAACTGGTTTTATGGGCGTAGCTTCTTTACTCCCATGGAGTTATTGTCCCTCCAAACCCACAGACACCAGGTGCGAAGGAGAATGTCCCCCCCTGCCACAGACCCATTGCCTCCAGGGAACCCCAGCACCTCTGCCATCCCGTTGCCCCGGCTCAGGAACGGGGCTCTGCGCATCGTGGGAGCTACCGAGCGATACGGTACCGCTTCCGCAACCCCCCCGGGGGCTTTAAACCCCATGGGGAGCCGGTCCCCGCGCTAGTGGGATGCCAGCGAATGCAGATACGCTCATTTACCCCGAAGTCCCAAATTTGCCCTGCTGGGTGCCGACACAAGAGCCCTATTTGTGAAAGTCACTTCGCCTTCCAGCAAAACTTACACTCTTACAGGTCACTACTGCCCTCGAAAATATTTGCAGTGGAATAAGGCAGGGGAGGCGTTCACAGAACACACAGGATTTTCACTACACAAGAGCTGCCTTCCCAGAAACACATCCCGGCTTCCAACACCTTCTGATCAGATGTGTTTCTCATAATCCTACGTTTCTGTACTAGAAGGCGGAGGCGATAGGAGAATTGCTCTCTTTGGGAATTTGGACACAAACAAGTAAACACAGTCCCAGAGAGTTCCCAAACCGCTGGAATCCATGGGAAATTTACGGTCGGCTCATCCACGGCCGCATCAAACCCACGCGAAGAGATCCCGGCCCTGCTGCTGCCAGGGGGAATTTTGCTATTGCTTTGAGGAGGGGGAAAAAAAAAGAAAAAAGAAAAAAACGGGATTTCACCCGGCTCCTGCTTTCTCCTTATTGACTAAAAGATCTGGGTACTCACCAGGCCGTCACAGGTGCTGAGCACGGCCAGCCCCCCCGTGCGCGCCCGGCTCCGCACCTCCCCGATCATATGGCAGGAGTTGTCGGCATGGGGCTGGATCTTGGCGCCGGCGATGCCCCCGTACCGCCGCTCGCTGACGAAGCCGGGCGCCAGGAGGTTGCGGTTGAGGCTGAGGTTGAATTTCAGGGGCTGCCCTTTGTAGTGCAGCTGGTAGAAGGCCGGGAACTTGCTCCTGGAGGAAGGTGACCGCCGGTGAAGAGCTCGGTGGGACAGGTCATAGGACAGGAACGACCCGCTCTCGTCAACCTTGATGGGGTGGACGATGTCGCTGCTGGCGTACGGCGGGGCAGGCTCTGGGAAGACAGGGGTCCCACCGTTAGCTTTGGGGGTCACCACCTCCCCTCTCCCACCCCTTCGGCTGGCCGCTGAACTCCCAAGACAGCCCAGAGGGGTCAGGTGCCCAAATACCAGTTGGATCTGGTGACTGGTGTCCGAAAGCGTGCCAAAGGCACGGCAGGGAGCGGGGAAAGGCAGGAACCCCACAGCCCTGGGGTCCCAGGCAGCCCCTCCTGCCCTCAGGGTGGCAGGGGCTGGGATTTGCCCCGGGGGGGGGTTAAGGTCAGGGTCAGGGTAGGGGGGGAGGGAGGCGGGCAATGTGGGGGCCGCACAGCCCCGGGGCTGTGCTCCAGCCGGGGCAGCTCCCGGTATCCACGCACACCTTCCCGCCTTTTAAATTAATAAAATAAAATAAAATAAAAAAAACCACCAAACAAATAAACCCCCAAAACCCCAACCAAACAAAAAAACCCAACCAACCCAACAAAGAAAAAGCCCCAAATCCCAGTTTTGAGGCGGTGTTCGGAAGCCGCCTCGGGGCAAAGCATCCCCGGGCACTGAGCGCCCCGGAGCTTCCCCCGCTGGGGCGCAGCGCTGCGGCCGGAGGGGACCGGGGGGAGGACCCGGGCTCCCGGCCCCGCGCATCCCGCCGCAGCCGCGGGACGAGCCCCGCAGCGGCCGGCGCGGGGACGGACGGACGGACACCGGGCTGCCCGGCTGCGGTTCCGGCATCCCCGCACCCATCCCCGCGCCTCACACCCCCCCCCCCCTCCCGCAACTCCACCCGCGCTTCCCTCCGCGGACCTGTCCGCGCCGTCCCTCCGCCCGCCTGCGCGCCCGCGGCCAGCGCGGCGGCGAGGAGCAGGAGGCCGGCCGGGGCCGGTGGCGGTGCGGGCATGGGTGCGGGCGGCTGCGCGCGGGCGGCGGCGGCGGCGGAGCGGCCGCGGCGGGCGGGCGGGGCTCCGCGCCTGCGGAGGGCGCGGGCAGGGCCGGGACGGGCAGCGCGCGCCTCCCGCCGCCGGTGCGGGACGAGGGCGCCACCCCGCGGCCGCGGTGAGAGCCTCCGCGCCCCCCCCCCCCCCCCTTCCGATCCCCGCCGAGGGGCTGCGCGAATTTCAGTGAGAAAATGGAAAAAAAACCCGGTGCCTCCCCGGGGCCGCCGTTTCCCAGGCGCGGGAGCAGCCCCGGGACCGGCGCTTCTTGGTTTCTTCTCAGGATGAAACGAGCGGGAAATACAAAACTTGGATGACAGAACCACGGCCTGCTTTGGGTGGGAAAGGACCCTGAAGCCCCCCCAGACGCCTCCCACCGGACCAGGTTGCTCCAAGCCCCCTCCAACCTGGCCCTGAACCCCTCCAGGGATGGGGCAGCCACAGCTTCTCTGGGCAACCTGGGCCAGGCTCTCACCACCCCCAGGGGGAAGAATTTCCTCCCCAGATCTCACCTAAATCCCCCCTTTTTCAGCTTAAAAGCCTTCCTCCCGGAACAGCAAAGGGAGCGCGGGGTGTCTGCGCTGAGGGGTGAGTGAGTGGGGGCTGAGAGAGCCTGGGGGGCGGGCAGCCCCCACCAGCAGCCCCGGTGTGAGCTGAAGGGTCGCGGGACGCCCAGAAACCACCATTTCCGAGCAAAATCCAGCCTTTTAGCGCAGCACAAAATACATCCCGCGTAGGATGCGAGTCCAGCGTGACAAAACAAGGCGGGGTCCGAGGCGGGGGGGGGGGGCAGCGCGTGACCCTCTCCGGCCGCTCCCCGAGCCCCCACGTCCCGCCCGCCCGGAGGGAGCGGAATAAACGAAGAAAAGCAGAAAAAGCGCATTTTCTGGGGGCCGCGCCCGGTCCGGAGGGCGCTGACAACCCCCTACCATCCTTACCTACGGCTCCGCTTCTGCCGGCTCCGGGGGGAAGGTGTTTTTAATTTAAGTGATAATGCTAATTATGCAAATGAGCTGGCGGCAGCGCGCCCCCCGGCTCGTGCCCGCCGCCCGCCCCCCCCCCCCCGGGCGCCCCCTGGCGTCCGCGCCGGGGAACGGCCACCGCGCCGGGGCGGGCGCTGCCGAGTGTCGTAGTAGGAAAACAGCTGCCGTAGTGCCCGGCTAGCTCAGTCGGTAGAGCATGGGACTCTTAATCCCAGGGTCGTGGGTTCGAGCCCCACGTTGGGCGCATGCTTTTTTGCCTTTGCTTTTTTTTCTTTTTTTTTTTTCCTCTCCTCTCGAGCTCCTCACGGCCCCCGCAACCAACAACTAGCAATCAAGCTGGTACTTTATCCTCCCGGCCCGGGGGCGGATCCCCTGGATGCGGGGATCTCCCGCCCCGCCGCAGACTACAAGTCCCAGCATGCCGCGCGGAGGAGGCGCGGCGGGAGGCATCGCGCGTGCGCGGCGCGGGGGGGGCTGGGGCCGGCCGCGCAGAATGCGGCGGAGGTGGTGAGGCCCCCGCGGGGAGGGGGCGGGAGGAGGGAGAGTCACTTATAAATGGCGCCCAAGCAGGACCCCAAGCCCAAATTCCAGGAGGGTGAGTGTGGGTAGAGGGGGGCCGGCCCGGGTGTGTGGGGGGGCCGGGGGTGGCGGTGGTGTGGGGCAGGGGGTCCTGAGGCGGGGTGAAGGCCGAGGCGAGGCCTGAGGGGAGGCGGGGGGCAGAGGCCTGGTCGGGAGCGGGCGGCGGGGCTGAGGGGAGGGAAGGCCGGGCCCCGTTGCCGCATCTCGCTGGGGAGCGCCTGGCTTAAAACCCCTTCGTTTCCCTGGCTCTGTGGCGGTGGGTGGGCCGAAAAGAAACAAAGGAAACGGTTTGAAGGGGGGTGGTGGTGGTTGTGGCGGTAGGAAAAAACGAAATCCCGCTGCTGTTCGGCTCTGAAGAGTGGCAGCGAGGCGTCCCTGCGGCGGGGACATCTGCCCCGCAAAGGGGCCGCGTGGCCGTGGAGGGGGGCTGCTGGCAGGTCAACAACTGCCCCTCTGCCGTCGGGGCTCCAGTGGGCCAGCCCTTACTGGAGGCAGCCGCTGCCCTCCCCAGGTCTCTGCTTGGTAATAAAGCAGAGGATAATTACGGTGCTGCATCCGACAGTACTTGTGGCTCTGAGGCAACATTTCGGTAAGGCCTTCAGCTCGACCATGTTTGGGCTCCAGTGTTTATGATACCTCAGTGGAGGGGACTGGTTTTTAGCTTTCGCTGCTCAGCCCTCACAGTGTGAGGATATGTGGAGAAGATGAATGCCTGTTGTCTTTGTCTCTCTTCCTCTCCTGTTCCTCGTTCCTGTTCATCATCCTTCCTTACCAGTAAGACGTGGGGCTTTCCTATCCCTTGTTATTCTAAATGTGCTTCATTTTCTTGCAGGCATGGACATTCATAGGTATTAAAGCTGCTGAAATCTAAGTCTACCAGGATTTTTATTTTCTTGAGTTTGAAACGTGATTATTATTTACCCTTCCTTGAAAGGGAGCTCAGTTAGGGATCCTCATGCGGGAGGAGTCATGGGGCAGTATTTGGGCTACAGCTGGTGGTTGTGGTGGAATTCATATTTACAACAAAACACCAGTTTTTTTTAGGTGAATAAGGGTTAGGATCATGCTTTTTTTGAGACTTATTTTGCATACATTTTAGGTAATGGTTGTGGTTGATACAGGTAAATGAAAACGCTAGACACTGGTAGACAAGCTAGGCAATGGTAAAGGAAAACTTACTTCACCCCTTCTCTCTACCAGTCTCTCGTTTTGGCTTCTAAGCAAGACTTTCAACACAATTGTGGTTTGTCTTTAAAAGCGCAGTTTGCAGAAGAATGACTGGAAGGTGGCCATTCAGGGTAGCTCGAACAGCACTGTCATTGTATGTGCTTCATGGCCGCTTGTGTCGGAGCAGGTTCAATCGTGCATCAGCATTCCATGTCACATTAATACCCATGGTATTATTAATCTGCAGAAATAATCAAGATTTTAGTGTATGATTCACATTATAGAAATTAATGTGAAATTAATGTGAAATTAATGTGAAATTAATGTGAAATTAATGTGAAATTAATGTGAAATTAATGTGAAATTAATGTGAAATTAATGTGAAATTAATGTGAAATTAATGTGAAATTAATGTGAAATTAATGTGAAATTAATGTGAAATTAATGTGAAATTAATGTGAAATTAAGTGGACTGCAGAAACTAAATTTCAGGCTGAAATTTAGAATTCAGGCGTAAATTTCAGAATTCCAGGCTGAAGTTATGTTCACAGCTGTAGGAATATGAGCGACATAAATTTAATACAGACATTAAAATTTTTAGGCTTTTTCCCACAAATGTAAATGTGTTTGTGATCTCAACGGTAACACTAAAAGGTAGAAAAGTGCTGTGGGTAAAGCTTCCTGCAGGCCTAAAGCGTAAATGCTTTATTGTGGCCCTTTACAGCAGACAAATGAAAAATATTTTAATTGTAGATTTTCGGGCTAAATGTACACTGAAGAGTGGGAGGTAGACTTAGAAGTTACCCATATTGGCATTTTTCACAAAGGATGAGGAGGAGACTGAATTTATTGCGAAAGCCTATAGGAGCTAGAAAAATCTAAATGTCAAGCTAGAAGTGCAAGTGCCCCGTAAAATGAAGGGACTGATGTTTTTCTGGAGGCATGAGAAATGAGGTCAGCATTTGGACAACTATGAATTAAGTGTTGTAGGTACTTCAGGTATTCTGCATCTTGATACTGCCTTTTTTTAAAGCAAATATAAAATATGTAGGAGTCTGAGATGTCAGGTTCAGCTTTTGAGTTGCTTAAGGCAGTTTTCTTTTCTCTGCCCATGAGACGTCTGTGTTTTCTGGTCTGTCCTGAAGGTGCTGGGCAGCCTCCTGCTCTGGCATGGATGGGAAGGCTTCATCGATAGTTGTACCAGGTCCTTGATCCACAGATTGAGAACCTCTTCTTTCTGTAAATACTCTGCACGTGAAACGCTTGGAGGAGTAGGTGGTTGAATTTTGACTTCCAGGAGCTTTTTGACGATGCCATGAGCAGCGTGTAGGAGAGAATGGGCCGCAGATTCGGAGGAGAGGCCTTGTGCGTGTCTGCAGCCAGCTGGGCAGGAGCAAGAGCCTGTTAGGTTATCATGAAAACAGAACACTTTTCTGCAAACCTGAGATTCACGTTGTGGTTTTGTTTTGTTTTTTTTTTTTTAAATAAATAAAATAATTCTTGGTAAGTGTGGACATCTTACGTAGAAAGACATTGCATAATAATTGAAATAGAGATGTGTTTTCCAGCAGCACTTGTGAGCACTGTGATGTATGAGGATAATGTAAATTCTCATTGTTAGCCCTGATTATAAAGACTTTTTTTTTTAAAGTACTGAATGTATCAAAATTGTCACTTCTGTAAGAACCATTCTAAACCTTTTTCTTTCTCATTACATAGAAGCATTCTGCCAGTTGAAATACATTTCTGACATAGTTTTGTGTTCTTAGACTTTGCAGTGAATAGTTGTTTCAGCTCTATGGAGAGCATGGGATCCTACCAGTTGGATAATAATGACATCTTCAAGGATGCACAGTTCTTTCTGGTCAACGTAGGAATGAAGTAGTAAATTTATAGTTGCATCTTGTTCAATCAGGGGCTGGATGTGTCCGATGAAGTGTGGCAGTAGCTGTGCTGGTTGAAGAGGCTGTTGCTGTATCTGCTTGTCTCCCAGTCTTGGTGGTGAAATGGTGTGTCTGAATCCTCCCTCATCTGCTCTGGGCAAAATCAGGTGGTTTGTCATCAGCCACCTGATAAACTGTGTAACTGCCCTGACCCTGCCAGAAGTGTGTTTGGGGAATGAGTGCAAGAACTGCTCTGCCAAAAAAACCCTGAGATATGGGGACATTCAATTCCTGTTTGCAGAGTGAGTGCCTCTTTGGAGCCCATCTGGTTGGAAGTTCCGTCAGCATCGTGTTATGTGTCTGTGGGGTAGAGAGGCAAATAAAGCCAGAATTGTACGGGATTCAATGGAGTCAAAGTTAATGGCGCAATGTGCCACTGACTGTATTTATCACTTGACTGTGCAGAAAGTGGTTTTGAAGAGCAGTAAAATTTATAGTGGGGGGTATTTTTAAACCTATAGCCCGTGAACTGGTCCTTCCCCACCCCAGTCATTCCTGAGCTGCTCACAAGGAAGAAGGCATCCAGAGTTGTGTTACTGGTGAGACTGGCTTCTGCTCGCCTCCTTCCCAGCCCAGGCTGGGGACTCTGTATGTGTGCTGCACAGCACACTTGCTGACTGGGATACTTCTCTTCTCTGTGTCCTGGAACCAGTGGCAAGAACTGGATGTGTGCTACACCCTGGAGCGTATTATGCAGCTTGTCTCTCTGAAAATGTGAGGTACTGCAGCTTTCAAGAAGGAAACATCTGTATTCAGATATCCTGTGTTAAGTACGTTCAAATTCCCCCAAGGTAACTGCACAATTAGACCTTGCCATTGCGGGGGGAGGGAAACCCAGACTGAAGAACAATCTCTTCCTACTTAAAAGCCACAAAGAGAATAATTTTTCTTGCCGTTGCACCAACCTGGCGTTTTTCTGTCCCACAAGTCGGATGGGGAAACAATGTCAGGGGCTCTCTCTTCCTGACTTCATTGAACTAGAAATAGCAGGTGATGTATTTCCTGCAGGAAAAGGAGCACTAACAACACTTGCTTTCATTTGTGTCAGAAGCTTAACACACAGAGGTGATTCTCATGTGAGAGCTAATTTCCTGCTCTCAATCAAAATGCCGTGCCGTGGAGACTAAAGAATCCCTTGCAGTAAGATGTTTTTACTCGCTCACTGTTTGAGTTCTTAGGCTGAAGTAGTCCCTTTGTATCGAGGCAGCGTGTTTTGGTGTCTGCATCTGCAATTCAAGGTTTTGAAGGAGTTCTCTGTGCCAGCCTTGCAGCAGGATAGAAGGGTGTCTGTAACTAGAGTTGGCAGTGGCTGGAAGTGTGGGCAGGAGTGAAAGTTTTGGTGCCAGTTATTTGCTGAAGTAACCAGCCCTTCTGCAAAACTCGGGGCAGGCTTGGACATTGGTTGCATGAGGCTGTCCTTGTGTTCTCCTTCAGGGAGGTCCTCAGGAACCTAAATAATCAGAGCTCTGATCCTCTTTTGTATGAGAGTGAATTTGCTTCTTAAAACAGTGTCTGCCTTTGTCTTTCTAGGTTGAGACTGGATTCATGCTGTGTTGTACCTGATGACATGTATTTTACAGAAATGGCACATTGGTGGTGTTCTAAGATGTTTATCTGCAATTTTCTTTCAGGTGAACGAGTGCTTTGTTTTCACGGACCTCTCCTTTATGAAGCAAAGGTATGTGTGGTTCTTATTGCTGCAAATGGCTCTGGCTCTTCCCCACCAAAATAAATTGTATTAGTTCACCTGCTGTGCCTCACTATATAGGATTAACTAAAGTGAAGGAAAACCTGATAACGTATGAAATTAGTTTTAAATCCCGGACCTCTGTATTATAGAAAAATTTCAGAAACCCCAATGGTACTTTGCTGCTATTCTGGTATACTGCTGAAGGCCAGCTGGTCTTACGTGTTGAACATGGGATAGAGCTGTGTTCCCACAACCCTGGAGAGCATTTGTGCTTGTAGGACTTGGTGCTGATGCATGAGCTAGTAATTACCTGCAGTTTGAGCTTCCTCAGGGGTGTGGGTGGCTGCGTACAATGAGTGGTCTTCAAATGGGACAACGCGGTGGAACATACCGCTGGATTCAAGTGACAAAAGAATTGGCATTCTCAATTCTGGCCTTTTAACTGCAGAAACGGTGCATTGCCAGTGTGTGGCTTGGAGGAGTATCCCTGCTGCTTCAGGCAGGCCTCTGCTGCAGCTCTTTCCATTAAATGCTTCTCTTCTGGACCCTAAGCAGATGTCACTGCCATGCCATCTGTTTTACTGAAGGTATAGCTCCTGATTTGACTGCCTGTTTCCACTGAAACTGAAAGAAAAGGGCTTTTGTAGCTGTGTGGATTTGAAGACTTGCAGAAATTCCTAGAGCACCTTACACAGAGATTTAAATCTTTTAGGTTTTAGCATCAGTAAACATTAACTGACGGGACAGCTTCAGAGAGGTAGTAGCAGGGAGGCAGCTAGAATCATTGACATCTCTTCCAGTGCTATCAGGAAGTAGTCATTCTAATGTCAAAATAACATCCAGAGCATTGAGAGGGGATGTGGCTTGTCTAAAACATTTTCACTTCAGTGATTCTACTCTGTTCTCTCCCTTGCTCTAGAACTGGAGGATAAGTTTCTTGTGAATGTGTGCTCAGAGTGTTGTCTTCTGCCAGCGCCTACCCAGGTGCTGGTACAGAGAGGAGAGCAATCCAGGCTTCTGCTTTGGTGGAAACAAACTCCTCTTAGCAGCAACCTTAACTTGTTTGTCAATTAAAGAGCCCAGGGCTGCTGGAGCGGTGTGCTTCCTGCTCTGCCCTGCCCCTCTTCTCCTTTACACAGAGGTGGAACGAGCGTTGCAGGACCTGCCTCTGCCAGCTTGGTGTAGAAGGGGTTTCCCAGTTGGTGAGGTAGCTTTGGGCTGGCTGCTTGTGTTGAGAGTCTGGATACTTCTGGGCTCCTGAAATGACAGAAGGAATTGAGTTTAATTTTACAGAGGTGCTTTGTAGGCAGTAACGAGTAATAAGCTTAGCTTTCTTCCTGTTCCTTTGATCTATTTTTCTTCTGTGATTCTCAGTACGTAAGTTATTCCTGGTGACCGCATCCTTGACTTCCCGTAGCAAGATGATCACAGAAGCACTTGTTTGTGTTAGAGTATGAAAAATTATGGCAAACTGTAACTGTACATCTCTGTACAGTGCGGAGGTAAACGAGATTCACTTGAGACACTTCTTCAGCAGGAAGGAAAATATTTTGGTACAGAAATATATTTGAATCTTTTACTTCATGCTCAGTTCTCATATTCTTCAAAACAAGTAGACACTTTTTAAGCACAGTCTGTATTTGACTGGCTTTAACTGCAGGACTGTCAGAATGAGCCACTGGTACAGTAGTACATCACACTGGATTTACGCACCCTCACTCCTGGTTACAAGTCTGGGTGGGACTGAGTTTGTTCCATATGTGGCATTTTGGAGATTAGTACTGAAATAGGATGTTCTTCTCTATGTTGACCTTTTTTTTTTTTTAACTGAAGAGGGTACACTGCATTGAGGTCACCGCAGTGGTTTTGAGAAAATGTTGTGTAGCAGAAGGCTCTGCCCTCTCAAATACTTAGAGCTGATTCAATTAGCGCGGCAAGAACACAGCAATTAGAACTTCTGTGCGTAATTTTTTACTTCAATGGAAAACATCATTAAAAAGGGACTAAAAGCTAGAGCCAAAGAGAGGGTGCTGCTTCACGTTTTACAACATCCTCGGTATTTCACTGTTCAGGTGGTACAGTGGCATCTATCTCAGCATCTCCAGAACAAGACTGGGTAACTTTCTGGATGAAGTGCCAAACTTGGTGGATTTAATTTGGTATCGCCAAGAAGTTCAGGGACATGTGGTGGGCACATAATTGAACTAGTGAGCATTGTGTAGTTTGTTCTGGGCTGTTGGGGCTTTTTCGCAGGAACAGGCATGTCTGTGGCTGTGGTTTTTTCTTTTATATGGAAGTGGTGGCCTGGGCTTTTGCGTGCTGGGCCACAGGGGTAGGAGGGAGTTGAGTTGCCATCGGGCAGCATGCACAGTTGTTCCAGCTCATCTGACCATGTTCCTCTGAGCTGAGGCAGGGTCTTGCAGGCTGCGAGTAGGGCTCTGCTAAAGTATAAGTTAGAACAGTTTGTGAGGGACCTTTCTGAAGCTGAGTGATACTGTGGAGTGGTTGGAGCAACCTTGTTACGTTTGTGTTCCCTCTTCATGGTCTCACCTCAGTATATGAGGAAGTTACTGTATTCATAGGCCAGTCTTTTGATGGAAATTACTGTTTTTATTTACCTCATGTACACATTCTTAACCTAGAAAAAGCCCTTACTGCAACTCTTTCTACTGAATATAATGCTCTCTCTGTGGCTGTAGAGATCCATGTTATTTATTTTACTTTTGAAGACTCCCCTGCTCCAGCCAGCCTCCCTGTCTGTGAGGTAGGGGCCTGCATGTGAACAGCTCCAGTGAATGGCTTTTGGCGAACCTGGGCTAGGGTAGGGACCGCTTGTCATCCCGTCATCCTCAGGGCTTTCTGATCCTTCTCGGGAACAACGGTGTCCCTTTGGATAGCTGAGCAGAGCCGCTTGTTTGCCTGCCCCTTCCAAATCCATCAATAGGCAGTAGCTTGTTAGAGATCTCACTTTCTGCTGGGAAATCGCTGCCGGTCTTTGTCGCTTGCACGGGAGTCTCTGCGTGCTGACACTCCGACAGCTGAAAAAGCAACTCGCTCAGATGTCTTTGTTCTCAGGGGTACTGACTGAACTTTCTTCTCTGTTCCAGTGTGTAAAGGTTGCCATAAAGGACAAGCAAGTGAAATACTTTATCCATTACAGTGGTTGGAATAAAAAGTAAGTATTGCATAAAATGAAAACAGGGTTTTATTTTCCTTTATGGGAAAATGCAGGCTTTGTCAGTTTGAATGCGAGCTTGATGGACTAGCACTGCCACGTCCATGTCGTCAGGAGATTGTTTCTGAAATGGACCTAGATGATTTTTATACTGAAGCCAATGATTTATAGTAACACAAAGAAAATGTTGCCAAAGTAACCATTTCCTTCAGAGCTCTGGTTGCACGGACAAACTGGCGTAGGGCGTCAGGAGAGTAATGGGGATGCTTTATAGCTTTCTGTTTGCTCAAGTTTGAAAATAGTTACCGGAATTCCTCCCTGGCAGAAATACCTAGTACAGAAAACTTCCTTGTTACGTGTGGGTAGGAGAGGCAACCTCTGCTGAGGTGGAGCAAAACTCTACTCAAATACTCAGTCTACTTCACTTTTATACCACTTTTTGACAGGAAAGTTTGGTAGCAAAGCTTTGGAGAAGCGTGCCTTGGTGAGGTCTGCGTTCAGAATGGGAAAGGCTGTTTAGTCCCTCACAGGAGCAGGGTTAGCCTGTATTTCAGTTCTCGCCTCTTGTGCTAAGGCAGAGTTAGAGATGCTTTTCCCTCCTGCCAAAATGGTAGGATTCTAGGTGAGAGATTTCTGAAAAATAAAAGT
Source organism: Numenius arquata (assembly GCF_964106895.1). Taxonomy (NCBI): domain Eukaryota; kingdom Metazoa; phylum Chordata; class Aves; order Charadriiformes; family Scolopacidae; genus Numenius; species Numenius arquata. The sequence goes on from NC_133586.1 coordinate 940,013, forward strand.
GCCGCCATGAAATAAGTATTCAGCCCATTAAAGGTGAATACTTTCATGAGGTCATTGCATTTATGTACTTGTCTTTTTTTCTTTCATTTGAATTCTGTTCTGCCACTAGCTTTTGAATTTAGGAAGAGTGCAGGGTGTTTTTTTAGTGATTAAAAGTTTCAGTTCTTCAGACTCTCCAAGCCTTTCAGAGAGCACTTTTTTCCTGTTTGGTTTTGTTTCATTTCAGTGCTGCAGACTCTGGAGTGAAGGCTCCGAGTCACTGCTGTCTTGATCTCACTGACGTGGCTAAAAGCTAACTTCATGTTTTAATATGTAACTTTTTAAAATGTATCCACGCACCCATCCTGCCAAATGGACAAATAAATGTTTTATTTTAAACACTGGCAGTTACAGGGAACGGAATTGGTTCTTATGGTGGCTGCTGTATATTAATGAGGCAGCATAAATTTGATACTTCCTCTCTGTGTTTATCTCTGATGAAGGGTGCCATAAGTGATGTCATGACTCCTGCTTTTCTTGCTCACACTGTTTGAGTTTTTTTGCCTTCAAGCTTCCAATTAACTACATTAAAAGTGGCATTGCTGCAAGATCAGACAACTGGGGCAATATGGCTCCTTAATTTTGGTTTCTGTAATTATGGTCCTTTGTTATTTGTTAATTGCTTGACTTCTTAATTTATTTTTTTTTTTGCAAATATCAACAGTTAGGATACCAAAAAAGTTTCCCCCTCATGCAGGGTAGTGTGCCACACGGTTATATAGCACTTCTTCTGAAGGTCTCTTACAGCTGTACAGGCAGGATGAAGATAAGTGGCCTAAATATCTGACCAAAGCATTATCCTAAAACTGTAGTCTTAGAACGTGTGTGTACAGCTGGGCACGTGCTTGTCTGTCTTAAGACAAGGCACGTTTAGCATGACTTTTGGGTGCTAAACTGGCCTTGTCTTAACATTCCTGAAGACCTCGTACTCCTGTAAGTAGTACTGGTTTTGCCACCTTGATGTTCCAAGACTGGCAGCTACTGCCGTGAAATGAAAAAACGACACAGAACTCTACATATGCAGAGCTTTAACTTGCATACTTTAGAATAACTTGGCCACTTTTAATGTGTTTTATTTGAAATAAGTTGTCAGATTGCTCAGATTATCCACTCTTTGTCAAAGTGGAATTCTTGCTCGTAATGGCAATTTCCCCAACACCTGTTCTCTTAAATCGTTCACTTCAGATTCTTCAAATATTCATGCCATCTTGGTTTCCTTCACAGACAGAAATCAGAGCTCTTCTTCTTACAGTAAGATCTTATTGCTGAATTTGTTAACCTATAAAATGTTGGAATAGATAAAGGAAACTTGCTTCATAATATAGTTACGGCTACAGGTGTCCCATAATTTAGTAAGTGTAGAATTTTTATTTTTTTTCTCCTGAGATGCTTCTTTTAAGTTAAAGACAGTCCCCTCCCTCCTAAATCGCCCATCCTTCGAGTTTGGGAAACTCTTTGGAAATGACTAAGGGTTACACTTCCCTAGAAAAACCGTTACAGCTACAGTCAGTGGGGAATGTGTTTGGTAACTTCCACCTTCAGTTGTGCCAGTCCATGACTTGACACAAAAGCCGAGTTCAGGCTCCAATTCTGTGAAGCTTTTAATTGACGATTGTGTGTAGAATGCAATTATGTCATGGTTTTGAATGATGGTTTGATTTTTTTTATATTTTTTTTTTCAGCTGGGATGAATGGGTTCCAGAAAGCAGAGTGCTCAAATACGTGGATACCAATTTGCAGAAACAAAAAGAACTTCAAAAGGCCAATCAGTAAGTGTTTTTGTTAGAAGCCCTTGTCAGTAAATTATTTTTTTTATAGAGCTTCAATCCAAGAAGTATGTATCAAGGAGAGTTAGTGAGATTAGAAAAAAAAAATGTTTATTTATTCTTGTGGTGCTTTGGCTGACAGAGGTGGTGTGTTTTTTGTCCTCTAGCAGTTTAGAAAGAGCAAGCTGTTACTTGTTTTTACAATGGTGATTTGAGGTTTTAGGGAAGAGAAGGTTCATGCAATGGAGAGGCAGCCTGGGTAACGGCAGGCACCTCCTCTGAGAGGGAAATTACGTGGCTGAAAAGGACCCTTGTGCAGTATCCTGAAGATCCTTACCACTTAATTATTTATTTTCTCAGACGGCTTCAGGATGCCTACAAATAGTTCGATTTTTATGAATGCTAATCTTGTATTTCTTTAGTATAAGTTCTTTATTGAGAAGTTGGTTTATATTTTTATTTTTCAGAAGCAGTGTGCTGCTTCCACATGAATCAGAGTAACAAGGATGCTGGGGGGGGGTAGAAAATTAGTGTTCATACTGCTAAGTGTTGTATGAAGAAGCCTAAATCTTGATACTGAGTTGAATTTGTTCCTGCTCATGACACATACTGATTTACAAAGCCATTTAATAGACGTTCTCTAAATGTTTTGCGTAACCTGTTACCCTTTCAGAGAAAACAAGCTTCCTTTTCCATTAAAGTCTTATTTATTAATTCCTTCTTTTTAAAGGGAACAATATGCAGAGGGGAAGATGAGAGGTGCTGCTCCAGGCAAGAAGACTTCTGGTCTGCAGCAGAAAAATGTTGAAGTGTAAGAAGCTTTTTATTCTAAAAAAACCACCACAAACAAAACAACCCACCCATAAAACCCTACCCAAAAAAACTCCTAAACTTTTGCTTGTCAGTTTCTGTTGATCTTGAAATAGTATTTTTCTTAGAATGGTTCTGCAGGCGAAACTACATTACTTCTGACACAACCCATACAGAAGTTGTGTTTTGCTTTTGTGATATCAAAAAGGTTTTTGTTGAAGTATTTCATTAAAACTGCCACCTTAGATCGTGCAGTGTTTAATATGGAATCGAGGTCCTGAGTAGACACTAACACTGTACTTTTTGCACTCTGTTCCTCTTCAGTTAGTGAACTGACACTCAAAAAGTGGTGAGTCCTCGTAAGACTCGTATATCTCCGTGAAATCGGTTTCTGTATAGAATTTTACAATTCTTCCAAGCTGTGGAAGCACTCTTGAACAAAATCCTTAAGATGCCTTGCCTTCTTATGGTACAATTGTTAAAACTGCATTTAAAGAGCCTTTGTTTTGCTGTTTTTGACAAAACTAAACCCATATGCTATTAAAAATGGTTTTACATCTTAAGAGACCAGAAGCAAGCTCAGACATTTAGTAGAAAAAATAAATTCAGACTGCAACTCTCAGATTTGTTTCATTCCATCCTTTTTGTTTTTCAGAATAGGCTTGTTTGGTGTTCGTTTAGATTCTCGTACGTCAGTGCAGCTCTACTGCTTTGCTGATGTGCCATGAGACTCTTCTGCTTGGGGTAGTGCTTCTCTTAACCATGAAGATGGTCATTACCAATGTGATGTTTTGAACTCTGAACTTCATTTATGATTCTAGTCCTTGTGAGGAAGCTGCTGAAATGACATCAGTTCCTAAAAGGAGCATTTGGCAGCAGCCTCAGATTTCATGTCTCATTTATGGGCAGCCTTGTGTTGAGAGACGTATCATTGATTGGAGAAGTGCAGCGGTAGTGCGTACAGTGGTTTTTTTCTCTGGATCCTGAATGCAGATGTCGCTGTAGCGTTAGTCAAAGCCCAGCCAGGGCTGTAAATTGTCCCTTAGTCTCTGGGGAGTAGATGGATCTGGCCATAATGCTGCGATCGTGCTCCCTGGGGTCTGTTGTGGTGGGTTCTGAGGTGCTTCACCACCACGGCATTGGTGTGCTCCGTCAGCTCAGGACCAGCGTCTGCCAGGGACCTGGTCACCTGTGTGTCGTCATTGGGGGTGGAAAAAACCCAAACTAAATGTCTGTTTACACAGTTCCTCATGTGTGTCATTAAAATCTAATTAAAGCAGATCTAAATTATGACCATTGCTTATTCGGCTGCTTGGGGGGGTTGTTGCACCTCAGTCCTCTTGCATTTTCCTCAGTGGGAGTAGGATTAATTTCATGTGTAACTTTGACACAGGTAGTGATGACTCAATTGTGCATGTCTATAGTTTGCATTATAGAGAACATCCCAATAGTAACCTCAGGATTAGGTTCCCCGTTCTGTCAGCTTTAGTCATCTCGGTAGTTCAGGCTGGTTGTGCTGGGATGAGTTGTTCTGGCTGAGTAAATGCTCAATGTTAACCTGTGCTTGAAATCAAAGTTGGCTTAATCCTCTCAACCACACCTAGTAATGTCGCGTCCAAGGGAGACCCACACAGCATAAATGACTTCTTCTTAAGCCTCTGTGTAACTCCAAAGCTCAAAAGCACGTTACCAGGTCTGTCTTTACTCTCTATTTGAAACCAGTTGGGGAAAGGGAGTGACTGTGCTCTTCGCTGTCATCGCTGTCCTGAGCAGGGGTGGTTGTTTCCAGCATAGCAGAACAGAGAGTAAGCTAATTCTCTGAAACTTCTGTTTCATGTTGATTGGAAAAATTAATTCCTTAATGGTGGCTTTTCAGAGTTGTAAAGGGGAAGAAGGAAAACGATTGTCATTAGAACAGCAGTCTTGCATTGTGGCAGTTGGTTATGACAGGGTCCCATACGCTTGTTGCACTGATCTTGCTCCTAGTCTCTAGCCATTACCAGCATCCAATGCATCCTTCTAAATTACACCTATGCTTCTTTCTACAAAGTCTCCCTGTTTTTCTTCCCTGTTTGGAGGCCGAGGGAGAGGAAATACTTTAGTTTACCCTAGCAGCGATGCAGGGTTGTGATACCCATTGACCAAACTGGTGCTGCTCAGATCCTGCTTACAGCTAAAGGCAAGATGCCTTCTGAAAAATCTCAAAATACACCTGCAAAATAAAACTTCTGGATTGTTCTCTGTTGTAAATCTATCGTTGCAGACACATAAAGTACTGATGGTGGGGAGGGGGAGAAACTGATCACACAACTATTCTAGAAGGGTAACACTGTCAACCTATTTAGGCCTCAAAATTTACCTTTTATAGCATTCTTGGAGGACTGAACAGAGGGGAAGGTGTCTTATATTTTGAAACTTATTGTGCGGATAGCCAAACAATAATGGACAGGAAATAACAATCTAAGCACAATTTATCCTCCAGGAATGTTCGTTAAGACTATAATATGCTGCTAAAAAGGTAAATTTTTGAATCTTAAATAGATTCTCTTTAAGGCTAAACACGAGGTCTGACATTCTTTCCTTAACTCAACCCCCATTGTGCCTAGATTTTTCAGACGAGATGGAGCGCATACTGTTTGCTGTTTGGAGACCCCTACAATATCGACGCGGTGAGTTAAGGATGGATTGTCAAACCAGGATTTTCATCCTGAAATCCAAATCTCCTTGCTTTTGTAGATTTCTTTTAGAGACTCTTAAAGTCCTCGGTTGTAATAATGTAAGCTTTGGTAGCACTTCAGTTAACTATTATAAGTACTGCAGTATATTGTTTGTTTGGGGTTTTTTAAGCCAGGATGCAGTACCACTTTTTAGTTTCTCTGAAATATGTACCTTTTCAGATGGGGTAGGGCACAATATGAGTAGGCAAATGCATTTAGTGTGTCCACTCTTTAAAAAGAAGCAGAGGACACCTGACTTCAGATTTTTGAGAGTAGACAGTTCTAGAAGGTTGCAGCTGGTCTGGAGTTCTGCTTCCATGGACATGGGTAACAAAGCACTGTTTTCTGTTCCTTAATGTCCTGTATTTTTATTGTTGGCTGGAGTCTGTCCAGAATAACCGTTTCTGTAAATTGCAGCAAGTGGCTCAAAAAGCTTTGAGACTATTTGTAAGCAGTATTTGCTCAAATAGAAATATGCATGGAATGCAGCTTGTATACATTTGTTTGTAAAATAATTATTCATCTTAACCATAACTAGAAGCTATCATAGGAAAAAAAATTGTATGCTTATAGCAGGTTGCCAAAAATGAAGTACAAGGCTACAGATAGTGGCTTCTCCAGCCAATTTTATAAGTAGCTCTGCTGAATTCCAACTTCTGCTACCTTTCATGGGCCTAATACAACTAACTTGAAAAAATCAGTGAACAATCAGAGTTAAGGGGTGCTTGGAAAATAAGAAGGGCAACTGAGAGTTTTCTGGAGGGAAGATGTGGCACTGAATAATAAATTTGAGAGTAGGATCTGGTTTTAAATGATATATATATCCAAGCAGTCTCATCAGTGATGCTCTCAAAACAGTATCTCAACTTGGGAGTTACTGGGTTTTTTTCCTTATAATAGAAGTCTTATTCTTAATCTGAACATATTACTCCAAAGCATATGCTGCTGCTGCTGGAATGGCTACACTGGCTCCAGCTGGGCCCTTTTCCTGCCCTTCTCCGCTGGCTGCCGGTCACCGGTAGCACAGACTTGGGGATAATCAAGTCTAGAATGTTGTTCTCCCCAAATACCCTTTTTGCTTCCAGCAGTCTGTAATTAAGGGGCTTCAGAGCTGTAGGCTGTATGCATACAATGGGTTTAATAACCCTTTGCAGGACTGTCTTATAATTTCTGAACCATTTGGACTTCTGGCATCCCCATCATCTTGGGGCAGCGTGTTCTCATTTTAATTGAGTACTGTGTTGAAGAGGGGAGGAAAGAGGATGACTCCTGGCTTCTTAATGTCTGCTGCTTTGGCTTTTTGGTCTTTTTCATCTCTCTTGAGGAAAGATTAATTAGTTCTTTGAGCTTCACCTTCTATTGCTAGTGATACGTCTACCGCATTCCCCCTCTTCTTCCTGCCCAGTTGTTGGGTTGAGAAAGCCCTTGTTTGCCCGGTTACTCCTGGTGGGGAACCTGTTGGGCACGACCAACTTGTCTTTGTTCTCTCTACCCCTTCTAGTTTGATTGTGTGCCTCCTAAGGTCAGGCTGCAGGACCCAGCACAGGAAACATATGTGTGTATATAACCCTGACTTTGGTTTTTATCCTTTTGCTAATAATGTTCAATGGTTTAACTAAACCTTCCTGGGAATGCTTCTTCTCACAGCCGAGTTAGTGACCAAGCTGCTTGAGCAATTTCATACGTTTTTCCAACATGCTTATTTTCACACTTGATTTTTTTTTTTTATTACTAGTCACCTTATATTAGCAGAGACTTTATGATTTCTTACAGTTTAGCAACAATTGTTGTTTTAGCAGTAAACTGGCACCTGATCTCCTTTTTCTGGCATTTACAGATGTTGAACTCATAGCTACCACCTGGTCTCAGGCATTTCTTTGTTCTTTGCTGCTTGTACCTTAACCAGCTATTGTAGGGAGGTTCTAACAGACCTCTTAAGTCCCTTTAAAGGGCACATCGATTTTTGGAAAGTAAAATAACTTGTTATCTGCCTGGTCAACACTTTTTATCTACCTGGTCATGGACTCCTTACTGTTGTGGAGTAAGTTAACCTGCCAAAGTCTTGGGATTTTTCCTGATGTCATTTGTCTGTGTTGAATTCTATTTTTTTCTACTGACAGTTCTCTAGACATGTCCCAGAATTCACTCCACTTTAGAGCTCTGAGCATTAACACTAACTCCTTTGTGCCAAGATTGCTGGCTTTTGAGGTGGTACCCAGGGTTCTGTGACAGATACTTCATTCTCTCTCTTCTGATGAACTCAGATTTGTCTTTTAGACCTTGCAAACAGCTGGCTGCTTTGACTTGAAGCGGAGGCAAATAACTTGAAATACAAGGAATAAGGAATGAGGTGGGAGAGCACAAGCACCTGCCTGAAATGGTTTATGCTAGACTTTGTGCTTCAATAACATAGATGTGTTTTACTCTCTGAATTCTTTATACTGAGTTCTGAGTTCTTTATATTGCCTGTCTGTCCCAGTTTTTGAAGGCTCTGCTTCTAGACTAATGCTTAACATTATTATGATTTTAATTCTGGAAAGAACTCCTTGTTCCCCCTTGTTTACTCTAGGTTTGGAAGAAAAGACTTTCTCTTCAATACGCAAGTCTGTTATCAATGACTTGACTTGGCAACTTTTCCTTCTTCTGGGAGAGAGATGATATTTATTCTGCCCACACTTTAAGCCTGGTGCTTGTTTGTGACTGGAAGCTTGAAAAAAGCTTCACTCTTCTTATCTTCAGACCTTCCTAGAAACTTTGCTACTTCCTGACCCATATAAACCCAGTTCAAAGCCTGAGTACAAGAGTCACTTGAGATAGTGGTGAATTTCCAAGGAAATAATCTTCTACTGGTAAAGAGTTCTATCCACACAATCTGCAATTTTTTGAGAGGTTTAACTGGAGTCCTATTAATAGTGAGCAAATGAAAACATGACTAGTAGTACTCTTAATTAAAACTTTCTGAAAATGGTTAGTAAATATAGAAAGTTCAGATAATAACAAAAATACCCGTTAGGGTAGTTTAATTTTGTCATTGATACTCCTGACCTTTCTGAATACTTGCATCTCGTGTGCATTGTATTTCAGGTGTCTTTAACATTTTTGGAAGTACAGTTCTTCATTTGGAATAAAAATAAGGGCTAAGGATAGAGACTTTAGAGAAGTGTGTAAATTAGAAACAGTAAGTGTTGAGAGAAGCATTTGGAAGAAGATAAATATAAGGGACAGCACTATTTAGTACTGTTCCAAACATTTCTAATAAGTGGGAAGTACAATTGTGATCTCATTTAAAGGTTGCTGATGGGGTTGCAGGCAGTGCATGTGGCCTTGTGCATGTAATTCCTGTAGTGCTCTTTAAACTGCCCTCCACTGCTGTAGTGGCAAAAAAGTGTGGGCCTTTTCCAATACTTCATTGGAAGTTAACTCAGTTGACTGAGATTTATCTGATAATTCCCAGCACTTCTGTTTCCTTGTCCTGTATTCTGTCTCGAAGTGATTCCTGAAATACAGAAATAAAACAAATCCAGTGTAGTTTTCCAAGAGCACTTGGAAAGTATAAAACCTCTGTAGATGTTACTTGTCTAAGTGTCAGTCAGTACCATTTTCAAATACTCGTGTGTTCTTGGCATGCCTTCTGGGGCTTTGTAGGTTTAAGTTTGGGGATTCCCCCTCCCCCCCCCCCCCCCCCCCAAAAGGGTGAATTGTAACCCGTTACATGAAAACCCTGTAGTATCATAGTTGATGTTAAGTCATATCTGACGTTTCTTTATGCTTTATCTAAACACTCCATAGGCCACTGAGCGTTCCCTCATTGTTCTCAATTTAGGATGATTTTTCTGGCTTTGTGCTTTTCGATTCTTTAGGTAGTGCTGTCTCTATATTTGCAATAATCTATGTTCTTCTTGCAGGAAAACAAAAAAGAACAAACAGAAAAGTAAGTATGTCTTTATTTTGTATATAAGTGGATATCCCTAGTGAAGGATTCTTAGCTGGAATAAGATCTTAAATCTGCCTCAGCTAAGCTTATTTACTGTCTCCTTGTGTTGTTCCTCTTGGACTGCAGATGTCCCTTCTCCTTTTTGGGAGGAATTCATCCTTTTCCGGTTTGTACACAAACTACTTGTTTCAGTCTGTCAAGATTTTGACCTCTTGCAAATTAAAAGCAAAGTGATATCACCATGGGGCTGTTGAAATAATCTCATAAGTCAAACATGTTTCCTTATTGAGATGGAGAGGTGACATATCTGCGAAGCTGAGCTGCTGGTTCCAATGGTTCTGTTGAAGGATGTTACAGACACTGACATATTGGTTTGTTTTTAATGCAGAAACTGCCATCTTCAGATCAGTGTAAATATAGCAGCTTAAACAACTGTCACGAATCACGGAATTGTCAGAGTTGGAAGGGAAAATATGCAGAACTTGCAGAATACAAGAAATACTTAAAATAAAAACAAAAAAAACAAATGAAAAGGTGGCCTGAGAGAAATCGGTGTCTTACATTTAAATCCTTCTAAATCTTTTTTTTTACTGGTATTTCTCACTGAGGTACCTGATTTCTTAAGCAGCGTAATGTCTCTTTTCTGTGCAGCTCCGGGGATTGGAGAAGGGAGCAGTTCCAGTGAGACTCCTCAGCCGCCCAGGAAGAAGAGGGCGCGAGTAGATCCAACGGTTGAAAGTGTAGGTATTTCTGATTCTCACAGGATTTTGGAGAGCAGACAGGGAGGTTGCGTTGCTCAGGAACGCAGACAGCAGTGCTCCGTCCTGCAGTGGGAAATGCTACAACGTGCAAAATGAAGGCTCCCAGAGGCCTTGAGAAAAAGAAGCTATTTCTTTGTGCCCTGTGGAGCCTACAGGAGTTACTGTAGTAATTCCACAGTTCAGTGATGTGTTTCAGTTGTGAAAACAGGGAATATGGGTGACTCTTAGCTTGGACAGTTGTCTGAAACTCATTGGTCTGGCTTTGCTGTTTTTTTAGGAAGAAACATTTATGAACAGAGTTGAAGTTAAGGTGAAAATCCCTGAAGAGCTGAAGCCGTGGCTGGTAGATGACTGGGACTTGATCACCAGGCAAAAGCAGGTAATTTGTCAGAAGAACAATCTGGCCACGTATAGGCAAGGACACTAAAACTGGAATTTCATATCCTTTTTCAAGTGCAGCGTAGTGAAATCTCTTGTAGAGATTGCCAGCAGCCTGGTGGCTTATTGACAGTTCTTGTTCTGCTTGGATTTTAACCAAAGGTCTCCTGTGAGCGGGACCGTGGCTTGGCAGTTGCATGTAAGCTCGTCTTCAGACTGTAGAGCCCTTATGAAGGGAAACAGATGAGTGAAGTGGGTCCCATGCCTCAAAAAACACCTTTGTGACTGCGGCATGGCCCGGTGACAGGTCTGTAGGGGCTGTGTGTGCTTTGCTGCATCCCTTGGACTTTTGTGGTGACTTCAGCGGTTCATTGTCAGGTTGCTGTTGAGCAAATGTTAAATGGAAACATGGGTATAGTCACTGTTACAGGTTTTGTTCTTGGTATGCGCTACTGAAACAGTTGGGTGTTCCTTTAGTATCACTTAACATCTGAACCTGTTAATTTTATTCTAGAAATGTTGTTGTGGATGTTGATTTAAATGTAGCATGCAGATATAAACGTTTGCATAAATTAAGACAACTTGTGTTTGTTTGGTTTTGCTTCTTGTGTAGCTCTTCTATCTTCCTGCCAAGAAGAACGTTGACTCCATTTTGGAGGATTATGCAAACTACAAAAAATCACGAGGAAATACTGATAACAAGTAAGTAGTGGTCACTTCAAACCTTAAATACTTCTTTTGCTGCTGTTGTTGGACTCTTGTTTTGTGGGAAATCTAGTAAGGTTGTTAAACACGTCCCAGCTTTAGGTTCAGCTTTGTGTTCCAAGCCCAAGGTGATTGAGGAACCTAGAAATCTTTGAGGGGGTAACTCAGGAATGCAGTCCTGCTTTTCAGGGTGTTATTTCTGCTTTCCCTAAGCCTTTTCCTAAAGGAAGCTGATGGAAGCAAAGTGAATAGTTCTCTGTCTCTTCATTCTGGCTCAGGCCTTTATGTTGGGTGAATAAATTCAGCGGCACTTGCTACGTATGAGCTGAACAAACTTCTCAAAGAGGTGCCTGCTGATGAGCAGAGAGTTACTGTGGGGGGGACAGGGAGGTAGATGATGACTTTTAAAAGAATCAGATGGACAAAGCTAATTACTTTGATAGCTTTGAAGATTCCTATTTGTAATTACCACAGCAGTCCGGCCCTGACAACAAAGAAGGTGTGTTTTACTCTTGAACGAAGCTTTCCTGTTTTGAAGGGAGAGGAACTAGAAGCGTGAAGTTATCTCTTTCCATTCAAGAGGAAGCACATTGTTGACTTGTCAGGGTGTTTCATCATTCTTTCATGTAATTGTCCTAATGTCTGTTCTGAACTTGTTTGCATTGTTTGCAGGGTGGAGCGAGGGTTGTACTTCTCAGATGTGCAGTGTCACTGCTAATTCCTGTGCAGTTACCCTCCGATTAGCTGGGAGGTTGGAGGCTGTGGGAATACGGCACTGAGAGGCCTAGTGAGAAAGGGTCAGTTGCCTGAAATGTTGGGTGACTGTCCCTTTGCCTTAAGCAGGAGTTTGCTCTGATCATTGTGGTCTTGTGCTTTTAAACTGCTGTGAGTTGGGGTTAACTTCGGTTGAAAAGAGAAGAGTTGGGAGATGTCCTTGGAAATACTTACCGTTGCTTTGAGAGGACAGCTCCAAGAGTTAGTTTCTTTATGTGAGTAGATGACTAAAAGCAAGGTTTTTCTTGCTTTCCCTAAGTTCAGAACAGTCCATTTTCAAAGGAGGTCTTGAAAGGCTGCTCCCTGTGGCTGCACGTTTTAAGGTCTCCAGACAAATTTCCTTGAAAAAATCTTAAAGATCTTTAAGGAGCCTTCAGAGTTTGATGGAGTCCCCAGGCCTCAGCTTGTGTCCATCCGGTCACTAGAACAAGACTCCTGGTGTGTTCTGTTCACCAGGGAGTACGCGGTCAATGAGGTCGTGGCTGGAATCAAAGAATACTTCAATGTCATGTTGGGAACTCAACTGCTGTACAAGTTTGAGAGGCCCCAATATGCTGAAATCTTAGCAGATCACCCAGACGCTCCAATGTCTCAAGTCTACGGTGCCCCACACCTACTGAGGTTGTTTGGTGAGTACAACATCTGGAGATTGGGGAGCAGTTAGAAGCATTCAGGTGCTGACTTTTCCTGACTCCGGGTGTGAACTGCAGAAATTCGACAAGTAGCTATGAAATGTGGTTTCATTTTCCTTACTCCATGTGTATAAAAAGCTCATTCAGGGGGTTGGGGCGGAAACGGATTTTCAACAGTCTGGTTATTTTAAGTGGGCTTGTATGTATTGGAATAGATTCCTGGGCTGCTTTGTATGCTGCTGCAAGGTTTTAGACTGTTCTTGAATACTTGCTGAAGTTGTTGTTTATTGTAATTAACAAGTGCTGCTTCTTTTGGAACAGTTCGGATTGGGGCTATGCTGGCTTACACTCCTCTTGATGAGAAGAGCCTGGCTTTGCTGTTAAACTATTTGCATGACTTCTTAAAGTAAGTACCTCTTAAGTCTTTCAGCAAGAAAGAAAAAGTGAAGTAAGCACAGGTTAATGTAATGTCAACAGTTGTTATTTAACATATATATATAAAAAATCTTGGGCCTACATGTGGCATCTTGGCTGAAGGCAAGAGTGAAGCTTCCTCAGACTCAGCTGTACGGGGACAGGACTCAGACTGGTTTTAATTCCTCTCCAGTTACACGGAGGCTATTGCTAATTAGCCGTGTGTTTATGCATCTCTTTAGTCTGCACTTTTAAACTGTCCACGTCTGCTACTTGTTTCAAAATAAATGCTTCGATGTTTATTTGTGGTTGCTATAAAAAGCAGATGCCAATTACAGCAAACTGTTGAAGAACACGGCAGTTCCTCAACCACAACTGAGCAAGCGTTAAAAACTGACGGTCCTTACTCCTGGTAGTGCTGGGACAAACTGCTGTCGTAGGTCTAGTGCCTGCAGTGCCCTGGGGTGCTGGAGACATTATGTTGAGGATGAAAACCCCATCCAAATAATATTAAACTTTAATGTGAAATTTTTTTGGGGGAAAAAACCTAAAACCACCAGATGTTTGGTTTCAGGCAGGTGCTGAAACGCTCCCTGGCTGCTCTCGGGAGCTATGGATCACTTGCTGCTTGGCTCACCTGTAAATGTTTCCTGAAAGTGAGATTCTCAAATGGAATTAAACTTCATTTCAGTGTCCGGGTCTCAGACCTGTGCTCCCCTGTGCGTCTGTGCGAGCGTGGCTTCCACAGATTCCCTCCATCTGCGCCGCGCTGCAGGATCTCGGTGTGTCACTGCTGCAGCTCCTCTGTCCACGCAGACAGGCCGGGTGTGCGGGCTGAGGCACTGAGCTCAGCGCGGGCACCGCTCCTCGCCTCTGCTCTGCTGGCAGGTTTCTCGGGCAAATTTACTAAAGCCCTAAACTTCCATTTGTGATTATGTCACGAGGAGGAGAAACGTTCTCTGTATTTTCATCTAAGGCTCTGCTGATAGTGTTTGGAAATACTGGTTTGTAAATAATTAGGGGAACAAAGCGTTAAGCTGTTTTGCCAGTAAATGCCAGTTTTTCCTCTGTGTGACTGTGGATACACTGGTGGAAGTTGGAAGAAAACCCTCACAAATCCAAGGCAGCTGTGCAGCGGAGCTGGAGATGGATGGGCCTGATTTCCAGGGCAAACTTGTCGGGAAGAGTCCCAGAGTCTTGAGTTGATCATAGTCTTTTGGGTAACTCTGAAGAAAACACAGTGCTTGTTCATAATTGATGAATTGATTTTTTTATTTTATTTTTTTAATGAGTTGTCAAATCTTTAATTGTTTTGCAGAGCTGACTGTAGTGGATACATGTTGGTTTTCTACTCCTGAAATCGGGCGTTACGGTCTCGGCAAACACCTCTAACAAATCACTCGCGTGATGCTCAACAATGGAGACTTTGGGCAAGAAGATAATTTAATCTTTATTATTTTTTTTCCTAGGTATTTAGCGAAGAATTCCTCCGCCTTGTTTAGTGCCAGTGACTATGAAGTAGCCCCTCCCGAGTACCATCGGAAAGCAGTATAATCCTCTGCTGCTTTGCAGCCACCCGAGAACCCCATCCTTGTCGTACTGTCTGCATCCTGTTCTTCACCTTCCTATTGCACGGGTCTCTATTGCACAGATTGTGTAAACGGAGAGTGAATAAAGTTGTGTGTTTAACGTGGAACCGGCATTTGTAAGTTCTGAAGATTTCTTGTCCCCAAACGGGGGCTTGGAGTTTAACGGGAGCTCTTTGGTGTTTCTGGCTTTGCTGCTGTGGTTTGCGTCAGTGGAACGTAAAAGAATGCGTTATGTTTCGGTGTGTGAACTCGTCCGTGCTCGTGGGTCTGTTCTGACGTTAAGATTTGCTTCACTAATTGGCTTTATTGCGTGGTAACGACAACCGCAGGCTCTCGGAGCCGTGAGGGTGGTGCTCACCCGCTGTTGGTGCTATCGATGAGTCTGACTTTCAAACCCACTCACTTTCTCGGTGTTGGAAGTGAAATGTTTGGTCCATAAATGTATGCTTTTATCTCGGTAGCTGAAGGACTGTGACTTTTTTTTATATTCTAACCATAGGAAAATGCATTATCATATTGTAGTGTCCTGGAAAATGTTGATCTTTCACAGAGCTGTTTTACAAATCTTCAAATAAACTTTTTTTTTAATTTCAAACGTTGTTTCTAATATTTGTGTTTGCATCGGTCGCTGCCGTGTGATGGCGTCCTGTCGGGTGCGAGCGAAGTGTAGTGTAAAGTTCTGCAAGATTAACTTGGAGACGCCGTGTTGCTGCTTAAGGAGTTGTAGTTACAGCCCATCCGTCCAGCTCCGGTGGGTGAAGCAGGTTCTCTTCCTCCAGGATCAGTGCCCGGTCCGTAAGCAGCGATAACGCGGTTTCACCGTGTTTGTTGCAGAATTCTTTAGAGGCTTGTTCCTGAGAGCCAGGACCCTGAGAGCAGGCGCTGCCCGGCTTCTGCTGGTCCCTCTCCTGTTCCGATTCGGAGTTCCCTGCGCAGTTATCTCTGCGGTGGAGAGCTGGGGGGCAGCGGGGTGTGCTGAGACCTGCACCTCGGGCTGATGGATTTAATGTCCTTCTGGAGGCTGTTACAATTCCCCACGCTCCGATGCGTGTCTCAATCCCACGGCAAAAAGAGCTGAAATGGGTGGTAAAGAAATGGTTGTTGGAGAGATAAGAGGTGGCGCTGACAGAGGTGGGGCGGGAGCTGCCGGGTGCCCCGCGTGTGCTAATTCCTGGGCAGACACATGTTGTGCTTGGCTTCGGCCCCTCGGTGTCAGACGCGGAGAACTTCCTCCTGGATGCTGAAGCTCCCTGCGAGCTCACACATGTCTTCTGGGAAGGTCACTGATGGAATTCTGTCGGCTGCACAGTTCCTGGCTCGCTCTGTTGTGTCAGTCTGTCCTGTCTCGCTTTTGTTTTCTTTTCTCTGATTCCTGGGTGTTTCCCAAAGCAGCTTCTCTCTGCTCAGGCACCATGAAATCAGAAATCGGGCTATTCCAGCCCCCAGCGCAATTCTGCCTGGAAGCAATCTCCTCTTCAGGCCTTTTGTCTACGGCTCCTCCTGCCTTCGGGCCTCTTGAGAAACTCCGTAAGGGCTCATTTGGGTCACTTTTAAAGTAGGTCCGTGCTGTTTGTGAGCCGTGTGTCCACACGCTTCATTAATTGGATGCTAATTCCCCACCTCGATGAGAGGAGAATCCAGCCAGCCCCTGGGTCATGGCACAGCGGCTTGGCTTTGCGTGGCCAGCGCTTTCTCACCTTGGTCCTGTGTCCGTGGGCCGGGAGCTGGGTTCCCCCTGGAAGTGGCTTCATCCCCCATGGACAGCAAAGCCCTGAACTCCATCCCGGGTGAATTCCACATCCCTTCAGCCAGGAGCATGGCGCTGCCTGGGGCGAGGATGGGAGGGGGAAGGAGGCTTTTGATCACATCTATCACAAGCGTTGCAGGACTTGGCTCTGCTCGATGGAGCTGCTGTTTCAAGGCAAAATACCAGGTTTTGATCTCAGACGTGATGGCAGGAAACAGGAGTATGTGGGGATCTGGGTCCTGCTCTGCCCAGGGGCTGCTCCGGTGCCCGTGGGTGTGAATGTGGCCCTTCCCGTGGGGGCCAAGCGACCCTCCCGTGCTGTGGCTTGTGTGTGAAGACGGGACCGTGCCCAGGCTCTTGGTGGCTCCTGAGGTGGGTGCCTGGACGAAGATCCAGCTGGGTCCTTGCCCTCCCTCTGCCCTTTTATTCCAAAGCACAAAACGCTCACTAAATTGATTGTGCTTTGTGTGGGGTGGTGCTGGGCGAGGGGGGGGTCTGCTGGGGCTCCACCAACAATGCGCTATTTAAAGGAGCAGCGGGATCTCTCCTTTCATGGAAAAGAACAATATTGAGCAATGATGTGAGTGGAGGTTGCCATGGAAACGGAGGCAGTGCTGGGCAGCAGCTGCGGTGCTGGGAAGGTGGATTCCTGCAGAGGAATCTGTCCAGAGGAGCGGATGGACAGACACACAGACAGCAGCGAAGGGGGCTGCAGGTCCCCTCGCCCACTCCCCATCCCCTCGCCCAGCTCCGGGCCGGTGGGAGGAGAAGCCCCGGAGCTGTGGGGGAAAGTGGGTGTGAGGAGATGGGTGCTCTGCTGAGTGCCTGGTATTGTTAACTGGGTTAATGAGGCTAATTAGCTACTGCTTTTTATTTATCATGGCCGTTACCCAGATGAAGAGCCAAGATTCTGTTCTGAGCCCGAACAATGTGTTCATCCTTTGCCAAGCTGCCCCAAGAGCAAAAACAACCTTTGGCTGTCGGCGCGCTCGTCTTTGCGGAACAGCGTTTGTACCCGAGACCCGCGTGGATCTTCTGGTGACCCCTTGGCTGGCACCTGGGGCTCCCTGGTAGCCCCCTGGAGAGCCAAGCACAGGACAGCCAGGATGAGGGTGGGCCAGGGAGCCGGAGGTGCTGCCAGCTCGGGCAAGGGGTGACCCCGGGAGGGTCACAGAAGTTTCCCTCTTGCACGGAGGGAGCCTGCTCCACTTCCCTCCTTTACTGCTCCTGTGCTGAATTTGGGAGAAATTATCCATTCTTTTTTCCTGGCTGTGTTCGCAGGCGGCCGCCGTGCCGGGAAGCGAGGCGAGCAGGCAGTCGGAGGCAGCCCTGTCCCCGTGTCCCCCTGCCCAGGGCATTTCAGGTGGGGGACGTTTTGGCTGCAGGAGTGGAAGGCCCCCAGGGTTTTGCTCCGGTGGCACTCGGCCTCCCCAGGGAGAGAGGACGTGCCTGGTGCCATGGTGCCTCTCCCAGCTGGGAAGGCTCTGCTCCTTCCAGCTCCTCCCGGGAAGGGTGAACTCTTCCTGCCCCGAGGCATTAATTATCTGCTTCCAAACAGCAATTTCACGCTGAGCTGGGAGTTAAAGCCCTGCTGAAGCACAGGCTGTGTCTCTCTCAAGGTGAAGGGTTGCAACATGTGCCTTGTACCCGCTCAAGGAAAAGCACCTTCTGCTCCAAACGCTGTGGGGCATGTGTGGCCTGTCCCAAGGCACGGTGACCTCGTGGGTCCGAGGCCAGACCACCGCTGGGGGCTCGTCTCCCTCGTTACCCGACTCTCTTTTGAGCCAGGGAAGGGGTGATGGAGCTGTGCCAATATCCGTCTGTCCGTCTGGTTCGCGTATGCCTGGGGAGGCGGATGGGGCACTCGCAGCCCTTGTGCGGACCCTGGGGGGGCTGTGTGGCTCGAGGGGCCAGAGCTTGGAGTGCCTGGGACGGGGTTACACCCCCCGGGGAAGCTGCCGCAGCGTTTGTAGAGGAGGAAACGCAGGGGGTGGCCTGGAGGGGAGGGGGTTGGAAGTGGGGCACCACAAGCCCCCCACGGAGTAGACTGAGAAGAGCCCCCGCCTCCCTCCCGGCACCCAGCAGGGAGCGACCGAGCCTGGGGGAGCTCAACTGGCCAAGTTTTCCCCTGCAGAAGGAAAAATACTTTATTTTGGCGGTTGTCGATGTGCAGTGATCACTAGCCGCCTCTCGGGGTGACCCTGGCTCGGTGGCTGGAAGCTGGTGCTGCGCAGCGGCCGCCGCTTCAGCCCCGTGTCCTGCCCCACGCATTGTTTCGCCTTTTTCCTTCCTTTGCTCCGGTCCCGGGGTGGTTTCCTGTGCCGTGGGGTGCGGAGGGCTGGGTGCACCCTCGCCTCCTTTTCCTGCTGCCATTCGGAGCCTGCCCAGCGCAGCAGCGCCTGCCTCAAATGGGATCCTGATGCTCCTCCATCCTCCGGGCCAGTCCCTCCCTGCTCGGCCGCGGCGCTGTGTCCCCGGGGCGGAGGGGAGAGGAGAGGGGACCACCGAGCGCTTCCTGCAGCTTCTCCCAAGCTCAGCCATGGCATCCTTACGGGTGAGCGCTTCCCCGGTGTCCTCCCCGGGTGCGTGGTGTCCGTGGGGCTTTGGGATGTGCCGGGGGCATCGCATCCCCTCCTTGGGGGGGCTGTGGGGTGCCAGCCGCCCGTGTGGCCCGTAAGGCGCTTACACCGGGGAATAAAGAGCTCACAGGTCCCCCCCGTGGGGCTGCAGCCAAAGTCCATTAAGCCTCCGTGTGGCTCCCTGTTAATTGTAATAGGCTTTTGCAGGCGCTCACCGGGCTTTACACGCGCTCTGATGCCACGCGGGGATCAGGCCAAATCCGTGCCCTGCTCGCTCCTGTTAATTAGTAACAGCAAGTGGAATTGGCGAGTTGAAGGGTGGGGAAGCGCAGAGGGCCCCGGCAGAGCCCGCTCCCCGAGTGCCACCGGCCCATCGCCCCAAAGGGCCCATCGGTGTGTGTCGCCCCCCCTTCTCCCTGGGGGTCAGGAAACCGTCATCAGCTTCTCTCCAAGTAAATGAGGTTTCTGCAGCTGCTCCGGGGCCGGGAAGGAGCAGGGGGTGCCCGGCTCTGCCAGAAACCCTGTCTCCCCTCGAGAACCCTCCAGCGGCTGCTGGGGGGGCACCATTAACTTCCGATTTCCATGGCATTCCCTCTCTCTTTTTTTCCCCCTTGGCATCTTACACCAGGTCTGGGGACCTGGAGGCACGGCGTGTCTGGGGAGCAGATACTCCGAGGAACATCGTGTCCCTCTGGAAAACCTGGTTTTCCTCCCTGCTCGGTAAATCTGGACACCCCCCCCCAGTGCCGAAAGCCGCGGCAGCAATCGCCTGCTGCTCCCTCCAAACCCCTTTGCACAGCATCGCCCAGACCTCCCCGATGCTGTTAAATATCTGTGTGAAGAGGGAGAGGGGTCTGTAGCACAGGAGGGAGAGGAAGGAGAAGACTGGAGTTACTGCCCGGGGAGCTGGGATGTCTGCAGGAGCTCACCTGCCACCGGGGAAGGGAGGGGACCCTGGGGGGACCCCCAGAAGCCACAGAGGAGACCCCATTAGCCACAGTCAGCATCGTTATAGAAAGATTTGCAGTGAGCAGAGGAGGAAGCTGGAGCGCAGCGGATAAATGGCCCGGGTGGTTTTCTCTACCACCTCCTCCAGCTGATGCTGAAGGGAAGGCCCCAGCAGGGTCGAGGGATGAGGAAGGACGAGGGGCTCTGCCTCCCCCTGCCCATGAGCAGTGCCTGCGGGACGTCCCCCGCCTCTGGGGCCAAGGGCATCCTTCCCGCTGGGAAATCACAGCCCACGCTGGCTCTTTCCGGGGGCCGTGGGATGCAGCACCCTGTCTGGAGCCGCTCGCTGTCCCCGAAGTCTTCCTCGTGCTCCCGGTCCCGTGCAGAGACCCGTCCTCGGCAGGAGGGTGAGGAGTTCCCGGCGAGGCTCGCGTGCGGCTCCGGCTCCGACGCTGCCCCTCACCTTTAATTTGCACCGAAGGGTTGCTAAATGCAGAAACAAAGGCTGCTTGCTAATTAGTTTATTCTTTAAAGCTGCCCTTTCAGGAGCAACTAAATCATCCTGGAAACACTTCCTCCTCCTGGGGCTGCGGAGGGAGGTCACGGCTGCGTGAGGTCAGGTAATGGAGCTGGAGAAAGCGAGCGTGTGTGCGCTCTCCCTCCTTCACCTTTCCTGGAGACTGCGGAGATCAAAGCCTGGGTGACAGCGCGGGTGTCACCAGCTGAGAGCGGTGGCCGAGACCAGCTCTCCTTCCCCCGGTGCTTTCATTTAGGGATAAGCAGCAAAGGCTCCTGCGGGTGGTCCCTGCGCGGCCAGGGACCGGGACGCGACACGTTGCTCCTCCCAGGAGCGGCTTTTAGGAGCAGATTTGCTGCGAAATCACATCAGTCCCCAGGGATTCTGCGGAGAAGCGTGAGAGGCTTTTGAAAGGCTGCGGGGAAACTGCGCGTTTGAACAAATTCCGCAAATGAAATACGGGGCTGCACCATTTTTAGTTCTTTATGGGTTTTCTTCTCACTCTCTCTTTTTTTCTCTCCCCTACTCGCTCGGTCACCTCGTGTCCCCCGGGGCGTGCAGGGCAGCTGCAGGGAAGCGTCTCCTTATGGAGCAGGGGGACACCAATGTTTTAGGAAGTTTTGGGATTGGTTTTTTTCTGGTTTTGTTTTTTAAATTTGGAGAATGTTTGTGCAAAAAAAAGTCTTACCGAAAAATTGCTCTTTTCCAAAATGTCAGCATGTGGCTTCCTGCCACGTCAGAACAGGGTTTCCAACCGCTCCCAGATCTCTGCATCCCATCCCTGGAGGGGTTCAAGGCCAGGTTGGAGGGGGCTTGGAGCAACCTGGTCTGGTGGGAGGTGTCCCTGCCCAGGGCAGGGGGTGGCACTGGGTGGGCTTTAAGGTCCCTTCCAACCCAAACCATTCTATGCCACTACAAAACAATCTCGTGGGAAACTCCCCACCCTCCCAGCGAAGGCCGGGGGCAGCAGAGTAACTGCAGGTCTTGGCCCTTCTAACTTCACCAGGCACCTTCTCGCAGCGTGAGACGACGCTGCAGTGGCACAGAGGGATGAGGCTCCAGGAGCGCGGCACTGCTGGGAGACACTCGGCCCCTCGTCCACCCCCAGGGGGGAATCCCGGCCGTGCTGGACCAGCAGAGAAGCCGAGGTGTTTTGTCTCTAGTTGTCCTCTGGGACATAAAGGCTCGTCCTTGTTTTAACTCCAGCGCACAGGAGCTCTCGGGTGCACCCCGGGGCTCTGCAGCAGCTCCCTGGAAGGCGTTCAGCTGCCGAGGAGGGGCTTGCGAAAGCGCCCTGGTGCCCAGACATGCCTGCGCATACCTTTTCGTTGCTCTGTTTGCCTTGTGACTCTGCCTGAAGCTGTTGTGTGGGCAGGGAGACGCTGCGTGCCAGGCACGCTGCCGCCCGGGGCCGTGTCCCGCCAGCTGCCCTCCCTGCTCCTGACACGGACCATTTTCCACCTGGATTTTGGGTGCTGGATTCAGTCGCCGGCCCCGGGAAGGAGGGAGCCGAGTCGCTTTGCCAGGGCGTGCTGGAGCTGGGGAGCGGGGCAGGGGCCACCCAAACCCGCAGGGGCTCGGGGACGATTCCCTGGAGGAAACCAGAGCGTGGGGAAGGGGCTGCCTTCCCTCTGCCCTGGAGCTTTGAGAGCCATAGTTGGCGAACACGGACCCGGCAGGGGAAGTCCTGAGTCCCTCGATAGCAAAATGAGATGATGTTTAAAAGAGAGAAATACCCCCAAGCTGCTGCGCTGCCCTCAAAACAGCCTCGGTGTCTCGCTTTGGTCCCTGTGCCGTTTCGGTGTAGACCTGGTTTGTCGTCCCTGCAGTGCTGCCCCTCGCCCAGGCGGGCTCAGCCGGGGACGATGGCACCGTGGGCCCAGCTTGCCCGCCTCGAAGAGCCTCAGCTGGCGCCTGATGTGTCCCCGTGGGGCTGCGTCTGGGCCCCGGGAGGGCTGGGAAAGGTGCTGGCTGTGGGGCTGTGGGGTGGTGGAGCGTCGCTGCCCGGAGACTGTGCAGGACAGCCCTCCTTCCAGCCAGCGTGGGGTCAGCCGGCAGCGACCCCTCGGGCAACCGCAGCTTTGGGTGCCTGCCCGCTCCGTCTTGTTGTGCTGCTGTCTGGCAGCGTGTTCGGGAGGGCTGGGGGCAGCGGGCAGGGAAGAGGCAGGCGCCTTGCGGGGCTCCCCGGGGCTGGCAGAGACACTGACACAAAACCGGGGGCTGATGTTACCCTGGGAGCCCGCAGCTGCCTGTCCCCGGCGTCAGAGCCCTCGGCGGACCGGGGAGGTTGAGGTGAGGCTGGAGAAGCTGGGTGGGAAGGAGCGGTGTCCCAGGTGGCTGGTGCCCAGAAGGGCATCAGATAGGAGCTCCGGCGGGACAGGGCAGAGGCTGGTGGCGATGTGGCTCCGGGGAAGGGCGGCCGGTGGCTGGGGTGCAGGGAGGCGAGGATCACCCGCGCCACAGCGGGGACAGACGTGCTGCCCATGTGTGCTCTGGGAGCAAAACCACCAGCTGGTCCTAAACTGGGGACGGCTCCTGGCAAAGGTGCTCTTTTGAGAGTATTTCTCCTGTTGTTGCATTTGTTCCTGCTGGAGGTTGTTGCCATCGCTGTTGCGCCCGTGGCCTCCCAGGTTGCAGCACGCTGGGGATGGTGACTCCTGCTCCTCTGGAGCACCGAGCTGGTGTCCGGGATGAAACGCAGCCCCGTTCCCATCTGCTGTCCTCTGGCTGCTGTTTCCTCGTGCGCTGGCCCCATGGTGGCTTTACCAGGTCCCCAGCACAGCAGATGAGGTCGGTGGGTCTCCGGTGAGGTACGGGCACACCTGAACCTGGGAGCCCATGCACGGGAGATGGTGTGACCCATCCACCTTGGCTCCTGGCCCTGCGATAGCCCCCGTGAGCACCCCGAGGGAGAGGAAAGCGGCTGGGGCATGGTGGAGCCCAACCCTGAGGCGCCCCGCTGTGTGCCGGCTCTGTGGCCGGGGTGGCTGCCCTGCAGGGCTGCGGGCTCGTTATCAGTCGGGCGCTCCTGCTGCTGCAATCACTGCTTTTGTGTTTTAATTGGGTGGAGAGTGGAAACCCGGCGTCCCCTTTCCGAACAAACAAGAGGGATTTGTTATTCAGGGGCCCAGCTCTCTGAACTGGACTCATGAAGCTCCCACCCCTTCTCGCCTCTTCTTATCGTCGTTGCTGAGCTCTCCATGGAAACGGGCTGAGCATCGGCAGGAAAGGGGCAGGTTTCCGCAGGTGGGGACCCGAGGGCTCCACACTCTCTCCCAGCTCTGCTCCCGGTCACCTCCCCGAGCACCGGCTTCCTCAGCTGCTGAGCCCGGTCCCCTCCCCACGCTGTGAAGATGCTCAGGGCTTAAGGGAAGGGACGGCTGGGTTCCCGCCCAGCGCTGCTGCTCCGGTGCCTGCTGACGTCTGAGGGACACCGGGACAGAGCAGGAGAGCCACGTGGCAGGGACTGGGCTGTGCTGATTTTCAAGGGATTTTTCCCTGGTTATTCCCTGGATTGCCTGACGTACATCAGTGATGGTGTGTGACCCCTGGGAACACCGGGAGTGAGGAATGCCAGGGCTGGCTGAGCTCCTGCCTGCTGCCGGCAGCCCTTGCCAGTCCTGATGTCCTGGTCCTGCCACCAGCCCAGCCCGGGGCCGGTATCTCCACCGTGCCCAAACCAGTGTGATGGGGCTGCCGGTCGGGAGCCCTGACCTGCACCAACCTCCAAGCCTCGGCGTGAACCCGGCTGAGATGAAGGTGGTGATCCTCCTCTCGAGGCGGGATAATTACTTGCTTGGGCCTTCCTCGTGTGCTTCTTGGTCCGTCGCGCTCAGCAATTAGCCCTTGGGAGCGGCTGGGGAGTAGTTTCTCCTGTTTGTTCTTTCTCACGGGAGTTTCACATCAGCAGCTCTTCCCTGTAATTTGTTCCGATGTGTCTCTCTGCCCCAGCTGAACCCGGCTGGCAGCCGTAACCTCACCTGCTCGCACGTCCAGGCGGATAAAATGCCGGTCCTGCCCTAAAGCCAACATCCGCAGGTGGGGCTGAGGGTCCACAAGCTGCTTGTGAAGGTCCCTCTGCTTTCCTGAGATCCTCTTCTCACCGTCATCCGGCAGAGGTATCTCAGTGCCCAGATAACGTCCTGCAAAGAGATGCAGTTACACATGCTAGTGGTTTGGGTTTTTTTTCATCCTGGGAGAATTAATGATTTATAAAAATTAATTTTGATTGAGAACTCGTGTGTCACAAAGAGTTTTGGCTTTTTTTTTTTTTTTTTTTAAATGGGGGAAAACTCAGCTACCCCAGAATAATCCCAAGCTGGTGCCTGAGCCAGGCCTCTGAGGCACATACGGAGGTGAAATCAATCACCGGAGCAGGGGAAACTGAGGCAGGAGGAGGTGAGAGGAGGTCGAGCAGCTGGTGCTGGAAGGAGAACGTGCTGTAGGACAGAGACCTGCCAGCCGTGGTGTGCGGTCTCAGGGAGCTGCCAGAGGTGGGCTTGGGGACCCTCTCACCTCTGCTCAGCCACGCTGGGCTGCCCGCGTCTCTCACCGCCCCGAGCTGCCGCGATGCTGCCGGCCTTTGACAGAAGCGACTGAAAGATCCGGTGGTCGAGCTTTAGAGCCCCTCCTCTGGCTGTCTTCCTTTACCCCACCACCTCCTGTCCCTCGGGAGCAGCGGCTGGGGGCTGCTCCGCTCAGAGCCCCGAGGCAGGGGGCACGCAGCACCGTGCCGGGGGCCACGTTCGTGCCGCGCTGCCCAAGCCATGACACCAAACGCTGCGGGTGCCCCCGAGCCGTGTCTGGTATGTCCCCGCCAGCCCCGAGTGGAAACAGGCCGGAGCGAGGGGGCCAGAGCATCGCATCCATCGGCACGTTTCTACTTTTAACATGTTAAAGATCACGTCTGTGACACGCGCTAATTTTAGGCGGCGGTATATCTGCGCTGAATCCCCCGCACGGAAGAATGAGTGCAGGTGTAAAATTAGATGTATTATTTCTGGGCTGGCGGTTACCAGTGCTGCCTCCTGTCCGCGCTGCTGCCTCCCGCGCTTCATTCCAACCGCCTCCCGCCCTTCCCCACCCCAGGATTAGCCTGCAATCAAAATCTTGTTATCCAGGCGGAGGTTTAGAGGGAAAGGACACCATTCCTGCCTTTAGGAATTGAACCATATTAGGATCAGTTAAACATAGTAGCCTTTCACTCCCGGTGGCTGGCGAGAGCTAGGAAAGCTTCACCAGAGGCTGAACAAGTGTAACTGGGTGTTTCTGGTCTCTGCCACAGCTGGAGAAAAGATTATGTGAAATAATTAACATGGAAATGTTAATCAGCATTAGCTCTAGTCCAAATTCCATTGTCAGGAATGCTAAATACAGCAGAGGAAAGTGCTCGGATTAGGGTGGCTTGGCAACAGGCTCTCTGCCCCGACGTTTGGGTCTTGTGCTCCGGGATTTAGGCTTTTATTTATAATACAAGTAGTTTTCTTTCCCTCATCAGCACAAACAAGAAAAATATCAAAACATCGAGCAGCTGTAAATCGGTGGAGTGATGGTGGAGTGATGTGTGCAGGCAGCCTGGAACGCTCCTCCGAGGGCACGTTAAAGCGGGAGGCTATTGGTGTTAGCACAGACACCCCCGCGATCCCAGCGGGACCCGACGTGCCGGGGGCTGTCTCACGGACCGGCAGGCGACCCAGCGGGGCTGCAGGAGACGCCACCAGCCCGGGTGGCCGACGGGCCTCTGAAACTACACCGGGTTTTTCTCCAGGCCCGAATGTGCAAACCAGGACACAAATCCTAGCCACAAATCCCCCAGGTCCGTGCGGGCAGAGCATCTCTGTGTGCACCTGCCGGTTTCACTGCAAAGCCCGTGGCACGGGAGGGCTTGCCTTGCTGCGCTGGAGTTCGTAGAGGGAAAGGCTTTGTGCCTGAACACCGTCTCCTGAGCTTTTGGGGTTTTACCACTTACTATTATTTTGTATTAGACTCCTCAGATCCTAGTTCCAATGCTTTTCACTGCCCGCTTTACCCTGACCCGTGTTTTCCGACTCTTTGTAGTTAATATTTCGGAAGTAACTCAGGCGCCTCCTGTTTTCGTTCGAGCTGGAAAACGCAGGGAGGCTGTGGCCACGGAGCCATCTGCTGTGGAGCGGAATATGGGGGAAATCCTTACGGCAGAGTTCATTCCAGTCCAGCAAACTGGGACTGAACTGGATTTACCCGTGCAAGGCTGGCTGGGGGACGGTGCAGAGGGAGCGGTGCCGTGCAATCGCACACGCGCGGGCGATTGTTGCTGCAGAGCTTATTGCTGCAGAGGCCACTCTGAGCGCCTCCCAGGTCGCACGCGAGGAGGAATTTGAGAGTGGGAGCTGCCCTGTTAGCAGGACAGAGGTTATTTTATCAGTGGAGTTACAATGCAGATTGCTCACTCGACCTGAAAAACTTGAGCAAACGAGTGTGTTCAAATAACAAAATCCCAGAGAGATGAAGACTGACACCGTTTAGCAGGGCTGGAGTCTCCCCAGCTAAAATAAGCCCTGAATTTAGGCACCAAGCCTGGGAGCAGAAGTTGCCCGCGTAGCCAGAGAAGGGTGCTCTTGGAGAGGCAGTGAGCCGCCCCCCTGGGATGCTCGGAGGCGGATGTGCCCTCCTGGGGGAGACGCACCATCCCGGCGGTGCTGGAGGAGCTCTGGACTGTCGAGACAGTGTCTGGTGCCTGCTTTGAGAGCGCCCCGGCACTTGGCACACGTGAAAGGGGCAGAGGAAAGGACTCTTTTCAGTGCTGTTCTCAGGCTCTTTGGATGCTTTGACCCGTGGGGGAGTTTTTTTTCCCCTCTCTTGAAATGACGAGACTTTGAGAAAATCCCTCCTTGAATAGCTCTGGCAGCACAGGGAGCGGGCTCATGTTACGTGGCTGCTGAACCCAACAGGCAGGTATTTCAGGCAGCCTCTCGCTGCCCAGGGGCTTTGTCCGGCGTGCTGTGGGGTGGCACGGGAATCGGGACACAGTGTGCCACCTTCTTCCAGGGCTGCTCCGAGGGCCGAGGCCTCTGCTCCACAGCTAGGTCAGCTCCCGGCTCTGTGTACAGGTCGCTGCCTAGCGTGAGCCAAAGCTCCTTTCCAGAACCGAATCCCATTCGCAGGAAATTCACACCCTGTTTACCATCGGCCGGCATCCAAGAGGGAGCAGTAAACGCATGCAGAAGATGTATTTTGCAGGATCATGAAGTCTCCAGGTGCAGGAGCAGGGCAGCGCGGGTGCCAGCTGCCAGCCCTGCGCCAGCCTGGCAGGTCACCCCGGGCGCTGCACTCCATCCTCCTGGCGTTACCCTTTCTCCTCTGCTCCCTTCTCGCTCCTCCTGTGGCCACCGGTTTTGCTGCTGCAGGTTCTCAGCAGAAGGCAGGATTTCAAACCCCGCTGGTTGCCCGCTGATCAGACCAGATGGAGAGCAGAGAGAGTACGGCAGAGAGAATGAAGCTATTTTGCAGGGCTCGGAGAGCTGTGTGGTGTTTCTCTGGCTTCAGGAGACACTGCTGCTTAGGATTATCGTGGGAGCCGCTGTGGTTGCTGTTATTACATTGCAAATCCATGCCTGGATGGTTGCTAACCCGAGATCCTGCTTGCTTTGCTCCTCATCAACCTAAACATGAATCAAGGATCTCTCCTGTGCTGACAGGAGTTCCCAAGAGGAGACATGGTGTGAGGGAGCTACTGAAGGTCAAGGGGCTCCGGTTTCCCTGTTGATCCATTTAAGCCTAAACAAGGCTCCGAGCTGTTAATGGTCCAACCCCAGACATCAGACATACAAGGAGAAGCAGCTCAGGAAGAGCTCTCCCTTTGCTACTGACTCCACCGCTAAAGCTTTGGAAACTGCGACCGGTGTTGCCTAGGAGCTGTGGTTTCCAGTGTACCCAGCCAGCAAAACCCATCCAGGGAGCACGGAGAAAGACGTGCTAACGACAAACAGCCATTTGAGACGCTTTCTGCTGGACCGGGCTGGCTCCCCACAGACAGGGCATCGCCTCCCTGAAGACCTGTCTGCAGCCCTGCTAGTGTTCAGGTGGATTTCCACACTGTACGTTCCCAGAGACACATTTCTCTCTCTCTCTTTCCCTGCAAATGAATCAGTCGGTTAAGTGGAGCAGGGTTACTCCCTGGCCGGTGGGTTCTGTCAGGCAGAGGAAGGCACTCAGCTCTGGTTAAGTCCCTTTTGATCTTTACATTCCTTCAGACTCCTTATCACTTCTCTTTATCCCTTCTAATTGTCTGTCCTCCCTGTCACTGTATTTATGGTAAAGCTTTATCTCAGTGACCGAACGAGAGGGAACGGCTTCAAGCTCCAGCAGGGTAGGTTTAGACTGAACATTAGGAAAGAATTTTTCACAGAACGAGTGGTCGGGCGTTGGAATAGGCTGCCCAGGGAGGTGGTGGAGTCACCATCCCTGGATGTGTTTAAGAACCATTTAGATGTGGTGTTGGGGGACGTGATATAGGGGAGAACTTTGTAGAGTAGGGTAGATGGTTGGACTCGATGATCCCAAGGGTCTCTTCCAACCTGGACAATTCTATGATTCTATGACCAAACCAGCCCATGGGCGATGGGGCTGTGTCCTGCCATTGCCGTATTTCACTTGGTTCAGCCCCAGACGCACTGGTGCAGGCACGGGGGCTGCTAATGTTCCCTTTGCCTCTGAGCGGGGGCAGACGTGGCAGCCGGGCAGCGTAGGAGCCTGCCAGAAGGAAACGGCCCCTGCGGCTCCCCTTGGGCTCCCTGCTGTCAGCCAGCCCCCGGGGGAGTTATTGTCAGGGAGCGCTTACAGCGTGAGTTCGGGATCTCCACGTTTCCAGATGCTCATTTCGTGTTTTCTGCCTCCACAGCCATTCCTGAACTGCTCAGCTAATCCCCTGGGCCTTGCGGGGCCACGCTGGGCTCTCCCTTGGCACAGCGTTGCCCGTTTCCCTCTCTGCAGGTTTGCCCAGGGGACCATGGTGTCCCGGGAGGCCCTTGGACAGAAGCTCCTGTGCTACAGGAGCTGCATGACCTGACTGAAGCTCCTGCTGATAAACAGAGGCAGGAGCAAACCCCGCTTTTCTTTGCTGTGCAGGGAACCAGAATCTAGTGGCGACGATTTCCTGACGCTTGTGTGAATGCGAGAAGGTTTTGGCATGTCTCTTGCACCCACTTCTGCTTCTAATTCTGGCTACGCAGCATTCACATCCTCGGGTACGACCACAGTGCGTGTTACACGGGGTTCAACCACAGCTTTTTGGGGTGAACACTTCGGTCTGTGACACACTGCCTTGAGTTTCACTTGGAAACTCAGCTCCCTTATGCTTGTTGGAATGTGCTGCTTAATTAATACAATTTATTACCCGGATGCTGCAGACCACAGTGCTAAAAACATCACGGGTTTACCGGCTGTCTCTCAGTGCTGTAGCCTCATCACAACAATTTAATTTCTCTGAAAACATCTTTGCTTTCTCTCAGCAGCTGAGGTGCTTGGTAACGGATAGAGACCCAAGATAAGATGCCTTTACATGTACATCTTCCCTGGCAATATTGCAAAATCTGCCCCTTACAGCCAGAACTAGAGTCCCATGTGGTCATGAAAATTAAATTTTCCACTTTCCTGCAAATGCGTGTGTGTATGGAAAACTGAGGAGATGTTCTGTCTGAGTCTTCATCCACAACCTGAGCTTCACCTGCACCCGCTGCCAAACAGATTCCCTTCCTTTGGCATGTGATCTTCTTTTGGGGTGTGTTTCCATCAGTGATGAATACACAGGACAGCCTGTTCTGTTGGCTCTCTTGGCGGCAGGCAGCAGCCCTAGTTTCTACACCCACTTCTGACCTGACGTGCAGCTTTGGAAAGTCGCATCCCACCTGTTTCCATTCCCATTGCTGCCCCGTTGGTTCCGCACGGGCAGTTCTCTGCCACGGGCACGATCTTGGGCTGGGCACTGCGCTCCGTGGGTTTCCTGTGACTGCCGGGCACTGTTCTGGAATAGCCGCTAGTAGTAAGTGAGAGCGGCCAAGTTGGCAGCCGAGCTTTTGTCAAATTCAGCTCCTGAGAGGCTGGCACAGGCTTTGTTTTTTCCTGAGCTCGGCACCATGCCAGCCTGGTTCAGGAGCCCGCTGTGCAAACACTGGCTGCACGGAGGTTTCCGACCAAACATGTTTCCTCCCTTCTCCCTTTCTTGGAACCCAGAACAAAATGGGGGTGAAAGGAGTGAAAAAAAAAGCTTGGACACTGGATTGCTTTGCCTGTGCGTTGTAGAAGACTTCCCACACCTTGCCTTGTTCGTACGTGCTCCGGTTCTGCGTGGCCATCGCTGCAGGCTGCTCCCAGAGGAACGGGACCCAGCTGAGGAAGGCAGTGGATGGAGAAGTGTGGCTCTGCCGGGTGCTCTGCATCCGTCCGGGCTGTGAGACATCCCGGGAGAACAAGGCCCCGCTGTACCCTTGCAGTGAAGATGGACTCTTCATGGGTTCAAGAGCAAAGGGAGATAAAATTATTTCCTCCTCCATGCGTGTGCCTGGCATGGAGATTAATTTACCCAGATGATTAAGGCAGCAAGTGATGCAGGAAGTGTCTGGGTAATTTAATGACCCAGGCAGAAATAGAAAGCGAGGAGTGTGTTTCCCTTTCAGTCGTGTTGGGGTTTGATTGTAAGTCCTGGTACAAACCGATTGATGAACCAAGTGCCCGCAGAATTGCAGACTGATCTGCTTCCCTGTCTTACAAAATAGCTGAGAACCAGAGCTGCTTGGGACTCTTTTTGGAGACATGTTGCCATGCCGTGGTTGGTTCAGAGGGTGCTCCCCAGCCAGGTCCCTGCGTGGCCGCAGGCAGACGTCACCGAGCGCAGGTGGAGGTCCTGGAGTCACTGTCCCTATGGAGCCCGCTGCTCGGTTGTCTCTGCTGCTCACAGCCTTGGGAAGCCGGTATCACCCCGCTTGGTGGAGTGGTGACCATCCGGCTTTGTGCTGGTTTGTCAAATACTCCTCCTTGAACTCCGACTGCGGGTAAGAGAACTGCACAAACGGGGCTCTTCCGATAGAGCAGAAACACAGACTTTGGTGCTGTAACTCTGAAAAAGCCTCCACCACGGCAACGCTACTCCTTCCCCCATCTCACTGTGAGGCTTGGCTCCAATTAGTTTGTCTCCACTGCTCCATGGGCAGGCCAGCACTGCTTCTGTTTCAGGGGAACTTGCCAGAGATTAATTAGATCCCAGGCCTGTTAGGGGCCCGGCCAGCAAATTGTGTGTGCCATTAACTCAGTACTTATCACACAAACATTGGTGGAATAAATATACCCTTTGTTGTGCTGCTGTAAGCGAAGGTTGTCACAAAAATGAAAGATTTGAGCAGATACAGGGTGTGATAGTTTCTGAGCTACACAAGTGGCTTGTTTAGATCAGATTTGAGCCATGGCTACTGAAACGGCACTAAGTGTGTATCGGCGCGTGTGGCCCGGCCGTGCCCAGCAGCGCTTTGGCAGTCCCTGTGGCTGGCCACCCCTGGCAGCGGGGAGCGCGGACCGTATCGCTGATGGATGAACACCTAACGGGCATCCACCAGACCCGATGTCAGTGTGTGAGGAGATATACAGCCCCCGTCAGCCGTCGTTCCAAAGAAACACGGGGTTTGAAGGATAAAGCCCCAGAGAAAGAAACATGTGGAGTCGGGGGGACGGTGGGACAAAGCTCCAGCAAGAGCTGCAAATTTCCATGTGGCCTCTCTGTTCGTCAGCTGTGAAGTGACCTTATCTAACCACCCTCGGGTTGTGCTCTGCTGTTTGTGCCCACGCGAAGCAAACACAAGCAGAGTGGCTTACAAGGGAGCAGGGAGAAAGTCTAGCCGGACAAGCGGGGAATGAGGCAGTGGAAGCCAAGAACCGGTAACAGAGTGATGGTGAGAGCGAGCTGCAGAACAAACGGGGATGTGTCCAGCTAATAGGCAGAGCGGGAATGAAGAGTAGTGATGTAGTGGGAACTACACGCCAAGAACCTTAGCAGCAGCAGCTTGAATGAATTTGGAGAGCAGAGTGAGAAGTCTGGAGAAAAAGACTGTAGTAGCTGTGTTCAGAATCGGGGAATAGTTCTGGTGGCACGGTCTGAGGAAGGGCCAGAGCATGGCCATCCGTCCGGACCGTGCTGCTATGGCCGGCCTGGGCTGGGGAGTCCACGGGGGGAGCCGCAGGACGTGCTGCCGAAGAGGTACCATTCCCTGGGTTCCCTCCGGAATCCGCACGGCCTGGATGCCAGTCAAACGCACGAGTCAGTCCCTTGTAATTTAACGTGAAACATCTTGTTCTTGTGCTGACACGTGCATGGCGAGGGCTGAGAGATGGTGTTCGGATAGGGAGCTTTCTTTCGGCTTTGATGGGTGAAAAAAAAGGGAAGGCTCCGCTCCGGCTGATCTGGCTGATCAGAAACGTGGTGTGACTGGGGACAAGCTTCGCCCAGGACCAACTCCAGCAGGAGGAAGCTGGTTGTCAGGGCAGATGCCATCCTCTTACGGCGGCGGCTGCTGAGCCTTGAGGAGAGCAGAGCCCCAGCTGGTCGGTGCAAACGCGTGTACACGTGTGATTATCTGGGGACGGGGAACGGCTCCGGAATTGGTCGAGTGCTTGGAACTGCCGCGTGCAGCTTCTCAGCACTGGCACGACAGCAAGGAGTTATTTTTAAAATTCTGCTTTCCACCCTACTGGGGTGGCTCAGAGGGAGCTTCCTTTAGACAGCGTAAATTTGGTGGAAGGAGGAGAAAGCTACTGCTGTTAGCTTGGTCCTGGAAGTCAGGTAGCATTTTGTAAAGCTGAAACTTTCAGTAATAAAAGCTTATTTTTAATGAACCAACTATTTTCTGCGACAGCTCAGCAGGCTGTCAGAGATTTGAACAACTCAAACCAGTTTGCCCGCCCCAGCTCAGACTGGTGCCGGGGCTTAGCTTTGCGCTGGGGTTGGTGAGTGGACACGACGCTGCTGGCTCAGGTTTGTGCAGATCCTTTTGCAAACACCCTTCTGGGGTGCTGCAGCTCGGGCGCGCTCTAGGAATTTGCTTTTCCAATTCCGTGCCTTCGGCGAATGACAGGGAACCACTGCTTGTACCGCCATGGGCAGGGAATAACCGGGGAATCCTGATCTCCCCAGCTTCCAGCTGCCGCTGTCATTTTACCCCCCACGTCCCTCCGATTCGTGCCAGGCAGGGTGACGTTGCCTGTGCCAGGGTGACAGCATGGCCGTATCAGGCTGACGTGGTGGGATCCAGGGTTGAAGGGGGACTTACAGGCTTGTGGGAGCCGGAGCGGTGCTGGTGGGATGATGGAGGTGTTGAGAGGCTTTTTGTTTCTTCTCTGAGGAGAAGCCGGTCTCGGAGTTTCTGTCGGTGCCTTAAAAGCATGGAGGCATCCAGAGGGGGAAAGGAGGTGGCTCCTGAAAGGAGAGAGGTTGCCTGAAAGTGCAGGCTTTTTAGGGAGGAGAACCCTAAAACCACGAAATGGCATTCCGAGCACGAGCATGGTTTCTGCGAAGGGTTCAGATCCGGACTTAATCCCTTTTAGATGAGGTCAGGCTGGGGGTTACCCTCCTCCGGGGAAGGGTTTAATTTCAGAGGACGCCGGTACCTCCCAGCGACACCGATGTGCACAAAATGACAGTCTATATTCAAAACCACCAGGTATCGTTCCCTCTCAACAGGCCCCCTGTAGAGAAACCCCGGTTTGAATATGTGCTTTGCCTGAATTGATTAAAAAGCAGTGACATTTACCTTGAGCTCTGCTTACATTAGAGAGATATATTGATTGAATAACTCCAATCCAGCTGTAATAAGCAAGGTTTTAAGAGTTTAAACACAATCCATGGGTTGTAATTAAACAGTCTCAAAACCGTGCATGACCTTAAAGTTCCCAGAGCTGTGCCTTTGTGTGTGACAGGGCTGTGAGTAATGCGATGAAAAGGAGATGTTCAATAGACTTTGGGCTGAACAAAGCTGTGACCAGAACAAGCAAACTGCCACCCTCAGACATTCCTTACGCACAAGCAGGGGGTTAATTACATTGTTTTAAATGCTGCCTCTACTCGGCTTGTAAGATCTCTTGTGAATAAACGCCTCCTTTATTAATAGGGAGGATGATGTTTGCAAGGGCAGCAATCCCTTTGCATTTTCCACTCACGGCAAGCGCACACCAGGCTCCTACCCTCTCCCTCTCACCACCAGGCCCAGGAGCTCTGTCCCCCCGCCCCAACCCGTCACGCTTAGAGGGATGGCGGTGGTGTCTTCCCGGGGGACGGGACACAGACAGCGGGGCGGCCCTGCTCGTGTCCCACAATGGTTCCGGGCCCGGCCGCCCTCTCCGTGGTGCCCCTGAGGGGCTGCCCTGGCGCCAGAGCGGCGCACCGCCCGCCGCGTGCCCCTGCCCCGCCCGCGGCGCGCCCCCTGGCGGGCGGGCGGCTCCACCACGCCGCTCCCGCCCACACCCCCCTCAGGCGGCCTTTAAAGCGAGGAAGTCCCTCCCCCCGCTCCGCCTGGTGATTGGCCGCGGCGCCCGCGCGGGCGGGCGGCGATTGGCTGGAAGTCCCCGGGTGGGCGGGGCGGCGGGCTAAGGGGTGCCGCGGCGGGCGGGGGCCGGCCCGTCCCGGCCGTGGCGGCGGCGGGTGCGCGTCGCGGGGCCGGTACCGCGCCCGCCCGCCCGGGGCCGCGCCATGAAGAGCCTCAAGTCCCGCCTGAAGAAGCACGAAGCGGTCATCGGGGGCAGCGCGGTGGGTGCCGGCAGGGCTGGGCCGGGGGCGGAGGCGGGGAGAGGGGGCCTCCCCGGGGGCGGGGGGCCTGCGGGCTCCCGTGAGGGCAGGCGGGCCTCGGGGCTGTTGTGCTGTGGGAGCTGAGCCCCCTGGGGTTACCTAGGAATGGAGCGGTGGGGCTGAGCGCTGGGGGCGGGCAGTGGGCACGCAGCCCTGTGGGGCGGTGGGCTGGGGTGGAAGGTGGGCTCTGCCGGGGGGTGCCTGGGGGTAAGGCTGGGGGAGCTGAGGGAGGCTCTGAGGCCTCCGGGGGTGGATATGGCAGGAGGGCTGTGCATCTGTGGGGTGCCTGGGAGCCGGGGTGAGAGGAGCAGAAGGGGCCGGGCAGCTGGGCGTTGTGGGGCGTCAGAGTGCAGGGAGCCCCGGCTCCCTGGGGAGCTGAGGCTCTGCTGGGGGGCAGAGAGCTGGGGTAACTGAGGGGAGTAGAGTCTCTGGGATCTGTGGGGAGTGAGCTCTGTGGGGCAGCCGTGGGGCGGCAGCACCCTGGCACTCGGGGGAGCTGGGCTTCAGCTCCTTGGGGGTCTGCTGGAGGAGTGGGGGTCCCTCGGGGCTGGAGCGCGGGGGCAGGCGGTGAGCCCCCGGGGAGCAGGCACCGCAGAGAGGGAGTCTCTGAGCGGGATGGGAATATACACTACACACGGCCTCCTGTTCAGCCTGCCCTAGGTAACCTGCAGCTCGGAAGGCAAGCCTGTAAATGCATGTCACCTCTACCTTCAGTTTTGCTTTCTGGCTATAGCAGAAATTAACGCCTTTTTTTTTTTTTTTTTTCCTCCTGTAAGAGCTAGTGCTGAGCTCGGACTGGCGACCTGCCCTGGGGCTTGCCGAGATATGTGTGCAAGGCATTGTCAGTAGCTTGTTCAGTATTAGTAATTCCTGTGGCAAAATTGGGGCACTTATCCCAGCACACAGAAAGTGCGCTAAAAGCTTTCAGAGTGGTTAGTGACTTTACACAGTTGCGTTTTCTGATCATCCAGCCTGGGAGTACTGGGCCTGGGGGAGTTGCAGCCTCTGGAAATGTGGTACCTTTGTGGTGATGCAGTTGTCTGTATCTTGTTCTCTATGGCTTCCAAAATTTAGGCTAGTGTTAGCTGGCTTTAAGTGACCTTATTGGTTTTCATTTTTCCTTAATTCATCTCTGTAGATTACTTTTGGTGAGAAAGGTCTTTGTGACTGGAGAAAGCTATATTGGGAAATGACTCTTTGTGGTAAATCGTCTTTAATTGTGACCATTCAGTAAATGCTTCCCTGGGAGTCTGCCGGGGCAGTTGGGCTCCAAAGCTGCTTGCTGTCTCCTGCCCTGCTCTGCTGAACTTGCCGCTGGCTACTTGGAATAGTGGAAAAGGGCAGGTTAATATGGTACACTGACTTTTATCAGCTGTCTTTTAAGATATTAGCTATCTTCAAAATACTCCTGCACATTTGTCTTGGATATGCAGCTATTACTTGAAAATAATGGCTCATTTGAAAGATATGCAGATATTCAGGCTTGTAAACTGCTGACCAAACTCGTCTGACAAAATGACAGCTCAGTGTGGAAGTGCATCACTGTGCTGAGCATCTCACCGTGCGAAGGAGTGATTCAGATGTCTGTTATGATAATTTGCCATGTGTAGGCTGGCATCAGTTTATGTTATTCATTAATTGTCCTATACTTTAGAACTGTTTGTTATTTCAAAATAAGCCTAGAATAATTAAATTTAAACAATCACTTACAGCATCCATATTTGTTTTTGAATAGAGATGGAGATTTTTCACTTCCATAGGTGGAGGCTTAATAAACCTTTCTTTCAAAGTACGTTTGCGCAGTCTTAATACTCTTAAGAGCTGAAGTTATTCTAAAATACATGAAGGGAAATTACTTTCCTGAGATCCCTTAAAAACAGGGATTTGTAGCCATGATGTTCATATTTCCCCTGTTTCTTATGTATTTTGGTTACATGATCACTCTACCAGCTAATCAAACACCAACTTATAACCTTCTATTTGGGGGAAAAAAATAATTCATTAATTCATCCCCGTGGGTGGGTGTTAATTGTGAGGGTGAAGGCGGGGTGATTGGGTAAAGCCAGGTCTGTGTGTCTGACTGCTGGGGAAGTGGGTGGGAATCCTGCCAGCGGGAGCTTTATAGAGCCTGCTTGAAACCAGTGTAAAAGAGCTGCCTGTTTCAGAAATTTCATCCCTCTCTCCTGTCCCCACCCAGTGCTATTTCCTGGGGGGTGGAGAGAAACTTAATCCCTTCGTGCTTTTGAAATTTTTCCTCCAGGTTAGGGTAGTAGTTACGTGCCCTCTGTCTTCTGGTGGGGAGCTTTCGGAAATGACTTTATTACCTGTCTCGCGATGGAGGGAAGCCATGAAAAGCAGCAGAAAGTCAAAATGATAGTTACTACCAATTCCACAATTATCTAGAACGTCCTCTCTGAAAATGGAACTATCTGGTTTTGCGAACTCCAGCTGGCTGATGGTGCTTGGAAAATAATCCGAGCAGCCTGTTCAGTAGCTTCAGCGCTCTGAATAGTGAGACAAATGCTTGTCATTTGCAGCGGTGGAGGCTGGAAACTTTAACACCACGTTCTGTGGAGCACGAAGCCTTGAGAGCATGGTCCTCGCCCTGAGTCAGAGATGATGCCTTATTCATCAACATTTATAAGATAGATTTTAATTATTGTAGCCAATCCTATTGGGGTGACAACAGCAGCGTGCACTGCTGGTATTGCTGAGATTCCAAAATACACGCTGATATTGTAAGTGTGTTTGTGATCTAGTTTGTGTTTAGAAAATGTGTTCTTTCGGTAAAGTTATAAATTCTGTCTGTAGCTCTGTGTACAAGAAGCAAATAAGAGGTGCTCACTGACTGTTTTTTCTTGAGAAGATGGTTGGAGAAAGATTGGTTTATTGTTCTGCAAAGTTATTTTTATTTCAGACCTTTGCTAGATTCTCACTGGTGAGATTGTTTGACTCAGGGTGGGGGGGAGGAGGAGGTTTCCTTCTTATTTCTTAACACTTGGGAAATAGGTGTGGAGGTGTTCCGTTAAATTTGAGGTGCATTATCTTATTAATGTGGGCGTTTTAACTTTTCTGTCCTTTGTGAAGAGGCCTAGAATTCAGGGAAGGGGGCTTCTGGACTCCTTGCCAGAGGATGGCTAATTCCTGTGAAACACGGGATTCCTGGCAGCGCTTTGAGCAGAGCTGGAGCTCTATCGCTGAGCAGCAGCAGGTCTGTATTTTTGAGTTGTTCGCATCCTAAGATACAACATCAAAGACAGAGCTGGTGTGAGATACACACGCGCTTCAGAAATTAGCGGACTGCCTGGAGCACCTGCAAGTAATGAGGCTGAGCAGATGTAAAACCACGTGAAAACTTCTGTCAATCCTTCCTCCTCCGGGAAAAACGATGTTGGATTTTCTTTTTATTTAATTAAGAGAAACTGAACATCATCTATAATTAGCGGAAACCATTGTGCAAGAAACAAAGGTAGACATCTGAGCACCTGCCCTGGTATGATGATCTGTGATTATTAAATTAATATCTGAACAAGTTGTGCAGTCAGTGACAGCTGAACTGGTTTAAAGTTGTGTTAGTGCTTTTTCCTGTGGAGACTGCCCAGTTCTGGTAAATGGGTGACTCTGTGGAAGGAGTGCAACTTTCTGGGTTGACCCAATATACAATTAAACAGCTACTACTGCCCTGTCAGCAGCAGGGAGAGGAGGCATCACCTCTTGTTCAGATTTGATCATTTTTATTAAGGAAATGGAAGGATACTGTTTGTCGTCTGAATTTGCTGATTAATCAGCAGCACTATATCTTTGTGTGTCCGGCAGAATAACTTTGTCAAAAATGATTTGTGGCACCAGTGTGCTGTAGAATATGCATGAGTAACTGATGGAATTAAGTAAAAAATAGATGTCTGGTAACCTGGTTTTAACCAAAGATTAAAGATCACTTGGGTGTTGAACTTCTTAAAAGAAAAAAAACTTGTGCTGCTGGTGGCAACGAACAAGATTTTCATGGCCATTTTGTCACGACTCTGCTCTGTGCAAAGACGAACAGTTTTTGTCAGCCACGCTGCTCCCAGTGCTATGATCTCTCAGCAGGATTTTTCCAGCATTGCTGCTGTTGACCGGAGCAAAGTTACTCTTCCCTCTCCTCTGCCTCCCCCGGGTCTGTTGTGGGCAACCTCAGGTGACTTTAGGATGCCATCTTCAGGCAAGGCAGCCAGGAATCAGCAATGCTATAATATTCAAATGTCAAGTCCCAGACTGGCTGGGGTTATTCTTTAGAGTATGTTTGTGTTCCAGGAAGCTTTATTAAGGCTTGTGCTAATGTGCTTGCTCCTTGGAAAAAAAGCCACCTTTGTGATTCATTTGCATGTAGCTAAATAGAATTAGGTGCTTGTTTGTGTGATGTTTGTGGCTGATGTTGAAAAAATGCGAGGTTGGTCAAGATAGGCAATTCGTGGTTCAGCAAAGGCTTTGTGGTGCAGCCTGTTTACAGGTGCATTATAATTTTCAGGCTCCTTAAAAAAAGAGTCTTTATCAATGCTTTATCATTTTGGAATGTAGCAATTAAAAATATTTTAAAAATTGGAAGTGCAGTGAGTGCCTGTGTGCAAGTTAAATATCCTTAGCTGTTTTGCAGACATAATTATGCAGATAAGGCTGTTTGGTTATCTGTTTTAAGTGTTTCTGACCTTTTGCTCAGATACAACTTACGTAGTACTTTGTCAGTATTTAAATATTAATATTTATTAGCAAGCAAATGCTTATAACATCTGAGAGACTGATACTGTCTACATGTTTTCATCACTTCATGGTGGCTGAACAGGATCGAGTCAGACCGTAACGTGGTATTCCCTTCTCCATCCATGTGTGCTTGAGGCTGCTTCCCTCTACAATGAGTGTAATGATCATGTTGTGTTTCACCACCCACTCCCCCTACCCCCCCCCGCCCCAACATTTTCTGATGTTTTTTTATTAGTAAATAGTACACAAATCAATCGGTCCTTGCCCGAGAGCCTTGTAATTTCAAGCTAATGGTTTGCCTGGAGTCGGAGGAAGGCAGTGCCATACGGACTCTGACCTCGCCGCTGCTTTCTCCCCATTTAAAGGGGAAATACTTTCTCCTGGGTACCTGTGGGGCAAAGCCGGGTTGCAGCAGGGCCGGGGCTCCCCAGCTCCCACCGTGTTTGTGGTGAGAGCTGCGTTGCTCTCCTTGCTGTAAAAGGGTGTTATGTTCTTTGATGTGTGTGAGGCCAGCCCCGGTTCCCATAAAATGAACTTAACAGACTGTTTTAAAGCATAGCTGCAAAAACACCGGTTTGTTTCCAGAGTGCATAATTCTGATCACTTTTAGTGCCCAAGTTGGTCAGTATCTCAGGGCTGAGAATTTGAGGATGTTTTAGCAATAAAGTGCACTTGAGTTGTATGTTGACAATGAAACATGAGGAAGTTGTGTTTAAAAACAAAATAGATTTTTTTTTTTTTTTAAAGCAGGCTTTGTATCCTTCAGAAGCTGGACCCAGAGTTCTTTGGCACCTCCACTGCCCCTTGTGTGCTGTTGTAGTTGATGCTGGTGGTTTTTCCCCTTACCCCAGCCAAGGAGGAAAGAACCTGGCTTTGCTGTTAGGTCCATGTCACTCCTTGCGGATGGAATTGTACTGTTTGACACAGATTAGAGCCCTTTTGATGGTTTTGAGAGGACTATTTGAGATGTTACATAGGTAGCTAGAACTAGATTTGAATACTTTCTTGATACTTAATTTGATCTTGAGGGGATATGCTGACTTGTAGTAGGAAGGAAAATGCCTTAAGAAAAGGGTAAAATCAGGAATGTTTATGTTGAGGCTTTAGTTGGTTACTGTTTGTTTTGCTTTACCCTGTTCCTTAGGAGAGTGCATCCTGTAATTAATACAGGTAATACTTACATATAAACAAGCCATGCAACAGCACAACTGCTGTTAGGAGTTCTTGACAAGAGCATTTTGAGAGCAGCACAAAACCAGAGTGGTCCTAGGAAGGCTGTTGCTTTTGAGCACTGTTTAGACTGAGCCTCACCCACTCTGTAGCATTCAGTGACTTTTCCGTAGATGGAGAAATTGCGGAATCTGAGGTGATAACATGACATGCTGCATGTGGGAACTTGCTGGGTGAAACAAGAACCCTGTGTTCAAGCTTTGTCTGTTTTTCCCTAATGTAGACTAAGCAGCACGTCTTACTCCAGAACATTTGTGTGTAAATACAGACATACCCTGATAAGCAAGATATGCTTATAAAATGCCATTTTCCCCAACATGTGAGCTAACACTTTCCCAAGTGTTGTATCTGCAATATTTTCTAGGCAACTGCAGGTAAGCCAAAGCCTGCAAGACAGATGGCTATGAGCTGATGTGCCTCTGTACTGTAGGGGGAACTACACCTGGTGTGTATTTTAAAACTAGTTTCAATATTCTAACCTAGCCTTTTGTTTTGTCAGTCTGTGCGGTCTTTAAATAAATCAAACTACTTCAAAAGCAATCGTCATTTTGTGCCATATAAAATCGCAGGGTGTGTCTGTTCAGATGTTGGTTTTGATCACAAATGTACTCTGACCTCTGTAGAGCGAGCAGGAAAATTAAATGCACGGGCTGATTGATGTGCCGAGCCTGCCCTTCTCTCCTGTGCTCGGCGTACGGGACACATGCACATTTTTTAAGGAACTCTCCTTTGTCAGGGAGTGTCTGCCTTTCTCGGCGGGAAAACTGCATGAGAGCTAAACTGGAAAAACTAATATCCTGTGACAAAGATGGACCTAAAATTAATAGTTCTCAGTCTCTTCTTTGACAAGAATTGTTCTATCTAATTGTCTTCTCAGACTTCAGAAACTGCAGTGTTAGTTTTATAGCTATTTCCATAAAGTATTAGTGTTTTTTGTCTAGGTAATTTTTTAGGACCATTCATACATTTGTGAGCACTTGCTGTAAATCGTGATGGCAGTGTTTTCCCCATGCTCTTTGCTCTCAGTGTGTTCTGTGCTTATGTCACCCGCTAATGGCATTAGAGGAGGATGTGTCCTGTTTGGTTTTTCCCATTAATAGGATTATGTGCCTAACCCCAGCAGTGACGAGGGGCTGTGTTCACTTTCACAGGTTTATGTCAGCTTTCAAGCTGAAAGGTTTAAGAACTGCTCTGAATTGCAACTGGTACTTCTGAAGTGAGTTAGGTGACTGCTAAAGATTGTCCACGCTTTATTTAAATAAGCTGTTTATTTATGCAGTCGGTGTTCTGCAGCTGTGTAGGCAAAATGTTTAGAGATTCTGGATGAGTCCCAGCTCAGGTGGAGGTTTCCTGAGCAATACTATTTCAGCAACAAGTGAACATGTCACAATTTTTTTCACTGCAATATTAAGACCAGTATTTCTTGTGTCCCTGGCCCTGTATTGCCCTTTTTAAAAAAAAAAAAGTCAGTGCATTCTCAAACAGGAGTCATACCTCATTGATCGTGCTCAGACTGGTGAGCAGAAATCTCGTCTTGCTGGCATGAGTGAGTTCCCTTCTGGCTACTAGGATTTCACTCCGGAGAATATTTGGGTTGAGAAAAATCTCAGCAGAAAGCTGCTGGGATTAAGGGGTATTGTGGATTGCTTTCCAAAGGCCTTCAGGGTTGGGATCTTCATTTGTCTGTCCCGTTTGAGTCCCTGTAACCCCAGTTTTATTCTTTCCTCTTGTGTGTCTTGGGATTCCCACTAAAGCACTTTGCTCCGAGTTCCTCAGTGGGGACAGGGATGGCAGGGTGGGCAGTGGTACTGTGCACAGCTTCAGGAACTCCACTTGCTCTTCTTTTTTCAG
Organism: Numenius arquata; assembly: GCF_964106895.1. Taxonomy (NCBI): domain Eukaryota; kingdom Metazoa; phylum Chordata; class Aves; order Charadriiformes; family Scolopacidae; genus Numenius; species Numenius arquata. The sequence continues at coordinate 982,944 of NC_133586.1, forward strand.
TTGAGAGGGAGAAGATGCCCAGCAGCTTCAAGCTTAGATTCCATAAGTATGATGCTATGTTTATTGATAAATATATATCCTATAGCAATAAAAAAAATTTAAACATTAATTTTGCTAATTGCTTCTCAGGTTTTCAGCAGTGTACAAATATATATATATTTTTGGTAGCCTATCAGAGCTACCCTTGCTGACAGCACCTCATGGCTTTCATTGCCGGCAACGGTGTGCCCTTTTCTCTGCCTTCAGTAACTGGAACATCTTGTCTTGCTTTGCTTGGAACAGTGAGAGTAATTAGGCTGGGTACCAAATATGCCCTGAGTGGAAATACCTTTAGTGGCAGTCATTAATGCTCTTGCTGCTCTCATTTAAATACTTTATTATAATGATGGAGGATGAACAGGCTTGTTTTTGAAGGTTGTAGTTTTAGTCTCCTATAAACTTTGACTCTGAACTATGCTGTGTGCTCTCGTAGTAAAAACCCACAGTGGTGATGTTCTTTGTCTGCTGGCTGAGAGCGCTGCGGCACACAGCACAGGGGAATGTGGTGTTGTGTCATGGTCCGAAGAGATCTGCAAGATGAGGACTGCAGATAGGTAAAGTAGCTTAACTTCTGATCTGCTAAATATCTGATAAGATAAAGGGGTTTGGGTTCAGAGGGAATAGGAAGAGATAATTGTTCATGCAACATGCAGTTAAGTTGTACAGTCCCTTACCAAAGGGTGTTGAGGATGTCAAAAGGTTACTTGGACTTGAGGAAAAACTGGGTAAGGTAATAGAGCAATTCATTCAGAATTGTTAAGCATGTAGGTAGAATCCCTGTAGCCCAGGAAGTTTAGATCATTGATTGAAAGCTGGTTTAGTGATGGCTTTTGTCAGTGTTAGGTTAATGGTTGGACTAGATGATCTGAAAGGTCCCTTCCAACCCAGAGAATTCTATGATTCTGTGCTTGTTCAGTTTCTGTTCTTTTCCTGAGCATGCTGGTGTGTCTGTGTATCTCTGCACCGCTCCTGGAGGTGTTACACCACCAGATGGAGGTGCAGAGCGCACGCAGATGCCTGGTGTGTCTACTCGCTGTAAAGCCCTTAAACTGAGAGCACACCAGATACCAGCTGATAGGAACAAACACTGCATTTGATCCTGGCCAGACGGTGGGGATGGGATAATCCCTTATCTTTGGAGACCCGGAGCTGGGAAGAATTCCCGACAGGCTGAGCCTAGGGAAACAGGTGCTCTGTGTTCGCAGAAACAGACAGGATTGGCCTTAGCCGGGCAGCTGGGGTACAGTTGGCAATTTGGCACCTCCAGAGCTGTGCTGCTGGTGGATCTGATGGTCATCTGATGATGATGATGGTCTTTGTTCTGAAAAGCCAAATCTGAATTAAGTTCCAAACTTGTGTTCTTTCAGTGTAACCAAACCCAAGCGCACTTCACGGGTTTCAACCCTCCAAGCTCTCTGAGATTGAGCCACCCTGGAGAACGATTTAATGGGTGTAAGTTTGTAGCCGGGCTGTGTTTCCCGAAGCTGCTGGAGCTGGGAGCTGTGTCTCCTGGGCACTGCTGTCTGTGCCAGGGCTGGGCGGGAGCAGGGAATGCGCTTTAGCAATCTCAGATCTCGTGGTCAAGACTGTTTTGGGAGGATCTTCAGCATAAAGGATGAGTGTGGCTCACGAGCCATGAGGAATGTCTGCAGGCAGATAAAAATGGATAGAAATTAAACCTTTGGGGTAAATAAATGGGAGAAAACTGTTCACCTGGAAGGCTTAGTCTTACCTATGTGGTTTCTCACCAAACTCATGTCAGTTAAGTGTGGTGCTTTTTTTTTTTTTTTTGCTGTTGCTGTCACTTGTGAAGTGCATTTATTTTTTCCAAAAAATGCCATTTTTAGCTTGAGGAGACAGACTTGGTTGTGGTCAGAAGATAACTTGAGATGACACAGTCATTGCACTCTTTTGGAGTGGCTTTGTCACGTGGACACTAATTGCAGAGAAGTCTTGGAATGTTCTTTGAAGAAACACATTAGTGCTGCAAGGCAAAGGGCTGGCCCTCACGGCCTATGACGTGGGATGGTTTAGAAGATGCTGGGAAAGGGTGAATTTGTGCAAATATGAATGAGTGATTTTTAAACTCTTTTTCCTGAGAAGACCCATTTAGTAGGTTATTTGTAGTCTCGTGTGTGTGGTTTTTCTGGCCATGCACCGTGCTTCTCCTCTGCAGACAGAACAGTGCGCTGCGTGTCGTGTTGACCTAGTCCTCTAAATACGGCACTCCGGAGATCTCCATTTAAATTTAAACCTTGTGAAAGGAGAGTCTGCATCTTCCCTGCCGTTAATCATTACGCTGTCTATTGAATGTTTTGACAGCCTCTGTGACTCCTCTCATTTAGCACGTTGGGAGACAGACTGGCAGCAGCAGTAAGCTGAAACCAGGTTCTATTCAGAATGGGTTTCATCACTGTAAAAGGAGATATTTTTTTTTTTAAGCAGAGGCATGTGTGTTTTCTAATTTAAAATCGGTTACATTTCTGTCAAAATAGGATCTTGCATTCCATCTGCTCTGCAGTCGTAACTGTCTGAAGTCTGATCGTGAGTCTGGTTTCGGCTTTGTGGTGTGGTGGAATGGGAAAAAATTACTCCTGCGAGTATTTCAGTCCCCCTGTGTTATTAGTGGTGATAAGTATGACCTTCGTTAATGTCAGCGGACAGTTAATTTGACTAACATGTTTGTTATTTTAAAGTGAGTGTTTGCATGTCTGCGGAACATAAAAACACTGTAGTAAAGTTTCATGCATGCTTGTCTCGTTAGTTAACGTTAAATCTAAAATGCATTACTCAGGGCAGGAGCATGCGGAGAATGTATTAATAGCTATTGCTTTCTATCGCTTGGCTATCAAGTACTGGATTATCAGAAAATAGATCTGGGCTGATGAGACTGTCTACGTATTGTTTACAAGATATTTTGGATCTGGGCAATATTTACTCGTGAGCCTGACTCACTCCGGCAGTTTGTCTCAACAGCAACAAAACCTCCCGGAGGGTTTTCTTGGGGACCTGCTGGGGAGGAACAGGCTGAGCCCGCGGCCGGACCCACCACGGGCTTCACCGCCCGGGCAGCCTCTGGCCAGGGGGAGCCTGTGGGGTTTGGGGAGTTATGAAGTCTGAAGACGATCCTGAGGATGGGGAAAACGCACTCGGGGATCCCAGCGAAGTGAAGGGTGGAACAAAATGACTTCAGAGCGGTGGAGAGAAGGCGTTTCTCCAAGCAGCCCGTTTGAACTCTGGCTCGGTGCTTTGTGAGCTGCTGTGGTTTGTAACTTGATGCGAGATAAAGCCATCGCTTCTGGCAGCAAGAAGCTGCCGCTTCTAGGATGACTTGTTGGTTTTCTTGTGCAGCTAAAGACACAGTAGGTATCTTAGATTTCATATCCCTGGCAGTAGCTTAGCACTGCAAAATGCAAAAGCTTGAATTTTTGTAAATGTTTTGTAATAGTTTTTTTAATTAATGTGTTATTTCTGTCTTCAGCAACTCTTCCTTCAAGTAATTTTCCTTCGATGTGAAAGCTTGGGTGACAATATTTGATTTTTGTATCCATTTCCTATGATGTACTGTTTACTTAATTTTTTTCTCCCTTTGGTTATAACATTTAAGATGATGGTATTTTTTTTTTTTAAAATCATGCTCTCGTTAATCAGAAGGCTTATGAAATGGGAGCAAGGAATGGCTGGTGAAGGGATTTCTAGAGATTTGGGTGAGATTGTGCTAGCAGGTATAAGCTGGAAGTATAAAACTCAGCAATCTGGACCCGGGGCAGACATGCAAGGTGGGATCCCTTTCCTCTAAGGGTGTGCAATGTATCATATGCAAAAGAACTGAGAGGGAGCAGAGCCTGATGCCCTGCATGTACAGTTTCTAAGGTATTTAAAAATAAAACTGGCCTAATGAAGTAGCTTAGCAGAGGAAACTTTGCCAGGCTGCAGAGGAATACTGTCTTTCCCCAGGCTATTAATGCAGCTCTTGCTGTGAACAGTAATGTCACCGATGCAATGACTTCCCTCTGCCAACCAGGCTGGCTTGGCTTTTAAGCTAATAGATGTTTTAATTGATTGACAAATCGGCACTGCACTTTAGCTGGGCAGCACTAGTGGCTGTAATTTCATTAGCTGTCTATTTTTATTCCTCCATGTCACTTTTAGCAACTATTGTACTGAACAAGCTATTGCTAAGACTTCATGAGTACTGTAATCTTGTTTATCGTGAGAACGGGGAATAATCAGGACTGCAACTCCATTACACAAATCCTTCTACAGGTGCAGGGTGGTGGCAGTGGGTTTTTGGTTTTCTTTTCTGTTTCTCCTCTTTTCCCCAGCAAACCCTGACTCTGGTGCAGGGCGAGACCTTCTGCAGCTCTGGGCTCTTGCCCTTTTGGAACGGGCGAATTGGCACTGGCCCACTCCATTGTGGGTCTTCCAGACTTTATTGCATTAAATCTTGAAAAATGTTGGTCTTTGCTCACAAGGCAGTTTTAAGGGGAGGGTAGTTCTGTCTTGATAGAATGTAACTGTTTTTTTAACATGAAGATTACATAGCTTTTGGGTTTTACCTGTTACTGTTCTTGTTTTCACGTGAAGACTGGTAAGACTTTTGTGTAGTGGGTTTGGTGCTTTAAGGGAGGTGGAGAGTGCATTGTGAAGAACCCAGTGTGAAGGACATGCAATTCATAGGCTGCTTTCTTGCTTCAAGAAACAAAAATGTTTTTGGCTACTCTTTAACTGCTCTATTTTGGAAGTTATTAGGTTTACCAGTTCTAATGATCTTTATTCAGTGAGGCATGGAACTTCTGATCTGCTGTGATAGTAGCTTCATGACCCTACAGACTTCTTACATCTCGCTGTTATCAGTGAATTCTTTTGCTGCGTGGAGTTAGATTCAAATATAATACTCCTCTATAAGCCTTTTTCTTCTGTTAAAAACTTCTCGAATATCAAGCAATCAGTGTCCAGCTTGGCTGTAAGGTTACTGTCATGGAACAGAATTTCCTGAAAAGCGTAAAGCAATTCAGAAAGGATGGTTTAGGCAATAGAAGAGAACAAGCCCTGTGTTTTGGGGTGGGATGCTTGGCCTGTGGCCTGAAATTCTTAATTTGAAGTAAACAAGAAAAAAGTGAGGAGTGATGAATGTCTGAGACCATAAAGAGACCACCAGGCATTCAGAGTGACTTGTACTTTCTTTGCGTTCTACATTGCTTTGGTAATTGCAGGTAATTTAAAGCTATAGATGTTGAATTTCTTTCTTCTACAGCTCAATAGATGTTCATCTCTTGAATACCACACTTCGCTTAATTTTGACCCTTTGAACAGTCTGATGCAGTCAGGAAAAACTGTCCTGTTGCGTATTTTTAGTGCACCTGTTTGATGTTAAAAATCATGTTTCTTATGGATGAGCTTGTTGGGCAGCGCAGGGAGAGCATGATCCCCAGGCACATGCAGTGGGGGGTGAGTGGCTGGGGAGGGAGAATGAGGTCTCTGCTTCTGGCTTTTCTGATGTTCTTTCTTCAATTATTGTTATGCATTGGGCATGAAAAGCAGTGTGACTTTCAGTAAAGCTGGGAAGCTCAGCTGTTCTTGAGAAATGTGAACTTGGCTTAGAGACGGCTAAATTTAGTACACATTTATGTGTCGCTGACTGCTGAATTCATGAAAACTGAAGTCTGATGTTGATCACATCTCATAATTGTCCTGTTCAAATCTCTCTCCAAGCTTAGTCTCACCTGGTGAGTTCTCTGGCACCTTTACTATAGAAGGGTTGATGGAGGGGAAAATTGTAGCAGCTGTGTCTTATCTGCCCATTTCCTTATGAAACAATTTTCTTATGAGTACTGGAAAGCTTATAGTGGAGGTGGTTACTGAGATGGGAAGTTGTTAGCACTGCTATTTTGGGCTCTTACTTGCAGTTCCTCACTTACCTGTTCCTCTGTGTTGCACCTTGTTTATTAACTTTTAAGTTTGGAGACATGGACAGATACTATAGAAATGAAATAATTGATTTTATTTAGACTATTACAATTAAAATGATTGACAATAAATATGGACAATAAAACCTCAATTTTTCATATAATTAATGGAGTTAATTGACTTGCTGATGTGAGAGAACAGTTGATGTGCCTTCCCTAAAGGGCATGAGACTGAGAAGAGACAGATTTTCAGATATATGGGTGCTGCAGAGAAAAGGAGGGGGTCAGTTCTTAATGTGCATAGTGGAGAGATTAAAATGTGGTAACTGGGCATTAGGAAGAATGTTCTCTGATACAATTAATGAGGGACTGAACTGCAGGTCTCCCTGGACACTCTACCCCTTCCTTCAGTGGAGCTTTTGAGAGTTAAGATGAGTACGAGGACAGCAATGCAGAGCTGGGCTCATGTGGGGCTCCCTCTGCATCACTTCTACGTCCCTTCTAGACACATTGTGATGGTTTTGAGATGTTCCAAGTTGTTCTCCTACAAAGTGTGTACGTGTACAAGTACACATGCTAGCCCTTCCTGCGTCGTGTAAAGTCCTTGGTTTGTCACAGCCCTACGGAGCAGTTTCTCGTGTTTGTTAATCAGCCACAGTGGGGGGGAGAAACTTATTTTTTTGGTTAGGATTGAAGTATCTGTGATGAGAGAAGAGAAAGTAATGATGCAGTGAAAAGATTGCTGTCCTGGCAGCCCCACGTGTCAGAGAGAGGGGCCAGAAGGAGGTGTCTACAGACAAACTAATCTGAGAAACTGTCTGAAAAGTTCATTTGAAAATGAAGATAGGGAACTACTGTGTGTGCCTTCAGGTTAGTCCTATTAGAGCAAAGCAGAATGAGGAAAGCCAAAGAGGTTTGATCCTAAAGGTCTCCTTCAGGACCAAAGTGACTTATCCAGACTGTCTTGGAGCATTGGACATTCAATGCTAACAGCCTGATTGAAATGCCACAGTGATGTTATACATAAATAACTCTAAAAATTTCAACAGGTACAGCTCTGTCTGTAAACCAAGGTATTTTTTGTTGTATCCCTCCCAGTTGTGTATGATTGCCTTTTATTGAAGTTCCTTTGGTAGATCAGTAGAGTACCATGAGCTCACTTGCTTTTCTAATTCTTCTACACAGCTGAATGCGGACTGGAACAAGTACGATGACAGGTTAATGAAAGCAGCTGAAAGGGGCGATGTGGAAAAGGTTTCGTCAATTCTTGCCAAAAAAGGAGTCAGTCCTACTAAACTGGATGTGGAGGGGAGATCTGCGTAAGTAACACCCAATACTACAGTAATGGTGTTGGGAAGCTGCTGAAAGTTACTCAATTCCTAAATCTTGCTGCTGCTCTAAAAACTCTTCAATATATAAATCTATGTAATGTATCATGTTAGATTCTAGCCTCATCTAGACTGGAGTACCAGATAGCTAAAATGTCAAATTCTCATAAATAGTCTTCACTTCCAAGTGAAGATCAGTATTTAAATACTTGCTCTTGCCAGATTTGAGTGTTAAAGAGCAATGGAAAGCATGTTGGCTTTTCACCTGGCTCACTAATCCAAGGTAAATAATGATTACTTTTCCAAAAAGTAATTTTGTTCCTTCCAGTAAGATCTGCAAAACTCTTAACTGGAGCTGAACACTGTCCAAAGCTGACTTTGTGCTGTGTAATGCTTTTGGTATGCAGCTGTTTGCTTTGACTCTCCTGATTAATAGTACTGGTTTTATGTATAAACCAACTATGCTGAAGCAAGGTAATTTCTTTTTTTAGATTCCATGTTGTAGCGTCAAAGGGAAACCTGGATTGCTTGAACACCATCCTCGTTCACGGAGTTGATATCACAGCCACTGATGCTGCAGGTCAGCTTCCTCAGCTCGCTGCAACTCACAAACGTTCTCATCCTGGTTTTTGTTTTGGAGTGAGATTAAGCTAAACTATAGGATAGATGTTCTTCCTTTCCATGGATATCCCTGTGGTGGGCAAAACAATTATCTGTGTGGCTTGTTGCTGAAATGAAAGTGGTCCTGTCCAGTAATACAAGTTCGTGAATGCCCCTGACACGCAGGAGAACTTGTGAACTTGTATTTATAGTCTGTTCCAGGCTCACTGGAGAGATCCGTGTTTCTGGTTGAGAGTAACAATACAAGAACTGTTTTAAATGAACTTGTGTTCATTCAAATGCAAAGTGTGTTTCCCTTAGACTTGTAAAGTACTGTACTTGGCTTGGAAGGAGGCTTGGAATTAAATGATGTAGTGGGTGTTGTGCACCCCTACGGAGCCCACAGAACCTCAGTGTGCCTCTGTGCTACCTTCTTGCTTTGTGTGTGAGATCAGAGTTTATGTGCAAGTGTTATGAAAGAGGTAATTAAAAATGGTTGCTAATTTTGCCTGGGATTTTTGAGTGTTAAATTGAGGTAACCAAATATTGCCTTGTTTCCAGCTTCATTACAGAAATCTAGCCTCCTTTTCTATGACAGATTTTTATTTTTTTTTTTTATTTTTTAAAAATTTGTATGTGGAGTCATTTGCAGTATTTTGAGATTAATTTCACTATTCATGAACTTGAATCCTTAGTTGCAGATTGTCTAATAAAACAAGAAAAGACTGTTTAGCAAGTAGTGAAGTATATATGAAATAGATGACTTAGTTACAGTACTGGCAGAATTAAGGGGAAAAAAAGTGAGCATTGTGTCTAAAATGATGTGGATGTTTATCTAAACTGTCTCTTGGGAAATCAATCCAGAAGTCTAATGTTGTGTCTTGATGTTTCCTACATCTAACACTTGAGCAGGAATGAAGTGCATGGAATCACGGAGGAGGCAGAAGACAGGTTTTTGCTGAGATGAAATAAACTGTGCTTGTGCTTTAGTGAGGCACAAATTAATTTCTTATGAATTAGCATTGTGTGATTAGTAACAGACTGTGAGAAACAGCACAGGAGTGTTGAGTTTGTGGTATTTCTAACTGTGTGTTCAAAGCAGATCCTGAATGGATGCTGATCTCTCTTTTCAGGTAGAAATGCATTGCACCTAGCTGCAAAATACGGACACGCTTTGTGTTTGCAGAAGCTGTTGCAGGTACTGAAAAAATACCACTCATCTCTCTCTTTTTTTTTTTTAAACAAATACATTCTTTTTTAAAAATAAGACAGTCATGGGGAAAAGACCTTTTCATATTGAATAGCAGGTTGTGACTGAAAGAGTGCTAAAATCAAGAAAATAACCATCTTTTCCTCTCTACATACAGACCATCAAATCAAGTTGTAATTTCTACCTCTTAAATAAAATGAAGTTGAATGTCTTTTAAAGACTAGTGTTCCTTTTCTGAATACATTTGCATTTAGGAACAGTGACACTGAAAGGTCTGCTCAAGAGTAGTGTTTTCTTCAGAAGATGAGCATTTATATCCATAATCTTTCATTAATGAAACAATATTGGGGGGGGCTGCCTTTAGGTTTCTGTGATTTTTTTTTTTTCTTCATTTATTCCTGGACAGTTTATACTTTTTATTGCTTTAATTCAAACCTCAAAACACTTCATGTTTGGAAGTGCAATCTGAATCCTAATTGCTAACTGGGGTTACCTATTTTAACAGTACAATTGTCCAACGGAGAATGTGGATCTTCAAGGAAGAACTGCTCTTCATGATGCAGGTAAAAGGTTTTGCTTTTCTGGTATTGTAGTATTAAATCTAGATTTAATTAATGAATCAATTTTCAGATGGGCCAAATTCTTCTCCGTTAATTTGGGTGACTGTAGTAGGAGAAAATGTTCTATGTTGTCATGATGTTTGTTCTCAATAGCAAACTCATTAACGGGCTTAGCAGGGGTTGTAGGTCTCAAAGTCTCTTCTGATGCCTATGAATTGTCTAGTAAAATCTTAAGCAGGGCCCACGAGCAGCGTTTCAGAGCACTGGTGTTAGAAGGTTAAGATACCTTTTCTCTGGGTTGTCTGCACCCTCGTTATGCTTTGCAGTGTCTTCAACAGCAACGTTTGATTTCTTTTGCCTGCTTTTGAGATGGTTATGTGAGAACTAAATCACAAAGCCTTGTTGTGTTTTAGCTTAGTGACATGAATTTTTGTGAAGCACATACATCCAAAGAGGCATTTGGCGTTTCAGGAAGGCGATTTTCAGCAGAATAACTTGTTCTTTCTTTTTCTCTTGAAAGCTATGTCAGACTGTTCCTCTAGCATACAGCTACTGTGTGACCATGGGGCCTCAGTGAACTCAAAAGACGGAGTAAGTTGCTGCTTATAGCGCTCTCCTGTACAAACCCTGCTGGAGTTCTTGTGCTTTCTCTGCTTTTTCTCCCTTTCCTTATCTCTTTCCTCCTTCCTCTCCTCAGGATGGGAGGACACCACTAGTGCTGGCCACTCAGATGTGTCGTCCCACAGTTTGTCAGCTTCTGATAGACAGAGGAGCGGATGTCAATGCCAGGGACAAACAGAACAGGTAACGCACACAGAGTGGTGTCAGAATCCCTGCTGACGTTCCAAGGGTAGAAAGCTGTCCCTTGGCTTTCAGGCTATGGAACAAATCTACTAAATTCAGTGGAAAAGAGCCCATGATTTAGTTCAGAAGTACATATGCCAATTCAATAATGCAGATAAGGTTGGCATTTTCATATTGCTTGTTCTTGCATGTGAAATACACACAGGCTTGTTACTGCTAGCAAAGAAACAACAGTTGGGGTTTGAAGGGTTTGTCTGTACAAAGCTGCATCTTGCACCCTTTGGGATTAATAAGCAAAATGGGTCATGGTGGAAATGTTACTCTGTGGAGAAGTACTTGAGTTCTACTGGAGCTCCAAAAGGACCTAAAGGCCTTGAAATGTTGGCTTCTATATTCATGGGAGGGAGTTAAGGGAGGGGTTTTCTGTTTGTAGCCGCTTCTTCTGCCAGTTATTCCCTGGAGGATGCCAGCCTGGTGGCCAGTGGGCACGAGGCTGCTGTGGGACAAAGCATGGGACTGGCATTGCATGCTCCGAAGCTGGCAAGTGGTGGGAAGGCACTGCCAGGGCGCCCTGGCACTCATCCCAACTCTGGCTAAACGTTTTGTCTTTTGTTTGTATCTATTGATGTTTGTATCTAAGCAGAGAGGAAGCCAAAGGTCGCATAAGTTTTCAAAACACTGGGTAGCACTCAAAGGCAGTGGGTTTATGCTGGGTTTCACGAAAGCATTGCTTATTATAGTGTTTTTGTTTACTTTTTAACAAATATTTAGACGTTGACTAAATGACTTTTCCTCTTGATAGAGGAAAGATGCCTTGGCTCAAGTTTGCATGATTGGACCTAAGTATAGGAAGGACTATTTCTGTAATTGCTCCGATCCCCAAGTCTCTGAATGCTCTTTCTCCCCATCCTCAGGACTGCCTTAATGTTAGGCTGTGAATACGGCTGCAAGGATGCAGTAGAAGTTTTGCTCAAAAATGGCGCGGATGTTAGTTTGACTGATGGCCTTGGTCATGACTGTGCTTACTATGCCAGAATTGGTGACAATATTGACATTTTGGCTTTAATAAAAGCTGCCGTTGAGGATTCCAGCAAAGGTATGAAGAACGTGGCTATAAGCGTTTGAAATGTTCTTTCATTTGAATCGTGTGTCTTCAGGAGCTGTTCTTTGGGGGGCAGCTGTAGTCCTTTAAACAAAAAGGTGATAAACTGCCTGTTTGGGAGGGGAGAGAAGGCTTTTGGTTTCTGTTTGTTTTTAGTAAAGCTTTTAAGGTTAATCCAGGCTCTGATGCCTCAAGGTATTAACATTGCTGATCCTGGCATTGCAGTATCGATCATAGGAATTATCTGGCATTATTTATGGAAAAACTTTGTACTTGTGGATGTTTCCAGATTCTGGGGGGGGGAAATCTATTTCTTGAAATGTCCTCTCAAGATTGAAACTTGATAGAAATAACTGAATGTGTTGACTGAGTCTGAATGAAATGCATTTTTAACTTCCTATTTTTTGTGGTGCTTTTTTAGCAAGAGACACCATGAAGAAGGGGCAGCCTGAACAAAAGGTACGGCTTGCTATACAGTGTCTCCTAAGACTAGTTTCTGAAATAAACGTGAGAGGCCACACAGCATCAGTGAAGTCTCATTCTTCTGTAGCGTTATACCCTTCTATTTCCCTGTTGGGGTGAAAAATGAGTTATGATACAGGCCCCCGAATGACTGGGGGGTTTTGAGCCTGGTTTGGGGCCAGTGTTCATCTTCCTTACACTTTCTGCTGTGTAGAGCTGGGCGTGAGCTACTGCTGACCAGGGAGCTGTGTCACTGCAGCACATCCAAAAGCTGCTTGCCCTGCAGACGTGTCCCTGACCTTATGTTCCCAACGTGTTGGGGGGACACCTTATGTTTTAAAAACAAGTAGGGGTGGGGGGAATAAAACAGAATAGTTTTTAACTGACTTGGAGATTTTTTCCAAGTTTTTTTTTTTAATTCAAGTATTCAGTATATATGTCACAGAAAAAAAGATTACAGGTGTGTGATATAAGTTTCACTGGGCTTTTGTCTCTGCTGTGAAGCTGCCCTATAAAGGCAATTTATAAATTACCTTTATAGCTGTATGAAATCGAAAGATGTAAAATGTGACGTGCTTCTGCCTGCTGAAAGGCAGTGTGCCCCTGGCCTTGTTGAGAGGGCGATTAAGACTGTGCCATGATGCACAACACGTTCAGTATTTTTTGAATTCTTAACTTCATATGTAGCTGCGAAGGTTCCCTCTGTAATCAGATAGTGTGTCTGTTTCCATTTGGAAAATATTCAGTGATGTGCGTGTTGAGGATTAGAGCTTTGACAGGGATCCCGTGTCCTGTCTGGGTGAGCTCAGGAGTGACCTCTCGCTGAGCAGCCATCTGCCAAAACGGGGGTGTTGGTGGCATTGCCCCCCAGTGGAAGCTGGCGTGAAGGCTGAGAGCAACCCCCTGTTCCCCAGAAACGGATGTTTTCAGAGAGCACCAGGAATAGAAATTAATGCTTTACTGTTGCAATAACAGCTTACTAATATGTCCCAGAAGTGGAACCGGCTTCATGCGCAGGAGGAGGTGAATGTCAGGCTGTACCAGAAGGAACATAATGCTCAGGTAAGCGAGAAGGGTTTCTGACACACGCAGAATGAGCCAGACATAATAAAAACGAGATGTGCTTGTTAAATAAGCGTTAGCATTTCCATTTAGAAGGGTCATATATATTGCTGTTTACTTGAAACTTAATTACATGAATGTAATGTGGCAATTATACAGATAAGCTGTAAACTTTTTCAGGAAAAAAGTACTTGTTTGTGTAACAAATAGTTGGAAGTCTCTTGGTGTCTTATCCCTGTCCATCTCTTGACCCTCTGCCTCCTACTTTCGCCTGCAGTAAAATAACTGGGTCACAAACCAGGAAGATATATTTTTAACATTCTCTAGAGATGTTCAAGTGTCTTACTAAAACCAGCCTGTGTCATAACTGTTCTACTAATTACTGTTAATTTTCTCATCGTGTTACTATATCATTACAGTTTTCAAAGAGGTAAACAATGTTTTTAGCTGTGGGGAACAAACCACTGAAAAATGTAGGCCTTCGTTCTGAAATGCTTTGTAATAAAAGGATAAAGATCTCTAAATGTAAATTTTCTGGTTTGAGCTAAAGTAGTTACCACAGTTAAGGTAACTATACTTTATCAGGCAAGAGTTAAAGGTGCTTTACTGTTTGCATGTGAGCACTGGACTGATTGATGGTGCAGAGACCTGTTGCTCTCACGTGTTGGATTTATACGTTACTGGAGTGATTCTTGTGGCTGCAGGAACAGTTAGTGCACTTAAAGGTTGCTGTGCTTCGTGCCGGTGAGGCTTTCCCGTTACACCTTTGGCTGCAGTGTTTGGGTTTCAGGAACTGTTTTAATGTTGGTCATTTTTACTTGTTAACAGACAGCAGATAAGCAGCCTCTGGAGTGCTGTCAGCATTGAGTGTAATCTTACTCGGCTCATTTTCAAAACTTGTATGTACCCTTATATGAGAATGAGCTGTCGAGAGCTGAAAAGCTTGAAGGCTCTGGAGCTTGTGCTACGTAAACCTTCAGAACAAACCAGACCTGGAGTAAGGCCACAAAATCACTAGGGGATTTGTTAGGCAAGGCTTGGTGTAATGACTATTAAAATTGTTGCTTCAGTTTCTTTAGTTTTCCCAGTGTGTGTATAGTGTCGTGGTGGGTTTTCTAAATTTTTATTTATTTACTTTTTAAGGAATTGGAATTAGAAAATCAAGATTTAAAAGATCGAATGAGAGAAGTGCAGGAGGAGCAAAGGATGCTGCTGGACAGAATCAGTGGGCTACAGCTACAACTCAATGAGGTAAACATCTAGTGTTGGAATAACCTGGCTTGAAAGCTGTGGTAACTAACTGATGCTGACAGTGAAGGCTGGTAGAAGTAGAAATGTGTAATGTGTGATAATGTGCATGTGTAATTAGGCTGGAATCTTCCCTGCTTTCCTGTGAATTATTCCTGTATGTGTCACTGTCACTTTCTTCTGCTGCAAAAGCCTTTGGTCTTGTAATGATGCTCAAACTGTGAGGAGACCTGTTACAGCATCACTTACTGATACCCGTACATTTGAGCAGGAACATTTATGGTTGTACTTCACAATGGGATGTGAACTGTGAGGTGATCTGGCATGTTACAATTTGGAAACTAAACTTCATCTGCACAATTAACTGTAGGTGTTGTGTGTCAGTACTTGATTGTAGCCACTGCTTCTTTTCCAGTTGTTACTCTAAGTGGAAACACAGAGAAAAATCTTCAGTTGGCAAAAACAGAAACAAAGGTTTTCAATAGGGAATTTCTCATTTAAGAAGTTCCCTCCTCTTCTTAGAGGTCTAAATATGACCAGTACAATTGAGGAAGAAAAACTCAGAATTTTTTCTTTTGTTTGCTTTGTGGAGGCTCGCATTTGTTCCTTCACTGTATTTTTGTAGGGGTGTATGTACAAATTGTATGCAGCTTCCCCTAATGCAGCACGTGGACAGAAAGGATATTTCTTGGAATCATTGGCTTATCTCAGCTTCGCTCTTTAGCATTGCCTTTATAAAACAAACCCACTGCTTAATTGTTGCTCTCCAAAATCAAACTTCCACTGAAAAACTCTACTTTTCTGCCTCAGTAGCATATGATCTAGATAACTGAAGAGATATTCTAGTTTCCTAGAATGCAGGTCAAGAGATCTCAAACATTCCTAACTTCTGTTCTTTATTTCTCTTGCCAGAGGTTAGATGGGCCATGAAACGGGAGCTGTCAGAACACGTAGCGTTAGAGACTGGGGTAGACTTGTCAACTAATGAACTGTGTATAAGCCCCTTAAACATTATTGAAAAAAATGATTTTGGGGGGGATTTTTTGTTATTTTTGCAGGAGCAAATGTTTGCAGATGATCTTGAAAATGAGGTATGATACATCACCTTAAATTGGAGTAGAACTATGAAATAGTTCTACTGTATTTCTTCTATAGAAATATAGATTTTAAATGTGTTCTTCTATAAGAAGAATTTTATAGATTCTATACATTTTAAATACAATAATTCTTCTATAGAAATATAGAAAATTCTTCTATAGAAATATAATACCACATTTAATAATGGTATTTAAAGCTACAGAGAAGAGAAAAAGTATCTATAAATGCTAAATATCTACTGCTATGTACTCCATTTATACAGCTGCACAGCATTTGTTATTACAAATAATATATGTAAACCCGATGGCACCTTTAAAGCAGACTTCATATGATAAGTATCTCTTTAGTGACTTTCAGTAATGCAAGACTAATTAACATGAATAAATTAATAGTAAATTATATTGGTCCATATTCCCTTGACTCACTCTTCAGGACTCCTCTTGTGGAGGAGCACTGTTGTAGATGAACTTTAGAACCAAAAATGTAGGGATTCTTTCGGTGCTGATCTTGGTTGAAGTTCTCCCTAAAGTTAAGCTGCTTGAGATCTTATAAATCTGGCCCTTCTTGTGGCTTTGGCTATTGGCATTCTTTCTCTTTCAGAAAGATGAGCTGAAGAAAATCCTAACTACCAAGGAAAAGCAGCAGGAAGAAAGCTTAAGAACTATTGAAGCTCTCAAAGCTAAACTCAAATATTATGAAGTACGTTAACGGATTTGAAATGTGATAAAGAAATTGGTATTTACAACAGTAAATACTTAAGCAATTTTAAATTCTTGAAAGTCTTAAATTGTTATCTCATTGTAAAAGCTTTTCCTGCCCTTGAACCCTTAGCTTAACATATAGTAAAAATATGAAATGAATTTTCAGCTTTTATTTTTGTGTGTGTTGCTCTTTGCTTTTAGGTTGACCTTGTGGGATCTGGAAGCGGCTTTGGTAATAGTAAGTATATTTAATTCTTAAAACTTTCCATGCCTGATGCAGTGTTGGAATATGTAGACAAAGGGTGGGGTTTTTTGTCATCTTTCTTTTGTTGGTCTTAATTATAGCCAAGGATAATGTGTGTCCCCATGCTCCCAGGCTCAGGACGGAGTCAGCTGAGCCCGGCTGTGTTCCTACAGGGCACTGTCCATCAGTCTCGCTCACGAGTGAGTGCTCTTGTGAAATATGCACTGTAATTCTGCTGCATCTT
Source organism: Numenius arquata (assembly GCF_964106895.1). Lineage (NCBI taxonomy): Eukaryota > Metazoa > Chordata > Aves > Charadriiformes > Scolopacidae > Numenius > Numenius arquata. The sequence goes on from NC_133586.1 coordinate 999,555, forward strand.
CTAATAACGTGAAAAACAAGCTGATCAAGGTCTGGGCTCCAAACTGAGTCTTCCCCTTTCCATTCTTCCTATTTTAAACAACACTCATGTCCAGCTCATGACAAGAAAACTACGGACATCGTGAAAACTGAGTGTAGGCAGGTTTGAAAGAGACTTTAAACACAAGGCCTGAGCTTACGCTTCTATTAGGAATGATTCCATTTCCAGAAACTGAAGTCTCTTGCATCCAACTTGGTTACAGGCCTGTCTTGCTCTTGTGTAACTTCAAATGTTACTTAATCTGTCCTGAGCCGTCGGGAGAGCTGTTTGGCTGCCTGTCAGGATCATTTATTGAGAGCACAAGGGGATGCCTTTTCCTGCTGTGTTCCTGTGCAGACACGCAGCCAGCGCAAGGTGGCTTTCAGCACTGTTTTGCAGAACAATTTATCTACCTTACTAGCACAGCAGGGGCTTTTTTCATTAGGAAGAATTTGTCCAGACTTCCTTTGTGGCTTAAGGTGGAGTTGTTTTAATACCAATTACTTAAATACAAGCCTGCAGCCTGGTGCAGTCCCATGGAACACAGTAAAATTAGGAAGGAAAATCGTAGTTCTTGTGATTGTGTTACTGGTTTTAAACAGAGACTAAATGCTGTTTGCTTTGCAAATCTAGGAAAAGAAGACTTATTACTTAAGCAAGGCCAAGGGTTTGCTGTGGAATCACAGGTAATAAATATTTTGCTACTTGAGAGAATGCTAAGATATTTAGCTTTCACAAGCATAACTATGCTTACAAATGTACATATTTTAAACACTGCTGCTGAGTGCATTTTCAATACCACTTGCTTTGCAATGTTTATTTTTAACTGTTGGTGCCCTCTAGAGTTACAAATGTGACATCGCTTTAAATGCAGTGAAATTGTTGAATGCTGAAAGCTCTGGTGTATAATGAGCATTCTTAATACTGGATCATCTGTCACAGTGTAAAGTGCAATTGTTTTTCATCTCTATATTTTTTTTCTTCTTGAAATTTAGAAGACTTTACTTTCCTGCCAGCTATATGATAATTTCCTGCCAATTTTGTTTGCTGATAGGTACCTACCTTTTAAAGCAACAGTTCAGTTATAAATGAGGTTGATCAGACCCTTACAGTGAGTTATTTCTGATAGGGACTGGTCCTAACCAACAAGCTGTTCTCACGCTTGAGTGTTTCAGCTGTAATGCTTCCAGGAGTGAGTGATGACAAGAAATAAATCTGTACCTCCTGTGCTTTCTTGCCAGATCTCACTGGTGTATGTATTTGTGTGTTCTGCTGGTGAGACAGAAAAATCCAGTCTCTTCTGCCATGTTTTACATCAGGTTATTCCAATTGCCTTGGGAGTTTTTTTTTTTATTCTTAGTTGAAGTTTAAAATTAGTTGATATGTGATTATTTTTTTAAAAAAAAAAAAGGTGGGTGTGTGGGAATGTTGACACAAAAAGCCAACCAACCCCAAAGCCCCAAACCATGTCCCAAGCAGGAATTGAGTGGCTTTAAGCCAGCCGTGTCTGGAAGCCACCTACTGCTTTCTGGTCCCTGGGACGTGAATGAGATCATTGGAGCAAACTTGTGCCATCAATAGCCACCATGGCTGGGAGGGAAGAGCATGTGGCAGGCCACCAAAACTGTTCTGTGGGGTTTTCTGTAGCCTTTACTCAACAGTAAATGACTGTTGTTTCCTTAGACATTTCAGAGAGAAGGTTCTGTTGACCATGACATACTCTTTTCTGATTCCTTTTAAAATTACATTCACATGCTTGAGGGATGGGGAAATTCTCTTAAATTTCTTCTGGCAGATGAGTCATTAAATATGAATAACAAGAGAAACAAAATGAATACACTATACCTGCACTTTATTCTCAGTAGGGTCCGATGATTGGGGAAAAACAGTAATATAGAGCTATAGTCAAGATTTTTTACTGTTAAAAGCTGAAATGCGTGTGTTCTGTAATATGGGCAAGAGTAGATTAGTGTGTTTCTAAGGGAAAAAAAGAAATCTCTGACATTTTATGCTCGTATCAACAGAGGTTTAAGACAGTTATGTCTATGACAACTCGTGTGTATATGACTTGTCAAACTCAAGCACGTATCCGTTTTTGTGCCAATTTATCTTCAGTCAAGGTCTATGCTGAGGCCCTTGGAGCTCTCCCTGCCTACCCAGTCATCCAGCTCAGAGAAGGAAGCTTTAAAGAAGGAACTTGACAACGTGAGGACCTGCTACAGTGCAGCGAAAGAAGAAATCGGCAAATTGCAGAGAGAACTGTCTCACAAGGTATCCGAGTGTAAAGCTTTGGCATCAGAGTGTGAAAGAACCAAGGCGGAATCTGATGGACAGATAAAACAGCTGGAAGATGCTTTAAAAGATGTGCAGAAAAGGATGTTTGACTCTGAAGGCAAAGTTAAGCAAATGCAGACCCACTTTCTAGCTCTGAAAGATCACCTGACTAACGAAGCTGCTTCGGGAAACAGTAAAATAACAGAGGAGCTGAAGGATCAGTTGAAAGAAATGAAGACGAAGTACGAAGGGGCCTCTGCTGAAGTGGGAAAACTGAGGAACCAGATTAAGCAGAATGAATTGCTGGTGGCAGAATTTAAGAGAGATGAAGGAAGGCTGGTGGAGGAAAATAAAAGGTTGCAGAAGGAACTTGTGAAGTTGGAGATGGAGCGAGATAAAAGGGGGAGAAATGTCATGGAGTTAGAAGGGCAGCTCAAAGAAACAGCGGCAAAGTTAGCCCACTCTGTAACTTCAGAGAAATTTGAAAACATGAAGAGTTCGTTATCAAATGAAGTGAATGAGAAAGCCAGGAAGTTGGCAGAGATGGAAGGAGAGTACGAAAAATTGCAGGCAGAGATTCTGCTTTTAAAGAGGGAATCTGAGAGTCAGAGAGCTAAACTGGCTCAGCAGGTAAGGCCAGAAGACCACGAACAAATGAGGAGTGGGTTTGAGCAGAAAAATGAGGAACTGGGGAAGACAATTTCTGAATTATCACAGAAGAATCAGACTCTGCAGAAGGAACTGGAAAGATTGCAGATTGATAACAAGATGCTTAAGCAGCAAATCCAAGTGCTGAAAACAGAAATTAAAAGCCAGAATGTGCCTTTAAAAATTCACGAAGAATTGAAGAAAACAAATGACCTGGCTGTTGGTGACCTGACCAAAAAGCTTTTTGAAGTGACAAAGAAGTACAACGAAAGCAGAGTGGAAGCTGAGAAGTTGCTGGCAGAGAAGAACAGCTTAAGTGAGAATATTGGCCACTTCCAGGCTGTATACCTGTCTCCAGAGCAGCACAAAAAAGAAATGGAAGCTTTAAGATCTAATGGTATGGAACTTG